>NW_024429224.1:382825-982825 GCF_017639785.1 Mesocricetus auratus
ATAATAATGTCTCTGGATGGCATGCAAGTGATGAAATTCATATGTCATATGAGCAGAATTGTATTGGAAAGAAAGCACTGCTTGTTTAAACAGTAAAATAATCTGTTCAACAACTTTCTTTCAAAAATAGTGAGGCTGGACAGTGGTGGCACCTGCCTTTACTCCCAGAACTCAGGTGGTAAAGGCAGGTGGAACTCTGTGTTCAAGGCCAGCCTATCTACACAGTGAGAAGAGCCAGGAAAACACAGAGAAACCATGTCTTGAAAACCAAAAGCAAACAAGCAAAACAAAATTAGTGAGTACTACACTGGGATAAAAAAAAACCCGGAGCAAGACAGAAGACCCACTAACTTTAGAGCCTCCAGACCACGCCAGTTCAGATGTTCACACATTCTTCCTAGCAGGTTTGATTAGGCAACTGACTACATACATCTCTTTTGGGAAATGAGAAAAATGTCTACCATGCAGATAAGGGATGTGATCAATGGAGGTGAATGTCATGGTTACCATGACTACTATCAGCAGTTCACCAGGTATTTTACCCAAGTGCCTACGATGCTGAATTGCTGAGCTAAAATGAACCGTGTAGACAAGGGCTTTGCCCTTAAGGGGTTTAGAGTCTAACACTGGGTGGGACACATAAATAAGTAATGAATAAGCACAGACTAAAAAGAAAATACACGAGACAAGTGTGTAGAGATAGAGAATAAAGCAGACATTGTATCGTATTCATGGATGGTATTGTGATAAGAATCGTGTTCCCGTGTCCAAGCAAGAGGACCATAGAGGAATGTTCTGTGCAAAGAGGACAACAGACACCAAGCTGCTAAGGCTGGAGATGGATTCCTATAATGCGCCATGGGACATTGACACGAGGAGAAGTCTGGGAAATAAGAATCGTAATAACATAACAAACTCAGTTCTGCACCAGAAAGCCTAAGGCACTCTAAAAAATTGTATAATTTAAATCTTCCAGAATATCACAACCTCCCAATGTTTTCAGGAACAATGTTTCCAAAACGAACTAAATACAAACTCCCCAGAGAGGACAGAGGAACAATGGCTGGGAAGTGGTTCTACTGAAAATCTGTGTGGTGGCTGCCTTGCCTTAGGCATCCTGCTTTATGTCCCTTGACACAGGGGTTGTGAGCGTTTCATTTCTGTTTGGCAGCTTGCTCTCTTATTGTGATTTACACACATTGAATATGTATTTCATCAACTTCGGAATGCACCTGGTCTTAAATCTTGGCATATGAGGCCAAGTAGAATAAAATTTCCTACACATCTGCACAGACAGACAGACACATACACACACACACACACACACACACACGCACACATGCACGCACGTTTTCATTAAACCCAAGTCTCTGCACCTGCAAGCCATAAGCATACTTCCAATACACTATAATCCAAACCAACACTGCCCATAAATTGACACTCGGTTTGACTTAAAAGGAAAAGGACTACTTAAAGATTTGTTTCTCTTCTAAATTTATTACTCTATGTATAAACAGAATGGATAGGAAAATTTGGAACTTTCTCTCTCCCTCTTTCAATCCGTGTGTGTGTGTGTGTGTGTGTGTGTGTGTGTGTGTGTGTGTGTGTGTTTGGTTGAATGTGTGTGTATTCATTTATTGAAACAGACTTTGCCATCTGCCATAGCTAACTGCTAATGCCTAGATTTAAGTAAGCCTCTTTCTTCAGTGTCTTGGAGATCTGAGCCTCCTGATGTGATGGGAAGTGTCTGGTATCTGGGATCCACTCTGCTCTGCTGAGAAGTGGGTGTGCCTTCTGCATCCTTTGGAAGGCTTCACATGGCCACCTGTGTGCTGCCTGGGTCAGCAGGGGTGGCTCCACTTACCACTTCTCTACCTCACAACCAAAGTCCTGGGTGTGTTTCTCAGAAAACAGTTTCTATTACATACTTCGGGTTAGAAGGAATCTTGAAGTCGGGAAAAGAGACAATTCCAGTATGATTGTTTCCTTGTAGTGTGCCAACTTCTGATCCTTCAGGGTCCTGTAGGGAAGGAAGAAAACCCACCTGTCTTAGTTTGTTTTCTGTTGTATAAAAGAATAACTGGGACCAGGTGATTGTCTAAAGACCAGAGATGTGTTTTGTCCCACAGTGCTAGAGTCTGGAGTTATAAGGAGATGACACTGTATGCACAGGGGAGCGGCCTCGTATCCACTCTGAATGGGAAAGCAGATGGGCAAGCAAGCACTTATGAAGAGTTTGTTCTCGTGACAAGACATTCTGAGAAAGGGGGCAGCCCTGCTCAGTCCATACAGCTGTGAGGGGAGTACCCTGGGACTGAGGAAATACTTACTACGAAAGTTAAGACAGCTTCCTTTGTAACTGCCTCTAATTCATCATGCAGGGAATAGATGCCAACCTTTACTGCAAGAAAAGGTGATATCGTCAAAAACTTTGGTAAACAAGGGCGATTCTAATTTTTGAGACAAACTACTTCAGGGTGAAAATCATATAAAATATATTGGGAGACATTCTCAAAGATTAATAAAATAAAATAGTTTAAAAACCTCTTCAATGAGATAAATCTTATTAAAAACTGTAAGTACCCTTATAGGAAAATATGTATTTAAAAGAAAGTTGTTGGTAAACATTTGTATTAATAAAGATTCCTTCACTTTAAAGCAATTCCTCAAGACTTACTACTAGTGAGCAAGACAGTTCACTTTATGAAAATGCTTACATACAACTTGCTGGGAACATGCATATAGTATAAAATTAATTATATCTGTCACTGGGCAACCATTATTGGGAATTTCATACTATCAAAAGGGTGAGTTCTACTGTAGACTATATGAAAACATACAAGGCTGCTTTACATTAGGACTGAATTGTTAAATGGCAAGATGGTGTTTGTGAAGATAAGGCACTGTGATCATGTGATTTTTGTTACATTTGCTGCCCCAGGTCCTGTGGGTGCTCTCTCCTCATTAAGAGAATAGTAGCTGCATCCCAGAACGGCTGGTATTTCAACATTCCAGGCAAACACTCTTTCACAAAGGCGTATCACTCTATTTTCTTTCTAAGAAGTACAAGTTAGCCTGTGAGTCACAGACCTTGCTCATCAGCCTCCCAGGTGCTGGGATTATAGACTTGTAAAACCAAACCCTACAAGGTCCTCTATTTTTACATTTTGTATGTGTCTCAAGCTGATTTATTTTCATTTTCTTATTCATTTTTATTTATTTTAAAATAGACACACAGATCCAGGTGGTGAGGTGGCACACACTTTAATCCAAACACTCGGGAGGTACAGGCAGAAGGATCTCTATAAGTTGGAGGCCAGCCTAGTCTACAAAGCAGGTTCAAAGACAATCAGAGGCATATAAATCCTGTCTCACAAAACAGGTTCAAAGAAGAAAAATTAGGTGAACATTTGATGTGTTTTCATCCTGCAGTTTTTCATCTGTCAAGTGTAAATTTGATCCCTTAAAACATCTTCCTTATCTTTGCTTATTGTGCTCAGTATTTTTTAACTTAAAAGTTTTTATTTTTTAGAATTACAATCAGGAATACTATTATTGCATCCCTAATATTGCTATACTTACACACACACATACACACACACATATACACACACACACACTCATCTAATATTACTCTTATGCTCATGTGTTTAGGGCTGACTACTCAGGATTTCATCAGCTGTGGGAACTCATTCCTGAATAAACCCAACTCACCCTCTCTGCAGCCGCTGACTGCCTATCACTCTTCATCTAGGGGAGGTCTCCAAAATTTGCCCCATCTATGCTGGTATCTCAACTATAAAGATTCACAACCATTCAAAACACAGAGAATACATGACCATGGGCTGACCACCACTGAACTGTAAAGCTAAAACAAACCTCATACCTAAGATCAGCTGCAACTCTGATATTCCAAACTGTGGTCTTGTCTGACTCTTCTTCCTTGTTCTGAGATAGCTGTACTTTTGAACATCATTCCTAATTTGGGAGAATTAGTGTGGCCTCCCAATAACACAGATACAAAGAGGACAGTCTCCAGATGACTCAGCACAAAAGAAGCAACAAATGTTTAAGCTATCATTATGATTTCAGTGGCTTTTTTCAGTTTTAAAACTTGTTTTTAATCATCTTAGAATATTAATCTTAGTGTATCAGAGGCAAGATCAATAAAATATGTATATTGAAGTCAAGACTATATTGAAATGTCTTCATTGTGGTAGACAACAAAGTAAGAGTGGTGAAATAATCACACACCGAAGCCTTGCAGTGTTCTGTAGGAGAGAAAGAATACACTTAAGTAAGTTCCCAGGAGCATGCGTGCTGTAAGGACACTCCCTTGGCTTTGAGAGGACAAGAGAGGTCTGAGGTCCTATCTCAGTGATGCAGCCCTTGCCTGGGATGCAGGAAGACCCTGGAGTTCTATGCCTGGCCCTGACGAAAGGAGAGGAGACAGAAAGACTGTGTGGAAATGTGAGAGGGTGGCAGTGCAAGCCGTGACTACAGGGTCTGTAGGGATCCCTGAGTACAGGGGGACCAGCAGGAGGTCCTGAGGCAAAGGAAAGGAGAGAAATGCACTGTGCAGAGGAAACAGCACGTGGTGCCCACCTCCATATGGATGAGAGTGGTGGGAAGAGACCTGGACTGAGGTCAGGATGACTGCAGTCCATGGTCGGCTGTGGGGTACAGTAGGAAAGGGAGCTGGGGAGAGGGCGGGACACGGGCTACACAGACTGAAAGACTCTGGACAACATTCTAAGGTCCTTCATCCTAGAGAGTCTGGGAGACTTGAGCTTTTAGTCAAAGATGCTTAAGCTATAATCCTTCAAGTATCTTCGCATTAAATACACCAATAGGATAAAGGACTTTTAGAATAACTTCACAAACAGAGATTACCATCTCCTGTACCAAGTCATCTTGTTGGAGTCAGATCAGCATTTGTGGCAATGAATCTGTCTAAGCTGGTGGCAACATCCTCACCCTGCCTAGGTCTTTCTTTCTAAGACAGTGTAACAGGTGATCCTGCCAAATGGGATGATGACCACACCGTCCTGTTCCACCTCACTGTGGACATCACCAGTGTCCACCAAAAGTAGAAGGTCTCTACTGTACACAAGGTGAAAACAGAACAAAGCATGCCAATTCTGCTTCTTCTTTGAGTCCTTCCCTCCGAGTATGATGAAAACCACCAATGATTCTTCTCAGTCTCCTCCCAACACATGACTTCTTGGACAGATGTCTCTAATTGTCAGGAGATGGCAAGTGGCAGGTGAGAAGACAGAGGTTTCACAAGCAATGCGGACATGATTTCTGTGTCTGATTGTCGTTTCTTTGGGGGAATATAGGGTTTCCTCCACCACAGTGTCTTTCCTCTTTTTAACCTCAAAAGTAAAACTGTAGATGCTAAACGCTGCTTAACAGACAAGTTCTTATGTGGCTAACCTTGGCCATCAGCGTCTAGGCATCTCTGTGAGCAACAGTAATATCTGCCAGATGTCTAATTCTCTTCATTTGGATTCATTTTTCCAACATTGGGACAAGATACTGAATCCAAGAATGTTTTACAACAAGGTTTAAGATATCATTCCTCAAGGCCGAAATGGTATTTGCAGTTATGTCTTCTGTATTTTTTATGAATAAATTCTCTACCTAGGCAGATGATATGATCATTGGTTATGTTATTATTTAGCAATTCCTTTATAAAATAAAGTGAAAATGCTATTTGAGCATATAAATGTCGTTAGGATTCGAGTTTCTCTTGAGTAAAGTGAAAACCTGTCTCCACTCAATTTCAGATGTTACAACTTCCACATAATTTTGTCATTCTTCCCTGAAAGGGGCATCAGATACTCTACCGGGCTGCTGTGGAGTGTAGACAGGCTTGTCAGTATGGATGAAGAGAGAGCCATTGTCATGGATGACTGGCATTTTTTCTGATTTTGAAAAATGCTTCGACACAATTTCCAAATACACATATGAATATGAGCTTGGTCCTTCAGCCAACTGTTTGGCCTGAACCTATAAAACAACAAACAAACACCACGATCAGAAAGTGTGACTGTAGAGTCCTAAAGCATGCTGATACTGAAAGAAAAAAACTACCACTGTAATCTCATAAGACTAAAACTGAGCTTGTGCATTGCATCATTTTCAAAGAGGTGCACTGGGCTGGAGAGAAGGCTCAGTAGTTAAGAGCACTGGTAGATCTCCTAGTAGACAAAGGTTGAGTTCCCATCACCCACATGGCAGCTGAAACCACCTCTGACTCCAGTTCCAGGGATCCTAGGCCCTCTTCTGTCCTCTGTGGTTATTGCACACAATGGAACCCAAACATACATGCAGGCAAAAATACACATACACATGGACTTTAAAAGATAATAATAGGCCAGTTGTAGTGGTGCATACTCTGAATCCAAGCATTTGGGGGCTGAGGAAGGCCGGTCTCTGTGAGTTCAAGATCTACCGAGCTAGTTCCAGGACAGCCAAAGCTATTAGACTATCTGGTATGCCTAACCACCTTATTGGAGTCAGATCAACCGTTCTGGTGATGACTCTCTGTCTAAGAATGTGGCAACATCTCACCCTCTCTAGGTTGTTCCTTTTCCCAGCCTTGTCTTGAAAACAACAATTAATGGTAATCATAATAATTAATACTACTATAGTACAGCACTACAGAAGTTGAGGCAGGCAGATCTTGTGTTCCAAGTCTATCTAGGACTACACGCTGAAAATTTGTCTCATAAACATAATCAGCCAGACAAAGTTACTAAAACCACTACAGGAAAAAAAATAATTTAGGTTGCCAAATACCCTTCATAGTCTGTGTCATAATAAAATTTTAGCACTAAGCATTCAGAAATCTTTTTGGTGCCATTTCAGATATATTTAACAGAACTCTTATATGAGTGTTAACTGTTATAGAAACTTGTAAGAAACCTTCGATTTATCAGATTCTGGATGGATTGGTTTCTGTGTTCTCTGTGCACAGTGTCCTGTCAATGGCCTGGACACTTCTCATCACATCACAGCCTCTGTGCACACATCATAGATGCCCATTCAAGTTTGCCTATGCCATTGCCATCATCACCTTTATATCCAGTGATATGGGGATTGCATATATTAACACAGATCATCAAAGGAAAGCATATTTCCATGAAAATCTAGGGTTCAGAAACACAGGGGTAAACTTAATCACTAAAATCAACTGCATTGAGGTTATTACAAAAGTTTGAAAGCAGTAAAAAACAAACTATCGATTTTCTGTGCTGAGATGAGCTATAGATGTCTTTGAGTTGTTTATCTACCTAAAACAATACTATAGCTTCTACCATGCCTTCTAGCTTGATATTTTGTGGTACGGCTGTGGGTGTGGGGGTGTCTCTGACTCTTTCACAGGCTCTTGGGACCCTTTTCCTCCTACTGGTTTGCCTTGCACAACATTAAAATGGGGGTTCAGGCCAAGTGTTATCCCATCTCGCTATGCCATGCCCAGTGGATATCCTGGGAGGAACTGCCCTTTCCTGAAGAGAAATGGAGCAGGAGTGGATCTGGAGAAAAGGCAAGGTGGCTATGGTGGTGGAGAAACAGGAGGAATGGAGAGAGGGGAAACTGCAGTCAGGATTATTGAAAACAAAAACAGTATTCATTAATTGTGGATAATTCAATTGAAAAAGTGGACTCAAGGACAAGACTGATACAACATGTTTAATTAGCAAATTTACTTTGTAGTGTTAAAATAAAATTAAGTACATGTGTATCAATGTTTAGAATTCTTCCATGGTCCTCAGACTCCTGAGATGACCAACGAACGTAGCTCAGTGAGATTTCCTGTGGGGACTGATAAGTCTTGTAACTATGCAGTCCTAACACATGACTAGTGCCCGTGAGGAACTCAAGTATTACACCAGTTGCAGTTAGTTGATTGAATTTAAAGACAAATATGGCTAGTGGCTACCATGCCTCATATAGAGTAGCCAGAGAAAGTAAGAGTTTGGAGAAATGAATTTAAATTTTCATAAACCAAGTACTTGGGATGTATTTTTTACAGAGATTAGAATATTTATTCTCAAGATCATCATTGAAATAATTTGTGTTTTTTAGAATTGATTCTAAGTAATGTTTTTCAGTTGAAACCATCTACAACTCCAGCCCCAGGGATCTGAAACTTCTGATCTCCCTGGGTACCCACAGTCATGTCACAGCCATTCAATCCCAAAAGCACATTCATATAATTGAAATTGAAATTGTTCGGGTTTTTTTGTTTGTTTGTTTTTTGGTTTTTACGAGACAGGGTTTCTCTGTATTATTTTGGAGGCTATCGGTCCAGCCTGGCCTCTAACTCACAGAGATCCGCCTGCCTCTGCCTCCCAAGTGCTGGAATTAAAGGCGTGCGCCGCCACCACCCGGCCGAAATTGTTCTTAAAGATGAAACAAGATGCATAAGCTCTTAGACAAGTTAGCTGTGGTAGCTAGATGATGATGACGATGAAGGTGATGATGATTATTGATAGATATATAGACAGCGAGATTATGTAAAGATGTATGATAGATGGTAAATAGATGATGGAAAGATGACATACAGATGGAAAGAGAGATGACAGATGATACATAGATTAGATAGATAGATGATAAATAGATAGATAGAAGATAGATAGATAGATAGATAGATAGATAGATAGATAGATAGATAGATAGATGGTATAGATACATTTAGATTGATGACAAAATAAAGCTAGAGATAAAAAGAGAGACATTACCACAGAGTTCAACAAAGCTCAGCAACTTGTTAGAATAAGTTTTGAAAACTATATTCCAATACATTTGAAAATAAGACACAGGTAAATTTCTTGAAACATATGACCTATCAAAATTAAATTAAGAAAATGTGCACAGCTTAAACCAATCTATAATAAGCCAATGGGATTCAAATGGTAGTAAACTTCTAAAAATGCCTAACCACAGTTTTAGTCACAGCAGACCCTGTGCTGACCACATTACTTCATAAAATAAAAAAGAATACATCCTTTCTAGTTTGTTTGATTTTTAATATGAGACCAGAAAATCTTGAATCTGTTAGAGGAAAGCATCGGAAGACACTTCAAGAGGCAAACACAGACAAGGACTCTCTCTGGACAGTACTCCAACAGTTCAGGAGACAATGATACCCAGAGCCAGCAAACATGACTGAAAGAAATACTTAATGTTTTCTGTACAAGGAAGGAAACAAGTGAAAACGTGGCACCAATAACAGGAGAATTTTTCCTATACATTTGATGGAGAATTATTATCTAGAATAAAGGACTTTTAAAACTAAGGACTAAAACAAAATGAAACAAAACTCCAAACAACACAAGCAATAAATTGGGTAGTGAAACGATCCCACAGTTCATAAGCAACAAAGCCCCGACTGCTGACGAGCATATGGAAACCTGCTCTACACCCTTAGCCTTATGGAAAACGCCAAAGAAACTGAGACCCCATCTCCCTCCAGTAAGAGCAGCCATCCTCACAATGGTGATAAGAGCAAGAAATGCTGGTGAGGATGCAGGGAAAGAGAACCCTTGCTATTGCTGAAGGGAGTGCAAACTGGTGCAGCCACTAGGAAAACCAGTGTGGAAGTTCCTAAAAATAGAAGTACTTCTGGCTAAGCTATAGCACTTGGGCATGTACCAGGGGCGATAAAATACAACTTGGTAAGATGTGTTTGCACTATTCATGATACCCAAATTATGGAGACAGTCTGCTTGTCCATCAACAGGTAGATGGATTCAGAAAATACTGCCAGGCTAGTAGAATTTGGGGAAGAAGAAAGGCAGAGATGAGTCGCCAGCCAGCCACAGAGGAAGCAAGATGAGAATGCCTTACTGAGAAAAGATACCAAGTCATGTGGCCAAACACAGATAAGATTATGGGTTAATTTAAGTTGTAAGAGCTTGTTAGTAAGAAGCCTGGTCAATAGGCCCAACAGTTTACAATGAACATAAGCCTCTGTGTGTTTGTTAGGGACTAAACAGCTGAGGGATCGGTGGGACAGAAACTTTCATCTACAATTAATTACTGTTTACCATCTCATAACACACAGTTGTGGAATGATACTAATGACTATCATTTTATTAATGTTCAAGCTTTGCACAAATTTTACCAAGAAGACATAAAGAAAAAGAAGAATAAATACATACTGTTAACACTGCCGAGTTTTGGTATTTATTTTCTGGAGATAAATTAACATAACCTGAAGAATAGGTCCTATTTTTGTCAGGATAACTTCTTATAGAGATTGTCGCATCAAATGCTTCGGTGTAGCCATGAGCTTGAATTACAACATTTTCAGGTGCTCCAGCATGGAAGACTTTGGGTGTTGAAATACCATAGCTGTTGAAAGAGGAAAAGAAAGGCTCACTACCTTTGCAGGTTTTCTCAAATGTCTGATATGTTTTTCTTTCACTCCAGATTAATTTTAAAAACCTATTTTAAGACAGTCCGTGGTGGCATAAGCCTTTAAGCCCAGCACTGAGGAGGCAGAGGCAGGCGTTTCCCTGAGTTGGAAGCCAGCCTGGTCTACAGAGTGCTTTCCAGGACAGCCAGGGCTACACAGAGAAATCCTGTATTAAAAAAACATTTCAAATTAAAATTAAGGTCAAAATTTATTATGCTGGAAAGCATAAGATTAACGGGAAGCAACAAGTTATAATTAAGCCTAAACCACAGCTATGAGATAAAAAGCCACCAAGAATAATGGCCTGAGTTTGATCCCAGAACCCGCATAGAGGGAGGTGAGAATTGATTCTTAAGGAGGTGCCCTTTGACCTGGCTATGTCTTCAGTGTGATATGTATGCCTCCCTGCACCCAGACAAAAATAAATACGTAGTTTTTAAAAGCTGAATGTGGAACTCCCCTTCACATAAACCTTGGTCCATATTGATGTATTTATCAATCATGCAGTCTGCGCATGGGAAGAAATTTAATCGTGTGTATTTTTCCTCCTCACTCAGAATTCCGGGTCTTTGGGCTTGCACAGAGTTGGGTATTGCTTGGGTTGTGTCTATTTTTCTGCACACATCTGTATGGCGTCCCCTCATTTCCTGCAGGCTCTATCTGCACATCACTTTTGTCAGAGAACCTTTCTGTCCAGAGCCTTAAATGTAGCCTTTGGTTTCTGTACTCTCCTGTTTTCTTTATGCTACTGGAACTGCCTGTCCCTATTCATCCATTCTTTCCATGGCTCATCCATTCTATCCTTGCATATTTTTGATCTTTCATTGGCTGATTCATTGTGTCATTGGCTCATTCGCTTGTCATAAGCTCATTTATTCTGTCATTGGCTCATTCATTCATTGATTCATTCATTCACTCAGTCATTATCTGCTTCTTCAACTAGAATGCAGTCTCTAGGAACTGTTTTCTCCCATCCACACAAACTATTACAAGGTAGGTGTCGTAAAAGTTGGCTGGTTTGTCATCTTTCTTGGACTGAAAATGCCTCGACACTTATTAAAGCACATCTGGTCAGTTGAGTCGATGCTGGTTTCAGGGAGTCAACTAAGGAATGTCATCCTCATACCTCGAATGTGGATAATCACAACATCCCACAGACCAAGGGATCCCATGCAACGGGGGAGGGAGCTGGGTTGAGTGCAAGCATTCTTTATTTGCTTCTGAGTAGAACCCATGGACACAGATCATGAGGGTCCAGGTTCTGGTAATTAATCTACCTGTCCCTGAGCTTCAGTTGCTTGTCTGTCAAAAAGGAATACATAAAAATAGATGGCAGTACTCATGGATGACTGTGACCTTGTAATGAAGTAGAACTGTGTGACAGGCTTACGCATTAGTCCACGTTTCCTGGCATTTGTATTTCTACAGTTCTGACATTGTCAGGGAGGAAGTGAAGTGCTGAGCAGGAGACTACAGTGAAATCCTGTCTCCCTAGCAGTGTGACCCTTGACCCCTCACTTCTCCTGTCTGGACTTGCCATCCCATGTGGACTGAGCAGGCTCTGCACATTAGCCAAGGCCTATAGCACCGGTTAGCCAGGGAGCTGAAGGCAGAGTCTCATGTGGACACATGAATTGAGACCAGCCCAGACAGCATAGTGAAACCTCATCATAAAAAGAAGAAAAGACTTTGGACTCCCATCCAACAATGTCAAATGCACTCTCACCCTGAACTCTTGGGGGAGGGTCTAGGCCCTGCCCTGGATGAAATGACAGACTATGGACACACACATGGACGGCCTCACTCTCCCTGGGGAAACGAAAGGGATATTGGGAGATTGGTGGGAGGGCATGGGAGGAGGCGAGGGAAACGGAGAGGGACCTAGAATTGACATGTGAAGCAACCTTGTTACTAATTTAAATTTAAATTTAAAGATAAATAAGAAAAATTAAAATACATTGATGATTATTAGTGATTGGTTTTATAAGACAACCCTATTGGAGTTACTTTGACATCAATGCACTTAGAACAGGAAAATTCAAAACTAAGTGTCAAGTACAAGTAGGTGATAAATGCCAAATAATTGATTATCCTAGTTTGACTTTGCCATCCCAAAGTAGCAGTTGTGTTGTTAGCTGCTCCCACTAACCGAGATGTGTCCTCAGCTCTCTCATGAGCAGCTGAGACTTTCCATTTGTTATCTCAGGAGGGGACAGTTATTGTTGAATCAACACAGCCCTGAATCTCCCTTTCACTCCCCACAGCTAAGATGACCAGGGAAATGAAGATGGCTTGTTTTACTTACGTTTGTTCCTGTCCCCAGCTTTTGTCCAGGAAAATTAAAAAGCAAAGTGTCCACCAAATGCCCATGGCTGGAAGTGGCATGCACCCATGGGCATGACCTTCTTGTAGCTACTTTTCTTTTAAGTAAACAGAGTTGGAAGAATTTGGGTAAATTAGCTCTCTGGTTAATTATTAATGTCAGAGAAAAAGATCTTCAAGTGAGAAAGCTAAAATCAGAAATGGGCACATGAGGGTGTTTTAATGAACATAAAATATGATTAACATCCTGTCATGTCCAGTAATAAAGACCGGAGTGTTTAACATCAACTTAGACCCAGGGACTTATTTATTTAATTCAAATAAAAGCAGGGGCCTGGGTGCTTGCCAATGTGGGGGAAGGCTTGTTGCGGGGAGCCAGGAGTCTCTGCCTCTGGCTGTCTTCTCTCAGCCAGGTCCTTTGCTCTGACATCCTGCTACCTTCAAACTTGATTCTGGCAAGTTCCATTTGTGTCCAAGGTTGACAGAACACTTACTTGGATTTCATTTTAAATAGATGACTTTAGAATGAGTTTGGCCAGGCCTTAAATTCCAGCACTCAGGAGGCACAGGCAGGCAGATCTCTGAGAATTCTAGGCCAGAATGATCTACAGAGTAAGTTCCAGGACAGCCAGGGCTACACAGAGAAGCACTGTCTTGAAAAACCCAATAAATAAATGATAGAGATTGAGATCGAGATGGATGGATGATAGATAGATAGGTAGGTAGATAGATAGATAGATAGATAGATAGATAGATAGATAGATAGATAGATAGATAGATAGATAGATATAACAAGTCTGAACTATAGAAGTAGCAGGTACTTGTTATAAGCAATGGTAGCTTAGGTCTATAGAGGCTGTCCAAGGACTAGGTCCCATGGTCCAACCCAGTATAGAGAATTAAATGGAGAAAAGTTTGTAACTACCTGGAAACCTAGAAGAGATGCTCATGTGATTCCATGGTCAATCAGTCACATAGTCCTTAAGAGGAGATGTGTGTCTGTGAATGCATTTGTCACTCTTCCAAAATTTGCATGTCATCATCATAGAACATTTTATTTTAAATGTTCATGATTTTCAGGTAAGATTTCAATAGTTTAAGACAAGAGCACAACATGAACAGAGATGAATAGTATTTCCCATGACAGCTGATTTTCTTCTTTTTTTAAATCATTTTTTGGTTTTTGGATACAGGGTCTATGCATGTAGCTAATGCAGTCCTGGAACTCACTGTAGACCAGGCTGGCCTTGAACCCACAGAGATCCACCTTCTTCTACGTCCAGCTTGCTGAGATTGGAAGCATGTGCAACTACACCTTTATACAGCTGATTTTCATAACTCCTTTATAATTTAAAAAATGACACAAAAGTTACTACCTTTAATTCAACTTATTTAATATTTTATGTGAATTAGAAAATTTTATTTACATTTTCCTTTTGTTAGTTTTCATTTGTACATTAGTATTAATTGCATTTAAAGTTAACAGAATAGATGTCCTGGAGATGGAAGTGTATTTCAGTTGGTAGAGGGCCTGATTATCATGCTCAGGGTGTGGTTGGAGGCCCAGTCTCTCATGAATATCAGGTGCGGTTGTGTTCCCCTGATATCACAGCACTCAGGAGGTAGAGGAAGGAGGGTCAGAGATTATAGGACATCTTGACCCACATAGTGAATTTGAGACCAGCCTGTGGAACATGACACCCTGTTTATAATATTAATATTGATAATGTTTTTGATGATGAGGGGAAGGAGATATTAAACACAGTACTATAAGTCAGAATATTTGGTCACATTGGCAATGGTAACCCCCACTTTAATTAGTAGGGCTTTATTTATCAATACTTTAATACTGAATTTGTTAAAAGAAAAGGGAGTGGAAAGAAAAATTTTATACACTATTTCACTAACAGTATTTCTTTTATACATATCATTGAAATGGAAAAAATCTGCCCCTATTAGTCAACTATCTAGCTCATTTACTTCCAAAGAAACCTGTAAAATGATTAAGCTGGGTTGCAAAAGACGGGTCAGGTTAAAGCAAACAGTACCTTGTGATCACTTTCAGAAAACAAAACCTAAAAGCTCGAAAGACCGCCCAGTGGACAAACGTAATAGCTATATGTCAAGTGAGAGCAGTGGTGCATTTTTGGTGCTATAAGGGCCAATACTAGGAAATAATATTTCCAAACCACTCTTGTAGAGAATGTTTAAGGAATGACAGTTCTCAACAATTCATAGTCTTGACTGATTTCGAGAAATACCTCATTCCTTTCTATCTTTCTTTTTTGGACAGGGTTTCTTTTTGTAGCCCTGTGCTCAGCTCAGCTCAGCTCAGCTCAGCTCTGCTAGAAACCCTGAGGGTCAGCGATCATCCGGCAACCTTCACCTGGCTTCTGGGGACCAGAGATGTGCTGGCTAGTTTTTTGTCAACTTGACACAAACTAGAGTCATTCTGTAAAGGGGAACCTCAGTTGAGAAACGTCCCCAATCGATTGGCCAATGGCAAGCCTATGGGGCATGTTCTTGATGGGTGATTGATGTGGGAGGGGCCAGCACATTGTGTGCATTGTTTGGCTGGTCAGGTGGTACTGAGAGCTATGTATGCAAACAGGCTGAGCAGGCCATGAGGAGCAAGTCAGCAGCCGCACCCCTCCATGGCCTCTGCCTCAGCTCCTGGTGCCAAGTGATGTGGACCTGTGAGCTGGAACGAGCCCCGTCCACCCCAAGTTACCTTTGCCATGGAGTTGGTCACAGCAGCAGGAAGCCTGAGTAGGACAACCTGGTCCTCAGAGCCTCTCTCCATCTGGGTCCTGCTGGGGTCTCCTTTAACCACATCTCTTTATTGCTTAGTAAGTGTCTGTGTTGTGAAGGGGCTCCTGGAAGGTGAGTCAGTCAGATACACTATGGCCAGGGGACTGAGGACAGACGCTCCAAAGTCACAAAGAACTTAAATGACTGTCCTGTCAGTGAGATGTTCCTGTCAACTGTAGAGTTTTTATATTAACTTTCTGTGGTCTTTGATGGAGTTGAGACAGATAGTTATGGTTATGGTTTTCCTTCTTTATGATAATGATACGTAACATAAGAAAGTTTAGACTCACAAAGAAAGGATAGATGATAGATTATTTTCTTTAAATTTTGCCAAAAAATGGACTAAATATTATTAACTGTACTTCCTATTTGATAACTGTTTTTGGTATATATTTTACTATGTTAAAGGTAAAACCCTTTATTGTATTTAGACAGACAAAGGAGTTGATAGGGTAATGCCCTTCTATATACATGTTTCTCTTATTGGCTAATGAATAAAACACTGTCTGACCAATGAGGCAGGAAGATAGCTGGGACTAGAATGAAGAGAATTCTGGGACAGATTGGCAGAGCAGACATGCCAGAAGAGAAGGCATGTTGGCCACCAAACAGTAACAGTCCAGACACTCCTCCAGTAAGGTAAGACCACGTGGAAATACTAAGATTAATAGAAATGGGTTAATAGTTAAGACTGAGATAGCCAATATAGTCATTGTCCAAAAATTTTATAACTAATGTAATGTCTCTGTGTTCATTTGGGGATGAAGTTCAGCAGAACCAGCCTGGACAAAGAATCTCTCATTACATGCCTTTACCCTTTTTCTTTATCTTTTTCTTTATCCTTTATCTTTATCTTTTCCTTTCCCAAGCCTTTGTATATTTTTAAACACGTTGTAAAGCCCTGAGAGATTTTTCTTTATCTGAATCTGTCTTTACTGTATGTCTCTATCTTTTCCTGACCACAAACCTTTTATCTGCTAAACAGCATGTTTAAATTAAAGTGGATGTTTTAGCTGCTGTCTTTTTTCATGGCCACCGGTACATTTCCTGCCAACAATGGGAGCTGTGCTCACTGCCACAACTATTAAACCTTTTTTGTCTGTATGTGTAAAAGCTAAATCTGCCATGCAGCATGCTGTGTGACTTGGAGATGTGGTCACTGCTTCCACCAGTAACTCACATGCACCATAATGGTTGGGTAGCAGGGCCCCTTAAAAGAGCTGTGTTGTAAGAGCCTCTGCTTGTCTGTTGCAAACCGAGTCCATCTGAGAAAATGCTGCTGCCAAGAAGATGTTCTTGACTCTGTTCTTTTGTTTAGAATCCTTTTTAAAATTTTTGTCAGGTTTTCCATGTACATTCATGTCCTCCATTGGTGGTTCCATTTTGAAGGTGGGGTATTAATGAGTTCGCTAGACCCAAGATAAATGACAAATAGTTGTTTTGGGGGGGAACAGCTTATATAGAAAATAGTAAAGACTGTTCCAGAAGATGCAGTCTCTGCTCTTTCGATGTTCTCTGCCACCCAAGAGAAAATGACCACCCTACACTTCTCTACCTTGCAATCATGTCCCAGTCTGCTGATTTGGCAGAAGGGTGGGGTCACTAACACAATTCATTGGCAAGGAAAGGTGCTACTCCATATGTTAGCATTTATTTACAATGTATTCAAGGGTGCCTGAGGATTCAGAAAGCAAAGTCAGCCACAAGCCATAGAAGCCAGGTACACACCTTTAACCCCAGCTGCCGGAAGGTAGATGTGGTGGCACACACCTTTAAGCCCAGGATGCAGGATTCAGGAGTACGTAGTGATATATTTGCTTCTGTACCTGTAGCACTGACCACCCCTTTTGGGCATGGTCACTTGTATTGACTTGACAAGTTAGAAGGGAAAACTCAGGGATGGAAGACCCCTTCAGGTTGCGGACAGCATCCGGGTGGCAGGGTCTACATCCATGAGCAGGATTGCCCAGAAGTCACTTGTTTCCTGTGTATATTCTTTTCCCCAAATAAACTCCACTTCATTTATACTAGGTCTAGTGAATGCTGATTTCCACGCCCACAAAGCCAGATGGATCTCTGTGAGACAAAGTCCACCCACATCTACACAAGATTTATTCAGTCCTAAGTAGAAACAGCTCACACAAAGGTGATCTCAGCACCTGGGATCACACACCTTCACTCCCAGCATTAGGGAGGTACATAAGACAGGAAGTATCAGACATTGATTCTCCAGCTACCCTCAAGATGAGGCATTCATTCTACAGCTATATTGAGAATACGAATGCCCATGCTGTTAGAAGTAAAAGCTCTCTGGTATCCTGGCTGCTGTGCTTCCCTGATCTTCAGGTTGAACCCTAATATTTGTCTCTGGGTCTTTTATTTTTCATGTTACAGTCATGTTGGCCTGGAAATGTCGATGAACCCCAGGCAGGTTTTGAGATTGTGATCCCTCTGCCTCAGTCTATTGAGACGTTAGGATTACATTTGTGTAAGTGCTATGCCCAGCACCATAGACTGTTTTTTAAATTTTATTTTATGTGTGTGAGTATTTTTGCTACATATTCTAGTGTTTGGTTCCAAGCTGGTGCAACAACTGTTTGGGAAGGAGAAGGAGGTGTGACCTTGTTGATCCAGGTGTGTCAGCGTGGATTGGCCTTGAGTTGTCAAAAGCCCATGACATCCCCAGGTAGCAGTGTCCCTTTCTCTCTGGCTTGTGCTTGAGAATCAGACCGAACTCTGCTACTGCTCCCGCTCCATGCCCGCCTTCTTGCTGTCACCTTCTCACCATGCTGGCCCGGGACTCTAATCCTCTGGAATCATGATCCACCCGGGACTCTAATCCTCTGGAATCATGATCCCCCAAATTAACTGTTTTCTTTTATAAGGTCTTGGTCACAGTGCTTTGCCATGGCAAAAGAAAAAACTAAGCCACTAGACCCAATATATTACAGAAAACAGAATTGTTCTTTGTTTTTTCTGACACTGGCTTACTTCATTTAACATGTTTTCTTGTTTCATCCGTTTTTCTGCAAATGTTGTAATTTTGTTATCTTCTGAAAAAGATCTGTTTTAAGTGCATGAGTGCATACCTGTGTGTGTGTGTGTGTATGGGTGTCTGTGTGTGTGTAGCTATGTGCATATGTGAATTATGGCGCCCTCAGAACCCAGACAGGCACAGATCCCCTGGAGCTGGAGTTACAGGTGATTGGGAGCTTCTATTCAGGTGCTCGGGACCCAACTTGGATCCTCTGCAAAGGCAGAGTACACTCTTAACCACTGAGCTTCCTCTCCAGCCACAATTTTATCTTTCTTCATGGGTGAATAGAACTCCATGGTGTCTCTACACTACATTGTCTTTATCCTTCATTCAGTGCTAGGCTCTCAGGCTGATCCCTTAAATCAAGTGTTATTTATGGCTGTAATAAGAATGGGTGTGCAGCTATCTCTCTCCTATGTTGACTTTTACATTATGGGTTCACACCCAGGATTTGTATGGGGGCATATGGCAGTTCTAGTTTTAGTTTTTTGAGAAATCTTGATACTGATTCCCTTTCCCTCACACTCTCACCAGAATTTCTCTTGATGGCCACTCTGACTGGTGAAGTAATCTCTATGTAGATTTGATTTCCATTTCCCTGACGGCTAATGTAGGCATTTACTCTGAAGGAAAACACTGTGGAGAAGAGTGGGAGGTTCATAAGACTCAAGGCTTAAGGAAACTCAGGAGTTCAGGAAGCTCATGAACCTAGGCTCAGAAGGCACTGGGTGTTACCAGATTTCCAGGACTCTCCCTGAGTTTCTGTAAGCTTATACAATTGCTAGAGGAGAAGACATGCTTAGGGGGACTGCCTGGAAATTTATCAGGAAATTGCAGGGTTGCAGCTTTCTCCGTTCTTTACCCACATTAGGGTGGGTCTTTTGGAAATTCAGGTGCCCCAAGTCACCGTATGCTGCTGTAACCCCAATGCACTCTAAGGGTCACCAGGCTGGACTTGTGTAGAATTGTTTCTTTGATCTCGCATAAATACTCTATCTGGATAGATTTTGTTTGTGACTCTTCAAGAGGTCACACAGCAATCATGAGCATGCTTTCAAGTATTTCTGTTTAAAACTGCATCCAACTCATTTACTCCTTTATTGTTTGGATTGTTTACTTGGCAGTCAGTTTCTTTACACATTCTGACTAATAATTCCCAGTGAGATTAATGGGAGATAAATATTTCCTCCCTTCTGTATGCTTTATCTTCAATCTGCGCTTTAGGTACTTGTGCAATGTTTTTGGGGTGCATGTATGTGTGTGATGTTGGGTGCTTTCTATTGTGTTCTCCCCTGTTGTCTTGAGGTAGAGTCTCTCACTGAACTGGAACCTTCCATTTCTATAAGGCTGACTGGACAGTGGGATCCACCACACCTCCTAATGCTGGGATCATAGGGATATATAACATGCCTGGTTGACTTTGCTTTTCTGTTACTGTGAAGAGACACCATGACCACAATGACTCTTACAAAGGAAGACATTTAATTGGGGCTGTCTTACAGGTCACAGGTTTAGCCCATTATCGTCACGGTGGGAAACAAGGTTGAAAGCAGGTGGGCATGGTTCTGGAGAGGTTGCTGAGAATTCTCCATCTGGATAAGCAGGCAGCAGGAAGAGAGAGTCACATTGAGCCTGGCTGGAGCATCTGAAACCTCAAAGGTGACACACTTTCTACAAGAAAACCACACCTGTTCAAATAAGGCTACAATCCCTATAGTGTCCCTCCCTGTGGGCCTTTGGGGGATATTTTCATTGAAATCACCACACTGGCTTTAACACTAGCAAGAACAAGACACACACACACAAAAAAACATGAACCAACAAAACCCACCCTCTTGCTAAGGACTACACGTAGATCCTCAGGCTTACAGAGCAGGTGCTTGTGCCCATCAAGTGGTCTCCCCAGCCTGATGTGCAGCGTTTTCGTGTCTTGCAGGTCCATTTTGAACTCTTGCTCTAATTTTCTATTCAGAAACTCCTTGTCTATATCTAGAGATTAAATTTCCCCCTGTGTGTTTCACTGGTGTTTCCAATTGATTTCTCTACAAGGTGAAAGACAGGGATCTCTTTTCATTCTTCCACGTGGGCATATGGCTCTTCCATACCTTTTGTTAATGAGGCTGTCTTCTCCAACATATACTTTGGAGCTTTTGCTTGGATCAGACATGTGCAGTCATGCCCTCATTCCTGTGTCCTCTATTCCATTGTTTCTATATGTGTTTTGTGCTGGGATCATGCTATGTTGTTGGTTGTTTCTGTATGTGTTGCTGTAGCTCTGTAGTACATCTAAAAACAAAGCCTTAAGATCTATGCACCACAGATATAAGCTCCATGCAGTGGGGAAAATTTGTCTATTTCCCTGCTATGACCCCATTGCTTCCTGCCACACTTTGAAGGCTGTCAGTGCACAATGCATATGTCACCGAAAATGACTGACTTTAACTTTGAGGCAAAGGTTGAGGACAGAGGGACACTGAGTGTCCTAGAGAAGGGAAGAGGGTGAGGTTGTATAGAAAAGCACCTGGCTTTGAAGGAGAATTCTCTCTCTTAAAGGGGAGTGGATAGGAGGGAAAGGCAGACAACACTGTGTGAATTAGTGTTGGATAATGTGAGCTTCTTTGTGTGAAGTGTTTCCTTCCACTGAGGGTCACCAAGAGAGAGTGCTTCTAGGAGACTTACTACATGTTGTCACCCAGAGTCACCAGGGACCGTCTAGGACAACGGGAAGGTTTTCTGACTGCTGACCAGCTGGCCTAGAACTCACAGGGATTCTCCTGCCTCCGCCTCCCTTGTACTGGAATTAAAGGAGTGTGCCACCACTGTCCATCTTGGTTCAAATTCTTGATGATAATTCTGTGAGAAACAAATACATCAAGAGTGACAGTGGGTAGCACGACATGAAGAAATCATGTTATAATAAAAATGGTGGAAGAATTAAATCTTGAAGTTCTTTGCAAGGGACTAAACCAGGGGCTTTTAGCTGAGTTCTTAGGACTAACAGGCACTCCATCCCACCAAACCTTGAAAATTTTGACGTCTGCACACTCCAGTCTATATTTATGAAATAATTATAATCAACAAAATAAAATAACTAACAACAGAAGTCCCTAAAATGTAAAATTTAAATTAAAAACAAACAAAAAAATGAATCTGTCTTAAAATAAAAGTTACATGCAAGGAATTGGTCCTGGCATCAATAATTCCAGAGAAAATAAAAGCCAAAATGTGGAAGAATAGTAATAAATTGCCTGTCCAAGGGATATAAATAGACAGGTGAGATGTAAGCACCATGGAAAAAACTTCATTATTGAAAATCTCTCCACCTGGGTAATAGTAGTTTATTGATTTAAATATTCTGATTATGATTATCATTTTAGAGGCTTCAGGCTCTGCTGGCACAACTGGTCATCCGTGTTGATTCCACGTAGAGGTTCAGACATCTGAGCATCTGGGCAGCACGGTGGCACTCAGCAGTGTGTGCTTCGGGTCTTCAGCTCTCCCTGGGCAGCATGCCAGCATTCTTTGTGGCAGCAACAGTGCCGTGAACACCCTCTTCTCATTACACATTCAATACAGTGAGATAATCTTTGCATTTCCTAAGTAAAATATTCATGAATTTGTTATTAAAATTGAAAAAATCATACTAGCCATAGAATAGAAGTCTATGGACATCAACGTGCGTTTAATGACCCTAAATAATCCCTAATTTCTTTTCAGTGCCCTCCTCAAGGTAGAGAAAATAGTATCTGGGAGACCCTCAGTGGGTAAAGTGCTTGCTATACAAGCATAGGGTCCTGTGTTTGGATTTCTAATGCCTATGCAAATGTGGGCACAGCTGTTCACATCTGCATTCCCAGCACTGGAGGGGCAGGGACACAAGGGTCCTTGGAGGTCACTGTCCAGGTGGCCTAGACAATCAGGGAGCTCCAGGTTCAGTGACAAACCTTGTCTCAAAAATGCAAAGTGGGGAATATTTCAGAAAGACACCTAGATCTTCGTCCACTATTATGGCTGCACCTTTATATGTGTATTGCACACACCTACGCCAACACATCATATACATATACATACAAGCATGCATACCTGTACATACAACTCAATAAAATAAAATAGAAAAACTATTTCCAGATGAAAAGTGCAAAGCCAATAATAATAAATGATATTACTTAATACTATATTCCTAGTGATGCTTACAGCTTTTAATTTAAGAGCATCTGAAACCTGGCCCATTTCCTTGTTTCCCAGAACTATCTTGGAGCTCTTGAAGCCTAATGGGTGGTAAGAAGGGGTTACCGGGAATCTAAAGCTTGTTCCAAATATTCCATAAAAATGCTCGATCCTTAGGTGGTATTCAATGTCAGCTGAGTAAACTGGTAAACCATCCAATGAATAGTCATTGTTTCCAATTTTATCTGATAGTCTCAACTGGTGTGCTTGTATTGACATTGGCACCATTAACATTTGTAAGACCCCAAATTTATAGAAATAAAATATAAGCTTAAACAGGGAGGGCACCCCACTAGAGAACTTGGGAAGTGAACAAAGGACCCCATCCCAGGAACCGGCCATACCACAGAATGGAATGTATGGTTTAGAGACCTTAATTGCAGAAGGGCTGTAAGTCGCCACAGAATGGAATGTATGGTTTAGCAACCTTAATTGCAGAAGGGCTGTAAATCCACAAAAGGCCAATTATGGGCTGCCATCTGTGAAGAACTGACCAGGGCGTCAGAGATGGGCAAACAAGATTAATGGGAAACAAGGAGATACCACTATTTACTTATACCAAGGTTTGAGGAATTTACAACATTGTAGGTCAGGAAGACATCTACTTCCCTGGGTCGGGAGTTTCGTACCCCTTTCCCCTGTCACGAGATAGGGACCCCTCCCAAAAGCTTGTGGTTTTTGTCTTTAAAAGGTGATTGTAACTGAACCTCGTGGCCAATCGGTCTAAAAGCTGACCGAGAGGCCCATCTGCAGATGCCTAATTAAAGCCTCTTGCATGTTGCATCAATTGGCGCGTGGACTCTTGATTCTTGGGGTGACAAATCCAGCTTGGGGACCCCTCCTCAATTCGGGGTACCCCAACACATTATGCTTGCTCACCTGGGAAAAAGGCTTATTTGTTGTAGCCCTTTGGAATCTTGTTTTTCAGCCTTTCAAATGTCCTCCTAAACAAACCTGAGAATCCTACTTGAAATGTATATGTATCTCTGCTAAGTCTGAATCCTAGCACTCGCTCTGTAGGCTAGGCTGGCCTTGAAGTCACAGAGATCCACCTGCCTCTGGCTCCCCAGTCCTGGGATTAAAGATGTGGACCACCAAAGCCAGGCTCAAGCGTGAGTCTTAAGGATATCAATTACAACTCCATTACCTGGAAGTTTATCAAATCCATTCTTAGAACAATTCATGTGTGCTCAGCTCAATCCATATAATGAACACACAACAGGTTCAGGCTAGTATTGGTTAGAAGACCCCTGCATTCACAGTGGTACAGGGTAGATACAGCACTGTGTTCAGGGAGGTATAGGTTAGATACACTGCTGCTTCACCAATTTTCAATCTATTTCCTTACCTGTGTTACTGGGATCAGACTTTATGTGGTAGGTTTATGAAAAGCCAAAAATAAACTGCTATATGGAAAATATGTATGTTTCCCAAACTCCAAATGCTAATATGAACCCTTTCCTTATTCTGTAAAGATCTATTTCAGTTTAATCATTTGTATGCTCATCTCTCTCTCTCTCTCTCTCTCTCTCTCTCTCTGTGTGTGTGTGTGTGTGTGTGTGTGTGTGTGTGTGTGTGTGTGTGTGTGTGTGTGTGTGTAAGTATAGGTACTCTGGGCAGCCAGAAGAGGATCAGGGTTTTGCTGTGAGACTTCGTCTCCTAGAAACTCAGAGGCTGTACCATGGAGTCTTCCAACATGACTGCCCGAATGCGAGCTGAACAAGAACAACAACGGAGAAGCCAGAGTGGAGGGAGTAAAGACCACAAGGCCTCCACCCTGCACAGAGAACTGCAGATAACTAAGGATGCTGGGATGGGAGGAATAGTCTTCCCCAGGGAAGAGCATGCCAACTCCTTATGCAAAGCCAAGTGGTCATTCCTGAAGACATACATGTAAATATACAGACTGAGCAGGTTATAGAGATACATGTGTATAAACACATATATACATATGTATACATATTAATGTAATAGCAATTAATGAAAAAAGAGCATGCAGGGACGTGCGAGCAATTTTGGAGAGAGCAAAGACGCAGAGGAAATAATGTGATTCTATCATATTCTCACAAACAAAAGAAATGATTACTAAAGAAAATTACTCAGAGTGAAAGCAGAGGGCTTCCCTATGCCTGTTTGTTTTCTTCAAGACAATATATAAATGAGAGTCCTTGAAGTTTTTTAACCGTTCAGGAATTCCTTTATCCTGCAACATCTAGTACTGCTACCACCCAAGTAAGACTTCAACTTTTGGTGACTGCAATGTGACAGAATCATCAGGTTTTGTCATCCGGGTGCTGATGGGACACACTTAATCTCAGGTAGTTGTGTGAGACTAGGGTTTGAACTCTCCTTGGAGTCCCCACCAGGAGCTGAGGTTGGCTCTGGGCTCCTGTTCGCTGCTGTGTTCTGCATGAGAGGGGGATTCCAGCTCCCAAAAGCACAAGGGCTTTTCCTCTGGGCATTACAGTTATCTGCCTTTCAACTCCTACCAGTAACTGGGACCTGAAAACTGCTCCTCTTACAGAACTTTACTGATGCAAAGTTACACAGATCTGGCAAGGTTCTGATAGAAAATGCCATACTTACCGTCATGCTTCGCCACATGGTTTTGTTTAAAAGTCTCATTAGCTCTGATCTCATTTGCCAGGGTACAGCAGGTAATGAAGGCTCTGACACAGCGGGGACCTATTATCACACGTTCAGCTCGTTGCTCACAGGTTTCATATGTATTAAGTAAAGCTCCGTCATAACAACACTTCTTTAGCATTGGATGTTTGTATGTAGAAACTGAAAGGATGTAATGACAAGTCCTTATCACCAACAGCCCAACACCTGGTAGGGATGGATCTCAAGGACTATTTTCTCTGCCATCAAAGGACTCCCTCACCAGATACATGTTAGGGCAAAACAAATATTTTGGATTGTTTAGGCATGAAAATAATAAAGAACTGTTTTCCTCAGGTTAAGGATGTGGCCGATAAAATCCTGAGTTTACAGACTGGACATTTCTGAGTGATGTACTCAACCCCACATGCATCATTCCCCCACCTGCTGCATGTTAATTAGGGAAAGACCAAGTCTTATGTTCTCTGGTCTGTGAATGCTACAATCACAGTGGTTAACAGCTTGTGGAGTACCTTGTTCCTCTATTTTCTGTTTCAGGTAATGTTCTGGCTGGAGATTCACACCTTGGGCTACATCTGTGAAGAAGAGAATGGATAGGGAAGAGTGTTCAGTGTCACATTGTTGTCATAGTACATAAAAGCAGACCTTGTCCCTTGGATGTCACCCATAATGCACTGGTCAACTTAGGGATAATCTTTTGTTCACATAGCTGTGTGACTCAACACTAATGGTTTATTTTTCCTAACATCATAAAGGTAGAAAGAACCTCCCTATGCCAGGCTCCCCAGTAGACTGCACCCCTTCTAGTATGAACATGACCTACAGAGCCTGGCTAGCTTCCTTGGGACTGACAGGCAAATTACTCCAGGCTCCTAAACAGCCACCGAAGCATTCCAGTACCTGGAATTCCCACTTGGTGCTGCAGATCAGGTATTGGCATGAGAGTTATTTTGTAAGCTTTATCTGTGAGAGAGAGAAGGGTGTGGGAAAGGCATAAAATCTTTTTAAAACAGCTCCCTGACAGCATTCTGTTCTACATCGTTGTGGCCTCCTACAACCTCTAACAAGCACTGACTCCCCAGCCTTAACCCAACCAGGACTTCCCATCACCCTGGCCCGGAGCCTCATCCCCACCTGGGAAGGGTTTGCATCAGCTCCATTACTGAAAAGAATTACCAGGGAAAACTAACCTTTTATAAACCAATCTATATGGAAGATTACCGTGTTCTTTGACGTCAAAGTGTGTGGTTCCATTTATTGAATCATCCTCTCTGTATTTAGCTTTAATTGTCCATCTACCGTATCTGTGGACACCAGATGTTTGAAATCAGAGATAGTACCAAAGAGTGCAAAATTATCAAGAGGAAATCCAGTCATTTCTATTTTCAGAGGTTAGAATATATGTACATGAGCATACATACGCACATACACACACACATGCAAACACCCTAAGTAAAAGTTCAGAGGAAAGATTTTTAAACACTAATCAGACAACTAAGCATCTCAAAAGGAAAAGAAATTGTTTAACAATTAGTTTTTCATATTGTATACTTTCCCTACATCTTTTATCTTAATATAGTAATTTTGTTTGGAGAAATGACTTCAGCATTTTACGTAACCCCAGAATTCATAAGTTAAAGTCATCTTATAGTAAAAAATTGATAATAAAGTCTGTGGATAGCATGTATTGGAAAGAAGGCATGGCTTGTTTAAAGAGTAAAATAACCTGTTCAAAAACCTTCATTCAAAAATAGTTAGTCAGGCTGAACAATGGTGGCACCTACCTTTAATCCCAGCACTCAGGTGGCAGAGGCAGGTGGATCTCTGAGTTCAAGGCCAGACTGTCTACAGAGTAAGGGCAGGCAGGGCAACACAGAGAAACCATGTTTTGAAAAACCAAAAGCAAACAAGCAAAACAAAATTAGTGAGTACTACACTGGGATTAAAACAAACAAACAAACAACAACAACAAAAGAGCAAGACAGAAGAACCACAGACTTTAGAGCCTCAAGTCCATGCCAGTTCAGATGTTCACACATTTTTCCTAGCAGGTTTGATTAGGCAACTGACTACATACATCTCCTTTGGGAAATGAAAAAATATCTACCATGCAGATAAGGGATGTGATCAATGGAGGTGAATGTCATGGTTACCATGACTACTATCAACAGTTCACCAAGTATTTTACCAAGTGCCTATGATGCTGAATTGCTGAGCTAAAATGAACTCTGTAGACAAAGGCTTTGCCCTTAAGGGGTTTAGAGTCTAATACCGGGCGGGACACATAAATAAATAATGAATAAGGCACAGACTAAAAAGAAAATACACGAGGCATGTGTGTAGAGATAGAGAATAAAGTAGACATTCCATCGTATCCAGGGATGGCATTGTGAAGAGAATCATCTTCCCATGTCCAAGCAAGAGGACCATAGAGGAATGTTCTGTGCAAAGAGGACAACAGACACCAAGCTGCTAAGGCTGGAGATGGATTCCTATAATGCGCCATGGGACATTGACACGAGAAGTCTGGGAAATAAGAATCGTAATAACATAACAAACTCAGTTCTGCACCAGAAAGCCTAAGGCACTCTAAAAAATTGTATAATTTAAATCTTCCAGAATATCACAACCTCCCAATGTTTTCAGGAACAATGTTTCCAAAACAAACTAAATACAAACTCCCCAGAGAGGACAGAGGAACAATGGCTGGGAAGTGGTTCTACTGAAAATCTGTGTGGTGGCTGCCTTGCCTTAGGCATCCTGCTTTATGTCCCTTGACACAGGGGTTGTGAGCGTTTCATTTCTGTTTGGCAGCTTGCTCTCTTATTGTGATTTACACACATTGAATATGTATTTCATCAACTTCAGAATGCACCTGGTCTTAAATCTTGGCAAATGAGGCCAAGTAGAATAAAATTTCCTACACATCTGCATAAACGTGCACACACTCACACACATACACACACACACACATACACACCCACACACACACGTTTTCATGATACCCAACTCTCTCCACCTGAAGTGTTCTTCCAATAGGATATAGTCCAAACCAACACTCCCCATAGATGGACACTCTGTTAGATTTTAAAAAGCAGAAAGACTACTTAAGGATTTTTTTCTCTTCTAAACTTATTGCTCTCTCTAAACAGAATGAATAGGAAATTTTCGTAACTTTCTCTCTTTCACTCACTGTGTGTGTATGTGTCTGTGTTTGGTTGTGTGTATATGTGGTTTTGTGTTTGTGTTTTTGTTTTGTATGTGTGTATTTGTGTGTGTGTGTGTGTGTGTTTGGTTGGCTGTGTGTATTTGGTTGGCTGTGTCTGGCTGTGTGTATATATGTGTGTATGCATGTGTGTGTATTCATTTATTGAAACAGACTTTTCCATCTGCCATAGCTAATGCCTAGATTTAAGTGAGCCTCTTTCTTCAGTGTCCTGGAGATCTGAGCCTCCTGATGTGATGGGAAGTGTCTGGTATCTGGGATCCACTCTGCTCTGCTGAGAAGTGGGTGTGCCTTCTGCATCCTTTGGAAGGCTTCACATGGCCACCTGTGTGCTCCTGGGTCAGCAGGGGTAGCTCCACTTACCACTTCTCTACCTCACAACCAAAGTCCCGGGTGTGTTTTTCAGAAAACAGTTTCTATTACATACTTCGGGTTAGAAGGAATCTTGAAGTCGGGAAAAGAGACAATTCCAGTATGATTGTTTCCTTGTAGTGTGCCAACTTCTGATCCTTCAGGGTCCTTTATGGAAGGAAGAAAACCCACCTGTCTTAGCTTGTTTTCTGTTGTATAAAAGAATTACTGGGACCGGGTGATTGTCTAAAGACCAGAGATGTGTTTTGTCCCACAGTGCTGGAGTATGGAGTTATAAGGATATGACTCTGTATGGAGAGGGGAGCAGCTTCGTATCAACTCTGAATGGGAAAGCAGATGGGCAAGCAAGCACTTATGAAGAGTTTGTTCTCGTGACAAGACATTCTGAGAAAGGGGGCAGCCCTGCTCAGTCCATACAGCTGTGAGGGGAGTACCCTGGGACTGAGGAAATACTTACTATGAAAGTTAAGACAGCTTCCTTTGTAACTGCGTCTAATTCATCATGCAGGGAATAGATGCCAACCTTTACTGCAAGAAAAGGTGATATCGTCAAAAACTTTGGTAAACAAGGGCGATTCTAATTTTTGAGACAAACTACTTCAGGGTGAAAATCATATAAAATATATTGGGAGACATTCTCAAAGATTAATAAAATAAAATAGTTTAAAAACCTCTTCAATGAGATAAATCTTATCAAAAACTGTAAGTACCCTTATAGGAAAATATGTATTTAAAAGAAAGTTGTTGGTAAACATTTGTATTAATAAAGATTCCTTCACTTTAAAGCAATTCCTCAAGACTTACTACTAGTGAGCAAGACAGTTCACTTTATGAAAATGCTTACATACAACTTGCTGGGAACATGCATATAGTATAAAATTAATTATATTTGTCATTGGGTAACCATTATTGGGAATTTCATAATATCAAAAGGGTGAGTTCTACCATAAGCTATATGAAAACATACAGTGCTGCTTTACATTAGGACTGAATTGTTAAATGGCAAGATGGTGTTTGTGAAGATAAGGCACTGTGATCATGTGATTTTTGTTACATTTGCTGCCCCAGGTCCTGTGGGTGCTCTCTCCTCATTAAGAGAATAGTAGCTGCATCCCAGAACGGCTGGTATTTCAACATTCCAGGCAAACACTCTTTCACAAAGGCGTATCACTCTATTTTCTTTCTAAGAAGTACAAGTTAGCCTGTGAGTCACAGACCTTGCTCATCAGCCTCCCAGGTGCTGGGATTATAGACTTGTAAAACCAAACCCTACAAGGTCCTCTATTTTTACATTTTGTATGTGTATCAAAGCTGATTTATTTTCATTTTCTTATCCATTTTTATTCATTTTAAAATAGGCACACAGATCCAGGTGGTGAGGTGGCACACACTTTTAATCCCAACACTCGGGAGGCACACGACGAAAGATCTCTGTGAGTTGGAGGCCAGCCTAGTCTACAAAGCAGGTTCAAAGACAACCAGAGGCACATAAATCCTGTCTCTAAAGAAAGGTTCACAGATGAAAATTTAGGTGAATATTGGATGCATTTTCATCTCTTACCATGTAGTTTTTCATCTGTACAAGTTTAAATTTGATACCTTAAAACATCTTCCTTGTCTTTGCTTATTGTGCTCAGTATTTTTTAACTTAAAAGGTTTTATTTTTTAGAATTACAATCAGGAATACTATAATTGCATCCCTGATATTGTTATACTTACACACACACACACACTCATCTAATATTACTCTTATGCTCATGTGTTTAGGGCTGACTACTCAGGATTTCATCAGCTGTGGGAATTCATTCCTGGATAAACCCAACTCACCCTCTCCGCAGCCGCTGACTGCCTATCACTCTTCATCTAGGTGAGGTCTCCAAAATCTGCCCCATCTATGCTGGTATCTCAACTACAAAGATTCACAATTCAAAATACAGAGACTACATGACCATGGGCTGCCCATCACTGAGCTGTACAGCTAAAACAAACCACACACATAAGATCAGGGGACCTAATGGAACAGATTGAAAGATGCCATGGAGCAGAAGCGCGTACAAAATCTCAGAAATGTGTTTGCCTACACTGCACAGTATCATTAGAGCTTTTAACTCAGCAGGGGCACAGTGACACATTTTCATTCCTCCAGAGTTTTCAGTTCATTTCATAGCCAAGTCTTAACCCACACACCAAAATAGAAACAGTCTATAAGCCTTCGACTCTCGCTAGGACTGTGTAAGCCCTACAAAGACCCCCCATTAAAACTGCCTTACCAAGGCAACCAGGTAAGACCAGCATGAGAGTAAATCACCCACACTCTGCCCTTTCCTTCCTTCCTGGCTGTCTCTACCTCAGAGTCCCCCTTCAATGGACAACCTGCCTTCCTGTCCAGGGGGCAAGAAGGAAAAGTTAGCAGCCTGTGGACAAAGCTACGATTCTGAATTTCCAAACTGTGGTCTTGTCTGACTGCCTCCACTTCCCTGCTCTGAGATAGCTTGACTTTTGTACATCATTTGTAATTCTGGAAAATTAGTGTGGCCTCCCAATAAGACTCACAGATACAAAGAGGACAGTCTCCACATGACTCAGCACAAAAGAAGCAACAAATGTTTAAGCTATGATTATGATTTCAGTGACTTTTTGCAGAGTTTTAAACCTTATTTATGTTAACATAGACTATGAATCTTAGTATATCAGGGGCAAGATCAATAAAATCTGTATATTGAAGCCAAGACTTAATTGAAATGTCTTCACTGTGCTAAACATCGAAATAATAGTGGTGAAATATTCACACACAGATGCCTTGCAATGTTCTGTAGGAGAGAAAGAATACACTTAAGTAAGTTCCCAGGAGCATGGGTGCTGTAAGGACACTCCCTAGGTTTGGAGAGGACAAGAGAGGTCTGAGGTCCTATCTCAGTGATGCAGCCCTTGCCTGGGATGCAGGAGACCCTGGAGTTCTATGCCTGGCCCTGACAAAAGGAGAGGAGACAGAAAGACTGGAAATGTGAGAGGGTGGCAGTGCAAGCCGTGACTACAGGGTCTGTAGGGATCCCTGAGTACAGGGGGACCAGCAGGAGGTCCTGAGGCAAAGGAAAGGAGAGAAATGCACTGTGCAGAGGAAACAGCACGTGGTGCCCACCTCCATATGGATGAGAGTGGTGGGAAGAGACCTGAACTAAGGTCAGGATGACTGGAGTCCACGGTCGGCTGTGGGGTACAGTAGGGAAGGGAGCTGGGGAGAGGGCGGGACACGGGCTACAAAGAACTGAAAGACTCTGGACAACATTCTAAGGTCCTTCATCCTAGAGAGTCTGGGAGACTTGAGCTTTTAGTCAAAGATGCTTAAGCTATAATCCTTCAAGTATCTTCACATTAAATACACCAGTAGGATAAAGGACTTTAAAATAACTTCACAAACAGAGATTACCATCTCCTGTACCAAGTTGTCTTGTTGGAGTCAGATCAGCATTTGCAGCAATGACTCTCTGTGTCAGCTGGTGGCAATGTCCTCACCCTGCCCATGTCTTTCTTTCCAAGACAGTGTAACAGGTGCTCCTGCCAAATGGGATGATGACCACACCGCCCTGTTACACCTCACTGTGGACATCACCAGTGTTGGCCAAAAGTAGAAGTTCTCTACTATACACAAGGTTAAAACAGAACAAAGCATGCCAATTCTGCTTCTTCTATGAGTCCTTCCCCTGAATATGATGAAAACCATCAATGAAACTTCTCAGCCTCCTCCCAACACATGCCCGTTTTGGACAGATGTCTCTAATTGTCAGGAGATGGCAAGTGGCAGGTGAGAAGACAGAGGTTTCACAAGCAATGCCGGCCTGATTTCTGTGTCTGATTGTCGTTTCTTTGGGGGAAACATAGACTTCCCTTGATCACAGTGTCTTTACTGACATCCCCTCCACAGTAAAACTGCAGATGTTAAACGCTGCTTAACAGACACGTTCTTATGTGGCTAACCTTGGCCATCAGCGTCTGGGCATTTCTGTGAGCTACGGTAGTGTCTACCAGATTTCTAATTCTCCTCATTTGGATTTCTTTTACAACTTTGGGACAAGCTACTGAATCCAACAATGTTTTATAAACAAGGTTTAAGATAAATCATTTCTCAGTGCCAAAATTGCATTTTCAATTATGTGTTCTGTATTTTTGATGAATAAATTCTCTAGCAGGGCAGATAAAGCAATCATTGGTTATGTTATTTATTTAGCAATTCCTTTATAAATTAAAAATGAAAATGCTATTTGAGCCTATAAATGTCGTTAGGATTTGAGCTTCTCTTAAGTAAAGTAGAAACCTGTCTCCACTCAATTTCAAATGCTACAAGTTCCACATGTTTATGTCATTCTCCCCTGAAAGGGGCATCAGATACTCTACCGGGCTGCTGTGGCATGTAGACAGGCTTGTCAGTATGGATGAAGAGAGAGCCATTGTCATGGAGGACTGGCATTTTTTCCGATTTTGAAAAATGCTTCGACACAACTTCCAAATACACATATGAATATGAGCTTGGTCCTTCAGCCAACTGTTTGGCCTGAACCTGTAAAACAACAAACAAACACCATGATTAGAAAGTGTGAATGTAGAGTCCTAAAGCATGCTGATACTGAAAGAAAAAAACAACCACTCTAATCTCATAAGACTAAAACTGAGTTTGTGCATTTCATCATTTTCAAAGAGGTGCACTGGGCTGGAGAGATGGCTCAGTAGTTAAGAGCACTGGTAGATCTCCCAGTAGACAAAGGTTGAGTTCCCATCACCCACATGGCAGCTGAAACCACCTCTGACTCCAGTTCCAGGGATCCTAGGCCCTCTTCTGTCCTCTGTGGTTATTGAACACAATGGTACCCAAACCTACATGCAGGGAAAAATACCCATACACATGGATTTTAAAAGATAATAATGAGCCTGTTTTAGTGGTTCACACCCTGAATCCAAGCATTTGGGAGGCAGAGGAAGGCCGGACTCTGTCAGTTCAAGATCTACAAAGCTAATTTTAGGACAGCCAAAGCTATTAGTATATCCTTATAGGCTAAGATTAGCATTTGGTATGCCAAACCATCTTGTTGGTGTCCTCAATGGTTTTGGTGATGACTCTCTGTCTAAGCAGGTGGCAACATCTCACCCTCTCTAGGTTGTTCCTTTTCCCAGCCTTGTCTTGAAAAATAACAATTAATAATAATAATAGTAATAATAATAAATAGTACTACAGTACAGCACTTGAGAAGCTGAGGCAGGAAGATCTTGTTTTCAAGTCTGTCTACGACTACAAGGTGAAAATCTGAAACATAATCAACCAAGCAAACTTACTGAAACCACTACAGGAAAAAAAACTTAGTTTGTCAAATTCCCTTCATAGTCTTGTATCACAATAACATTTTAGCACTAAGCAGTCAGAAACCTTTTTGGTGCCATTTCAGATATATTTAACAGAACTGTTATATGACTGTTAACTGTAATAGAAATTTGTAAGAAACATTCACCTTATCAGCTTCTGGGTGGATTGGTTTCTCTATTCTCTGTGCAGTGTCCTGTCAATGGCATGGACACTTCTCATCACACCACAGCCTCTGTGCCCACATCATAGACACACATTCAAGTTTGCCTATGTCATTACCATCATCACCTTTATATTCAGTGATATGGGGATTGCATATATTAACACAGATCATCAAAGGAAAGCGTATTTCCATGAAAATCTAGGGTTCAGAAACACTAAAAAGTTAATCACTAAAATCAACTGCATTGAGATCATTACAAAAGTTTGGAAGCAGTAAAAAACAAACTATCGATTTTCTGTGCTGAGATGAACTATAGATGTCTTTGTGTTCTATCTCTATTTAAAACAATACTATAGCTTCTACCATGGCTTCTAGCTTGATATTTTGTGGTACGGCTGTGGGAGTGGGGGTGTCTCTGACTCTTTCACAGGCTCTTGGGACCCTTTTCCTCCTACTGGTTTGCCTTGCACAACCTTAAAATGGGGTTCATGCCTAGAGTTATCATATCTCGCTATGCCATGCCCAGTGGATATCCTGGGAGGCCTGCCCTTTCCTGAAGAGAAATGGAGCAGGAGTGGATCTGGGGGAAATGGAAGGCGGCTGTGGTGGTGGAGAAACAGGAGGAGTGGAGAGAGGGGAAACTGCAGTCAGGATTATTGAAAACAAAAACAGTATTCATTAATTGTGGATAATTCAATTGAAAAAGTGGACTCAAGGACAAGACTGAGACAACACGTTTAATTGTCAAAAATATACTTTGTAGTGGTAACATAAAATTAAGTACAGGTGTATAAATGTTTATGATTCCTCCATGATCCTCAGGCTCCTGAGATGACCAATAAGCATAACTCAGTGGGATTCCTGTGGTGAAGGACATGTCCTGTAACTGTGCTGTCCAAACACATGGCTAGTACCAGTGAGTACCTCAAGTATTACACCAGTTACGTTTAATTGAATGATTTAAAAAACAAATGTGGCTAGTGGCTACCATACCTCATAATAGAGTGGCCACAGAAAGTAAGAGTTTGGGGAAATCAACTTTAAATTTTCATAAACCAATACTTGGGAAACCATTTTTACAGAGATTAGAACATTTATTCTCAAAAGCATTGATGAAATAATTCTTATGTTTGGTTAGAATTGATTCCCAGCAATGTTTCCCAATACGAGTAATATATATATTACCATTAAAGAATAATGGATACAGAAGATTCATATACTTAACATTTTGTTGTTTACAATGCAATAAAAATCATTTGCAATGTGAAATATGTATAAATATTTCAAATATCTATCATCTATCTGTAGATTGGTTGATCTATCATCTATCTATATACTTGAATTAAGCAGAAATCTTACACCTATGGTTTTTAGATACTTAAAAACTAACACTGGGACTGTGGAGATGGCTCAGTGTTTGAGAACCTGAGTAGGACCTGGACTTGGTTTCCAGCCCCACATCATGCAGCTCACAACCACCTGTCACTACAGTGTCCAAGGATGTGACTGGCCTGCCTCTGAGGGCCCGCATGTACATAGTACACATGAGGCACATATGCAGACCCACACATAAAGAACTTTTCTAATTTGAAGACCTTAATATTAAAAATAAAAACCTGAAAATGTTAGAAAGCCCATAGAACTCCAACATTAGGCCCCTTGTAACATTTTCCTTTTTCCTTTTCCTCATATATTTCCATTTCTATGGAGTCACAGAGCCTCTTCTAAAGCTGAGGTTCTCTCATTTTTCTGGTTTTCTTTTATCAGAGTTTTAGTAAGATGGGATGCAAATACTTTTGTTAACAATCTGCACTAAAATGAGTCTTTGCAGTGCTGGGGCTTGAACCCAGGGCCTCACACCATGCCAAGCAAACGCTCTACTGCTGAACTATGGGTCCCCCCATCTGGAAATATCTTCACAAAAGAAAAGGGCATTTGCTTAAGCCTGCTGTTTCTCTCGCTGAGTATCAGTGAGCGCTGCTCACTGTAGTAACCAGTCATTTATGGGGCCTGTAGCTGTAGGTCAGTGGTAGAGTGCTGGCCTAGCATGAGACCTGGCCCCGCCCCCCCCCACGTGCATTTGGCCCCGCCCCCCATGCACTTACCACTTACCTTTCTTTACTGCTTTTAATGATAATTCTCTTTTTTTTTTTGGTTTTTCGAGACAGGGTTTCTCTGTATTGTTTTCGAGGCTGTCGGTCCAGCCTGGCCTCGAACTCACAGAGATCTGCCTGCCTCTGCCTCCCGAGTGCTGGGATTAAAGGCGTGCGCCACCACCGCCCGGCTCCACTTACCTTTCTTTACTGCTTTTAATGATAATTCTCACAGACAAACGTCAAAAGCATGCATGGTTTTGTTTCCTTACTGTTTCTAGTGATAATTTCATAGGCAAAATTATTTCTAACTCACTTCCAAATGTTTCCACATTGATACATTCTTATTTTCCAGTAGAAGTCTTAACATTTACATGCATGGCTCAAAAAGCCGACACAGTTGTCGGTTTAGAATATTGTTCATCTCAGGGACTGGAAAGACAGCTCAGTGGTTAGGGGGACTTGCTGCTCCTGCAGAGGACCCGGGTTGTGAGATATCTGGCTTGTACTCTAACAAATGAAGCTTGCCTGCAGGTCAGAGGGCAGAGCTAATCACTAGCTAACCACAGAAGGAGGTCTGCACAGACAGACAGGAAGTGAGATGGCTGGGTGGAGAGAGGAACTTGGGTGGAGGAGACAGGACCTCAGTGTCTCCTCCGCTGGGAAGTTGAGGAGGGAAGGTGTGACTGTGTTTATTCCTTTACCTCCACGATCTTTCAGCATTTACCCCTATTTCTGACTCTGGGCCTTTATTATTAAGACCTGTTAAAACTCGTGATACATTTTGGTGTCCAACATTAAGGTACGTTGGTGCCCAACATTAAGGCATGAATTCACAAAACAAAAACAAAAACAAAAACTGCTTGCCTGTGCCTCTGCCTCCACCAGTACAGACCAGAACTGCACACAGGCTCCCTCAGGAGTTCCCACCCCGCTGGCTAGGTTCTCTTTTTCCCTAAGCCTCAAAGCAAGAGTTTGGGATTTTTGTTGTTGTTGCAGCCTCTCTGCTGCAAACTCCACAGGCCCCAAACTCCAGAAGCACCTGGGTTCCAAATGCCACAGGACTTGCCCACCCTAGACTGGCTGGTTCTGCCTTCAGGAAGCTCTCACCACAGTCACATGTGGCATGCACTCACCTTTTGTGAAGCAGATGTTAAACGCATGGTCAACTTATAGTAGAATTATCCCTAGAAATTGGGTAAAAGACCCCTGACTTTCTTGAACACATAAACATACATACACACAGACTCACACAGGCACATCCACATAAATAAAAATGAATCCTTTAAAAAAGTAACTTTGTTAAACTCAGCTTGTTACCAGTTAGTGATAATCATCTAATAATTATACAGCGGTAGACTGATACTGAAAGACCCTAGCCCAGTCTAACAGGCAGCTGAGGCTTATGGAAAATTCCGTTCCCCCCCCAGCTGCATAGTCATTGCCTATCAGAAGGGAGCTCAGCACAAGGACACAGGCTGGGTGCTCAGCCCAAGGACACAGAGATGTCTGCGAGCGACCAGATGGCCAGCTCAGCAAGATTGGGCAAGCATAGAGACCTATTGTTCCTCAGATAGGGCCAAGACTTGAATTCCAAGAAAAACCTCAATTGCCCAATCAGGGTCCTGTTACTAGGCTTCTCGCTTCTGTACTGCGCTTTTTGCTATAAAAGAACCCCTGAGTCCCCAGCTCGGGGCTCTCAGTTCCCGAGACTGAGACGCCCCGGGTACCCGTGTATTATCAATAAAGCCTCTTGCTGTTGCATCCAAGCTCGTGGTCTCGTTGTTCCTTGGGTTCGGGTCTCCCTTCCGTGAAAGTATCCCTACTGGGGTCTTTCAATACAAGTGACTAGATCTGTGCTAACAGTATCCAAAATTATACATATTTTAACAAAAATATTGTGTGTATATATTTTAAGAGGAAAGACAAATACATACTGTTAAGATGGCAGAGTTTTGGAATTTATTTTCTGGTGACAAATTAACAGAGCCCGAAGAGTAACTGACGTTTTCATCAGGATAACTTTTTACAGAGATGGTTGCATCAAAGGCCTCAGTGTGGCCGTGGGCTTGGACTGTGACATTTGCCGGCACTCCGATGCGGAAGACCACTGGTGCTGAAATGAGGAATCTGTGGAAACACGACAAGATGCAGTAGCTTTGGTGATACACTCCTTCTGGTTCATGCTCATCTCACTGTAGATGTATTTTCTTCTTAATCGTTATGTTTAGAAACTATAATTTGCTTGTGTGATCTGTGACAAACTCAGCATAATTTCTGAGAGGAAATAACTTGAAATTGAGTCCTGAAAAACAGAGTGTGGGATTTGGTTCACAGTTAAAAAGGTAACAAGAGTGGGTCTCTGGCCTCCTCCACCTGCAGAGCACTGGATAAGGCCATAAAGGCATCAACATTACATGTGCTGGTGTAAGAATAAAAACACAAAAAAACAAGGTTTGCTGGAGTATGTAAGTTGGTCCCTCCCCCCACACACAATGACTTAAAGTATCAAATAGGCACTAGTAGCTGAATGCCATCTTTGTCTTCTGATGGCCGAGTGAGATATAGCTTTTGTCACCTTTTGCGGTGGTGTGCTAAATAAGAACATGTCTATAAATCATCAGCAAGTGCCTACTCAAGAAGTAATGACCCTCACTGAAGTAGGTGGAAGAAGTGATCTCAGAAATGCATTAACATCAGTGGGTAGAGATAAATCTGCCATACAAACAAGCCAGAGAAATGTCTACACACCGAAGGCCGCTGTGTGAGGCTGGCTTGTCTGGACTCTGAGAGGAGTTTACAGAGCTCATTCACTCCCCACAGAAAGTCAGGGATGCCCCGGCTACTACTATTATTCATATGTTCATGTTAGCAAAAGTAATTTGATCAAGGCCACATGGTTTATAAGTGAACAAGGCAGGACTTTGTACTCAGAGTGCTCAAGCTTCTGTTTATAACTGGGGTCAAGGTTACAAGTCTACAATTGTAGACTCTTCAGTTTTTAGATGGAATTTATACAAAACTAGAATTGTAGGCAAGCTTTGGAACACTTGTTTGTTTATCCTTTTTTGTTTTTGTCTGTTTTTGATTTTTTTCAGACAGGGCTTCTCTTCATAGTAGACCTGACTTGCCTCCAATTCAGAGATCCTCCTGCCTCTGCCTCCTGAGTGCTTGGATTAAACACAGGTGACACCACACCCAGCAACATCTGGTTTTGAAACACAAATTTTAAAACTCGTGATTTTCCCGGGTATTAACCCACACACGTACGAACATCTGATCTTTGACAAAGAAGCTAAAAATATACAATGGAATAAAGAAAGCATCTTCAACAAATGGTGCTGGCATAATTGGAGACTGGCATGTAGAAGAATGCAGATCGATCCATGTCTATCGCCATGCACAAAACTTAAGTCCAAATGGATCAAAGACCTCAACATAAATCCAGCCACACTGAACCTCTTAGAAGAGAAAGTGGGTGGTACCCTTGAACGAATTGGTACAGGAGACAGCTTCCTGAACATAACACCAGTAGCACAGGCAGTAAGATCAACAATTAATAAATGGGACCTACTGAAACTGAGAAGCTTCTGTAAGGCAAAGGACACAGTCAGCAAGACAAAAAGGCAGCCCACAGAATGGGAAAAAATATTCACTAATCCCACATCTGACAGAGGGTTGATCTCCAAAATTTACAAAGAACTCAAGAAGCAAGTCTCCAAAACACCAAAGGACCCTATTAAAAAGTGGGCTGCAGAACTAAATAGAGAGTTTTCAATAGAGGAGTCTAAAATGGCTGAGAGGCACTTGAGAAAGTGCTCAACATCCTTAGCCATCCGGGAAATGCAAATCAAAACAACTCTCAGATACCATCTCACCCCTGTCAGAATGGCTAAAATCAAAAACACCAATGACAATTTATGCTGGAGAGGATGTGGTGAAAGGGGGACACTCCTCCATTGCTGGTGGGAGTGCCAACTGGTTCAGCCACTTTGGAAATCAGTGTGGAGATTCCTCAGAAAAATGGGAATAAACCTACCACAAGACCCAGCAACTCCACTCTTAGGCATATATCCAAAAGATGCCCATTCATACAACAAAGATGTCTGTTCCACTATGTTCATAGCAGCTTTATTTGTAATTGCCAGAACGTGGAAGCAACCTAGATGTCCCTCACCTGAAGAGTGGATAGAGAAAATGTGGTACATCTACACAATGGAGTACTATTCAGCAGAAAAAAATAATGGAATCATGAGATTCGCAGGCAAATGGATGACACTAGAAGAAACCATCCTGAGTGAGGTAACCCAGTCACAAAAAGAGAAACATGGCATGTACTCTCTCATATATGGATTTTAGACATAGATCTGGGGAGTGCCAGCCTACAATCCTATGGCCAGAGAGTCTGGGAAACAGAAACTTTATTTAGTGGCTGATCGAAGAAGAGGCAGACTCCCTTGGTTAAGTACTGAGCTGAACTCAAGAAAACCAGTAACAGAGAGGGAGGACTGATGATCAAAGGGATTAAGACTGGGCTGGTTTAACCCCCAGAAACAGCTGACCAGACAAAGGTTAACTCTTGAATCCCAGGCATTAGCCTGGGAAGCCAGCATGGGACCGATCAAGACCCCCTGAATCTGGGTGTCAGTGAAGAGGCCTAGGGAATCTACTGAGCCTTGGGCAGCAGATCAGTACCCATCCCAAGTATACACATGGACTTTGGACTCCCATAGAACAATGTGAGGTGCACTCTCACCCAGAACTCTTGGGGAAGGGTTTAGGCCCTGCCCTATATGAAATGACAGACTATGCACACCCCCATGGAGGGCCTCACCCTCCCTGGAGAAATGAGGGGATAACGGGGGGGGGGAGGGCACGGGAGGAAGGGAGGGAATGGGAGAGGGACCTGGAACTGACTTGTTTCTTATCTAAATTTAAACTGGAAAATAAAATTAAAAAAAAAACTCGTGATTTTCTTCATTGTCTCATTAAGTGGAAACTTACAAAAATAAAAACAAATATACGTCACAAGAGCATCTAATTTGAATAGAACTAGATATCTACCATAAAGAAGAGAATTATGCATTAATCCCAAAGGGCTCAGACCCTGGCTCTCTCTCTCTCTCTCTCTCTCTCTCTCTCTCTCTTCTCTCGTGTTTTGTTTTTCGAGACAGGGTTTCTCTGGGTAACAGCTCTGGCTGTCCTGGAACTCACTCGGTAGACCAGACTGTGTAGATGAAACTTACTGCCCCACTAGCAACTCCAGTACTCAGCAGCCACTTCCCAAGTTACCACGCAGAGGCTTATATGAATTATAAATGCTTAGCTGGTAGCTAGCTTTATTACCAACTAGCTCTTACACTTAAATTAACCCATAATTCTTAGCTATGTTTAGCACGTGGCTTGATTCCATTTCTCAGTAAGGCATTCTCATCTCGCTTCCTCTGCCTCTGGCTAGCGACTCCTGACTCCACTCTTCCTCTTCCCAGCGTTCTTAGTTTGGTCACCCCACCTATACTTCCTGCCTGGCTACTGGCCAATCAGCATTTTATTAAACCAATTCGAGTGACAAATCTTTACAGTATACAAGAGGATTAATCATTCCACACCCAGGCTAGCATGGAACTCACAGAGATCTGCCTGCCTCTGCCTTCCAAGCTGCTGGGGTTAAAGGTGTGCGACGCTGCCAACAGAGAGGGTGCACACACAATACCCAACCTAAGAATTATTGCAGGTACCTACCAACATTATAATATTTTAAGTTATATTGTCATATTTTAAGTTACAACTTAAGCTATGAGTTTCACCAATCGGCAAGTCTTTTGTAACAATAAAGTTAGTCAGTAATTAAGACCTTTACCAAATCTGGCAGTTCTACACAAGTAATTTGGAGACAGGTACAGATCAATTGAAGAGTCTGTAAACCTACTCATCTGCTATATATGCTTAGCAGAGACACAGAAAATGAGAACGGGTAATAGGATCAATTTACTGAAACGTTCCTATGAGCAAGACCCAGTCTCAACATGATGCATGTCACTCACTATCATTCTCACTATGTTATATATATATACATATATGTATATATGTATATATAGAGAGTCACTCACTGTGTCACTCAGCATATTAAATATATATCACTCACTGTCATTTTCAGCATGTGATATACGTCACTCACTGTGCCATTCTCCTCAGTATGATGTGATATATATACATCACTAACTATCAGCATGGTATACATATTTCAGTCACTGTATTGCTACAACATTTGGTACAGAGGGTGTCACTATTGCTCTCGTTGTATGACTACCAAACTGTTATTCATTTGTCCTATGCCATAAACATAGCCAGTTATAGAATTAAAAACTTAAGGTGAGCAGTCTGTTTCCAGAATTAAAACTTTCAACAACTGTTCTAAACCAGACTTACTAAGATTTTTGAAAAGAGAAAAAATCTTAGGAATCACAGACTGCCTCAGTTTCAGTGTTCAGGTGTTCTTCCCGTAGTCGGTGTGATGGAGGCGAGCCATGGCACACTCAGTGTCAAAGCCCTTAAATCTAGCCGTGGTCATCCTTCATACACATTTTGGTCTTCGCTGATGTGTCTGCAACATAGTGCACCCATTTGAGCAATTCCATCTTTTTAGATTCTTTAACAAGCAGCCGAGGATCAGGCCCCCAGCGTGCAGAGAGGCAGGAACGTTACTCTGGAATGCTTTCCCCAGGTGTGTGCAAGGCTTGACCCTTCACTTCTGACCTTTGACTTCTATGTCTTTTTGTACACCTTTATCCCCCGCCCCCACATCCTCACTGATGCAACTCTATTTGATCATTTGTGTAGTACCCCATTCTCCCGCTACGACGAAAGCTCGTCCACCTGTCACACCTCACCACCTGCCGCGGAGTGCATGCTCAACAGCTTCTCCAGTAAGCGGTCGTTCCCATGCTGTTCATGATACACTTAGTCACTTTTCAGAAGGGCCCACACAGCATTGTACAAAGAATTCAGAGTATTTCTCCACCCGAATCATGGGAGCCCAGCTTCTGACCCTAGTTCCGACACTACTGCTTTTTTGTTTGTTTGTCTTTTTATGCAAGAAAAAGGACATAAAGTTGGGTAGGGGAAGATCTAGAAGGAATTGGGGGAGGTGAAAAAATATTATCAAAATATATTGTATGAATATTTTAAAAAATTAAAATAAATTAAATTTAAAAAGGAGCTAATCCCCAAATAACTATGGCTTTACTGTAGCAAAATCACTTTTAAAAAACCCACAAAGATGGGCTGGAGAGATGGCTCAGAGGTTAAGAGTACTGTCTGCTCTTACAGAGGACCTGAGTTCAATTCCCAGCAACCACATGGTGGCTCACAACCATCTGTAATGAGATCTGGTACCTTCTTCTGGCATCCAAGCAGAACAGGGTATGCATGATAAATAAACAAATCTTTAAAAAAAACACACACACCAAGAAACTAAGCACCAAATACAAAAGAGCAAAACAAAAAGCATAAAAAGTGTATTATGTACATAGAGTCACCCATTTGCATATATATTGTTTGATGGTTAAGTTTTTGTTGAATAGCGATGCGAGTGATCACACAAGAGCTGTTGTGTGTTAGCACCCATTGATCAAGCGCTCCCACCGCTCTCTCGTTCAGATGAGCACACACACCTGGTGGGTCAGAGTCCCACCATCTGATGACTACTGGTCACACCACTACTGACACGCACTAGGAAATGAAGATGCTTTCCTTGACTTACATCTGTTCCTGTCCCCAACTGTTCTCCAGGAAGACCAAAACCAGAAGTATTCCCCAAAAGCCCATGGCTTGAGATGGTATCAAAATCATTTTATGTCACCTCCCGAAGTTACTTTCTGCTTAAGGAAAGTGAACGTGGAATTTTGGGATCAATGAGGTTGTGTTACTCATTAACAGCGGGAAAAGGGATCGATACATTAAGACGACTGAAATCAGAACAGAAACACTCTTGCATGCCCGGGAACACAGGCAGAGGTATTGTGTAGGAATTTGCAACAGGACACTTACCTTAATTAATACAGAATAAAGACTCAATGTGGGAGCCCAGTCCTGTGGAGAGAGGCTCAGCCCTTCACAGCAAGAGTCCTGCTGCCTTTGCCTTCTTCTCTAGATCAGGTCACACACACACACACACACACACACACACACACACACGTTAATACATAGACACACATATATCATACTGTGTGAGACTATGCATTGGAACATAGTCAATTTCTCAGGGGCTACACCAGTTAAAAAACTGGCATTTTTACCCTGGCAGCCATCAGCTGTCCATAGCACCTCAGCTATAATTTACCAGCACTTTTATATTAGTTAGAGGGTTAAAGGAGCACAAAGCAGAAACTGATGTGCAAATTTCACTGAAAGTGTCACCAAAGTGACAAAAACTGACTAATGCTGTCTGACAACCTAGCACGTCTATTTCAAAAAAACATCTGTGATATGATTCATCTGGGCTGTGAAAAATGAATCTAATTAAAAGAAAGTACATTTGCCATCATTTGGGCAAAAATGAAACCATATAAGGAAAAAAAAAACATGAAGCATATGTGATGTTCTTTTTTCACACTGGTCCCAAGCTTGTAGCCACACAAAGATAATTTATGTTTCTTGTTTCGTATTCATTTTGTGCACGGATTCACAGTATCACTAGGATTGAAACAAACACAGTGGCAAAGATTGAGAGCCAAAACAACTCCTCAGGTCAGATTTCACAGCAACCAGTACTTTCGTAACTCAGCACACAAACCTTTAGCATTCTCAGATTTTGCAACTCTCAGGGTCCTTTTTTCAACTGTGGCTAATAGAAGAAAAGCAACACAGGCAATATTAATGTTTCTTCACAACAGCACCACGACAAGGTAGGGGTAATGGCTGATTCTTGCTATGGGCACTGCAGGCTGCTTAGCAGCAAACCTGGCTTCCACCCACTAGATGGCAGTAGAGCTTTCAGAGTAACACAATCCCCTACACTGTCAAATGTTCTTGCAGAAGGAATGTCAAAGGGGTCGCTTAGTGAAAATCTCCAGGTTGTTGTGTGCTTGGCTTAAGAGACCAGCCTGGTCTACAGAGTGAGTTCCAGGACAGCCTCCAAAACAATACAAAGAAACCCTGTCTTGAAAAACAAACAAACAAAAAAATAGAATTCATGGAGAATGAGGCCTGTGTCCCTAGTGAAGATACAACATCCGGCAGGCTTTTCACAAGAGTGGTTTGAAGCTAGTTTAGAAAACTGTCACCATTGCACCCATTTCCTGTATATCAGAGATTCTCAACCTTTGGGTCACGACCCCCTGGCAAATTGAATGACCCTCTCTCAGGGGTCACCTAATACCACTGGAAAATACAGATACTTACTTTATGATTCATATTATAGCAAAATTACAGTTACGAAGTAGCAACAAAAATAACTTCATGGTTGGGGGTCACCACAACACGAGGAACTATATTAAATGGTCACACTATTAATAAGGTTGAAAACCACTGCTATACATGGAGAAGTCATCACGTCAAATACAGTTTCTCTACTGATGACAACCAAATTCAAGACTCCAGTAAATTCCTCACATTCCAACATTGGAATGCATCCAACCTGTTTTCTGCCTACATTCCTTACTTAGTCATTGAAAGGTTTCTGTACCCCAATATTAAGTCTCTCCACTGACACAGTAATCAGACGAAACCCAATTAATAAGACCAGGATTAATAAACAGAGCAAAGCAACTCCTGGGTGATTCTCAGGGGAAGAGAGTAGGAGAGACATCACATGGCAGGTCCAGGGTCTGGCTCTTAAATACCCACAGGCGTGGTCTTGAACATCTCCTAGAGAGGAGCCACCTCTTGGCAGGCTTTCTGAGAAGGGGAGGGGTTTGGAATGGAGGAGAGGCTGGAATGGCGCTTCCAACCAAACATCCATCTCTGACTGAGCTCACTTGGTCTAAGATATATGAACACTAGCAAACCCTCACTAAATTCCTGGGCCTTCCTCTTAAACACCACAACCATGACTGCCTTACCCCAAGTCTCCACTTGTATACCTAACTAGCATATGAAATTTAGTGTGTTCAAAATGAGTATTTCAAAGACCTTCCCTGCCTAACAGAGCCAAGTACTGCTAAGGCATCTGAGGAATATCTCTAACATGGAAGACATGACCTGCAGTGTCAAAAATTCACACACTCACACTCACACACACACTCACACACACACAGTGTTTCTGAATGTTTGTATGTGAGCCATGCACATGCTGGACACCACAGAAGTCATTGGTGTGAAGATATATTGGATTCCTGCATGAGGAGCTCCTTTCCCTTCTTACATCCCTCAAACTTTTCCTATCTTTCTATCCTAACTGTGATGTAAAATTGCCCCCTCAAGTTATTTCTGCCAAGCATTCTGTTAAAGACATGATGAGAGCAAATTATACAGAAACTAAACCTTTTAATCTGTCATGGAAAGCATGGTGTTTTGGTTGAGAACAGCCCTCATGGGCTCATGTTTGATACTTGGTCCCCAGTTGGTAGAACTATTTGGGAAGGACTAGGAGGTGTGGCCTTGTGGGAGGTATGTCACAAGGGGTAGTCTTTAAAGTTCCAAAAGCCCACAGCACTCTCAGTTAGCTCTGTCTCTTTCTGCCTCAGGGCTGTATTAGCTCCACTACTGCTCCCCCAACCATGCCTGCCTGCTTGCTGCCACGTTCCTGGCCATGATGGTCATTTTATCTACAATAACTGGCTAGAGTTCTGAAGAAAAAACCCTGTGGGAGCACTTTCTTTTCATAGCAATCCACACAGTCAGCTTACAGAAGCTTTAAAACTAGAAACAAAGTTAGTGTGGAGCTGAAAATAGGTGGAAGTTTGGCATAGCAAGCAGCATTTTCTGTCTGTCCTGGTCTTCTATGTTCTGGCAATGTGTCCTTCCACCTGCATGAAAGGGTCACTTTGACCCTGGGGAGGCTAAGTCTGGCTTTAAGGCTTGAAGTTCAGATTTGCAGGGCTGGTTCTAGCTGGCCCCGAAAGTGTAAGGCCACTTCTGGCTTTAAAGTAGAGGCAAACTGCCAACCCAGCGAGCCCAGCTTCAGGTGAGATTGGGTCCCCGGCTGGGACCACCCGCCCTTCACCCATCCCCCTCCATCTTCGGGGCCGCTCCCGGCTTCCAGAAGAACCGCCCACACAGGAAAGAGATCAGCCCCTCCAAGACCCCAACCCAGCGAGCCCAGCTTCAGGTGAGATTGGGTCTCTGGCTGGGACCACCCGCCCATCACCCATCCCCCTCCATCTTCGGGGCCGCTCCCGGCTTCCAGAAGAGCCGCCCACACAGGAAAGAGATCAGCCCCTCCAAGACCCCAACCCAGCGAGCCCAGCTTCAGGTGAGATTGGGTCCCCGGCTGGGACCACCCGCCCATCACCCATCCCCCCCATCTTCGGGGCCGCTCCCGGCTTCTAGAAGAGCCTCCCACACAGGAAAGAGATCAGCCCCTCCAAGACCCCAACCCAGCGAGCCCAGCTTCAGGAAAGAGATCAGCCCCTCCAAGACCCCAACCCAGCGAGCCCAGCTTCAGGTGAGATTGGGTCCCCGGCTGGGACCACCCGCCCATCACCCATCCCCCTCCATCTTCGGGTCTGCTCCCGGCTTCCAGAAGAGCCGCCCACACAGGAAAGAGATCAGCCCCTCCAAGACCCCAACCCAGCGAGCCCAGCTTCAGGTGAGATTGGGTCCCCGGCTGGGACCACCCGCCCATCACCCATCCCCCTCCATCTTCGGGGCCAATTCCGGCTTCCAGAAGAACTGCCCACACAGGCCCCTCTAAGACCCCAACCCAGCGAGCCCAGCTTCAGGTGAGATTGGGTCCCCGGCTGGGACCACCCGCCCATCACCCATCCCCTCCATCTTCGGGGCCGCTCCCGGCTTCCAGAAGAGCCGCCCACACAGGAAAGAGATCAGCCCCTCCAAGACCCCAACCCAGCGAGCCCAGCTTCAGGTGAGATTGGGTCTCTGGCTGGGACCACCCGCCCATCACCCATCCCCCTCCATCTTCGGGGCTGCTCCCGGCTTCCAGAAGAGCCGCCCACACAGGAAAGAGATCAGCCCCTCCAAGACTCCAACCCAGGGAGCCCAGCTTCAGAAGAGCCGCCCACACAGGAAAGAGATCAGCCCCTCCAAGACCCCAACCCAGCGAGCCCAGCTTCAGAAAAGAGATCAGCCCCTCCAAGACCCCAACCCCAGCGAGGCCAGCTTCAGCTTCAGCTGCAGTAAGGAAGGAGACCAGTGGAGACAGAAAGCCCCCACCAGCACCCACTGGAAGAAGAGATGGGAAGAAGACAGAATAAGAGATCACTCAGCAATAGAAACACCAACATGACCCCACCAGAATCCAGGGATCCAACACCAGCAAGACCTGAAAAGCACTACATAAATGAAGAAGAGGAGACAGACCTTAAAAATTATTTCATGAAGATGATGGAGAGCCTCAAAGAAGAAACGAGGAAATCCCTTAAAGAAATAGAAGAAAAAACAAAAAAAAATCCATGAAATGGGGGGAAAATTCAAGAAATAAACAAATCTCTCAAAGAATCTAAAGAGCACCAAGAAAAAACAACCAAGAAAATTAAGGAAACAGCTCAAACAGTTGAAGGATTGAAAGCTGAAATAGAAACGATAAAGAAAACACAGAATGAAGGGATGCTGGAAATAGAAAAGCTCGGTAAACGGTCTGGAATTACAGATGCAAGCATCACCAATAGAATACAAGAGATAGAAGAGAGAATCTCAGGTGTTGAAGACTCATTAGAGGACATAGCATCGTCAACCAAAGAAAATCTCAAAACCAACAAATCCTTAACACAAAATATTCAGGAAATATGGGACACCGTGAAGAAGCCAAACCTGAGAATAATAGGTATAGAAGAAGGTGAAGAACTTCAACTTAAAGGTACAGAAAACATATTCAACAAAATCATAGAAGAAAACTTCCCTAACCTAAAGAAAGATATGCCTATGAAAGTACAAGAATCTTACAGAACACCAAATAGGCTTGACCAGAAAAAGAAGTCACCTCGCCATATAATAATCAAAACATCAAACCTACAGAGCAAAGAGAAAATATTAAGAGCAGCTAAAGAAAAAGGCCAAGTAACATATAAAGGCAGACCTATCCGAATTACACCTGACTTCTCAATGGAAACGATGAAAGCCAGAAGATCCTGGTCAGATGTCCTACAAACGCTAAGGGAACAAGGATGCCAGCCCAGACTACTATATCCAGCAAAGCTCTCAATTACCATAGATGGAGAAAACAAAATATTCCATGACAAAGCCAGATTTAAACAATACGTATCCATGAATCCAGCTCTACAGAAAATGCTAGAAGGAAAACCTAGAGCCAAGGAAGATAACTACATTCACAAAGACACAGGCAATATAGAATCATACTTTACAAAACACTAAAAGAAAAGGGGAGGAGAAACTACACAAAATAACTTCACTAACAATAAATCAAGCGCAAACAAGGATCACCAATCAATGGTCATTAATATCCCTCAATGTCAATGGCCTCAACTTACCTATAAAAAGACACAGACTAGCAGAATGGATACGAAGACAGAACCCTTCCTTCTGCTGCATACAAGAAACACATCTCAACACCAAAGACAGACGTTATCTCAGAGTAAAGGGCTGGGAAAAGATCTTCCAATCAAACGGCCCCAAGAAACAAGCGGGCGTAGCAATCCTAATATCTAAAAAATTAGGCTTCAAATTAAAATCAATCAAAAGAGATGAAGAAGGGTACTTCATATTCATCAAAGGAAAAATACATCAAGACGAAGTCTCGATTTTAAACATCTACGCCCCAAATACAAAGGCACCTACATTCGTGAAAGAAACATTACTAAAGCTCAAAATGCACATAAAATCTCACACACTAATAGTAGGAGACTTCAACACTCCGCTCTCACCGCTAGATAGGACCTCCAGACAGAAACTTAACAAAGAAACAAAAGAATTAATAGAAGTTATGACCCAACTGGGTTTAACAGACATCTATAGAACATTCCACCCAAATACAAAGGGATATACCTTCTTCTCGGCACCACATGGAACCTTCTCTAAAATTGACCACATAATAGGAAACATAGCAAATCTCCACAGATACAAAAAAATTGGAAAAACCCCCTGCATCTTATCAGACCACCATGCATTAACATTAGAATTCAACAATAACACAAATCGCAGAAACCCTACAAACTCATGGAGATTGAACAATTCACAATTGCACCATCCCTGGGTAAAGGAACAAATAAAAAAAGAAATTAAAGACTTCCTCGATTTCAATGAGAATGAAGACACAACATACACAAACTTATGGGACACTTTGAAAGCAGTGCTGAGAGGAAAGTTTATAGCACTAAGTGCCCACATGAAAAAACTGGAGAACAGTCATACTAGAGAATTAATAGCACAGCTGAATGTTCTAGAACAAAAAGAAGCAAACTCCCCAGGAGGAGCAGACGCCAGGAAATAATCAAATTGAGGGCTGAAATCAATCAAGTAGAAACCAGGAAAACACTGAGAAGAATCAATGAAACAAAGAGTTGGTTCTTTGAGAAAATCAACAAAATAGACAAACCTCTGTCCAAACTAACCAAAAGACAGAGAGAGAACATGCTAATTAACAAAATCAGGGATGAGAAAGGGGACATAACAACGGACTCTGAGGAAATCAAGAGAATCATCAGGGCATACTTTGAAAATCTGTACTCCACAAAATTTGAAAATTTAAAGGAAATGGACAATTTCCTGGATAGATATCACTTGCCAAAACTAAATCAAGAACAGATAAATAATCTAAACAGACCTATAACCACTAATGAAATAGAAGCAGTCATCAAAAGTCTCCCAAACAAAAAAAGCCCAGGCCCAGATGGCTTCAGTGCAGAATTCTACCAGAAATTCAAAGAAGAGCTTATTCCAATACTCGTCAAAGTATTCCACACTATAGAAGCAGGAGGCTCACTGCCAAACTCTTTCTACGAGGCTACAATTACCTTGATACCCAAGCCACACAAAGACCAACTAAGAAAGAGAACTATAGACCAATTTCCCTCATGAACATTGATGCAAAAATACTCAATAAAATACTTGCAAACCGGATTCAAGAACACATCAGAAAAATCATCCACCATGATCAAGTAGGCTTCATTCCAGGAATGCAGGGATGGTTCAACATTAGAAAATCTATCAATGTAATCCACCATATTAACAATCTGCGAAAGAAAAACCACATGATCATCTCACTAGATGCTGAAAAAGCCTTTGACAAAATCCAGCACCCCTTCATGATAAAGGTCCTAGAGAGATCAGGGATAACAGGAACGTACCTGAATGTAATAAAAGCAATATACAGTAAACCAACAGCTAACATCAAACTAAATGGAGAGAAACGCAAAGCAATTCCTCTAAAATCAGGAACAAGACAAGGCTGTCCACTCTCTCCATATCTCTTCAATATTGTATTTGAAGTTCTAGCTACAGCAATAAGACAACAAAAGGAGATAAAGGGGATACAAATAGGAAAAGAAGAAGTCAAACTTTCATTATTTGCAGATGATATGATAGTTTACATAAGTGACCCAAAAAACTCCGCAAGGTCACTCCTAGAGCTGATAAACACCTTCAGCAATGTGGCAGGATACAAGGTAAACTCAAAAAAATCAGTGGCCCTATTATATACAGATGATGAAGTGACTGAGAAAGAAATCAGAGAAACATCACCTTTTACAATAGCCAAAAACAGAATCAAATATCTGGGGATAATGTTAACCAAGGAAGTGAAAGACCTGTATATCAAGAACTTTGTGTCTTTGAAGAAAGAAATCAAAGAAGATACCAGAAAATGGAAAGATCTCCCATGCTCTTGGATTGGTAGGATCAACATAATAAAAATGGCAATCTTGCCAAAAGCAGTCTATAGATTCAATGCAATCCCTATCAAAATTCCATCACAATTCTTCAAGGACCTGGAAAGAACATTAATCAACTTTATATGGAAAAACAAAAGGCCCAGGATAGCCAAAACATCCCTATACAATAAAGGAACTTCAGGAGGCATCACCATACCTGACTTCAAGCTCTATTATAGAGCTATAGTCCTGAAAACAGCTTGGTATTGGCACAAAAATAGGCAGGTAGACCAATGGAACCGAATTGAAAGCCCTAATTTTAACCCACACACCTATGAACACCTGATTTTTGACAAAGAAGCTAAAACTGTACAGTGGAAAAAAGAAAGCATCTTCAACAAATGGTGCTGGCATAACTGGGTAGTGGTATGCAGAAGACTGCAGATAGATCCATGTTTATCGCCTTGTACAAAACTTAAGTCCAAATGGATCAAAGATCTCAACATACATCCAGCCACACTGAAACTTTTAGAAGAGAAAGTGGGAGATACTCTTCAACGAGTTGGTACAGGAGACCACTTCCTAAACATAACACCAGTGGCACAGGCACTGAGATCAACAATTAACAAATGGGACCTTCTGAAACTAAAAAGCTTCTGTAAGGCAAAGGACACAGTCAAAAAGACAAAAAGGCAGGCCACAGAATGGGAAAAGATATTCACTAACCCTACATCTGACAGAGGGCTAATCTCCAAAATTTACAAAGAACTCAAGAAACAAGTCTCCAAAACACCAAAGGATCCACTTGAAAGGTGGGGTACAGAGCTAAATAGAGAATTCTCAGTAGAGGAGGCTAAAATGGCCAAGAGACACTTAAGAAAGTGCTCAACATCCTTAGCCATCAGGGAAATGCAAATCAAAACAACTCTGAGATACCATCTTACTCCTGTCAGAATGGCTAGAATCAAAAACACCGAAGACAATTTATGCTGGAGGGGATGTGGAGAGAGAGGAACACTCCTCCACTGCTGGTGGGAATGCCGACTCATACAGCCTCTTTGGAAATCAGTATGGAGATTCCTCAGGAAAATGGGAATTAATCTACCACTAGACCCAGCAATTCCACTCTTAGGCATTTATCCAAATGAGGCAGGTTCATACAACAAGGGCATCTGCTCCACTATGTTCATAGCAGCATTGTTTGTAATAGCCAGAACCTGGAAGCAACCTAGATGCCCCTCAACTGAAGAGTGGATAGAGAAAATGTGGTACATTTACACAATGGAGTATTACTCGGCAGAAAAAAACAATGGAATCTTGAAATTCGCAGGGAAATGGATAGCACTGGAAGAAACCATCCTGAGTGAGGTAACCCAGTCGCAAAAAGACAAACATGGTATGTACTCACTCATATATGGATTCTAGATATGGATCAGGATAGTGCCAGTCTGCACTTCCACAGATAGAGAGTCTGGGAAACAGGAAAGAACCTAAAAGATATGCATATATGCATAGTACCCAAGAGAAGAGGATGGAGACAAGATCCTCTGATGGGGAACACGGCGAGGGTTGGGGGGGAGTGGGACCTGGGAAGAATAGAGGGGGTAAAGAGGAAGGGAGTTGGTCATGGGGGAACAGGAAGTTGAGGGGGTGGGGGTAGAATAGGGGGAAGAGGGAATCATAGGATCGAAGACAGATCAGGCACCAGAGTGACCTCGAGTGATCTAAAGGTATAACATCAATTGGCAAGCTAAGCAATAGTGGAAGGACCACCTCGAATGCCCATTCCTGATAATGAACTTGATGTCTATAACTATCCGGGAGCCTACATCCTGGGACTGATGGAAGCAGAGGCAAACACACAACTAAGCACTGAACTGAACCCAAGGAACCCAGTGACAGAGAGAGAGGAATGATGAGCAAATTGGCAAAGAATGGGCTGGCAAAACCAGCAGAGACAGCTGATCTGAACAGGGGAGTGCTCTTGGACCCCAGACCGACAGTGGGGAGGCCAGAATGGGACTGATCTGGACCCCCCAAATGTGAGTGTCAGTGAGAAGGCCTGGACAACCTATGGGGCTCTGAGCTGTGGATCAGTGTCTATCCCTGGTATACAATCTGTCTTCATGTACCTATAGCACAAAGAGAGATGCTCTCTCAGCCTGGACTCTTAGGGGAGTGCCTTGACCCTACCAAGAGTAAAATGATAGACTCTAGACATCCCCTATGTGGAAGGATTTGGCAATAGGGTGGGAGGGAGGGTGGAAGGGGAGTGCGGGAGGAGGGGAGGGAGAGGGAACTGGGATTGACATGTAAAACAAGCTATTTAAAATTAAAATAAAAAAAATAATGTATATCATCAAAAAAAAAAAGTAGAGGCAAACTACAAATGTCACAAACTCAGCACTGGGAAAAAAGCCCGTGGCTAATCCAGTTGGAGTTTCATTTGTTTATTTTGAATGACACATTGGACATGAAAGATCTCCCCAAATGTATGCTTGGATTCACACTGTATTATAAAGGAAACCTGTAATTCTACTCCACTGCCACAGTTTTTCTGAACTTTTCACTATGTTACAATCTCTCTGAGAACTAAAATGGCATTTACGTTCATCTGCTAAGCATTCTCCCAGAATACATAAGTGTTAGGGTTATCACAAAGCCACATATTGAAAAATGAGTACAGAACAAGGAAACACAACAGAAGCCCAGATAACTGAGGGAAGATATTAGTGGCAGCCATGAAGTTTGATATTTTGTAGATGGCAACACACCAGCTGATATTTTTGTATAGAATCGGGCCATTTTCTCATATCTATATTCTCAAGTGTCGAAGACAGGATTTATATTTATTGTGAAAAATGTCTTTTATAAACTATGGGGGGGGGACTTGAAGAACTGTAGAGCAGGAAATTGGGGACGTGTTTGACGAAAACATTCAACATGGCTAGGACAGTAAAGGCTACACAGAGAAACCATGTCTTGAAAACCAAAATAAATAAGTAAACATACACTACATCCATGTATGAAATTTTCAAACAACAGAAGCAAGCTTTGGTTTTCAGTGTAGTTGTAGTTTAGTCAGTGGTTGTAAAGTCATACTAGGAAGTCACAGAAATGACAACAGGGGAGCCTGCCACTTCTGTGAAGTCCCTCTGCCTCTCTTAGTGGTGCTATACACAGTGCCAGGCGTGGGCCACAGAAGAAGAAGCAAGGAGGAGCAAAGGAGCAACTCTGCTGGGGTTTGGACAAAGAAGACTTGGGGACTAAGTCATCGTGCCCTGGCTCATCGTTCAACCCCAGTGACAGGTCACAGCCAGGCTGCCTTCAGCTCTCCTGATATCTATATTGTAAATGAAATGCAACCCAGAAAAATGACATCTTCAGTGTCTCTTCTGAAGTCTCCAAAGCTGGGGAGGTACATCCAAGGTTTTCACCATGCTAGACCCCCAGAGAAGGTTACTTACTAAATCTGTATGAAGAAGGAAAACAGGGCAACATGAAACCAGACAAAAAGAAGAGTTGCGAGACTCCCTGGAATTTTGTGGATCTTTCCTTGAGAGCTGCTGACAGGACTGATGAATTAACGCTGGAACAGTGTAATTTCACAATGGAACTCATCTGAATTCCATTACAGATTAGAGGTGCAGCCTTGAGCTTGTGCAATAAATTCAAGTCTCTGGTTGAAAAGACAAGTAGATGGGTATCAAAATAAAGAACAGAATGAAATCTCAGCAATGTATACATACTGAACTAATACACAGCATTTGAACTTCGAGTAAAAATGTGTGGTGATGCATTATTTATGATTTGTAAAAGCTTGCATGAGGATTCAGAAAGCAAAGCGAGCCTCAAGCTATAGAGATCGAGCAGTGGCGACACACATCTTTAATCCCAGGACTCAGGATTAAGAGGTAGACAGATCTCTGTTAGTTCAAGGCCACACTGACTACACAAAATTGATCCAGTCCTAAAAGAAACAGCTCACACAAAGGTGATCTCAGCACCTGGGATCACACACCTTTAATCCCAGCACTAAGGAGGTATATAAGACAGGAAGCATCTCAGAGCTGGCATGCAGTCTGAGAGTTAGTCTCTAGCCACATTGAGGAGAGCACAGCAGCCTGAGTGAATCTGAGGGGCAGTGAAGTCCAGGAGCAGTCTATGGATCGCCCCTTTGGTCTGAGCTGAGGTAGAGGTAAGAGCTAGTGACTGGCTGCTTTGCTTCTCTGATCTTCAACTTGAAGCTTGAACCCCAATATCTGTCTCTGGGTCTTTTATTTTTTTGTGTTACAAAAAAAGATGAATATAACTTCCTTTCAAGATTAAATGGATCTTTGTATACAGTTTGCTTTTCAACTGCAATGACTATTGTGCTGCATTGTGATGGGGAGGGGAGCATTATTCAAATGAAAGTAAATAGCGCCCTTGTGGGATTTCCTGTAGGTGAAATTACCTCTGCTTCTGTGAAACAAGCAAGTGCTTAATGCTGCTTGTAAGGTTGTAATGCTGCTTCCAAGTTTAGCTTCTCTACTCCAGACTTTTGCACAAGCCATATTGAACCACATTCGTGTATTAAGTTTTCTTCCAACCACACTGAATTACTTAATATCTAGCTCACTGCCAAGTGCTCTTCCCCAGTTCTTTCTGGGGTCTGTGCAAGCTGTTTTCTTTGCCAAGCAAATCCCCGGCCCTCAATTAAATTCTTTCAGAGTTAAGATGAAGAGTGATTTCTAAGAAGTCTTGCTTAATGATAAAAACAATTGGAGCATACTGAGGATTTACTAAATGTCATATGTTGTTCTTAGTTCTTTCTAATCGTTAAAGTTTCTGCTTATCAGGAAAGCTGCGTGTAATGGAGATGATTGCCCATTATATGGGAGAAGAAACTGAGGCAGATACTTTCCCAAATTGGCCTCCAAAGTAGTGGGTAACAGGATAGCGTGTAAGCATTACGGCTTGGATGGAAAGGTATTCTGGCACTCAGGAGCCAAAGAATACCACAGGTCACAGTAAGCATAGCAGCTTACACCCTGCTCCAGGCAAAGGCTTCGCCAGTGTAACAGTTGTGCTCCCGGAGGGGAGGGCTTCCCAGCGAAGTTGCTACAGTTCTGCTCTGGTCCCCAAAGCGTAACAGCTCTGCTTCGCCAAGGGAGGTGTCCCCCCTCCCACAAAAGTGTTACAGCTGTGAAAGGTAGGTCTCACCCAAACCTCATTCAAGAGGCTTATTGGGAGGGAAGAAACCAGGAAAGCCAAAACATGCACAGGGTTTAATATAGGGCTTCTTAGGGGCGGAGCTTTCCTGGGAGAGAGATTTCCAGGGTGGGGATTGGTCAGATTTCAACCCCTGAGCTCGGATTGGCTAGATCTCGTGCTCAGGGATTGGTTGGTTTTCTTCTCAGGTTCAGAGTCAGATTTGGCTCTGACTCTAGGGCCAAAACGTGTTTCTTTCAAGGTCAGGGTGCATTTCCTTGGTTCTCACTGCAGGGCCAAAGTGTGTTTCTTTTGGCTGGCAGCAACGGAACTCAAGGTCAGCCCCTTCCACCATCCCAAGTCCGAATGCTGTGGACACCTCGGTACTAGTCTCTCAGGTTGTTGGCTCCGGGAGGGGAACGGCCCTGGGTGGGACACCTCTCCTCACAGGCTCGGCGCCAAGAAGCCTGACCCCAGCCCGGCAGCTTCCGCAGCTTCGGGCTGCAGCTTCATACCCGGAAGCCTCGCGCCCGAAGCTCAGCGCGCCCAGAGGCGGCAAGAGTGGCGGGAAGAGGGTCCCGGCCCCGCCCACTAGCTCCGTGACGGGGCGTGGCGAGCGAGCGCAAGCCCCGCCCACACCAAGCGGCTCGTCTCGGCAACTGGCACAACACAGCAAGATGGCTGCCGCGCCGCGGGGCGCCTGAGGGCAAGTGTCGGAGCGTCTCGGCGTCGCCTCTCCCGCGGGGCTGTCCTCCCTCCCGGTCCTGAGGCGGCCAGTGTGCTTCGGCGTCCGGACCGAGCTGGGAAGGCGGGCAAGCAGAGGCCGGAAGGCCCGGGCGCGGCGTGAGGTGGGCCGGCTCGGGACGGATTCGGGGCGGGGGGCGTGGGCTTGGGGAGGGGATTGGACGGGGGGGGGGGGGGGTGCGGGCGGGCGAGCCGGGGCGGGCAGGGCAGGGCAGGGAAGGGCAGGGGAGGCGCGCTCGGCGAGCTGGGATGCGGCGCTCTGAAGGGGGAGCTCGCCCGGCGATCCTGAGGGGATGTGGTGCCAGAGAAACGGGGGCCAGAGCATCGAGCCACGCTCGACCCTTCCACTCTTGCTTCCCTTAACCTGTGGCTTTCGGCATGCTCCTTAAAAAAAAAAAAAGAGTTCTTTTAGTATGTGCCGCACCTGTGGGGGTCAGGGGACAGCTTTGTGGGGTCACCTTTACATGGGTTCCAGATACGGAACTTAGGTCATCAAGTTATTACAGAAGATGCTTTTACCCACCGAGCCTCCTCACTGGCCCTCCCGGCGTGTTTCTTAACTACTTCCTCCATGTATTAGTGAAGGTTCCTAAGAAGCTACTTGGAGAGGAAAGGGTTTGTCTTAAAAGTCCCAGACCACAGGGCACTGAGGAAAACTGAAGGAACTTCAGTGAAGGAATTGAAACGGAAGCAGGGGACAAACGCTGCTTACTGCCTTGTCCCTCATGGCTTGTTTGCTCATTCTGCTCTCCAGGACCGCTTCCCCAAGGGGGATCCTGGTCCCTCTCCCTTTAATCAAGAAAGTGCCCTACAGACTTGCCAACAGGCCACTTTTTGTTTCTTTTGTTTTTTAAGACAGTTTCTCTGTGTAGCCCTGGCTGCCCTGGAACTCTGTAGACCAGGCTGGCCTTGAACTTAGAGAGATCCACCTGCCTCTGCCTCCCGAGTGCTGGGATTAAAGGTGTGCGCCACCACTGCCTGGCACCTACCGGCCAATCTTATGGATGAATTTTGTCAATGAAAATTCCCTCTTCACAGATATGTCTAGGTTTGTGTCAGATTGACAAAAAAACAGTCGGCACACTTGATCTGTTTCTTCATGTGTAAAAGTAATAGCTATTCTCTTTTGAGTGTTTGCCATGTGTCAATTACAGTTCCAAGCACTACTTCAATATAAAGTAATTTAGAATTTAATGTAACTGTGGAAATTGCATTCACACTTTAAAACTGAGCAAGTAACCTCGGGGTAAATAATATATCTTAATGTCACATAGTAAAGGAAAAAGATTTTGCTTTAGGCCATGCAATTCTAGAATCTTAGGTCTTGGTTGATAACTATCATGTGTAAGTGAGGTGAGTGATTCTATTCCTATATAGCATCTTAAGGATTTAAATGTGGCAATGTCTGCAGCTGAAACAATGACTTAAAGGTTTAGAGCACTGGCTGCTCTTCCAGAGGTCCTGAGTTCAATTCCCAGCACCCATGTGACAGCCCACAACTATCTATAATGGTATCTGATGTCCTCTTCTGGTGTGTAGGCAAACATGCTGACAAAGCATCCATATTCATAAAATATTTATTTAAACAAATCTTTTTTAAAAATTGGCAACGTCTTTGGAGTGTTTCTCTTGGCCCTTTCAGGCAGTAAGCCTTTTTATCGTTTACACAACAGGCAATCCTCTACTGTCTTGTAGTTTATAGTGTGATAGGAGAAACAGTCAACAGGTAGTTCCACAAATCCAGCAGAAGGGATGTTTATAAATCACTTAGTGCAGAGTCTGCAATGCAGAGAGACAGTCTTCTCATGCATTCTGAGTGTAGGAACCTGCCCTTCTTAGTTATGTGTTTTCTTAGAGTCTGACATACTCCTCAATTCATAAAAATTGTTCAATGAAGTTGGATAAATAAACTGATAGGAATGGGAAGTTTGGGGTTTGAGCATCTTAAAAGAAGGAGTGAGATGGGTGGGAACAGATAAGGAAGGTATACATACTAGCCAGGGTGTTACACACAAGGGTGTGTTCTTAGATGACTAGGTTGAAATGCAGATGATTGGGTTGTTTGAGCATGCTGTTTGAGTAGGGGGATGTTGTCAGAGTATTAGCACGAACAAGGATGTTGAAGAGAGACAAGCAGGTGGGGAAGATGGGATAGATACTGAAGTGTTAGGTAGAGTATTAGAATTGTAGAGAAATAGTGGTGTTTGGGAACTGGGACAGAATTCTTGGGGAAAACTTAGCAGCCCAAACGGTAGTGGAAAAACAAAAGGCGGAAGTGGACATCACCGAATGGGGCATTGGCTTTAAAAAGAATTGTGGCTGGCTTAGAAACCTGAAGGATGACAGGTATAAAGTCAGGACTTGAGAAGTTCAAAGGGAATACTTAAATAATGAAGCAAATCAAAGGGAAAGTCCTAAAATGTTAAAGGGCTAAGAAGAACTGTTGGGGCTGTTAGGTTAGGGCAAGAATCTGGTTTTGTGGGTGGCAGGATGAGTTGTATGTTACAACTTAGTCCTGTGAATCTAATTGTTACAACACTCAGAGTGGCTTTCTCTTGCTCTGTTGAACATCTGCTGGACACTTTAAAATGAGTCTCCAGCTCTCAACTTGTTTTCTTCCATGACAACTGTAGCCCCACCTTTCCCTGCCTTCTCTTTTCCTTTCTTTCCATTTGTTCATTCTGGGATCAAACCAGCCCGCTGCAAACAGTAACCTAGAGTCAGCCTTCTCTGTTTCTTCCTTAAGAAACAAGTAGCTACCACCAAACTTAAATAACTCTAAAGACGATACTAGTGGCCAGTATTTACAGAGGGTTTGCCAAGTGCCAAATACTGTGGTAAACGTGTATTGTCATATTGGAAATACTATTTCATATTTTACAGATGAAGAGTTCATTTGCCCAAAGTTCCACACTAGTTGGGTAAGTCAAGATTTCAATCTTCCTATGACCCTCAAACCTGTGCTCTTTGACGATGTCACATGGCTGAATGTGTTTGGGGTTCAGGTCATGTTTTTCATCATGTTCTACAAGGCACCATGATTTGATGTCTTACACAAAACGGACTGTGAGTGACTTCTGCCTCAGTCCAGTATTCTATAGTTAGTTCACTACACACACCCATCACTACTTTAAACTGCTAACTTACATATGTCTGTACTTTTTCTTTCATTTTCTCATATGTAGCTAACCAGATAAGTCAGAAAAGTTTCTCCTGGAGTCACAAACTACTGTTTATACCAGCATCACAAAGCTTTTGCCTTTGTTTTAAAAGTGTGGCTAAAATAACTAAAACCATTAAAAACTCATTGTGTCTAATATCATGCTACCTTTTCATGGAAGAGTCTCTTGGTCATACTACTGATTCTTTATTAAGGTGAACTGCCACTCTCCTTCAAATACGAATAATGCACTCAAGCTTGAGAAATTAAACTTGATGCAAACACTTAGATAAAATTCATTTACTCCTTGGGGCTGTTGAGTTAGAGTGGCCTTATATATTTGAATATTTGGGGCCCAGCTGATAGACTGGGAAGGATCGGGAGCTCTGGCTTTTTTGGAGGAGTAGTGTCACTAGGGGTGGGTGCTTGTGGATGAAGATGTGAGGTCTCAGCTACTGCTCAGCGTTGTGCCTTCCTGCCTTCTGCCATGTTCCCTGGAACTGTAACCCTTGATAAGCTCTTTCTTCTCTAAGTTGCCTTGTTATAGTGTCTTGTTAAAGCAATAGAAAGTAACTAAGACACTCCCAAGTAAAGTTAATGAATGAGAAACTCTAGGTTATAGTTTCCATAAAGGCAAGAAATTAAAAACAAAACATGGAGGTACAGGCTCATTCTCTTGTGTATTTTTTCCTGTGTCATAGCATATCTGATGATTATAAAAACAAAATAATGTGTACCACATACTCTAAATATATTTTTCATTTTTGTTTTTAAAAAAGCATCCTATATCTTTAGGCAATCACTTATTTTGTAGCCTACATCTTAGTCTTCTCTCCAAATCTTCAAAATTGTAAGCCATCTAAAATTCCTTTTATTAAATCCTAGTGATCACCTCACTAAATTATTATGAAGCCCTGTTACCTCTCCTGCCAAATAAAACTTATGCTTGCCCAGTCATTCAGTTAGAAATGTGTTCTGTGGATTCCAGAAACCTTTTTATAAACTGTGACACGAAAGATGAAGTGATGCTTGCAAAGTCACAGTGCACCCGCAGTCCCTCCCTGAACTGCCATAGCTCCTGTAAAGTCTGGATATTGGAACTGTTTCACAGGGTAACCATCCTGGCGAGCCAGGGTTTGGGATCACAGGTTTTGAGAATGGAGTCTTGTGCAGCACTTATGTGCAGAAATGGAACTGAGGTGCAGGAACAGCTTCATTGGTTGCAGATCAACATTTGTCTTGTTTGAACATGGTTTGGTACCTTAGCAAACCCGTGATTAAGTAAAGCTGGACTAAGACTCAGCTATTTGTTTCACAAGTATATTGTTAAATTGGACTTTCAGTTTAGTTTGTACTTGAAGGTTGTATTTAACCATATAGAAACCCAAGGCCAAAGAAATGCAACCTCAGGCCAAATTCAACATATATAAAGATTCATATACATCATTCTGTTACAGTATCACCTTCTGATACCAATTAGTCATTGGACTGAATACTACTTTAACTTAATATACTTTGTCACTAATGTTTTTTCTAAAAATTAACTGTATTTGAGAACTGAGGGTATGCATTAGGTCATCCAAGGTGATATTTAAAGGGGACAAAAAGGAAACTTAGAGGAGTGCTGAACACTGAACTTGAGCCAGTACAGGAGGCTATTGAGTAGCCAGAAAGACAGAAGAAATCCAGTAGAACACGGTGTCACAGACTGGTCTCTGGGAGGAAAGGGTGCTCACAAGTACTTGTTGTCAAATACTCCCATATGTGGCCCTGTGTGAAAAGGACCTGTGAAAAGTTCGGGCTGATAAACTGAGAAAAGAAGTAACAAGTAAGACTCTGACCTGAGCATGTGTCTTGACAGGCCTGCCAGTGTCTCGGCCCTGTGGAGGGGTGATCAGCATTTAAGACAGCACCTGCTCCATAGGCGTAGAGAAGTGTGGACCAAGTCTCCCTAGCCTTTGAGTCATACTCTTAATTGCCGTACAGACTTAACCTTATTAAATACGTTGTAAATTCTTACAGGCTTTGATGGGCACCTGATTTTAGTCTTGCAATGAAGAAAGGTTCTGAACAAAAGCTCTCCAAAGCGAAGATGCCACTGTCATCTCATTTTTCTGGGCCATCATCTCTTACATCCAGTATGCGATCTAGGTCACTTTCACCTTTAATTGGATCTGAGCCTCCACCTTTTCATGCTAGTGGACAGTGGTCTGCACAGGCTGAGCTTACAGATGAAAACACCATGCTTTTGGAGTCCCAACATCATAAAGGTACTACTAAAAATGTGTCTGGTCTCACCTGTAAGTAGAGATGGAAAGTGCTGAGCTTAGATGTGGGGCCCAGATGTAACACCCTCCTGAATTAACTTGAATAACAAATTGCTGTTTGAATTGCGAGAATGAGGCTAGGACTGGAGCTTTGGGTGAGGGTAAAAGTGTCTGTGAAGGCGTTAGGGGTGGCGAGTTTCTAGAAGAGGAGGTTGGATTTCTAGGAGAGTTCTTTCAAGTCTTACTAGAAAGTTTCCACCCTCCTTAGTTGGGGTTGAACATACCTCCTCACCTGACAGTGCAGTGTGAATGTGCTGGCCTGGCTTGGCTCTTCAGTCTGCTTTTTCACACTGCTTCTCTGTGAGAGCACCGACTTCCACTCAGGGAACATGCACATGTCCCACTAGCATTTTAAGTGTGTGTTTTTTTTTGTTTTTTGTTTTTTGTTTTTTGGTTTTTTTTTTGGTTTTATGAGACAGGGTTTCTCTGTATTGTTTTGGAGGCTGTCAGTCCAGCCCGGCCTCGAACTCACAGAGATCTGCCTGCCTCTGCCTCCCGAGTGCTGGGATTAAAGGTGTGCGCCACCGCCGCCCGGCCAAGTTTTTTTTTTTTTCTTAAAAAAATTCACTGCTGTTCTAATTTCTGTCTTCAGAAATTCTTTATTCTTTACTAGGTTGTGAAATCCCATCAACTTCTGCTGACCTGCGTACTTGATGGTTTTATGTTAAAAATCTTTCAGCATTGAGTTTATACTCTACTATGCATGCAGCTTTACTTCCTGTTGGTACCTAGTTATTTCTGAACTATCTGTTATTCCAGAATATTGGTTTTGTCAAGAGACTATTTTCTTTTTTATAAAACACAGTATGGCTTTTTGGGCCGGGAGGGGTGGGTTTGGGGTGCTGCTGAGGACTGCAGCCGTGTGGGCCACGTGCACATCCTGCTGCTAGGCGAGGCCCAGGTGGGGAAGACTTCTCTGATCCTGTCTGGTTGGCAAGGAGTTTCCCAAGGAGAGCCCTGCCCACGTGAAGGATAACCATCCCTGCCGATGTCACCCTGGGGAAGGTACCCACCCACATCATGGATTACGCAGAAGCTGAGCAGACAGAGGAAGAACTTCAGGAGAGACACAAGATCCAAACCAAGTAGATAACCCTGATGGGCGATAGCACTGCACAGGGCCCAGGTTGCCCATCGTCCTGTATGCAGTAAGTTAGACCTGCGACCAGGATATACATGAACCAGTTTCCCGAGATAGATACCTGCATAGAGGGTTCAGCCAAGCACTTAGGAATATCTCAGAACTGTTCTACTATGCTCAAAAGGCTGTTCTGCATCCCACAGCCCCCTTTATGACCCTGAGGCCAAGCAGCTAAGACCTGCATGGGCCCAGGCTCTGACACGTATCTTCAGGCTCTCAGATCAGGACCTAGACCATGCACTCAGTGATGAGCTCAGTGCCTTCCAGAAGTCCTGCTTTGGCCATCCCCTGACCCCACAGGCCCTAGATGTTGTGAAGAAGGTGGTTTGCAAGAATGTGGCAGGTGGCATACAGGACAACAGGCTGACCCTGGCAGGCTCCCTCTTCCTGAACACACTCTTCTTCCAACGTGGCCGTCATGAGACCACATGGACCATCCCACGGTGCTTTGGTTACTGACTCACTGGAGCTGACACCTGACTACCTCTGTCCACCACTCTATATATCCCCTGGCTGTAGCTCAGAGCCAACCACCATGGCTACCAGTTTGTGCAGCAGGTATTTGAGAAGCATGACCAGGACCATGACAGTGCCCTCTTATCCACAGAGCTCCAGAATCTCTTCACTCTATTCTCAGTGGCTCCCTGGGGCTCTGAATTCTCACACACAGACCCCACTCAGATGGCCAGCTGCCCTTACATGAGTATCTCTGCCAATAGACCCTTGTGACCTACCTAGATGTCCATCAATGCCTTGCATACCTTGGCTGCCTACACTGCTCCACCTTCTGTGAGCAGGACTCCTAAGTACAGGCCATCACAGTTACCTGTGAGCAAAGGCTAGATGTGGAGAAAGGGCAAACATCATGCAGTGTTGTTATGTGTAAGGTGTTGAGAGCCCAAGGAGTGGGCAAGTTGGCCTTCTTACAAGCCTTCCTTGGCCACAGCCTGAAGGAAGCCAGGGAACTCCTAAGGAATGCCCTATGTACACCATCAACAGTGCAGGTCAGTGGACAAGAAGAGTACTGACTCTGTGTGAAGTGAGTGCCGATAGCCTGCTGGACACCTCTCTGGACACTACCTGTGATGTCACCTGCTTACTGTTCGATAGCAGTGACCACAAGACCTTTGTACGCTGCTAACATATACAAGCACCATTACATGGATGGGCATACCCCTTGCCTCTTGGTGTCCTCCAAAGCTGATCGCCCTGAAGGTGTTGCTCACCAGGCCAGTCATTAGCTGAATTCTGTCATAGGCACCAGCTGCCTGCCCCCTCCTCATTCTCCTTGGGACCAGCACAGCCTAGCACAGCTGCTTTTACCAAGCTTGCTACCATGACCACCGATCCACACCTGGTGCACACAGAGCTGCACCCCTCCCCTCTTGGCTCTGAGGAATGCTGTGGCTGTTGGGACTGTGGTGGCTGCTGTCCTTAGCTTCTCACTATACAGGGTCCTAGTGAAGAGCCGATGGTAAAGGACCCATGGGCCTCTACTAACCAAGGCACAGCACACTAGTGCCTTGTGGTGGCCCATATGGCAGAGGAATATGGGCTTTCAGCTTGGTGGTATAATAGCTGTGTAGCTACAGGGTCCCTGGGATTGATGTGGGGTACCTGCTCAGGGACTGTGTTTCTAAACCTTGGCTTCAAAAACCTACTGTTCCATAACAGGCTGTGCTTTGCCCTGTCCTGCTGAGCCTGAGGGTACAGGTGGCAGGTGTGAGGCCTTAGCCTTGGAGGGAGTATTGTGTGTTAGGGGCTAGGTTGTGGATAAGGAAGCCAGTGACTGAGACCGGGAGTTCTTAGGGTGCTTCTTGGTTCTGTATGGCCAGTAGGCATGCGTGTGGTGTGGGGGGGGGGAGAGGTGGTGGTCAAATCAGGGAGAGACCTGATAGTCACAGAGTTCTCACCTTTCTGTACAGGGTAGAGCAGTGCCCACTGTACCAGCTGCAGAGCAGGTGGAATTGGGTTTCCTGATGAAACTGTCCTTGTCTTTTCCATCTCTTGGATATTGTCTCTCAAGATATCTTTTTTTTTCTTTAAAAAATTTTGCTTATTTTATGTTTGTTTTGCCTGCATGTATATAAGTGTACCATGTCTGTGTCCTGTGCCCACGGAGGCCAGATGAGTGTGTCAGATCCCTTGGATCTGGAGTTAACTGATGATTATAATGTGGATGTTGGTAATAAATCCAGGTCCTCTGCAGGAACAGCAAGTACGCTTAACCACTGTTATGCCCAGTCCACGGGACCCCAAAAAAGACCTCCACCAAGGAGGCAACTCACTGAATGCAAAGACAAAGATTTCTTTATTATCAAGCCGTGGCGTGGATTCCACCCGCTCAGGAGCAAGTAGAATGCAGCTTACATCTAAGGGGGGGTTTTAAAGGGAAAGACCATAAGTCTGAAAGCCTCGAGATTACAAAGCTTCCATGGTTACATAGGATAAAGCAATAACTGTATGTCTAAGCAGGATACAATTGAACAGGATATTGTAGGGGACATTAGGTTAATTATCCCCTGGGCCAGGGATTTTTACAACCACAAAATTGGTGGCTGTCAGGTTTCTTTAGGACAAAGGAGTATTGACACAGCTGGTGATGTGTTATCTGGTCTTAGGCATCTAGTCACATCCTCAGTCCTTATCTTTTTTGCTGTCTTAGGGAGCTCAGAAGAGCTTTTATTAATTTTTCCTGTTTCACTACCAAGCCATCTCTCTAGCCCCATAAAGATAGCTTTTCTTCAATCAGAAAAAATAACAACAACAAAAAAAAATACAATATGGCTTTAACAGTCTTTGACAACACCTTCCATAAAAGAAGATCTGTTGCTTACCTATCTGATACCTTGTGTCCATAAAAATGTTACTTCCTATTAAATACAGCAACAAATGAAAAATTGCTGCGTATGGTTGAAGGTGCAAGTAAAAACACTTGCCACATACGCCTGAGGATGTGCGTGTGCTTCATATCCAGGACTATGGTGGAAGGGAAGACCTGACTCCCAAAAGTTATGTTCTGATCTCCCCAAATGTGCTGTGGTAAAAGTGCACCCAGCCCCCAACACACACACACATAGAGAGCACATGTTATAAATGTATCTGCTTGAGTTGACGTTTTGAATTTGTGCTATATTAGTTGTAAGATATTGAGCAAATAAATAATTTAAAATAATTTATTTTTTTTATGTGGGTGCCTTGTCTGCGTGTGAATCTATGCACTGCTTATGTGCCTGATGCCCTTGGAGGCCAGAAGCGGGTGCTGGATCCCTTAGCACTGGAGTTACAGATGGTTGTGAGCTGCTGGGTGGGTGCTGGGATCAAACCTATGTCCTCTAAGGAGCAGCCAGTGCTCTTAACCACTGAGCCATTTCTCTTGATTTAAAAGTTTTTTATAAATGTGAACATTAATAATTTTTCTTCAGAGATTGATGCAAATTACATTTTAAATGAAAAGCATTTATGACAAAGCCCAAATGGTAACTTAATCATGATAATGAAGTGATATAAAGTGACATATTAAGTTACTGTGATTGCAACTAGCCAGATACTATCTGTCTTTAATCTGCATAGATTAAAATTTCTTTAAGTATAGTGTAAAAATTATTTGTATTTTGTGATATTTATACTTTCCTACTGATAATGATCTGTTTCTGGATTGTAGGAGCTGATTCATATGTTGGAGTCCGGTATATTACAGAGGCCCTCATCAAAAAACTCACAAAACAAGACAATTTGACCTTGGTAAAATCTCTGAACCTTTCACTTTCTAAAGATGGTGGCAAGAAATTCAGGGTAGGTTTCCAGCAATTTCTAAACATAAACATTGATTTCATTTTTATATATCTTAAGCCTGCCAGAATTTTTTTAGGAATATCTTTTACTTTTTTTCCTTTAAAGATTTTTAAAAATTTAAATTCAGTTTGTGAGTGTTTGCACACATGAGTTCAGGAGGTCAGAGACCTTGGATCCTTTGAAGCTGGAACTGTGGGTATTTGTGAACTACCTGATGTGGGTCCTAGGAATTGAACTTATGTCCTCTGCAACAACAGTACAGGCTCTTAACTGCTGTGCAAAGCTGTCCAACTTCTTCCTGGCAGCCAGAAAAGTGAAAGGAGGCAGGACGAGCCAGAGTTCTATGCCCTTCTTGTTTTGAGTGGGAGTGTCATCTTCTTACTTAACTGGCCACAGAGCTTTCGTTGTGTTCCCAGTGGAGGGTCCCTCTGAGAAGTGGGATATCTCCACGTCTGTGGTTCCCTGTACCAGTATTCTATGCATAATTGACTCTAGAGAAACAGCTGACAAGCTACATTTCCAGGCCTGATTTTGCCCCTTTACTGTTTCGGGACACAGCCACACTAATTGTTTACATGCTGTCTGCAGCTAGTTACACATTTTATAGTAAGAGTTTAGGTGTGACCCACAGAATCAAAAGCTTGTACTAGCTGGCTTTCTATAGAGAGTGTTGGCTCTCTTTGCTTCGGAGCATCTACTACTTTATTCTCTGATGTGTAACAGAGCACATTGTATTACCTTAATTTCCTTTTTTGGTTTTTGGTTTTGCTTTTTTTCCCTTTGAGACAGGATCTCACTATGTAGCTCTGACTGTTCTGGAACTCACTCTGTAAGTCAAGCTGGCCTCGAACTCAGTGATCACCTACCTCTGCCTCCTGAGTGCTGGAATTAAAGGTGTGCATCACTATGCCTGGTTATGTAATAGCTTAATTTTTAATTGAAAAAAAAATAAAATTGGACTCTGGTATGTTACATACAAAAACTAAACCCAGAGGGAAACAACTCAGGGAAAGAAAAATATACAAGGAAATGTTTCAAAAGAAAATGAGACAATTGTTTTACTCTTGAGTAGGGATGGTCCTAAGTAAACACTAAAACATGTGCCACAAAGGAAGTTGCTATAGATTTAGCTTCTATAAAGGTTTTAAAAGACAGCTTTTTAAATGTTAAAGGAAAACAAATCTGGCAGTCTATGTTTGCAAAACATATAGCACCATTTGTGAAATATAGAGGGCCTACAATTCAGTGACAGAGACAGTAGGAATTTGCAAAGGATGTAAACAGGCAGCTTAAAATGTGATATAAATGACCAGTGTTAATTTGAAACCCTGACCCATTTGTTGTTGTCATTATTGGTAGTATTGTCTGTTTTGTACAGCCAATGGTCAAGCTTTGACAGCTTTCACTATCCCAAAGGTCTGAGAAGGGGTATTCTCCTATGTGTGTGTGAGCATGGAGAGCAAGTGGTATTCAGATGTGCTTGTTCTCTAGTCAGTAACCTAGTTTGTACTCACTGAGTTTACACTCAATACCCAACAGTTCTACTACTCTATTATACCTATTCTAGGAGCATGATCTGATTATGTATACCAAAATGCCAGTATAGTATGTTTATTAAACATTATTTAAGTGGAAAATTCAGAAATGCCTAAATATCTAAGTGGAGATTGGCTAAATAAATTATTGTGCAATATATCATGAAATAATGTTTCAGTTTTAAAAAGGGATTTAGAATCCTATATGTTAACATGTCTTAGTCAGTGTTCTGTTGCTGTGAAAAGACACCACGACCAAGGCATCTCTTATAAAAGAAAGCATTTAACTAAGGGCTGGCTTACAGTTTTAGAGGTCAGGCTGTTATCATCATGGCGGGGAACATGGCACCAGGCAGGCAGGAGGTGTGGTGCTGGATATGTAGCTGGGAGCTTTATGTCCTGGTAGAGGGAGAGCGAGATTCTGGGCAAAGTGGTGACACCTCCAACAAGACCACACCTCCTAGTCCTTCCCTGACGGTTCATCAGTTGGGGTCTAACCCTGAATGTATGAGTGTGTGGGGCCAGACTCACTGGAACCACCACATCATGACATACTTTTTTCATGTCATTTTTAGTGAAAACCAGATTCTAAAGTTTTATTTAATGTAGCCTCAAGCTACTTTATAAACTGTGTTTTCTGTGTGTATGGACAGAAAGGAGTAGAAGATCCTGAGCACATACACGTTAGCCTCTTAAGGGTGGCTCACAGAGTGGAGCCATTCTCCTCATGTTAGTAAGCTCAGTAAGAATGTTTCGTGTTTCATTTGAAGATTTAAATAGAATACACTCAGGGTTCAGTTGCATAGGTATGGAGGAAAGGGAAACCTGCAGTAGTTTTAGAGTTGTAGCAATGAAATATCAAATCAGTATGTAGTTGCTTTGTGGCTGTTATATGCACCAGACATGTCCGGCTAAAAGACATGTGAGTCTAAGGAGGCGGATACAGAGGTAAGTAAACTCAGCTTGTAGTCTCTGGGAATTTAGATTTGATGTGAAAAGTGTCTAGGATTAAGTGTGAGAATAGGGAGAATCAGAGAGTATGGGTTGGGGAGGCCAAGCCAGTGTGAAAGCCTAAAGGTTCTCTGTGCTAGAAAAGACCCAAGAGCATGAGGAATAGACACGGATGGTAAAAGTGACACAGAATATCCACAAAGAGGAAAACAGAAATCATGGGTTTCTCAAACCCACAGGCCAATTCTTACAAAGCCTCTGTAGAGTTTGTTTGTTTGTTTTTGTGTGTGTGTGTGTGTGTGTGTGTGTTACCTGCATGTGTGTTTGTGCAGCTTTGTGTATGCCTCATGCTTACAGAGGCTAGAAGAGGGTACTGAAATCCCCTGGAACTAGAGTTATAGATCATTGCAGTTACCATGTGGGTGCTGGAAATCAAACATGACTCCTTTCTAGGGCAGCAAGTGTTTTTACCTGCAAAGCCATCTCTCCAGACCTTTCTTTGTGGTTTTTGTTGTCTTTAAATTGGCGTAGTGTTCCTGGGCGTACACTCAACTGACTCAACTGATTTCATGTTACTAAGTCTCTACTGGATATACTTTCTCTGTGAGGCCTTCTCCTACCCCCGGTTGTAGACAGACGCCCTGTCCTATACATGCAACAGATAACTGTCAGTGTACACAACAGGAAAGTCTGCCCTTTAGGAGCCTTGCATATTATCACAAGATAGTTTCCTTATTGTCTTCTTTGGCATTTTCTGTCTAAAAATCTTGTTTGATGTTTGTATATGCCAATAAAGTCAAGAAATCCTATTTTCCTTATTTGCCACTATATTCTTGTACATAGAACAGCTCCTGGCACATGATCCATGTTTGATAAGTATTTGCTGAATGGAGGGGCAGTGATGTTCTAAAAAGATTTATTGCCTTACCAGTACAATGTAGAAAATGGGCAAGGCAGGAAAAGTAATGTAGACAATTCTTGTGAGTGTACTCATGACAAATGAGGGAGATAAGAGGAAGGCTTAATAGAACACCATTGTAGTGCAATGCATCTTGCTGATCTAGAAGTGTGAAAACAGTGAATATGAACTGTGCAGTGGGGAAAATGGCCTAGGTCATTGCCACAGCCTTGATACAAGGTATCACAATTCATTCATATTAGCCATGCAATGCCTTTAAACTAAGAAGTGGGGAGGGAAGGTCATTGAATAGTGTAGTACTTAGGTTGTGAAAAGTGAAGCTGTTTTTGAGAAAAATTAAAGGAGTAGAAAAGTTGAAGTCAAGAGAGCAATGGTGGGAGAATTCTAGTTGAGTAGTATGAGTGTCATACTGTATAGGCATTGCTGAGGGTTAGGGAGAATACTGGCGGAGCCTCGCTACTCATGGTCAAGGAAAGGGGCAGCAGGGATTGCCCAGGAAAACTGTTAGGATTCGATGATGAAAACAGTCCCTAATGCATCTACCTCAGTGTGTTGTATGCCAATGAGTTTTTATATAAAGTACCATTTATTTCCAATTAGTACATTGAAAATTTGGACAAGTGTGTTAAACTTGAAGTACTGAATCTCAGCTATAATCTAATAGCAAAGATTGAGAAAGTGGACAAGCTGCTAAGACTACGTGAGCTCAACTTATCATATAACAAAATCAGGTGAGTGACTGCTCCTTCGGGTAGCATTGCAGGGCCTTCCTATCGGTGGTAGGCTGAGTGTACCCAGGCTATTGAGAGTCCATTGATGGGCTTATCATCTGTCTTTATGTTTCAGTATCACTTAAGGGTAGGATAATACTTTACATAGCATCACTAAAGCAGATATGTTTTTTGTGCCACCTTTTATTTTAATTCTGTTTTTAACAGTAACTTTGTCTAGATGTTGTCTACCATTCCTTGCCTTATTATATAATAATGTTTATGTGAAGAGGATGCCATTTTGATCCTGAAGATATTCCAAATAACTTGATTCTGTGTATTTATCCTCATGTTTCTTTGCCCATTGTTACAAGAAATAACACTGTACATCTCATTTCTTATTCAGATACACATAGAGATACACACTTAAGGGAGAAATAGATATAGTAAAACCTAGTGATGAGTAAAGCTACATATAGAAAACTGTAATGGAGAAGATGAAGCAGGAAACAAATCTTGAAAATCTTTATACACATTTTCCCCAACTTAGACTTTTTAAATCAGCTATTCCAAAACAAAACAAACAAACAAACAAAAAAACAACTGCAGGCCTGGAGAGATGGCTCAGCAGTGCAGAGTACTGGCTGCTCTTCAGAGGACACAGGTTCCGTTCCCAGCACCTACATGGTGGCTGACAGCTGTTACTCCGGTATCAGAGGAATCGCACACCATCTTCTGACCTCCTTGGGTACTGTGCACATGTGCTGCGCAGACAGATACATGTAGGCAAAACATAGATACACATTTAAAAAGGTGGTGGTGGGGGAACACTGTAATAGCAAGAGAGCTTCTAATTATGACACAAATGACATGAAAAACAAACAAGCAAACAGAAACCTGGCAAATCAAGTTCACAGTATGAAAACTTTCAAAAGATCTAATGAAAATAGTTTCGTGAAAATAGAGACACTCAGGAATATTTGGTTAGTGGAGTAAATTAACTAGTGAATTAAATTGACAGCTAAATTGCAGATAGTGTAAAGGATATGCTATCAATGAAAGTTTAGTGGGATGAATGGCAAATGTTTTATTTGAGTATCTTCATTGCAATGCATATATTCACAAACATTTAGAATGTGCTGCATGTCATTTTAGAATGTGCTGCGTGTGCTGCTGCATAGTTCATCTTTTGTGAGGACAGCGTGATTCTTGTGGGCATCTGTACAGCACTGCAGCTTCACAGCAGTGTCCGATGAGTGTCCCCTCTCAGTGGCACAGCCACGGCTCCCTCTTCTCTCCTGTGTTGTGAGGTCCTAATGGTACCGTGGGTAGGGTTAACTCATAAAGGGGTGGCAACTTAGCTCTTTGGGGAAATTTGACTTTGGCCCCTTTCTTTGGTTATCATTCAGGAAAATAAACTATAGTTATGAAAACAGTTGAGGCTATTTACTATAAACTAACATGAGAGAACTTAATCATTTTACATACTGAGTTTGATTTGTACTCTGGTTTCCAGCAAAATTGAAGGACTAGAAAACATGTTTAACCTGCAAAAGCTAAACCTAGCAGGAAATGAAATCGAGCATATTCCAGTGTGGTTCGCAAAGAAGTTGAAATCCTTACGAGTCCTCAGTCTGAAAGGCAATAAGATATCATCGGTAAGTATTTAAAGTAGCAAGATTAATTTCTTCTAAAACTTAAGTTGTTTGAATTATAGAAATGTTTGTCCTTGTTCATATTGAACATGACCCCTTTTATACCCAGTACCCTCTTCTTCATGTCCCTTCCCCCTCCAGATAGTCCCCTTTATTGTCCTAAAAACTTTATTCAAATTTTGTTAGTTATTAGGAAAAAAATTTAGAAACCTTAAGTTGTTTTTAAAGAATGTTATTTCTTTTAGCATCCTTGTTTGATTGACCATAGGCCAAATTCAGATATAACCTAGGATTCTTTAGTGTAATTGAACATAGACTGATGTCATTTTGCAGACATAACCGAAAATTGATCTCTTAGTATTTACTTGTCCATAATTTCATTGCACGAAGCTTCTTATATGCACAATTCAGATTTTCAACTGTCCTGCCTTCATCCCCACATGCTGATGCCACGGGTGTGTTCTGCCACACTCAGAAAGTACCTTTCCATCTTCCATTTGTATAAAGATCTGGGAAGGAGACTCCCCATTTTACTGCAACAGCTCAAGAGCCTCAGAGTCCAAGCCTTACACCTCACAGGCCGATAGGAAGTAGTAGTCATGGATCAAAATGGACCCAGTATGTCTCAGAGTTTTGATTTTAGGTCATACCCAATGTCTGCTGAATAACAGGAAAACTGTTCAATAGTTATTATTTGTAATTGTATATCGTTTTCTCATCTATATGTTTGGCATTGGCTTCATTAAGGATAATATATGTTTATTTGGGAGAAATATGTACTTGTATAAGCAGTTTAAGATAATGTTTCTCAACCTACATTAAGACCTTAGAATAAGCAAGAATCTTCAAAGAATGTTGGCATCTATATATATATATTGTGTATATATTAGCCATCAGTTATAACTGTTATGTCAGAATTTACCAAAACCCATCATAGCAATTTCATTTTATGCTTATTTGATCAATACAAAATAAAGACATTAGTTTAGAATAATATAGACTTAGATTGGAACTTTCATTTTATTCAGTTGCACTGGGCTCTGAGCTAAGACAGGTCACATCTTTAAATCTTAAGTTCTTCACTGGTGGAATTCAGATAACACTTACGTCGTAAGCTTTATGAGGAGCCACAGAGGAAAACGCATAGCCCTGCCGGATACATCAATGTTCATATACTTCTCTTCTGTCCCTTTCTTACATTGCTTAGTTTGGGCAGCAGGTTTTTAAAACAGGTTTAGGGACATATTAAAAACAATCCTCTGACTTATCACTTCCTTTGTTAATTTATGATTTTAAAGTAAATTATTCTAATACTGCTGTTGTGTCAAAATTTCAGCTCCAGGATGTAAGCAAGTTGAAGCCACTTCAAGATTTGACTTCTCTAACCCTCACTGACAATCCGATTGCAGCCCTTCCTCATTACCTCCAATTTACCATTTTCCATCTCCGTTCCCTGGAAAGTTTGGAGGGTCAGCCGGTAACCACTCAGGATAGACAAGAGGCTTTCGAGAGATTCAGTTTAGGTAAGATGATACTTCAAAAACAAAGAAAGAAACTAAGCTTGAATGAGGTCGGAACTTACCTTTAGAAGTTCTCTAGAGGAATAGGCTCTGGTGAGACAGCTCAGAGGGGAAAGGCATTTGTGGCCAGACTTGAGGATCTGAGTTCAGTAGCCAGGACCTACTGGCTGGAAGGAGTGAACCGACTCCTACAAGTTGTCCTCTGATCTGTACACTTAAGCCATGTCAGGTATGCTTTCCTACCACCTCCAATAAACACACAGACAAATATTTAATTTAAAAAGGTGCATATCAACACGCCTGATATTTAAAAAAAGATAAATTATAAACCTTATAATCCTACTAAAATTTACATGGAAATGGTAATTGGTTAATTAAGCAAGTATCTGTTTAGCATACACTATGTAGCAAAAGTTCCCTACCTCAAAAATGAGAGGGGAGGGGTGTGAGAAGAGGAGGAATAGTGAGCAGCCAGCCAAGAAAACAGTAAGTGACAGTCTAGCAAGATGAGAGTACAGGAAATAGTTGTAAAAGCCCAGAAAAGATTTCAAGAGAGCAAGTATGGTGAATGGGCTGACACATAAGTAAGACAGGCACAGAGATGGCTTTAGAGTTGATTTGGGCTGAGCCATGGGGGCGCACACCTTTAATTCCCAGCGTTAGGGAGGCAGAGGCAGGCTAATCTCTGAGTTTGAGGCCAGCCTGGTCTAGGATGGCCAGGGCTACACAAAGAAACCCTATCTGAAACAAAACAAAACAAAAAATTTGCTTTGGATTAGATTGATATTCTTTCCTAGAGACATTCAAGAGGGATGGGAACTAACGATAGATATTAACAGATTAAAGATTGGAAGATGTTTGATCAAAGACTTGAAATTCCTGTAACAGCTTTGTTCTTCTAATACTTAGTGTGATTTTTAAGTTTAAAGGTAAAGAAAAGATCCAAGACTAAACATACACCAGTAACTTCAAGGCCAGGAAATGGGAAGAAACAAAATGCAATTAAACTTCAAAGTTTGTAGTAATGAAATAGTGTTTCTTGTATCAGAAGGAGAGACAAATCATGCCTTGATTCTTTTAATTCATAAAAATGAGGACCATGAGATCAGATTTTGAGAAACAGACAGAGATCATTGATCATCTTTGGGTAGGAGGGACACTTTCTCCAGAAAAAAGAGAGGAAATAATGTGTAGATGTCAGTGCTTTTGTTGTCTGTCTTGGAAGTAGGAAATCAAGGGCATTTCCTTAATAAGATGGGAAGCTCAGCTGTGAAGGACTGGATGGAGTATGGGAGGTTTGAGGAGAAAGGAAGATACGGTGACCATGTTAGAGTGTGAGAAGTCGGCCTCTATTCAATCTGAAATTGCTGTTCATCTACTTTGATCTACAAAAATGGCAGTTTCACACCAGTGGTGGCTAGTGAGGAAGTCGCTTTCCAAGCAGGCCAACTACCTTGAGTCCCATCCTGAAACCTACAAAAAGGTGGAAGAGAGCCAGCTCCACAGAGCTGCCCTGTGACATGTGTGTCGCACTGTAAGTAATTATAATAAAGACCCCTCCAATTACTACTGCTCTCTTACCTCTTTTTATGAGTCAGATTCAAATCCAAGGTGGTCATCTTTTTCCCAAAACCCCAGGGCATGTAATTTTCAAAGCAGAATCAATCTTAGACTTCCTTCGCTGTTGTTCTAAGAAGCACACTTTGTTTTCCAGGGAGAGAATATAATGACAAATTATGTATTGCATTTTTATTGACAGAAGAGGTTGAAAGACTGGAAAAAGACCTGGAGAAGAAGATGGCAGAAACAGAAGATCTTAAGAACAAACAAACAAAATTTCTTGAAGAAATAAAAAGTCAAGATAAACTAAATAAGTCATTAAAAGAAGAGGCCATGTTACAAAAACAGAACTGTGAGGAGCTAGAAAGTGACCTCAACACAAAAAATGAATTGGTGAGTCTGTGGTATACATTGCTTTGGCTGTACTCTGTTAAGGTAGAGAAATTTTGCTCTTAAATTTAAAAACACAACATCCTAACTGTAGCATGGGGAAGATGGCCAAAAGGCTTTGTGGGGCCAGGCGGGAGAGGCGCACACCTTTAATCCTAGCACTTGGGAGGCAGAGACAGTCGGATTTCTATGAGTTCTAGGCCATCCTGGTCTACGAAGTGAGTTCCTGGCCAGCTAGGGCTGTTACACAGAGAAACCCTGTCTTGAAAGAAAAAGAAAAAACAAAGTCCAGGTGATATGAATTAAAGAAAATGTTGAAAATTAAAAAAAAAAGATGTTGGACAGTATTTTGGGCATTGGTGGCGCATGCCTTTAATCCCAGCACTCGGGAGGCAGAGGCAGGCAGATCTCAGTGAGTTCCAGGCCAGTCTACATAGCTAGTTCCAGGACAGGCTCCAAAACAATACAGAGAAACCCTATCTCCAAAAACAAACAAACAAACAAAACAAAAGTCCTTGTGAATTGTAGTTGACCGTGATAGGCCACCCAAAGGCTGATGTGTGAGGTATGGTGTCCAGCATGAGGGAAAACATGGTGCTGCACATGGGGAGGAGTTGGTCACACTGCTTAGGATGTGTTTAAGGTAGCTTCACAGATAAGATTAGATATTGTCAAAAGTTTAGAAACTGCCAGAGTTATCCAAAGGTTAAACATACGCACCCTGTGTCATGGAGACTTCTTTTCTGTAGAAATGGTAATGTGTAAAAGTAAGCCTGTGTTCATGCACAGACAGATACAGACACAGACACAGACACACACGACATGCTTCATATTTGCAAAATTTCAAATAACTGAAATGTCCATTGTTGGAATCCATGTGGTCAAATAGCTTATAATTAGCTGCTAATAAAATGAAGCAAGACTGTATGTACATGGAAAGACACTGGGCATATTTTCCATGTAAAAATTTTCCAAGTAAAAACAGTGAATCCAACATGGTCCTCCATGGACAGTACATGTCAAGGAAATTTCCAGGGTGACCTTTATGTATTTCTTATGTATTTCTGAAAGTCTAACTTTTATATAATTTGACTTTATAATTGAAATGTAGAGAAAAACATTAAAATGTAGAACAATTTTGACAACAGGTAGCATAATTTGAGAAGGTGATTAATTGAGAAACTTGAGAAGTCTGGAGAGGGTAAAGGAGCAAGTTGTCCAGGCTGGAGGCAGCCAAGGAACACAAGAAGAGTTAGAGCTATAGTCATATAAATCAGGCCTTGAGAGGTAATGGACCTAGCAGGTATGAATTCAGGAGACATGTTTTCATTTAGTAGTGAATCTGGCTGTCTTGAACTACACTACAATAATTAGAATACACCTGCTATCCTGAAACAAGCAGACATTAGCTGTGTGCTGGCACTTCAAGAAAGGCCTCACTCACCCATCCCCCGAGACAGGCTTTCTCTGTGTAGTGCTGCTGGCTGTCCTGGAACTTGCTCTGTAGACAAGGTTGCTTTCAAACCCAGAGATCTACCTGCCTCTGCTTCCTGAGTACTGGAATCAAAGGCATGGGTCACTACCACCGGGCCAAGTAAGGCCTTTTCAACACAGACAGTATGTATGATTGTAAATTTATACACACACACACACACACACACACACACACACACACACACACACACACGCTGTGTGCACATGTGGAGGTTAGAGGACAACTTGTAGTTCTCAGGTCTCTCCTTGTACTGTGTGGATCCCAGGGATCAAACTGAAATCATAAGATTTGAGGGCAAGTGCCTTTACCCACAGGGCCATCTTGCCAGCCCCATATTTTCCTTTCATTTGTTACACTTTAGACAAATGTTTTATAAACTATCAACAGTTTTGTCTTTTTTTCTGTATTTTGTTATGTCATATTATACTCTTCTGCAAGTTGTACTGTTTTTATTGCTAACATTTTTAAAACCTTTTAGCAGATTCAGACCACAGAGATATGTACAGTGGAAATGAAAGCTTTTTCTTTTACCTCATTCCCCCAGATGTTAACATATAGCCTTTTTGTTTTCCATGCTTCTGTACTGTACATGTAATAAGTAAATTATACACTGAAATAACTTTGTGAATATTTTTAAAAGGAATCTTGTTAATACATATATATATATATATATATAGACAGTAGATTATCTTTAACAACACAGTTTTTAAAAGTATATGTAAATCTTTCTCTGTGGTTTTTTTTTTTTGTTTTTTTGGGGTTTTTTTTTTTTTTTTTTTTTTTTTTGGTTTTTCGAGACAGTTTCTCTGTGGCTTTGGAGGCTGTCCTGGAACTCGCCCGGTAGACCAAGCTGGTCTCGAACTCACAGTGATCCACCTGCCTCTGCCTCCCGAGTGCTGGGATTAAAGGTGTGCGCCACCAACGCCCAGCCTTTCTCTGTGTTTTAAAAGTCTATGTTGTTAATTTTTTCCATTAAATAGTTCTTCCATAATTTAGCCAGATAGATATTTTGATAACTGTTTTTGCTATTGAAATAGTACCACAGAGAAAGTGTGTGTGTGTGTGTGTGTGTGTGTGTGTGTGTGTGTCTTACACACTGGCACCAATATTTCTTTAGCCTAAATCACATCAGTAGGAATTACTGTGCAGATTCTTTTGAAATTTTGATGAATGGAACCAGCAGGATAGCTCAACAGATAGAGGCACTTGCCCCTGAGTGTAGACCTGAGTTCGGTCTCTGGAACCTCCATGGTGGAAGATGGCCAGCCTCTGCAAGTTGTCAACATAACACACTCACACCACACATATACATGTACTACACACATACAAGTACATATTTTTGGTAAATGTCAATGTCTACTTAAAAAGGGCTATTACTAATTTATATTTTTCACAGCAGTGAGTAAAAGGGTCCAACTGGGTTTACTTTTGTGAACTTACAGGAGAGGAAAAAAATGGAATCTTGTTAGTTTTATTTTTATATATTTTTGACTGCTGGAGGAGTGAATGTTATGTATGTATTTATTAATCATTTTGTCTTTTCTTCTTAAATTACCCATTTCATTATTTTGTCTCTTTTTGTTGTCCCAAAGTACTACTATATATTTAAAAGGGGAATTCTAGGTCTTATTTGGAGAGCTTACATTTTCTTTTGTCTCTTGCAGGATTTATGATGATGATATCACTCCAATTGTATAATGATTTGCAATTTTATTAAGCAATTGTTCATGCACTAAACTAGTTCCTTTATAAAAGATAAGTTGTGTTGAATTAAGTCTTTTGACAACCATCTAAACTGTAGTGGACCCTTATCCCCCACCATCTGCAAATGCTAACCCAACTTCCTCTTAGTCATTTTGCAAACTATTTAACTCTTACCTTTCAGTGTTTTTGTTGTTTAAATGAAATGTTTACTTGTCCTGCCACCCTCATGGCCTTGTGAGGATTTAGTATGGTTCTAAATGTGAAAATAACTTCAAGTGAAGCAAGCTAAGCAATGCAAGGTGGTAAATTTATACTCAGTGATGTCATGGTGTTAGAGGAAGAATGATACCAGTACTGGTGACTATCATTCAGTGGTGAGTCATCAATAGAGAAATGCTAGTAGCATCAAAGCCTAGCTCTCCTCAGTGTTCTCTAGGTAATGCGTGTCTATTTGCTTCTTCTCTTAGCCCTTATCTTGGTTTCTTGCAGGCCTTTTTCTGCTGGGTTTTTAATTCTTCTTTAAGGTAGTTCCTTCAGGCCTGAACTGCACACTGTTTTCTGTGGTATTGCATGATATCTTATATTAATATGCTTGTTTACATTTTAAGTTTTGAAACTAGTTTGTCTCTTTGGGAATGGGTTTGTGTAATATGTTGTAAAGACTTTGTATACAGGAGAGCAAATTTGAATGTGAGAGGAAATTTGTACTAGTGTTCCTGTTTGTAATATGTTAACTGCAGTCATCTCTTGATTATCCACAGCAAATATGCTACTAGCCTACTTCCCTTGGCTCCTGTGTTGCTCTTATTTATGCACTTCTGCCAACAGATGTTTGCTGAGAGCTCACCATCATCTAAATCTAGAGCTATGGAAAACACAAAGTCCTTTGAAAGCAAAGATTATTATAGAAACTAGTCCAGGCTTGTTCTGTGCTTCCAGTAGTGCTTACCCTTGTTTTGGCCCTGTTTTCAGTTTGTTTTGGGGGAAAAAACCTGAGCGTAAGTTGATGCTGTTGGTTGTGAATTACATCTTTGAGACTCTGTCTCTTGAGCATTCACTGAAAACATCAATGTGGTCAGTGTTCTCACAGCCTGCAAGAGGATACATTAGGCAGCATGGGACAGTAGACAGAGTGTTAGACTTTAAGTCGGTTTTGCAGATTTGAACACTGCTTTTTTAACTAACTGCTCTGTTGGGCAAGTTGAATAACCTCTCTGAGCAGGTTTTATATCACCTCAGAGTGGAGTTGTGAAACCTGGGTGAGATAGCACATGTAAACCACACAGCATCTCGCTCTCAGAGAGCTCAGAACAGGGTTACTCCATTTGATGGATACTCAGGAGGTGACTGCGTGGTATCTCATGCACGATTTTGCTTTCATGGTCTTGTAAAATGTTCATTCGTATGCTTTCTTCTTTTCAACTTGCATTTTGATAATCATGAAATACTTCTGCATGCTTCTCTGTTTGAGACTGCCCCCCCCCAAAATAAAAAAGAAGAGAAAAAGAAACAAATCACTTAGTGGACCTTTGAAATGGACTCAAAGGGTTAGTTTGGTAGTCAGGTAACCTGTGGCAAGGCAGTTAGTTCACCAATCTGGAACTCCACGTCTGCATTTCAAGTTCAGATTAGATTAGATTATCCTTACATTTTCCGTCTAGTTTCCTCCAAAATCTCCAGGAGTACCCAAAAAGTTGTAATTAAAGTACTTTATTAAAAGTTACTAGTAGCCGGGCGTTGGTGGTGCACACCTTTAATCCCAGCACTCGGGAGGCAGAGGCAGGCGGATCTCTGTGAGTTCGAGGCCAGCCTGGTCTACAGAGCGAGTTCCAGGACAGCCTCCAAAGCCACAGAGAAACCCTGTCTCGAAAAACCAAAAAAAAAAAAAAAAGTTACTAGTACCACATATTTGCATCTGATTGAGATTATTTACATTCCTTTCCTTTCTGCTACAAAGAGTAATGTTCTGGCATAACCTGCAGTCCTAGTGCTCAAGGGGCTGAGACAGAAAGATCACATACTCTGCCTGCCTGGGTCACACGCACACACACACACACACTGAACACTCAGCTAAGATTCGTTGACTACTGGGCTGCATGGCAAACATGGACACACACACACACATACTGAACACTCAACTAAGATTTGTTGACTAAAGTCAGTCTTTTTCATTCTCTGTAAAATGTCTCTCCATGAATTGAAGCAATCATTAAAATCAAAGTGTAAGTTCAATAATTAATGCTAATAATTGGGAAAGCTGGAAGCAAGTACCACAAAATGGCTGATACTTATTTTCATGTTTAGGTGAAACAACCCAAATTGCTTTTTAATACTTGACCCACTATATCCTGAAATAGCATACAAACTTCAAAGGTCTTTTATGTGATCTCTTCTGAAATGATAATTCTGTTTCTTTTTTTTGTAATATAGAATTGCCATAAAATATTCTCAGTGTTGTGCTATTTGATATAGTTATGGTGAGAACTACCCATATCATTATAGGATCGTGCTAACTCGCTAATACTGATTCATCTCATATTGACCAATAGCTAAAACAGAAAACAATGGAACTAACTCAAGCATGTCAAAAGCAGTATGAGCTGGAGCAGGAACTGGCCTTTTATAAAATTGATGCTAAGTTTGAACCGCTAAATTACTATCCATCAGAGGTAAGTTTTATACACACACACACACACACACACACATACATACACACACACACACACACATTTTTTAAGCAATCTAAAATTAAAGGCAGGATTAGGGGAGATAGGAAGAAGACAAGTGACAGGAATATTAAAGGTTTTTCTTTTTTTTACCATTAATCCCTTCGTTTTCTTTTTAAATATATATTTGTGCTTGTATGTGCAGGGGAGGCATATGTGTGGAGGTTAGACAGTTTTGGGGAGTCGCTTCTTTGCTTCCACTGTGTGGTTCCCAGAGCTTGAACTCAGGTGGTCAGGCTTGGCAATAGGTACCTTTGCCACAGTGCCTTTACCTGCTGAGCCAGCTCACCAGTCCCATTCCATTTTCTTTATGTAAGGATATCACCAACGTAAAGTATATTCTGGTTGACTGAGGGTTTGGCTCATGGAGTTAAAGTAGTGTTCTAAAAAGATAAAAGTTCCAAGGAGATCCTTGCTTATAGCCACACCTATAATTGAAAGCAGTCGTCGTAGCCATCTGTTATCTAGGTGTGGATCAATTAAATTCAGACTTCCAACAGAAGTGCTTCAGCACCTGTGTGGTAGCCTCCTAGTATGGCTTGTTCACTGTTCTCTAGAGTCAGTATTAGACAGCCATTATTAGTAGAAATAAGGAACTGCCAAATGTCCAAGACCAGTAATGCCAACAGTATTATGTGTTGTTTAGGTTTTAAGATTTTAATATTAGAATGAATTAGATTGAGCTCTTATATTGGCCGGGAAGCAACATAATACACAACAGCTTTTGGCTGAAAGATTAAACAATGTTAAGTAGTCATATAGCCGTGGGTAGTCTTGAGTCAATCCAAGCTTTACCTTTTAGTAGAGAGAAGAATCCTTTTTAGACCATCTTTAGTTCTAGTCCTTTTTTTGCTATCCGAAAAAGAAGATAAAGAATAACATTACATCTTTTAGCTTTTAGACTATAAGATTAATGTAAATAAAGTCATTCTGTGATATTTTTGCCACTAATAAGATGAATAATGTCATTTGACTGAAGGTTGTTTCTTAATCCATAAACCTATTGCTATGCTTGCTTTTAGTATGCTGAAATTGACAAACCCCCCGATGAAAGCCCTTACATTGGCAAATCCAGATACAAGAGAAACATGTTTGCCACCGAAACTTACATTGTCAACGATGCCCAGGCAGTTCAGATCCAGAAGATGATGCCAGGAGGACAGCTTAGACATGAGCATGTGCCCCTGAGAGCCCATGCATTGCCGGATGTACAATTGGAAGACACAGAAAAACAAATAAGCGCAGGTTAAACAAAGTTATAAGTTCTTAAAAAAATATGAGACTGGGGATATGACTCCATGTGGAACATTTGTCTGGCATGTGTAAGGCTTTTGGCTCAGTGTTCAGCACCATAAAAAGTAACACATGCATACGTACAGACATACAGCCATAGCATAACTGAATATGCAGGTTGATTTTATCTTATAATTTTTATTTGAACATATTGATGGTACTTACTGTTTACATGAAAAGTCTAAAGCCTAAGTAGTGATTAGTGAGCCTGCTTTTTAAATGATTCCTGTGTGGTTAAGAATCAGGTTTCTGACAGTAATTGATGGCAACATGTTCAAGGAATCGATGTAATAAGAGTATGGCCAGGCAGTGGTGTCACACACCTTTCAATCCAGCACTTGAGAGGCAAAGGCAGGTGGATCTCTGTGAGTTCAAAGCCAGTCTGGTCTACAGAGCAAGTTCCAGGTCAGCCAAGGATGTTACACAGTGAAACCCCGTGTGTGTGTGTGTGTGTGTGTGTGTGTGTGTGTGTGTGTGTGTGTGTGTGTGTGTTGGGGGTGGGTATGTAAATTGCATCTTTCCAGCAGGCACTGAAACTAGTCATTTAGAGGCAGAGTTAATGATCACTGGAGCAAGTAAAAAACCATGAGGACAAAACCCTTCTGGTAAGCTGGGCATTGGTGGTGCATGTCTTTAATCCCAGCACTCAGGAGGCAGAGACAGGCAGATCTCTGTAGTTCGAGGCCAGCCTGGTCTACAGAGTGAATTCCAGGACAGCCTCCAATACAGAGAAACCCTGTTTCAAAAAACAAACAAACAAACAAAAAAACCCTTTTGGTAAGCTGGAGTAGAGCACTCTCCTTAGGCTTAGACCTTAGGCTGGCCTCTGACACTTCCTATCAGTCTCTTTCCTCAACCATAGTGTACATCCCCCAGTCTGATTCAAAGGATCTTGCCACTCCTGGCAAACTAATACAGGAAGAAGTTAGGCCAAGAGGTACTAAAGGTACTGTGCCAGGGTTAGCTCTGAATGCACTTACTGGCTGTGTGGCTGTGAAGAAAGGGAACCCTTTCTTCTCTGCACCTTGCCCCACATGGAGCCCCACAGTGGACTTGTGCTCCTGAGGGGCTCCACTAGTCAGACTATTAGCACATCCTTGCTTAGCTGTATGTGTTCTGTGGGAAGTTTGACAGGAGAAAGCAGAAGTAGATGAGACATGTACAGACTGGCTTCAGGAGGCTTGTGTGTTAGAAGAGAAAAGGCACAAAATGAAGTCTGCTGGAAAGTAACTACTTCAGACCCCTTCCAGAGGGAAGTTTCTGTTTGTCTTTCTTTATTTCTTCGGTGACTTCCCTTTTCTTTGTCCTGGCCTTCCTTTTTCTTCTTTGGGGCTGGGAAACAAGCCTAAGGCCTTGTGCATACTGTGCAAGTGCCCTTCCTCAGGTCCAGTTCCAGCCCTCCTGTAGCAGACTACTTTTGTTTCAATTTTTGTTTTTTCTGAGACAGGATCTCTATGAATCTGGCTGTCCTGGAACTCACTGTGTAGACCAGGCTGCCCTCAGAGTCATAGAGATCCACCTGCTCTGCCTCTGAGTGCTGGGATTAAAGGTGAGCATCAACATAGGCAGCTCAAATGGTGAGCTTAATACTGAGTCCAGTCGTGAAGCATTTAATCTATAACAGAGGTGATATAGTAGTGTTATTATTAACATTCTGGGTGAATTATGACCTAGTAACATGTAAAGTACCACAATATATGAGAATTGTTTTAAATTTTCAGCACAAATTCGACTGTCAGAACTACATCATGAAATAGAAACAGCAGAACAGAAAATATTACAGGCTACTCAAGAATTTAAGCAACTGGAAGAAGCTATACAACAAAAAAAGGTATGTGGAGCATAGCTAAGAAAATAATTTTAGTGTGGGTTTGCTTCCTGCCTGTTGAATTGTAATAGTGGCAGTGCATGCATTAATCCCAGCACTTGGGAGACAGAGGCAGGAAGACTTCTGTGAGTTCAAGGTCAGCCTGGTCTACAGAGTGAGTTCCATGACAGCCAAGGATATATAGTCATATAAATCATTGACACAAAAGGATCTGGAGAGATGACTCAGAGGTTGAGGGCATTGGCTGTTCTTCCAGAGGACCTGAGTTCAATTCCTAGCATCTACATGGTGGCTCACAACCATCTGTAATGAGATCTGGTGTCCCCTTCTGGCCTGCAGGCATACATGCAGACAGAACACTGTATGCATAATAAATAAATAAAATCTGAATTTAAAAAAGTTAACCCAAAAGGGAGCTGAGAAATGGGTCAGTAGTTAAGATCAATTACTGCTCTTCCAGAAGACCAGAGTTGGGTTCCCAACACCTATGTCAGGCAGCTAACAACTGCCTATACCTCCAGCTCCAAAGGGATTCCACACTTCTGACCTCCGTGGGCATCTACCCTCACATGACAGACCCACATGCAGACACACACATAATTAAAGTAGTAAAAAGAAATATTTAAAAAGTCACAGGAGAAGTTATATCTGGTCTCTGATACTGTGCTGCTTCCTGACCCATCTCTTCTGACTAAGCTTCTTTACCTGGAACTTAACCAAACAACACCTCTGCAGTGGCATGAACACAAGGTTGGGGTGGGGGTGTGTGTGACACTGACCAAACACTACTTTCAGCAATTGCTAAAGTGTTTCATGCAGTTTGTAATTGCATAGGTTAAAATTTTTCAACGTATTTAGAATTTTTTTTTGATGCAAGGTCTCATGTAGCCCAGGGTAGCCTGGAAGTTTCTATGTAGCTGAGGATAACCTTGAACTACCTGTTCCTCCGCCAGCATCTACCTCCCAAGTACTGGTATTAAAGGTCTGGACCATCATCCTCAGTCCTACACTTCTGAAAAGCATTGCACGTTAAAATTATTGGAAATAGCCAGGTGATGGTGGCGCACACCTTTAATCCCAGCACTCAGGAGGCAGAGGCCAGCCTGGTCTACAGAGTAAGTTCCAGGACAGCTAGGACTACACAGAGAAGCCCTGTTCTGAAAAACCAAAATTAATTAATTGGTTATGTGTTTAATGTGGTGACTCCGGGTTCCAGAGGATTAGAGTCCTTGACCTTCATGGCAGCAGGCAGGCAAGCATGGTACTGGAGCAGTAGCTGAGCGATGACATTTGAGACACAGCTCAAGGCAGAGTGACCTAACTGGGAATGGCTTGGGCTTTTGGGACCTCAGAGCCTGCCCAGTAATACACCTCCTCCGGCAGTGCCAAACCTTCATTCTTCCCTATGGGAAGCATCTTCATTCATACCACCACACCCACGTCTCTTATTTTACAAGTTTTAAACAGAATAGCTTTTAAAATTGTAGGTGTTAGCTTCATAAATTGATGTTGTTCTTCTTTGTTAATTACATGCTGGGGTTTGGGGAGAATTAGCTTTCAGAAGCAGAGAAGGACCTTTTTCTCAAGAAGTTGAGTGGTAGAATACAAGTTCTAAACAAATTACGCCAGGAGGCTCTGGATCTGGAAATGCAAATGGAAAAGCAAAGGAAAGAAACTGCTGAAAAGCAGGAGGACATCAACAACCTGCAGCTAGCCATAGATAGCCTGGACTCCACAGACCCAAAGCACGTGAGTACAGTAGGAACCTTGACTTGTTCTATGAAGACGGGAGATTACTACTGTGCCTCATCGTTTTTAATGACAGAACCCTTTCTGAAAGTCTCTTGATTTGAGACATGGATATGTGTGTGTGTGTGTGTGTGTGTGTGTGTGATTAGATACAAATGTATGCTATGTATTCATATAAAACATATCCAAAACAAAACAACCTAAGTCTTGAAAAAATGGCTTTCAATAAATGAAGGCTGCATAGTATACTTTGGGGGTGGCAATGGTTGAATTTCATTGTATTTTAGAGCAAGAGAGATTTGCTTCAAGTTGTCCTGTATATTTCTCTCTCCTTAAGGGCAGAAATTGCTAAAGCAGGGGCAGAGGCAGAGGTCTCTTGTACCTCTTTAATTCTTCATGCAAATATCCCACAAAAACTATTTGCTGTTTCTGTTCATTTTGTCCTTCACAATAAAGCATTTCTCTAGAGTTTGGTGTCCTAAGTGTGAAGTCAGATGGCTGAATGGTTGGGCCAGACTTTTATTATTTTTTTGTAAGTCTTACTAATGGCTTGTATTTTAGCCACTATTCTGAAATAGGTAAAACTATTACTTTCATGTTTTCCTGCTGAAGTTTTAATTGCAAAGTTATAAACTAAGAAAAATTTAAGATCTCTGAACTAACAGAAATCAAAATTTAATGTGATAAGGACAGTGCACTAGAAATGCTTTAAGTACTTAACAAATTAGTTGCTCTTTAAACACGTCAGTTTTGTATGTATATGTGTGAGTGTGTACATACCTATGAATAGAGGACCAGGTAATTGTGACAAAGAATAACCTTATTGTCATAGGTTTAAAATATTTTCTTTAAAAAGGCCTAAGACTTGCTATTCTTACTGATAGTATTGTTTTTAATTGTGTATGTGTGCATATGTAGTAAACGTGTGTGTGTGTGTTTGTGTGTGTGTGTGTGTGTGCATGTTTTATATATGTGGAGGCCAGAGGTCAATGTCAGTTTTCATCTTCATACATTTTCTGTCCTATTTATTTATTCATTTGTTCACAGGATCTCTTACTGAATCTAGAGCTGAGTGAGTCAGCTAGGCTGGTTGGCCAGTGAGCTTCAGAGATCCCCCCCCCCCAGGGTGGTGTTATGGCCTTGTGCTGTGCCTGCTTTACATGAGTGCTGGGTATCTGAGTTCAGCTTCTCATGCTCGTATGGCCATCTCCCCAGCACTAAGGGTCTTGGTTATTTTGCTAGATGGAAACTCAGAGACTCTCAAGTACTGTGGTGTATTACGTAGGATTCCATCTGTGAAAGGATTGCCCAGACAACAGAAAACTGTACCCCATGGAAGGCCCGAAGGAGGCAACCTGATGGTGCTGACTCCGATTAAGGCCTGAATTGTGTGTTTGCTTCAGCAAATGGCCATGACATCCTGGGCAGAAGGGGAATTCACTTTTCACAGTGTTTCTATGGAGTATCACATAGAGGAGAGGATAAAGACACTCACCAATGGTGTCTTAAGTCTTTTTGAGGGTAGCTAGAACTCATCTGCTCAAGTAGCAGTCAGACACCAGAGTACATTTTCAGTTCAAGTCATCTCAAGTTTACAGTTTGCAAAGGGTAGAAATGTGACTTGGGAAACTAATTATCTGCCCCTGATCACTCTGAGGAAGAGACACAGCCCTTGCTTAAGCTATTACAACAACCCTTTTCTCACAAAAGGATTAAACCCAAAAATAAAGATAAAAAATGAAGAATAAAATCTTAGCTTGGAGCCAAACCTAGTCAGATATTTTTTAAAAATACATTTCATTAGGTTTCAAAAGGGAAAATGGCATTTAAAAATCGAATCCCATTTTAGTTACCAAGTTTTCCCAGCTAGAGGAACAGTTATCACTCACTGGGCAAACACAATAAAGATCTGTGCTGCTTTCCTAGAGGGAATTAGCCTAGTGATCTTTCAGTCTCTGGGCGTGATTGGCCCTCGGGAGCTTCCTGTGTTTTGATTTAAAGTTGGGGGCGGGACCTGTTTACAAAGCCTGCTGGTGACTGGGCCTGCTCAGCTGTCGCTCAGGCGCGACTTGGATGGTGGTTTGAGGCGCTGGGAAGTTACTCAGGCGCGGAGGCATTTACAAAGATGTGGCTGTCAGAGAGGGAAGGGCTCATGAATTTGAAGACGATCTTAGCTTTCCGCCCACTATTTTTGTTCTCCATGGCCCAGTTGTAGCAGGACAGATTCGGAGTTAAGGTATGGTCATCCCTCTGTGTATAAGAGAAAGGGCTTGGAAGGAGGAGGAGTCTGGTCTGCAAGTTCCTGTTTTTACAGTAACTCTCTTGCGAGTTCCACCACCGTGGAAAACGCAGGGTCTGCTGTTGCTCCATGTGTTTAGTGCCCAGCATCGACATCTTGAACCACATGTTTGCCCTGCGTGCAGAAGTTGTGTGTACTTTTCACGGGGAAATTTAAGAGTTGCTGGTTAAGATATGAGAGTACAATAGGGGTTTTGTTCATTCTTCAGCCACTAATCTTGGGTGTATAATTAGGATGCAAGCTCTTTGTCTTCAGTAACTAAGAGTCAAAAGACTTAAGGTGAGTAGGTGCAGAGTGTGGGGAAAGGTAAGGTTTGAACATTCCTTCAAATTTACCCGTGGTAAGCTAAAAGCTGATCTTGACAATGGCGATGCCACTCATTTGTTCTCCATTTGAAAGGAGAACTCCCAAACAGAGGCTGTTCTTGTCTAATCCAGCAGGTCTTTGAAAACCTTGATGTTTGTTGTCCAGGCTCTTAACTGTTCTGATGAGGTCCCCCTCAGTTATTGTTCTATTCTGAGCCTGTTGGGCAAGGATGGAATGAGTGGGAAGGCAGAGTTTCAGGAATTACTGTGTATATGAACTGTTGCCTAAGGAGACCCAGTCAAGAGGTTTGATTGGTCTGAGATGCAGGCCTACATTTGTGAAATGAAATGTTAGACTAGATCATTGGTCCTCTGTTTTCTCCCAGCACACCGGAGGGAGATGATCTATTCCTTTCAGGTAGCAGTGGCTGAATAATGCCATGAATTGTGAGGAAGTAGGGTGTGAGGGCTGTTTGTACCTAGAGCATGGATAGTGTGAGCGGAATGCCTCCCCCAGGCCCTGCACTCAAACTTGTTGGGATAAATGGTCTTTGAGCACTCACACCATTCCCAGTTTGTCTAAAAACAAAATAAATATGAATTCTGAGTATTTGTTTATCACAAGTCCCCATTTTCCCCAATGAACTTTTTAAAATGTTTTAAAATTCAAATGTATTTTTTACATTAAAAAGCCTTAGTTATCTGTTATAAAACTTCCAACCCAAAATTTTTGTAAATATAAAAACCTATAATAAAATCTCTTAGAGTCCTTGTACACAGATAGAATAGTTATATTTTGGAATGGGCTTTTGAATGTATACTATCTTACAGTGTAACCAGTGTTCTAAAAACCTTTTTTAAAAGATACTTTTTTTTCGGTTTTTTGAGACAGGGTTTCTCTGTGGCTTTGGAGCCTGTCCTGGTACTCACTCTGTAGACCAGGCTGGCCTGGAACTCACAGAGATCCATCTGCCTCTGCCTCTCAAGTGCTGGGATTAAAGGTGTGTGCCACCAACACCTGGCCAAAAGACACATTTTAATGCTATGCATATCACACTGAGTTTTTCTATATGACCTACTGTTGAAAAAATGGCTTACACTCCCTGTTTTCTCATCTTATTTGAAGTCATCCTGGGGTTTTAACAAGAACCACTTACATAGAACTACTACAGGGCCTAACTGAGAGTAGATGCAATTGTCACATTCTATTTTCTATTCTTCTTTTTTAAATGTTGTTAAAGATTATTTTTAAGAGTTTTAAAAACTTGGGTTGTATTGATTTTTTTTCTCCTAAATTCAGTCCCATATGAAAGCCCAGAAAAGGGGTAAAGAACAGCAGCTTGACATTATGAACAAGCAGTACACACAGCTCGAGAGCCGCCTGGATGAAGTACTTTCTAGAATTGCCAAAGAGACTGAAGAGATCAAAGATCTTGAACAACAGCTTACTGACGGTGAGAACTGAAGTGTGATTTACGTGAACAGTTTCAGTGCTAGCAGAAGTTACCCAGACAGAAGCCTACGACTTGGTTGGTACAGTTCAGGTGTAAGTACTAGTATTTGATAGATAGGGAAATTTTGCTGAACTTACCCAGAATGTTTAATACAATTTAAAGTATTTTATATTATTATGGTTTGTTACATTGATGACCAATAGGCAGTAAGTCAGTATGGTCGGGAGAAATTTGGTCATTGGCTATCTTGTATGGCATAAAATCCTTTCAGGAGTCCATTGACATTAGGAAACTCATCTAGTTATAGAGGAGTGTATAGAAGGAAGTCAGGGTCCACTTTTCAATGGGAACATTCTCAGAATAGTAGTGTGGTCATGAGAGCCTGAGCTCAAGGTAAAGCAAAATTCCAATCCCTAGATGCTATTCTGTGTGCCACCTTAAACCTATTTATGTCTTGATAAGTAGTTGTTGAGAGAGAGAAGTTTTTCATAGGTTTTATAAAGTATCTTGCAAAGTAGCATGTATCAGCATACACTTTTAAAATATTTACCACAAGATGTGGGGGGGGGGATCCCTGCTTGTGTGTCCATGTGCCATGTACATGCAGTGTCTATGGAATGTAGAAAAGAGTGTCAGATCCCCCAGGACTGAAGGTACAGCCAGTTGTGAGCTGCCATGGCAAGCAGCCAGTTGCTCCTAACTGATGGACCATTTCTCCAACCTCCATGATACCTTTTTTTTTTTAACTCTTCAGGGTATATATTTATGCTGCCAGTCTGAGATTGGTGTTAGTCTTAAATATTGAGTGGTCTTGTTTCGCGTATCCAGCAAGGACTCATAGTTTTATTATACCTCTTTATTATTTTGGCAGAAATTAAATTTTTACAACATTAGGAATTGTGTAAGTATTTGTCATAAATAAGCTTGCCTTATTGTTTACCTGTATAATATCCCTGTATTATAGGAAATAAAGTAAATAAGAACCTTAGAATTCCACTCTGAGCTAATAACCAATCACTAAAGAGACAAAGTACTTCTGAAATATATATCACTCCTCTGTTTTCATCTTGCATAGGCCAGATAGCAGCAAATGAAGCTCTGAAGAAGGATTTAGAAGGTGTCATCAGTGGGTTGCAAGAGTACCTGGGAACCATCAAAGGTCAGGCAACTCAGGCCCAGAATGAGTGCAGGAAACTACTGGATGAGAAAGAGACATTGCTGCAGAGACTCACAGACGTCAAGCAGGAGAGGGATGAACTGGAAATAGTTGCCTTGGATGCAGAAAATATGAGGAGGGTAGGATTTCTTTCTTTCTCTTTGTTTGAGCTATCCAAATGTCATTAGAAACAGTGCCACTATGGGGCCCTGGGCAGTAGATCATGGTTTATCCCTGGCCTACAAACGGACTTCGTGTGTCCATAACACAAAGAGGGTTGCTCTCTCAGCCTGGACTCTTAGGGGAGTGCCTGGACCCTGCCCTGAGTGAAACGACAGACTCTAGATATCCCCTATGTGGAAGGAAGTGGCGATAGGGTGGGAGGCTGGGGGGGTTGGTAGGGGGTGCGGGAGGAGGGGAGGGAGAGGGAACTGGGATTGACATGTGAAGCAAGCTATTTAAAATTAAAATAATAAAATAAAATAAATGAAAAAAAAAGAAACAGTGCCATTATAAGTCACAAAAGGATTAGTGCTATTTGGTGTGTGTTTTTGAAAGTTGAAAACAATTACAACTACTGTTTCTTATTCTGCACACTTGAAAACACTATTTCTCCTTTACCCAGAAAGATTATTTTAGCTTTGTTCTTGTCCTTCAAAGGTTGTCAGATAACTAATTGTATCTACTCAAAGTGCTATATCAAATGTTTATGTTCAGGTTATGCAGTAAAGTTATAGGAATAGCATGATTCATCTTACTGTTACTACTTGGTAACTGACATTCTTTTACAGCTAATAAACACAAGGTTCTAAGTTGTACCTTTCATTGTTGCCCATCCTCATCACTTTGAGGATTTCCCTAAGCTGTTTTAGTCATCCCAGCACTCGAGAGGCAGAGGCAGGTGGATCTCTGTGAGTTTGAGGCCAGTCTAGTCTACAGAGTGAGTTCTGGGACAGCCCGGGGTACTCAGAGAAACCCTGACCCAAAAAAATGAAAAATTAAAATAAAAAAACCTATTATTATGTAGCTCAGGATGGCCTTGAACTTGTGACTCTCCTGCCTCTACCACCTGAGTGCTGAGACTATAGGTGTGCATTACCACACCAGCAGGAAATGTAATCTGCTGGATTTTAAAGGTGTCTTACTCCAAACTCTGTATTGTGAAAATTTTCACATTTGCAGGAATATTGAAGGAGTGGTTAAATATCTATGAGCCTCCTCAGATTAGTGAATATTTTGATTTGGATTTTATAAATATATACCTTTGATCCTGCTCATACAATTCCAAACATGGTCCTTTCGTCACTATTGTTAGTTTCCAACATCACTACAATGAAAACTGAGAGAGAGAGAGAGAGAGAGAGAGAGAGAGAGAGAGAGAGAGAGAGAGAGAGAGAGAGAGAGAGAGAGAGAGCGCACCTGTGTGCGTGTGTGATGTAGGCAGGTGAGATGGGTTTCTTGTGCTGTTTGACTTTGTTCCTCTATGCTCCATATAAAATAGTATCTTATTTTAACGGACCTTACACTTACTCTCTTTGTAAATTTTTCCCACTCATGTCTGATTCATATGCTTGCAGAATGTCACACAAATAGTTACTGTGGAAACAACATGTTGGTAACTTGGTGAATTTTCAGGTTATATTTAGTAGAGGAGTCTGTATTTCAACTTGGATATGCCAGCATGACACTCTATCCTGTTGTTGATAAATCTTTCTGTGCCAGGCAGTAGTGATTGGCCAGCATTTGGTGTGAAGGTTAGTGATAATTAATGCCTTGCAGATGCTCTTGCAACACTCAGGATGCTGCATCTAAATATGTGAATCTTTTCAGGAGCTTGCAGAACTAGAAAGTGCCCTCCAAGAGCAGCGTGAGATGAATGCATCCCTGCAGCAAGCCCAGGGGGAGCTCAGCACCTATGAAGCTGAGCTAGAGACTAGGCTAAGACTAAAGGATGCTGAAGCCAGCCAACTCAAGGAGGAATTGGAAAAACTCACAAGGCTCACTCAGGTAAGTAGCACGTATGCCAAGGATAGACTAAGCAGCCTGTGCTGTCTGTCCTGCCTTTGAGATGGCATCACACTGTGTAGTGTAGCCCAGGCTGGCCTGGGATTCATGGAAATCACCCTGCCTCAGCCTTGTAGTACTAGGGTTATAGACATGAGCCACCATACCTGGTAGAGTCTTAATATTAAATATTTTTAATATAAAGGATATGAATTGAGGGAACATGTCAAAGAGCATATTTTGGGAGTCTCGCATTCTGAATTCAAACATTACCCCTGTGTAAAACATGGACAAATCATTTCAGGACTCCGAACCCCACTCCCCACCCTTCCCCCAGCCTGTTCCTCTGTTAGTAGATGGTGAGATAAAGGAGATAATGGGCATTAAAGCCCTTGGGAGTTAGTATTTGATAAATTCTAGTTTTCCTTTTTCAGAATAGCTCTAAGAGCTTCTTTTTTCCTTTTTTGTTTTGTTTTGTTTTGTTTTGTTTCAAGACAGAGTTTCTCTGTGTAGCTTTGTAGACCAGGCTGGCCTCAAACTCACAAAGATTGGCCTCTGCCTCCCGAGTGTTGGGATTAAAAGCATACTCCACCACCGCCTGGCTTTAAGAGGTTAATGTTAGATTTTAGTTTGCTGTTTGCTTTTATGATTGGTTGAAAGATCCACTAGTTTGTTATACTTGCAAATTAGAGAAAACAATATCTGTCTGGTAAGTATTGACCTCTGAGGAGTTGTCTAGCAAGTGAAACAGGTAAGAGAGAGGAAGGGATGATCACCCTTTAAGAAATGATATTTCAGCTGTGGCTTAGAGGGTGTGTAGCTGTGGGCACAGTGAGGGTCAGGAGTGAAGGAACAGAGAAGGGGGGTGAGTAACCTTGCTGAAGGATTAGGGAGAGGCAAAGTGCTTCAAGAACCTTCATACCTGAGGGCAAAAGAAGATTGAGGAAAGAAGGTAAAACTTAAAGGCAAAAAGGTAGAAGGAGGCCAGCTGTAGCATAGTATTTATCAGAGTGAAAATACAGTGTGGATGGGCAACGGTAGCAGAGGCAGGCAGACTTCTGAGTTCCAGGACAGCCAGGGCTACACAGAGAAATCCTGTCTCAAAAAACAAAACCAAACAAAAGAGAGAGAAAAAGAAGGAAAGAAAAGAAAATGCAGTTTGGGGAGCTGAAGAGATGGCTCCGAGGCTAAGAACATTAGCAGAGGACCTAGGTTGAGTTCTCAGGACCCATATGTGGCTCACAACCATTTTTAATTCCAGTTCTTCTGCAAGCACAAGGCACACATAGTGTACACACATCCAAACCAGCAAACACTTTGGCACATAAAATAATAAAGCATCAAGGCACGTGCTAGAGTGCCCTGTGATTAGGAAGAGAACTAAAAATAAGACTTGTACTGTAGTTGTTAGGGTTCTGTTCTTTTCTTACAAGAGATCAGCATCTTGCCAAGTGTCAGGATTGTATATTCAAGAGCATTAAGTTTTACAAAACCCTTTGTAGGATCAGAGTAACAGATAACAGCAGGTTGGGGAAAATAAAATACAAGTAAATATGCATTTTTTTAAATAATAGTAAATAAAATTTCTAACTGCCATCACTTTGAAATAAACTTTTTTTTTCCAAGTCTTCCCTAACTAGTTTGAATGATGCTATCTTTTACACTTTTACTTATGTTTTTGGTTAAGTCTTGACAAAAATGTTAGAAGAACTTTGATGTTCACTTGGTGTTGAAAACAGTAGTCTACCCTTAACCACCAGGATTGGGCTTCAGATCACATAAAAAATACAGAGCATGGAGGCTCTGGTGTCTTGTGTTGTTTCACTGTAGTTACATGAAACCATTTGTGAAGCTCGTTAGATAACCTGTAAATCTGAGATGGGGTCTGGTCATCTGCTGTTTTGTTATTTCCTTCCTTCCTCCCTTCCTTCCTGCCTGCCTTCCTTCCTTCTTTTCTTCTTTCATTTTCCTCCCCTGACTTTTTCCTTTTTTCCTTCTTCCCTTTCCTCCTTCCTTCCTTTCTTCATTTGTTTCCTTCTTCCCTCCCACCTTTTTCCTTCCCTCCTCCATTCCCCCTCTCTCTCCTTCTCTCCTGCTCTCTCTCCTCTTTGTCTCTGAGACAAAGTCTCATTCTGTAGCCAAGGCCAACTTCTCACTCCTCCTGCCTCAGCCCCCAAGCGTTGGGATTGCAAGCCAGGCTTCATCTGCATTTTCAAAAGTGTTGTGTGTGAGTGTTGTCTCCATGTCTGTCTGTGTACCATTGCATTCCTAGTTCTTTTGAAGATGAGAAGGTGTCTAACGCCCTGGACCTGAGGGTACAGATATTGTGAGCCACCATATGGGTACTGGAAATTGAACCTAGGACCTCTGGAAAGCCATCTCTCCAGCCCCCTCATTTTTAATAGATAGATGAAGTTATTTTGAAACAGGTAGACCACAGTTTGCTTTTAAAGATTGGTATTGTCAATGGCCCTGAAGATTCTGATGGGATATCCAGGCTGAGCTAATTCTGATGTGAATTCCTTAGTGGGTATTAATAGTCAGAGCGGCATGTGAAAAAGTGATATTGGGTTTTTAAATTTCAGAGCATGAATGTGTAGCTTTAGCAGTGGTGTGTATGCGTATGTAAATGTACCTGCGCTGTTTAGGATCATAAACTATGACTATTTTGTATTTTGATAACATTGTTTCCTCCAACAACAGCTAGAGCAGTCGGTGCTTCAGACAGAACTGGAGAAGGAAAGAGAATCCCTCCGGAATGCCCTGAGCAAAGCCCAGTCCTCAGAAGAGAAGCAACAGGAGAATAGTGAGCTCCGTACACAGCTTAAGAAGCTGCAGGTAGAGATCTGTGCTTGTGGAACACCAAAGCTGGTAATGCCTTTACTCAGGCATTTAACTGCCTGCTCTAGCATGTACTAAGCAACTTGAATTATTAGGTGAAAGTTAACTCTGGTGGAGTCACACCATGGCCTCTGCTTCTTCTTCATAATACTGCTTTTAATTCACTGGATGGTGTAAAGAAATGGAGCCCGCATCTGGGTTAAACAGGACGCTGTAAACTCTTCTCTGTGCAGCAGCTCCTTGCGTGCTTGCTAGGAACTGTCAGCAGCCTGAGCTAAGACTGCTAGATCGTGCATCCTTCCCGCTTGGAATGTCTCCCGCATTGAGCTGCACTGAGACCTCCTAATTAGAAACAATTGTCACAGTCTTCTCAGTGAAGATCCAATTAAAAATGTAATCAGGTTTTCATCCTTGTGTAGGATCTGTATGTGTGTGTTTGGAGTCTTTACTGGATTATTTTATTTTTACTATGGAACTTTAAAATGATGACAAAAACAGAAGACAGTCTTTGCAGCTTGGCTTATCTCAGAGGGACTCAGCTTCATTGCTTGCTCAGGCAGGGAGGGGCCTAGGAATCTGGTCAGTTTCAGGGACTTCCTGATGCTATTTTGAGTTGTTTATGTCCCTGCCCTGTAGGTAGAATGTTTCAATCTAGGAGGAAACTGTTAACACAAAACTTGCTAAGAACCAAAGTCTTTGATGAGTCTTTTAGGGGCTAAGTGGCTCTTGTATTTCTTCTTCCTAATTCTCTGTGTATCATATTTAACATAACCTGAACTCCACTCATGAGTTGATGTATTGTTTCAGGTCCTACTTTTTTATTTTAGATTTATTTAATTATTATGTATACAGTGTCTTGCCTGCATGTATGCCTGCATGCCAGAAGAGGGCACCAGATCTCATTATAGATGACTGTGAGCCACTATGTAGTTGCTGGGAATTGAACTCAGGACCTCAGGAAGGGCCACCAGTGCTCTTAACCTCTGAGCCAAATCTCCAGCCCCGCAAGGCCAACTCTCATAGAGCCTTTATATGCACTGAATCTAGTTTCAAATTATGAAGATAGGAAGAGCCTATGTTTCTGGTTAAAATCAGTGGGTTGGCTCTGACTGAGTCAGCTCACCTAGGGCCAGGATTAGACTGTATAGATGTCCTTGATTTATGATGGGCTTATGTCCTAACAAACCCACTACAAGTTGAAAATAACTTGTTTCAAGTACATTTACTATACCTAACCTGAAGATCATACTGTGGCCTAACTATTCTTAAGTGTGTTTTATAATATATGCATTTAGTTTAGTAAGGAAAAGTTACCTCCACATAAAGCTTATTTTATAATAAAATGTTGCCTATCTGTTGTGATTTATTGGAAACATGATGGCACAGAAACACAAGACAGAATGCAAAGATCATGGCATCTGGGTGTACTGTAGAGGTATTGTTACCCTGATAGCCTGGCTAATCCAAGAACTGGGCCTCCTTGCCTCCACATGGTATCAGGGGAGAACAGTTAAAAAACTATAAAGTGGGGGAGGACACGCTGGTTCAGAGAAGCCTGCCTCAGGGTTTTGGGAGGGACAATTTGCAGATCAGACCTAGAAGCCATGGGCACTTAAAAATGTGTTTGCCATTTTAGGTCCTTCATTGTAATTAGCAGTGCTGCACTAGATTTGAAGTAGAATAATCCAGGGGGTATTACAGGCATTTAAGGGACTAGTATTCATCCATTTAGGATATAACAACATTTTTATTTATACTGTGAGGACATTTTAGCAATTCCTTTTATTTTGAAGAGATCATGAATTTCATTCTGTGGTCAATATGTGCTCATGCATCTGTTAGTAACAAATACTTGCTAGCAGATAACACATCCTCTCTATTTCACCCTACACACAGGATGACAACTGCTTCTTAAAGCAGCAGCTGAAAGATTTCCAGAACCACCTCAATCACGTGGTTGATGGTCTGATTCATCCAGAAGAAGTCACAGCTCGTGTAGACGAGCTAAGGAGAAAGTTGAAACTAGGATCTGGGGAAATGAGGTATGCAGAAGCAAAACCCCCAAGTTAGAGTGTGTCTGAGACCAGCTATGAGCTCTCCATCCTCAGTCTTTGTAGTACTGATTGATGCTTCCGAAAGACTGTGATGCAGGATTGCTTAATTCTGATAATAGCATACAGATATTTAAGAGTCTCCTGTGAAAGGTCACTGTGTGTGATCATAAAGAAGAATATATGCATTTTCGGTAGAGAATAAGTATGAAACAGGAGAATGTCAAATGTATAGACACTTTGTATTCTTAGCCTGTATCTTCAGAGTGGCGGATTTGCTCTTAGAAGGTACTAAGTAAAATGCTGCAATTGACACCAGTCCTTCCCATAGCACTTTCTATTCTTAATTTTGACATGTTTGCATCAAATTAAACGTCACATTTATACCTTCTTGTTTTTTCTCCTTAGAATCCATAGTCCTTCAGATGTCTTAGGGAAAAGTCTCGCTGATCTACAGAAACAATTCAGTGAAATCCTTGCACGATCCCAGTGGGAAAAAGAGGAAGCACAAGTTAGAGAGAGGAAACTCCATGAAGAAATGGTTCTCCAGCAAGAGACACTGGCAAATGGACAAGAGGAATTCAGGCAGGCCTGTGAAAGAGCCCTTGAAGCCAGAGTAAGAAAGGGCAGAGATAGCCAGAGGGCAGCCTTCAGCAATGAGCTTGTTTTTTTCACTTAAAACTAGTCTGTGACTAAAATCCAATCCTGAATATGGCTCTTGATGTCAAAGTCAGGTCTGTTTATAACAGTGGTTTCCTTGTTTTGAAAGTAGGTGAGAGATACTTTACAGTGGACAGGTCAATACCACATTGCTAAAATAGAGTGTGGGCCAAAATCTTGGGGTTTTTTTTAACCTACTGATGTTCACATTGAGCAAGGATTCAAATCCCAGAGAACAAGATAAAAACATCTCTGGTCACTATTTAGTACAAAAACCTTGTTACATTTTTGTATGTTTATATGTGTACATGTTTACATATACATTTACTAATGTGTTTGGTTACATATGTATATGTGTGTGTGTATATACATATATATGCATGTATATTTATGTATGGATGTACACACACACACACATACACACACACACAACCCATCACTTAGGAGATGCAGGTAAGAGTGCCAAAAGTTCAAAGCTAACTTGGGTTGTATATCAAGAGTCTGTCTCAAAAAAAAAAAGAAAAAGAAAAAAGTTCTTAATTTTATTTCCTCACAGATTAAGTTTGATAAGAGGCAACATAATACAAGAATCCAGCAATTAGAAAATGAAATTCACTATTTGCAAGAAAACCTAAAAAGTATGGAAGAAATACAAGGCCTTACAGACCTCCAGCTTCAGGAAGCAGATGAAGAGAAAGAAAGAATTATGGCCCAACTCCAAGAGTTAGAGAAAAAGGTGGGAAACCTATAAAAATGAGGGACCTACTTCCCAGGTCGTGCCCCTGGTGACAGAGTCAGTGGTAGGATTCACATTCCACTCTCTGTCGCTGGCTCAGTGCTGAGCCTGACCTCACAGCTGGACTGGTATTCCTGATACAGGGAAACAAGGATTTGGAAATGAGAGAACTAGCCTTAGGGTCATGTAGGTGACACTTAATGGTAGCAGGTTAGCTTGCGACCTTAGAAACACTTGTCCACCTGGTACATGCGTGGGGTTACTTTTAAACTCATCTCCCTTTCTAATACCCTGACCTCTCTGACGGCCTCTTCTCCGTCTACCTTCACCCATCCCAGGGTCATCTCCTCAGTCACACTCAGAAATTTCACTCAGCACTTCTGAAGCCACAGACTGGAGTGTCTTGCTCCAGTCACAGCCTCTTGTCTTCCTGACCTCCTCAGGGTTCTAGTTCACTAACCTCCAGCTTTTCAGCCTCTGCTCTCCTTCTTGTCCAGCCTAATACCGGCAGCTCACTACTAAGTCTTTCTTTCTCCCAGAAGTAGCCTCAGGTCCCCTGTCTTTCTCTTGTCCTGCCTCCCTGACAACACTGAGGTCTGCATGGTCCTGGGAAGGTGAACTATCACCCTCCAGCACAGTAATATCGCTAGTCTCCCTGTCACATGGCGTGTGGACATCATTCTTCACCATAGGCTCCCTTCCATCTGACTGCCATCCTCCTTCACACCTGCCACCTCTTCTCCGTCTCAGTGAGCCATTTACCCATAGGAACCCCGCCTTGTCTCTGAATCCTGTTGACTTCCACCACCCTCCAGCCATCCTTCTCCTCCTGGGCAATTGCTGGGCTACCTAGCCAATTCCCCAATTCTGCACATGGCCCTACTCCACAGAACAACCAGCCTGCCCTCTCCCAACCTCCACTGTTAAAGACAAAGCCTCTTAAGACCCTGTGTGATTTGTCCACTTCAATACCCTCAGAAATGTCAAGGTCTTCACCATCGTCTATCCGTGCTCGATACAGCCATTTTGAAAGCTCTGTCCATCTCTTATGGTGCCAAAAATAAGGTTGGGTTTGGAAGGTTGTTGGTTTACATAATTCACTTATTTTTATGTGTATGGCTGTTTTGTCTATGTGTATGTCTATGTACCATGTATGTTCCTGGTACCCAATGAGGCCAGAAAAGGGTATTGGATTCCTAGGAACTTGAACTACCATGTGGGTTCTGGCAATCCAATTGGGTCCTCTGGAACAGTATCCAGGGCTCTTAACCTCTGAGGCATCTTTCCAGTCCAAGATTCTTAACTAAGAAAAGAGTTATTTGCAAAGTTTTATATATATATATGGGGAACTAGAAAAATATCTCAGCTGTTGGGAGCAGTGCATGAACACATATGTGTACATGCACATACACATACACACACAAATGTGTTTGTCTCTTTTGAAATGTCCTATTCAATGAATATTTATGAAGCACCTAGTATGCATCAGATACTATTCTAGATATGGGCATGTAGCAAGGAACAGATCCTGGCTCTCTTGGAGCTTACATCTTAATTATTGCCTCTAAATAATTAGTTTGTTTCAGTTACGATCCTTTTGTTTTAGAAGAAGCATGAAGATGCCAAATCCCAGGAGCAGTTTCTTGGTTTAGATAAAGAATTGAAGAGTCTGAAGAAAGCTGTGGCTGCTTCTGATAAACTAGCTGTAGCTGAGCTCACCATCGCCAAAGACCAGCTCAAGTCTCTGCATGGAACTGTTATGAGGATTAATCAGGAGCGAGTGGAGGTTAGTCCATTCAGTGTGGGCTTCTTCTCCAGTTCTGTCTCAAAAATGCAGCGCACATTATTGATCCTTGGTACAGGCTTCGCTCATCTTACAAACTACTGTGACACTGTCTGCTTTTCTTAAGACCCAGTGATTGTATTCCATCATTGGGACTGCCCCAGGCCCCAGATTCTACTGAATTCTGAAAGGAACAATCAAATGATTAAAGGGCTGTCAATCTCTTTAGACAAGCCACTGTCAATAGGTGCCTGAAGTTTTGAAGGCTCACCATACTGTCCCTCTGAACCTCAAGTTTTGTCTTTTTTCCTTTTTTTATGGCTGTGTGTTTGTTTCTTGTTTGTTTGTTTTGGCTTTTTTAATATAGGATCTTTATATGTAGCCCTGTCATTGTGATGTCAGTGCCTTTCTCATGCTCTGTCCCAATAGGAGCTGCAGGAAGCAGAAAAGTTAGGCAGAAAGGCCATGCAAGCAGCCAGAGACCTGGCCCGAGCTGAAGCGGAGATCGAGCTCCTGCAGCATCTTCTCAGGGAGAGAGAGGAGCAGGTCAGTCAGTGTTGGTACCTGGAGCCATCCTCCTTGTTAGCTTCTAGGTGTCTAAAACGGAAGTACTGCATGCGGGTGATTGCTCAAAGCACACCAAAGTGCACTCTAAAGCTGACTATTGGGGTCTGACAGTCATCATGAAGTTATGCGAGAAGATCCGCAATGCAGTGATAGCGTGAAACAAGTTCTTATCCATCTAACAGTGAGATCTTTTTATCTGAGGGGAAAAAGAAAGAAACACAGATGCTTTCTGATGGCAACTTTCTCTTTTCTTTATCTTGAAAAATCCCCTCTGAAAAGCCACTCACTTTTTTTTCAGTTTCTTAATTAGCTCTGTTCCTCCCGATGTTCTGCTCAGCAGCTTCTCCCTAATGAGTTCTACATCCTTCTCTTTGCTCTCGTCTCTCTCTGACCACCTTTTCTGCTCCCTTCCTCTGCATCGCCGCTGCTGTCTGCTGCCTCTGCCCTTCCTGCTCTCTATCTCGCTGCCTTCTCCTCTTGCTCTCCTCTCCTCCCTCTTTGCTCAACTCTGGACAAGTATAGGTTGTTTTACAGGGCCCTACCCAAACTCAAAACATAAATTGAGTCACGTAGTTTCTCTCAGGCTTGGAATGTCACAATGATCTGCGCATGTAGCTCTAGGTTGGTGAGGGTTCCCAGACAGAAAATGACATTGGAAATTAAGATTTAACAATATTGATTAGTTAGCTGGACCTTGAGCCTGAGCCTGGGACTACCTGCAGACTAAAGTTGTTTCAGGCTCTGGCTTTGAATCAGCAAACACCTGGGGAAATGACCTTGTGTATTTGTCTCTAGGGGCAACTAACCCGCTTTGGATTTGCTCTGAAGTCTAAAGTTAGCTTGTCTGTTTAAAAGGCTCTCTTTATGACTGAGAATACTTTGTTAGTCTAAGTAATATAAAACACTCTAGTATTGTCTCTGTTCATCAATATTAAATAGAAAGCCATCTCTGGCCATCCACAGTTGTGTGTGCCCAACAAGTATAAAACACACCACCAAAGGGCTGTGGAAAGCCCTTGGTACCTGATAAAGTTACAAACAGAAAACAACCAGTCATTCACAGTCAAAAGCCCTATGGCTTTGCCAAGTGGGGGTCCCCAAAAACACCTGGTTTTATCAAGTATGACTCTCCCATGCCCAGTGGTTGACTTGTTAAATACTAGTTGTCACTACTGTGTAGTCCCACTGCCCTCTGCAGCACTCAGTAGGCAGCACTGTAGCTTCTCCTATGTGGTGCCATGAAAATGAAAGGGGTAAGGTGTCTTTCTTGTTGGTCACAGGTAGACAAAAGCTGTGGGATTTTTAAGTTACAAGGGTAAATGCTACGGTCACTTTGTGTGTATGCTTTTTTAATAGTTTTGCATTGAGATAGAAAATGCAGATCTAGGTTCAAAAGGAGCAAACTCACAGCTTCTAGAGATCAAGACACTGAACGAGGCCATGGCGAAGCAAAGGGCTGAGATCATGAGGCTTCGGGATGTACTAACCCTCACTGGGACTGGTAAAGTACTGTTGGCTTTGATTTGGGTGGTTCTGAAATTAGAAAGTGGAACTCCTTTCTCCTGTCTTTAGAAAAAAAGCCTTTAACCAAAGAAGTCAGTTCTATGCCTGACCTAGAGAGTTGTGGCTTACTTGACAAGTTAAAGATCTTAAAAAGCATTTTTACCATGTGGTATTAGGGGATAGTAGGGAACTCAATTATAGAAAGACTAAGTGTAGACTATAATAAAAAAAAATGTTTACAAATCCATTTGCTTTCTGTGAATTACATTATAATCGACAGACAGAGGATGTTCTCTTAGTGTTCAGCAAAAAGTAATTACCCAAGGGCACCTGAAAGTCAGCTTAGGGCACATGGTGGAGCCTGGTGGCTCTCAGGGAGTCTCTGTTCTGTGTTAAGAGAGAAAGGAAGAGTCCATGACTGCAAAGCAGCTTCATAGAGTGACTTTCGTTTTCAGGTGATAAAGGAGGAGGCATTGAAAATATTTTGGAGGAAATTGCTGAACTCCGGCATGAAGTTTCTGCTCAGAATGAGTACATCAGCAGCATGACAGACCCTTTTAAAAGACAAGGCTATTGGTGTTTTATACCACCACCACCATCATCTAAAGTAGGAATTGTGTGTTGCTAGAGTATAACCTGAATTTTCTTGAAAGTGGCATTTTCTCCTTAACTAAATTTGTTAGCAGGTGCTGTAAATATGTCTCTACTAAGACATAACACTTAGCTTCTTCAGTTTTTATGTTATTTGAGATTTAGAAATAGAGCTATCCCACAGACAGTAGTACTTGCCTTTCATGGCCAGTGCCATAAATTAGATAAAGGATAAGGTGACGTAAGCCCACCGAGCTGAATGAAAATGATTATAGAAATATACAGAGGTGTAGATGGAATAATGGGTACTTTTAAAAAAATCTTTGAGTGTTTACCAAAGTCTAGGCCGTGTGCTTAGCTGTACTGGGGTGCTGTGATGATGGACGCATCCCTGCACTCAGAAGAACCATGCTGTGCCCTGCAGTATAGTGATATACTTGTGACAGCAGACCTACTGGGATGCTCTAGTTGCAGAGAGGTTGGTTTCAAAGATTCTTCTCAGGAAGAAGGAAGCCAGTTAGCTGAGGCTGTGAGGTGAGCAGTGAGCAAGTGCCCAGAGAGGAGCTGAGGAGGGAGGGAACAGCTTATGTGAAGAAAAAGGGTGGTGTAGCCACGGCAAGGAGCCGGTCGTGTTGCTAGGCATGCTGAAATGAGCTGGGAAGGGAGCCTGGGGCTGTGTTAGCTGCTCTCCTGCTGCTGTGATAAAAGAGCATGCCAAGAAAACTTGAGAAGAAAGAGTTTATTTGGACTGTGGTTCCAGAGGGTAAGAGTCTGTTGTGATGGGAGCACGGCACCACAAGGACAAAGCAGAGATTGTGTGTGTGCGCACTGAAAGTGGCAAGAGGCTTTCAGATCTCCAAGCCTGCCCCCAGTGAGGAAGGCCACACCTCCCAAACAGTACCACCAGAGAGGGGCCAAGTGTTCAAATGCCTGAGCCTATGGAGGCCATCCTTCTTTAAAAGGGCCATTGTATATGTTATGAGAAATGAGATTACTGTTAATAGAGTCAGAGTTCATAAGGGTATTATAGCTGAGCATGGAGGCTAGAGTTGCAGTACCTGAGCTTTATGTGGGGCTATGTGAAGCCATCCAAGTGAAAGATAGAAGAGGCCAGAGCTAGATTAGCAGAGCTGGAAAAGAAAACATATTAAGGAATGGGCTTGCTACCTGAGCTTGGAAGTGAGGAATGGATCAGTGTGGGACTTCATCCAAAGCAGAGGGGCTGAAGGACACCCTTTGAGTCAGCTGTATAACAGTTATAGAAGAAGCAACTCAGACACTAGGGTCCCAGGGCTCTGACTGTAGTCTTAACCAGAACCTACTAGCAGAATCCTTCTCCCAGAAATCTGAAGGAAACCAACACCCTGTCTGCAACCAAGGCTGGCGGTCAAAAACAGGAAGAAAAAGGAAAGGGCTTTATGCCTGGGCCAAGTGTGCTGGGAACAGGGCTAACAGAAGCATTACACTCCCAGGACAGCAAAACACTAACCTCCTGATTCCTTCATAGTGTGTGGTTTCCTTTACCTTTGCTACTAAGCCATTAAGGACAAGGCAGAGGAAGAGAAGCTACCGACAGTAGAAGAAAGACAGGATACTTAAGGGTCTGATCACTTATAGAGAAATTTGTTTTTATTTCTCTCAGGGAAAATTGTGCCATAAAACAAATTCAAACAGCCAGATAGCATGCCTTTACCATTGCAGTGCTGTGAGGACCAGTATCCCCCCACAAAAAAAAAAAAAACAGCAAGGCGGGAAACGGATGTTATTACATATTGTCCTGAAGAGAGCCCTTCTCTTTCCACAGAGCAGTCTGACATGACTCCAGCCTTCCTGAGCCATATGTATGGACTCTAGTTTATAACTGTGTAATCATTTCTTAATTGTCTGTGAAAGATGAGAATCATAATAAGGAAATAAGTTCTTTCTTAGTTTTTGTGTATCTCAGCTGTAACTAAAGGTCAGCCTATCCATTGATAATAGGCAGTGTGCTCTCCTGTCACTGATTTTAGGTTTCCAGTCACAGTTCTCAAGCCACCAAGGACTCCGGTTTGGGTCTCAAGTATACAGCATCTACTCCTCTTAGAAAACAGCAGCCTGGACAGCAAGAAGAGAAAGACAACAGTGGACCTCTACCTACTTCAGGATACTGGGTCTATTCACCCATCAAAAATAGGTTTCATAAATCATTTTTGAATAGAGGTAGGTCACATCACATAAGGGAAGTTGCATTTCTTTTATTATTTCCTTGAAATCACAGGTGCAGTCCAAAATCCTTAGCTTACTCTGAGACCTGTATTGGCCAATAACTTATCTTCCTCTGGGTTATCTGAAGGGGACTCCCACACAGTGGGGACTCCCTCCCACACCCCAGATTAGACACAAACCACACCCAAATGCCTGTTTACCCAGAGAAATCCTTTTTTATGCAGGGAAGAAAGGCAGACAAACAGCAGTAAATGCTCTTGCGGGTGTAATTTTAAGAAGAGAAGAAGGGGAGGTCTGCGTTAGAGTGGGCTGGGATGCTGTGGTAAAGGAGGTAGGGGATGAGGGAGAAGGAGAAGGGGACAAGGGACAGGGGACAGGGGTATTTGTCCCAGAGGGACAAAGGACTGCCTCTGGATAGAGAGGAGACAGGCGTGGCCCTTAGGGAAATGGCCGTTTATATAGGTAACGGGAAACCCTGTGTTAGGATGAGGTGTTTAGTTTTGATTGGGCATGTTAATTAGGTGAGCCTAAGGGGCTTCTGATTGCTGGACTTCAATACTTTATAGCTGGACCTTGTTAGTCAGTGTCAGGAGGAGGAAGTGGCCAAATGAGGGAATAGACCTTGGTGGGTAGCTCTAGGAATTACTCTTAAAGCAGAGGGACTGGGAGACGGGCAAAGCCAGCCAGAGCCACATGCTGGAGTGGGCTAGTGTCCCTTCATTGTCTAAAGCAGTGGTTCTCCAACCTGTGAGTTTTGGCCCTTTGGGGATAGAACAGCCCTTTCAAGGGGCTGCTTATCAGGTATCCTGCATATCAGATAATTACATTATGATTCATAACAGTAACAAATTATAGTTACAAAGTAGCAATGAAAATAATTTTATGGTTGAGGGTCACCATAATATTAGGAACTGTATTAAAGGGTGCAGCATTAGGAAGGTTGAGAACCTCTTGCATTCTGGTTCTTCAAGCCTCTTTGTCTTTGTTTGTTTGTTTGTTTGTTTTCAGTGTTGTGGGTTGAACTCAGGACCTAGCACATGCTAAGGAAGCGCTGTGCCTCCAAGCTACATCCTCACCCATAAACTTCCATGTTTTAAACCATTCTTCTGTAATGTCTGACTTCCTCTTTCCTTCCACAAACCAACTCATATTCAGGGTTTAGGAAAGCTGTGCTCTCTTTATGTTGCCTTTTTCCACTCTCTCCAACTGAAAAGCTTCTTGGCTTATGCTTCTGGATCATGGGGCATTGGACCATTTTTTTTTATCATGGCTTTATGTAATAGCTCCACTAAGATTGTCAGAGGTTAATCTTCCAAAGCTCTGTGTGAAGAGTGAGACTTGGATTCATCTAAGCTCTTACATTTCATTACTCTGTTGTCACAGTCAAATCATTTTGCTGCTCTGAGACTGTTGCTCTATGACATAGTAATGCTACATTTTGATGATTTATTAATGAAGAAAGCATTTGTTGGGGTGTCAGTGTAGTTCATTTTTAGTTCAGTCCCTAGCAACACACAAGCAAACAAACAAGAGCTCTTTGGGGATGAAAACCTGCTGTGTACTTGCTTTATTTAATGTCAGGTCAGCAAACACAGCTCCTGCCTTTAGGGTAGATAAGTAAGAAGTAAGCTGTTAGCCAGAAGGTGGTGGCGCACACTTTTATTTATTTTTTAATTTTTGGGGGGGGGGGGGTTTGAGACAGGATTTCTCTGTGTTGTTTTGGAGGCTGTCCTGGAACTTTTAGACCATGCTGGTCTCGAACTCACAGAGATCCGCCTGCTCTGCCTCCCGAGTGCTAGGATTAAAGGCGTGCGCCACCAACACCCGCCTACACTTTTAATCCCAGATTAGAGTGCTACATGTCATGGCAGAGTCAACTTGAGTTCCGTCTGATCTCATAGCATTTCTGTTGGTTTTTTGTGTAGTATGAAGCTGATACTCAAATGATTGCTGAATACATTAATAATTAATGGGCAAAGAAATGTGAAATGTTGACTGCTGAAAATACTTTGTGTATTGATCTGTCTCTCACAACTACAGTTGGCCATTCTTATAATTTTGTTTTATATCTCTATTGTTTTGGTTGAAGTGCTGTTGTTTCTTCCTAAATCTGCTTACCTAGTGTACTCTTCTGTTTATTTCATAGAAGATGCAGACAGTGGAGGAGATAGCCAGGAAGAGAGTGGACTGGATGACCAGGAGGAACCCTCATTTGTTCCTCCTCCTGGGTACATACTGTATACTGTGTTTCCTGATGGTTCTCCAGTACCTCAGGGAATGGCCTTATATGCACCATCGCCTCCTTTGCCCAATAACAGCCAACCTCTGACCCCTGGCACTGTGGTTTATGGCCCACCTCCTGCTGGGGCCCCCATCGTATGTGGACCTCCTCCCACCAACTTTGCTGTTCCCCTTGTCCCTGTCGGTATACAGCATTGCAACATCCCAGAGCACCATAACCTAGTAAGTGGGAAACACAGCTCTGTCCTCACTGCATCATAGCCTAGGAAGTGGGGAACACAGCTCTGTCCTCACTGCTTCATAGCCTAGGAAGTGGGGAACACAGCTCTGTCCTCACTGCTTCATAGCCTAGGAAGTGGTTATGAGTGCCTGAGACAGATGTACATATGATGAATTCACTGATACATGGCGCTAGCCCAGGAGTGAGATTGTAGGACTGATGTTTAAGAACCAAGCATTCTCCTATTAAAATATGATTTTGAACAGAATAGTAAATTCATAAGCCCAAAGCCTGGTGAAAATGCTTTCGGTCTAAAAATCAACAGCTTTTCCTATGATTTTCTGTTGTTGACTATGTAGTAGTGTTTATGTAAAGCTATCACATACTAGTACCTATAGTTTGTACACATGTGTGAGTATGTTCCACATGTACATGTGTGCCCATACATGCTGATATATATAAACAGCATACAGAAGGTATGGCTGGGAAATGTCTCTGAGTTAGCTGATAATTGTACATTATTTCCACAGTTACTATTGCATGCACATTTGAATTCCACTTTCCCATTTAATGTTAGAAACAATACCCAGGACTTTACAATTTTGAGATTTTATTAGTTTTAATTATGTGTATGTGTGTGTTGGGGGCTGTACATGTGAATGCGGAGCTTAAGGAGCTCCCTACAGGACGGAAACTGTTATACAACACAACAGCATTACTGAGCCATCTGCCCAGTCCCTACAGAGACTCTTAAACAGCATGTTAATATCTATATAACCTTTATTTGTAGATGCTAGGTGATTCTTCTTTGTTTTTTGTTTTTTCAAGACAGGGTTTCTCTGTAGCCTTAGAGGCTGTTCTGGAACTTGCTCAGTAGACCAGGCTGGTCTCGAATTCACAGAGATCTACATGTCTCTGCCTCCCGAGTGCTGGGATTAAAGGCATGAGCCACCACCTCCAGGCTCTTTGTGGATTCTTAAGTTTGCTTTTTATTCTTTTCTTAAACTAGACTCTAAGAAATGATTACCTCCTAATCTTGTTGCTTTCCCACTCTTTGGTTCTAATATATATAGTAAAACTGTGTTCCAGGCTTCTTTCCTTCCTCCTCAGCCCCTGAGGGAGTAAAGAGAAGATTCCTGCAGGTACCAAGCTATTGTCCCCTTCTAGTAGGTCACAATTGGCCCACAGGGCCCACATGCATTCATGTATCTATACAGTGCTATCTCCCATTCTCCGTGACTTTGGTGTGCATTCAGTCTGTAACCATCTGTCTGTTAGGCATTTGTGATACTCCCTTGGATCCCTTCTTTTACTCTCTACAAGTGAAAGGACTGGATCGGCACAGGATACCCTGAGACAAGATGGAGTTCTCAGCACAAGGAGATTTGTTTTGCCCCAGAGAGACAAGGACAGGAGACAAAGGACAGGGGAAAAAGGGGCCCAGAAGGAAAAAGAACTGCCTCTGGATAGAGGGGAGACAGATGGGACCCTTAGGCGAGTGACAGTTTCTTAAGAGACAAGGGGAAACCCCATGTTAGGATGAGGTGTTTAGTTTTGATTGGGCATGTTAATTGGTGAGCCAAAGGGGGCTTTTGTTTGCTGGACTTCATGCTTTATGGGTGGACCTTGTTAGTCAGCCTCAGGAGGAGGAAGTAGCCAAATAAGGGGATAGACCTTGGTGGCTAGCTTAAGGCATGTAATCTAATGGTAGGGAAAGGGCAAAACCTGTTGGTGCCTTGCTTGCTACACTGAGGCCTCCTGTAGTCCTTCAAGAATGCATGACTCACATGGCCTCTCTCGTGTGCTCTCATAACTCTGGCACTTCAGCTTCTTCTTGGTTTTTGGTTGGTGGGTGGGTGGGTGGGTTTGGTTGGTTTGGTTTTTTGAGACAACGTTTCTCTCTATAGTCCTGGCTCCTGGAGCTCGTTCTGTAGACCAACCTGGCCTCCAGCTTGGAGTTCCGCCTACCTCTGCCTCCTGAGTGCTGAGAGTAAAGGTGTGCCACCATCACCTGGCTAGCTTCTTATTTCTTGAGATTCTGTTTACCTTTATTCATTCTGCAAAAACACTGGCAACATACCTCTTCTTCTTGGAACCTATTTCAACAATTCTCCCATGTGTCCAGAGTGGAGAGAGATCTCAATTTGTTTGTTCTGCTGGATGCTGAACTCTAGAAACAGAGAGGTTTGGTGAATTTTTGTTTTTGAGATAGGGTTTCTCTGTATAGCTTTGGAGGCTGTCTTGGCACTTGCTCTATAAACCAGGCTGGCCTCAAACTCACTGAGATCCTCTTGCTTCTGCCTCCCAAATTCTGGGATTAAAGGCATGTGCCACCACTGCCCAGCAATTTGTGAATTTCTAACACATAGTCAGACTGTTGGAAAAGTTATGTGAAGTCTGTAAGTTTCATCTATGCCATGTGAAAAAATTGGCTTGACTCAAATTTTCTTTCCATACTGAAATCTTAGGATGGCCCACTATTTTTTAGGCAGTAGATACATACTTTATCCAGTTGATTTCAGCTTTTGGCAGCAAAAGGAAGACGCCCTCTGCTATCTCTATAATGCACTCACTTTCTGTGTTCAGGAGAATGAAGTGTCTAGACTAGAAGACATAATGCAGCACCTGAAATCAAACCGACAGGAAGAACAGTGGCTGAGAGCATCCAAGCAGCATTCCGAGAAGGAAGTGGAAGAGCTGCATCGTAACATTGGTGACCTTTTGCAAGAGAAGAAAGAATTGGAACACGAAGTACAAGACTTGCATAGAACCATCCAGAAACATCAACAACGAAAGTAAGCATTCACCATCATATTTTTATAAATACCAGCTCTGAAGGGCACCTCAGTCGGCACTGCCTCATAAAACATTCTGTTATTTTAAAAATTTCTTAGATGTAAACTGCAAAATAGTAAACGTTAGCCGTATGTGGGTGGTGCTCTTTAAATATGGCAATGGGAACTGAGAAACAGAAGTTAATTCCAACTAATTCAGTGCCCATGGAAATACCATCTAGGATAGCGAACATCTCAGGTCTCCTGGTAAATAATCCAGATCAGCCTTGTTTGTAGTTGTCTTTGGTGAACAGCATGACCATTCTCTGTCCAGCTACCACAGTAAAACATACAACAAGATTTCAAACCCTCATTCTCCATGGCATCTGTTGGCTTTCCTTGTCCTTCTGACTTTGCCTCAGAGAGCTAAATGACTCTTTTCTGTTATTTCCACTGCTATAGCCTTTAATTAGTGGAATTCTAGCCCACCATACCAAGTTCCCTGCTGGCCACCATGTCTAGAATCTTTCTCTCCAGTCTGCCAGGAACACTGGGCTCAGTTTCCTTTCAGTACGCGAGACAGTCTGAACCCTGCCTGCCTGTTCCCCTTCAGCCTCACACAGTGTTTGGCCTGCACTACTTCCATGGTCCCCCAAGCCCTCTTTCCTGTACCCCCACACCTGCACATGTTATGTCCTCCTCCTGAGATGCCTTCTCCAAGCCCTGTCTAGCTATACTGCCTTTCAAAGGTGGGGTGCAGAGACTGGAGAGATAGCTCAGCAGTTTAAAGTGCTTGTCACTTTTTGCAGAGAATGCAAGTTCAATTCCCAGCACCATATAGTGGATCATAAACATCCGTTAACTTCAGTTCCAGGGGATCTGGCACCCTCTTTTGACCTCTATGGACACCAGACATTCAGTGGTGCACATACATACATACAAGCAAAACATTCATACACACAAAATCTATTAAGAAAATTTAAACAAAGGTCAGGGAATCTTTTACACTAAGCCTTCCTTTTTTTTCTTCTCGGGTACCTTGTAAAATTTAGGGTTCGCAACCTTGGGTGAGCAGCCAGAGAGTCAGTGAGGGTAAATAACTGAACCTCTGCTTATAGGTACCTGCACCTAGCATAGAGTCAGTTAGTTTACCTGGCCTTTATTGTCTGGTCAGTTATATAAAATGTTGTTTTCTCTGCTGGTCCATGAATATGGTGCTTCCCTAGTTTTTGTCATTCAGTTCAGACTAGCCTAGGCCTCGATGTAGGGAGTGCTGCCTGAGAGGCATGCAGAGTAAATGAGACACGTTCACTGCCGTCTAGGAGTGGCCAGCTGAGTCACTGAAACTGACTGAGAAAAGTCAGAGCTACACTGAGGAGAAGGGCTCTGTGCTTGTGGAGTAGGGTGGTTATAGCTGCTTCTCATGCACATGCACATGTTAAGAAGAGGACAGACGTGACAGGGCAGTGGGTTACCACTTCTGCTACTCTAACAGCAATAAAATACCATTCCAGGAAATTCGGGTAACAGTTCAGTGTGCAGAGAAAAAGGCAAAAGTTCTTTGCATGCCTTTGTTTGAAGAAACAAGAAAAGCATCAGTGTGCTGAATTTTTTCATATAATTTTGTCATAATAGCCTTGAGTTATTGAATTTTGTGTCACTTTTTTTTTTGCCAAATCTTTTATGACAGTTTTACTTCAATATAAAGAAGGAAGTCACAAACCCATACAGTGTTTGGGGCTGACTGACCTGGGGACTGACCTTGAGGACTGTCAAAGGAACTGGATATTACTGTATAGTCACTTCCTTTATTTCTGTTTTTCAGAAAATAATGTGGCAGTGTTGTCTTGGTCGATGTTGACAGCACAAATCTATCAGGCATTTTACATAGTGTACATTTACTGCCAGGAATATTCTGTGTTTATAATAATATTTTGAACTCCAGTTGAACATAACCAATTGTAGCTACCTCTCTTAAAAAGTTAGTAAATTCTTGAACATTTTTCATAGATTATGAGTGTCTATATTATCTGTTTAAAGTCTCTTGGTATTTATGTAATTTTTAGGGACTTCATTGATGGAGATGTTGAGAATCTTATGACTGAACTAGAAATAGAAAAGTCTCTGAAACATCATGAGGATATTGTCGATGAGGTTGCATGCATAGAGAAGACTCTTCTGAAGCGGCGCTCAGAGCTCAGGGAAGCTGACCGACTTCTGGCAGAGGCGGAGTATGAACTTTCCTGCACGAAGGAGAAGGTGAGTGTAGGGTGGTTCTGCCTGGGGTTCCTGTGGTGACACAGCAGTTCCTGCTGTCTGCCTAGACTGCAGGGAGAGAGTGATGAGAACATGCTGTCCAAGTCTGGACCCTGTGAGTTAGGAGCAAGTTTTGGGCAAGTCGTTTAGGTCCTCAGACTTTGCTTGCCTTGTCTGTACATTCAAGCTAAGAATATGCAGGCTGTTCAGTATGGATTAAATAGCATGTTTTAAATTCCTGAAGCTGTTTAGTTCTCAGCATGTCCCTCTTCCCCATCTGAGTGTGTGTTGGGAGTTATTTATTTTTAATTTGGACTCTTCAATCTGTCTTTTCCGAGGCAGGATTTCTCTGTGTTGCTTTGAAACCTGTCCTGGAACTAGACCAGACTGGCCTGTAACTCACAGAGATTCACCTGCCTCCCAAGTCCTGTGTCTTTTTAAATGACCAGGCAAATTCTTATAGAAATCTTACTTTTCTTCATGTTGATAACAGAAGTAATGATATGTTTTCAGTTCTTGGGTCATAGATGTCTATTCATTTAAGTACAGCCGAGTTGAAATTTAAAAAAGAGAAAGGCTCTGAGTTCTTTGCTGGTAACTTACCTCTGTGGATTACTAAGTGAGTGATAATAGCATTCTTTAGGCCACAATGCAGAAGAAAACCAAAGAGGAAAAGTGATTTCCCAAGCCTGTGTGGTGGCTATTTATAAATGCTATTTTATTAACATCCTTGGCAGCCCTGTGAAGTGACATTAATGGTGTTTGCATATGCAGCTCAAAATGGCTAACTGAAGTGGTGGCTTCTCGGTAGTTCTTTAGTAAAATGAGAATTCCAGAGTGAAAAAAGCCCCTGGCACCTCAGAAGCTATTTTTTGTTAGTTCAACTTAAATCTATTTAAGTTAATAGAAACATACTATTTGGGAACTGATGAATGGTTTCACCTATTAAATTCTGTGGACTGTTGTTTAATACAACCCAAAGTTTTTTTTTTTATTTGTTTGTTTATTTGTTTGGTTTGGGTTTTTAATCTGTTTTTCAGGATGTTAAATCAGGCTTTATCTGCTAGTCAATAGGGTATTGGGTCCAATACAGGTGGGCAAGGCATGTGTCTAATTTAGGAGGCTGAAGCTAACCCAATATAAACTGTAATGAGTCTCTGGACCTGCAACATTCCAACCCCTCTGTATCATTGAAGCCCACCAGCCGTTAGAGACATAGCCCCTTCCAGGGATCCTCCTTCACATGGTCTTAAATGAGAACAGGGAAGTCCTCATTTCTTTGTTGTTGTTGTTTTGTTGTTTTTGTTGTTTTCAAGACAGGATTTCTCTGTGTAGCCCTGGCTATCTTGGTCACTTTGTAGACCAGGCTGGCCTTGATCTCACAGAGATCTGCCTGCCTCTGCCTCCAAGTGCTGGGATTAAAGGCGTACACCATGAACACACAACCCTCATTTCTTATGAGTAGCTGTTGTTCTGTAAATTTTTGGTTGCTATGTGGAGAAGTAGGTAGAAGTAGGTGTCACTCCCTAGAGAAAGCATATCACTTGTCATCATAGCATTGGCAGTGGGCACAAAGAGGAAGGTGACTACAGCCGAGCCTCTCTCTCTCCTTCCAGGGACTCAGGAACACATCTTGGGGAGAAGGAAGTGGGAGGAAGTATCTGAATGTGCCAGACATGTTAAAACCTGCCACTCTTTGGGAGTAGATGATGTGTTCTGCCCATTGCTTTGCTAATGAGCCTGCAGAAAGCAGCTCTCTAAAGAGATGTGGTGACATGTCTAGTGCTGTGGACCTTACCAGCCAGTATACATCCACGGGACAGTTAACAGACAGATTTCACACGCAGACACCTCTGACTTTTGACGCTGGATGTGAGGCAGTATTCAGCCAAGTGCAAACTAAACTCTCCTTTTAGATTCCTTAAATCTCTTATTCTAGGCAGATCAAGAAACCAAGTTGATATTTTAAAAGTGTTTTTTGCCAAATTTAGCAAATAGAAGTGTTTCCAAAGATGTCAAAGGAATTTGGTATTTGTGGTCCTTAGCCATAAGTAAATCACCATCACAAAATGAGAGTCCATTTCAGCTGATAATGTCTAAATTAAGAAGAATCTGTATGGAAGATTGGCAAAATTATTGCCTTTTAGTTATCTAGATTTGATATAATCAAATTTTGAAATAAAAAGATATCTCCAGTCAGTCTCATCATCTTTAGATGACTTTGTTGATAAATGCTTTGTTGACACAGATGTAGTTTTGTATTCCTCTCACAGTGCTTATTATACATTTAAAGTATTTTTCTTGTCTGCATGCTGCTGCATTGTAATTTTAAAGACTAAATATTATTCTATTTTAATACACTATCACTTAAGCTTTTATTTGTCAAGATTTATCTAATTATATTTTTACATAATAATTATTTCTTCTGGACAATTTTCTAAGTATTAGAGAGTCACAGCAAAGGAATGTTTTTTAGGTTTTTCTGTTTTTATCTTGTTTTCTGAGAGTTGTACCAGTTAATACTGTGAATAGCTATGATGAGTACTATAGCTGAATTGTTTTTGATGAGTTTCTCTTCTAGACAAAGAATGCTGTTGAAAAGTTCGTTGATGCTGAAAGAAATTTATTACAAACCGAGTCAGATGCTGAGGCATTAGAACAGAGAGCCCAAGAGACTGCACTTAACCTCGTGAAAGCTGAGCAGCAACTAAGGTGGGTGACCCTGGGCCACGGAGGTAGGTGGACCCCACTGCTGAGGTGGGTCACTCGTGGGCCACTGAGGGCTGAGGGGCACAGAATAATGGTTGAAGTATGCTAAGCCTGAATGGCCAGGAGGATAAATATTCCGTTGTAGATTGCTCCAGGCTGATGTAGAGGACTTGGAGCAGCACAAAATCAAACAAGAAGAAATCTTGAAAGAAATAAACAAAGTTGTAGCAGCCAAAGATGCAGATTTCCAGTGTCTGAATGAGAAGAAGGAGAAACTGACCAAAGAGTGAGTAACAACGTAACCTCTGGGGGGCTGGGGTGGGTGCTGCAGCAGCTGTGGGCAGCTGAAGTACTGCCCTGCTTTGTAGTCTGCAAAGTCTGCAGAGAGACATCGAGACCGCCGAACGCAATGAGGAGCACCACCTGCAGGTCCTTAGAGACTCTGAGACTCTCCTCCAAGCCAAGAGAGCTGAGCTGGAAACACTGAAAGGCCAGGTATGGCTAGACACACGGAAAAGACGGTTTAAAACTGCTGGGTAGGGTTTATGGGATTGTAGAAAGGATGGGAAAATACGCTAAGTGTTAATAATATGACCATCCTGGAGTCAAATTTCCCATCTCTCCCTTTCAGGTGACAAGCCAGCAGCAGGAGTTGGCTATCCTAGACACACAGCTGGGGCATAGAAGGGAGGAGCTGCTCCTACTGCAGGACAGCCTGGTCCAGGCAAAAGCTGACCTCCAGGAAGCCCTGACGCTGGGTGAGACCGAGGTCGCTGAGAAGTGCAGTCACATCAGGGTATGTTTGGCAGTAGGCTCTCTCAGGAGTCCTAGGGCAGTGCTGTAGGTTTATTTTTGAAGTTTTTTCCTGCTTCTCCCCAAATGGGGATAGAAACGCTCCTCTACTGTGCTGTTTGAGTGTGTTAATATATTGGTGATAAGGCAGGCAGGTGGCGTCTGGATATACTGTGCGTTCTCTTGCTTCTTGGTTTTCTCATGTCTGTCCTGTTCAGGAATGTCCTTATCCTGGTCACATCCTGCCTGCTTCTCATGCTCAGCCACATGCAACTCCTGGGGTGGAGGGGTTGCTTTATTTTGGTTTTTTTCAGTTGCTCTTAAGGAGTTTCTTTCTCTTGCATTTGATAGCAGCTGCTTGTCTGCTGAGCATCTCAGTCTGTAACCGTGTCTGTGCTCCCAGCCTTCCGCCATGATAGTCCCTGAGGCTGGAAAGCAGCCTTTGTATGGGGTAAATGGCACAAACACATTTGCATGAACGTGTTACTTTTTTTCTATTACACAGTAGATGTTAGTGAAAAATATAGTACTGTTCTTGCTACCAAAGGCACAAATTGCTATAAACTAAATTACAAATCAGATCCGGGAGATAAAACAAGAACAGAACTGACTCATGTGAAAGGAAAGGAAGCTGAGTCTTAATTTCACAGAGGAGATGACTTTTGTTTAAACACAGGAAGTAAAATCACTTCTGGAAGAACTGAGTTTTCAGAAAGGAGAACTGAATGTCCACATCAGTGAACAGAAGACTCAACTCACACTCATAAAGCAGGAGATGGAGAAGGAGGAAGAAAATCTTCAGGCAGTTTTACAGCAGCTGTCGAAACATAAGACTGGTGAGTTTAAAAAGCAGGCTCAGCGTGTGAGGCTGGGAACATGCGCACTGCAGGTCACAGGGAAGTGCACCTGTCCAGATCCCGTCTTCTGGACTGGAAGCCCACTGATTCTTGGGTTACAGAAGGGACATGATGACTCCTGCCATTCAGCTTGTTAAGGGTTATTTAAAGCAAAATAACCATTAGAATGTGCTGGCGGAAGGAAGGACTCTTGGAGCTGATGAAGTGTAACTGGAGACAGGTTTCAAGACTCTAAACATTCAAATGTATAAAACTAATGTTGCAGGGTATTTGATCACACTATGAAATCCAGAACTGTTAATAAAATCATCCTTGGATCAGTTGACAAGACTTAGCCATAGAGAGTATGGAGGAGCCAGGAAGATAGATTAAGGAGACCCACAGGAAGGAGCAGGGAGGGGCTTATTATAGTCTCACAGTGTTTTTGGTTTGGGATGGCTGGAGAGACACTCTCTTCCTAGGTCTCTGACCAAAAAGGAAGGTCAGCTGGTTGCTTCTCAGTCCCTCTATGGTAGCAAGTTTACACGCAACATCTTTGCTAATAGAACGATAGTGGCTTAATTAAAAACTACATTTGGCACTGGGAGATGTGGCGCACGCCTTTAGTCCCAGCACTTGGGAGGCAGAGGCAGGTGGATCTCTGTGAGTTCAAGGCTAGACTGGTCTATAGAACGAGTTCCAGGACAGCCAAGGCTGTTACATAGAGAAATTCTGTCTAAAACAAACAAAAAAGAACAAGGAAAAAAAAGCTACATTTGGCAACCTCAGTAGAGCCACTGCTAGTGGGTCTGGAAATCCTGCCAGGCTGAAGGGCCGCAGATGGTACTTAAAATATCAGTAGATTCAGGTGTATCCACTAAGCCACTAAAAAACAACAAACAAAAGTGCCCATTTCTACGCATCCAGAGAGGACCAGCCTTTATGTGCATCACAGCAAGATTTGTAATTACAAACCTGGAAAGATAGGCTTATGTTTAGTGCTTAATGACATGTAAAAATAGAGTGAAAAAATTAATGTGAATGATGAATGTGGGCTATAGCCCAGTTATTTTATTTTTGTTATTATCATGTTTTATTTTATTTGAGCATAGTGTATGTACATATGTGTGTATGCCTAAGTGTGTACACAGCCCAGAGGAGGACATCAGATGTCCTGTTAGATCACTGTGGTATTCCCTTGAGACAAGGGCTTTCGCTAAACCTGGTCCCAGTGATCCTCCTGTCTCTGCACCCTACCCCACCCCACCCATACACACATAGAACACTGCAGTTATAGGTGCACAGCCACACCCAGCTTTTTCTGTGGGTGCTGGGATCCCAGCTCAGGTCCTCATACCTACATAGCAAATACTTTCACCTGCCATGTCATGGAAAGCTGTGGGCGGGCACTGAGGGACGGGGAGAGACAGGTATGCAGGCGTGCACACAGCTCCACAACAGCCCGAATCCCCAGTGTGTTGTGTGCAGCACAGTGGGGAGGGTCCAGGCTCAGTGCAAGGTCTCTGTAGGCCTCTGGGCAGTCTCAGGCTATAAATACCTGCGAGGAGGATGCTGCAGTTGCTAGTATGTGCACACACTGCAGCGTTCACAGGCTAGGGGAAGGAAGGCTTTACGCAGTCAAGTCAGCTTCCTGTTCGGGGTTTCCCAGGCCATCTGAGACTTGTAGATAATTACCAGCCAGGATGTCAAACAAAGTGTACCCCTGAAATAAAACACTCCAAAATGCTGTTGTGGACGGCTTTGGGGTTTTTTATTACATTTTATTTTTATTGTGTGTGTGCATGTGAGGAACAATGTGGAGGTCAGGACAGCTTTGGGGCATTGATTATTTCTACCATATGGGTCCCTCATATTGATCTCAGATCATCAGGCTTGGTGGTAAGAGCCATGTCACCAGTCTTTTAGAGATTTCTTTATTACATTTGTTCTTGTCATTCGTCTCTTGGGCTTCTGATAATTATTTTTCAGATCTTTCCCAAAGAACAAAAACCTATGATTTTCAAGTTTTTCCATTTTTTTTTTGTTTGTTTGTTGTTTGTTTTTTTGGGTTTTTTTCGAGACAGGGTTTCTCTGTATTGTTTTGGAGGCTGTCCTGGAACTCACTCTGTAGACCAGGTTGGCCTTGAACTCACAGAGATCTGCCTGCCTCTGCCTCCCGAGTGCTGGGATTAAAAGCGTCGTGCGCCACCAAGGCCCAGCAAGTTTTTCCTATTTTAATTAGTATCTTTCATATAAAATATATGTAGCTCATTCTTTGTGGATATAAATGCTCCTAAAGTCAGAATTAGTGTTGTTTTTGTTTGGTTGGTTTGGTATTTGAGGGGAGGAGTGGGTTCCAGACAGGGTTTCTCTGGGTGTCCTGGAACTCGCTCTGTAGACCAGGCTGACCTCGAACTCACAGAGATCTGCCTGCCTTTGCCTCCCAAGTGCTGGGATTAAAGGCATGCACCACCAACTGCCTGGTTACAAATTAGTGTTTTTAACAGTACTTTCTTTTTTTATTTATTTAAATTAGAAACATGCATGCTTCAAATGTCAATCCCAGCTCTCCCCCCTTCTCCCTCCCAGCCCCACCCCCAGCCCAATCCCGACATCTTAACCTAGGGAGGGTGAGGACCTCATTGGGGGGCTCTCCAGAGTCTCATTTCATCCAGGGCAGGACCTAGGCCCTTCCCCATGTGTCCAGGCTGAGAGAGCATCCCTCCATGTGGAATGGGCTCCCAAAGATCATTTGTATGCCGTGGTGAACACTAATCTACTACCCAAGGCCCCAGAGATTTCTGAGGCCTTAACAGTACTTTCAAAAAGATTTTTCCTTTAAAAATAAAATCAGCATTTAGGCAATTCAACAAGATTGTGTTTCTGTGTCAGTCAACAAGGAGTTGCAGTCTGTTCTGTTCTGTCTCCTGGTTCTCTTACTAGCACTGACCATGCTTTGTCTCCATCAGAACTTAAGAATCTTGCAGACATACTGCAGCTTGAAAACAGTGAGCTCCAAGGTCTGAAGCTACAGCATGACCAGAAGGTGATGGAGCTGGAGAAGACCCAGGTGGATGTGCTGGAGGTACTGAGGAAAGCCTGCGCCTTTGCCCCGCCCCCTTTCTCCTGGAGGGAGGGGGCGGAGTCTGAAGCCTCTCCTGTCTGATTCAGGAGAAGCTGGAGCTGGAGAATTTGCAGCAGACAATTCAGCAACAGAACAGGGAAATAGAGTGGCAGAAGCAGCTCCTGGAGAGGGACAAGAGGGAACTAGAGCGAGTGAGGGCTGAGAGCCAGGCACTGCAATCATGCATCGAGTGTTTGACTAAAGAGAAGGAAGATCTTCAGGAGCAGTGTGAGACTTGGGAAAAGAAGTCTTCACACGCCAAAAGGTAAGAGAGATGCTCGTAGGGCTATGTGTCTGTAATCCCAGTACCCAGGAAGCTGAGGCAGGAGCATAAGCATAAATGTAAAAATTAAATATAAAACTTAAGGGAAAACTTTGAGTAGGATAAAATTTTTCTTAACTAGGCACCAAAAACATGATCCATATAAAAACAATAAAGGGTGAGGGTCGGGAGATGGCTCAGTTGAGGACCTGAGTTTCAGATACCAGAACTCACATAAAAGGAGTGAAAGAAAGCAAGTGGATCCCGTGGGCCCACTGGACAGCCCATTTCACCAAGAGTGACTTCCAGGTTCCGTGAGAGACTGTCTGATTTCAAAATGCCTGTACAGGTAAGCTATACTTTGTACACATGTACTTACATACATATACAAAATTAGATTGAAAAAACAAAAAACAAGACAGGATATTTAAAGCTGACAAGATGGTGTAGATGACCTGAGATCAAACCCTGGAACCCACATAAAGAAGCCAGTTGCTGGGGTTATGCATTGGGAATCCCAGCACTCTTGTGGAGGGAGACATGGGAAGCAGGGATAGGAGAGCCATCTGGAAACCCACATGGCAGCCAGCCTAGTGAACACAGCATAGCAGAAGCATGATGATAAACCATGTCAGGGGGAAAGGGAACCACCTCCCGGAAGCTGTACTCTGGTCTGCCCTCAGACATGTCAGCCAGGTATAATGGTATGCACCTTAATCCCAGCACTCAGGAGGTAGAGGCAGGTGGATCTCTGTGAGTCCAAGGACAGCCTGATCTACAGTGTGAGTTCCAGGACAGCTAGGGCTATGCAGACAGACACTTTCTCAAAAAAAAAATAAAATAAAAGTAAAAACCAGACATTTAAAAGATCTCACCAGGAGATACAATTGAAAGTAATAAAAATACATGATAAGGGTTAGGAAAAAAATGTTCTCAATCATGTGTGTAATGTAAGATTTATGTCCACAAAATGTATATTATAAAGAGCCTTCAAAACTTGATAGAAAATAATCTAGTTTTTTAAATGGGCAAAAGATTTGAACATATATTTTCATAGAAGATATGTAATGGAAAAGAAGCAAATGAAAAACTGCCAAGCATCATTCATCAGTAGGGAAATCCAAGTTAAAATCACAGTGAGATATGCACTTGCTAGCATGGCTGAGATATGGGCAGACCTATTGTACATATAGTGTTTCCTGCTTTTTCACTTATTGGTGAGTTAGCAATCTGTGTTGATCACTCACTTTTGTTTTGTTTTGTTTTGTTTTTGTAATTTTGAATGTCACATGTAAAACTTTAATGAATCTTTTTTAATCTCTTATTTGGGATTCTAGTAAGGTGTCTTTTGGAAACAAGTTCTGGCATCTTAAATTCCAGGCCTCACCCTCATCCTGACTTCCTCCTGTACACTATGAAGGAGGTATTGCACCTCAGTCAGCCTAATGTTTTCTGTTTGACAGTCTGGTTTATTCCATGGCAGAGTTTTAGCAGCTACAGAAGAAAGCAACAGAACGGAGCAGTCAAACTTGGGGAAGCTGGAACTGCGTGTCAGAGAACTGCAGCAGGAGCTAGAACGCATGAACCAAGATAAGCTAGCCCTGCACAGCAACATTTCCATGGTGCAGCAGCAGCTACAAGGTAAGGGACGGAATGGCAGACACGGGACTAAGAAGTGAGAGATGCAAAATGGGGTGTGGGATTTCTTTGTAAAGTTAGATTATGGATTTGATTATCCCACTCTGTAAATACACTGTGTCTAAATCATGTACTTTAAGACACCCATGATACATGGATTTTACCTTACGATGTTTTTAAATCTAACTTATGTTCCTTAGAGAACAGTTTAAAGTTAGAACAAAAACTTAATATAAAATTTATTTTTGGACCTGGAAGTGGTGGTGCACACTAATCCCAGCACTCGGGAGGCAGAGGCAGGTGGGTCTCTGTGAGTTCGAGGCCAGCCTGGTCTTCAAAGGGAATTCCAGGACAGTCTCCAAAGCAATACAGAGAAACTCTGCCTTGAAAAACCAAAAAAAAATTATTTTGGGGCTAGTGACTCAGTAGGTAAAAAGCACTTGCCACCAAGCCTGAGAACCTGTCTTTCAAGCTCACAGTAAAAGGAGAGAACTGCCTCCCAGATGTTGACCTCTGTCCTCCACATTGATGTATGGCACATGCTCATACTTGCTCGCACAAGTACACTCATAATAATAAACTGACATCACCCTTTCAGGTCATAACTCTGTGTGTGTGTTTGTGTGTGTGTGTGTGTTTGAATACAAATAATAAAAATGTCTTTTATTACCACATATTTCTGTTAATTTATTTAGGAGAAATGGCTAAGTATTTATAGCTAATAATGTACTTGTTAAGTATTTATTATGTTGTAGTTATGATGTATGTACGGTCTCATTTTTAATCCATGTAACACACCTGTAAACTCAGCCCTCAGTAGGCTGAGGCAGGAGGAACCTAAGTGTTAAACCACCTGGGCTGCATAATGAGACACTGTATCAAAAGCAAGCAAAACCTTTGTAGTATTTTGATATACATTTACAAGTGATGATACTGAGGCTTAATTTCTTAATAGCTCATGCCAGGTTTACATTTCCAAAAGTAATGTACAGTACACCCAGGGTTGTTTTTTTGTTGTTGTTGTTGTTTGTTTTTTCGAGACAGGGTTTCTCTGTATTGTTTTGGAGGCTGTCCTGGAACTCGCTCGGTAGACCAGGCTGGTCTCAAACTCACAGAGACCCACCTGCCTCTGCCTCCAGAGTGCTGGAATTAAATACATGTGCCACCAACGCCCAGCCAGTATACCCAGTTTTAAACCACCAGTCTCACCAACATTATTATCTAAATGTTTATGGATTCTTTAATATGGAAATCTTTGAAAACCCCTAATTGGGTTGTCATTGTAACTGTTTTCTGTCCTTTAATAAGATTATCATTGACTTAACAGAAATAAATATAAATTCAGTTCTGATGAATTTTGAGGGGATATCAAGTGGAAAACTATATATAAAATGTATAAATAGCATTTTATGAAAATTTTTCTGTAGATAAACAGGAAGCCATAAACTCCATACAGGAGGAACTGGGTAATACTCAAGACCATTTGAACCTAGCAAAGCAGGTAAGATTCACTAATATAATTGACCTCTTACAGCTGGCACTATAGCACCATAGAGCCCCCTACATACACAGCACCATAGGGCCCCCTACATACACAGCACCATAGGGCCCCCTACATATACAGCACCATAGGGCCCCCATATACACAGCACCATAGGCCCCCTACACACACAGCACCATAGGCCCCCTACATACACAGCACCATAGGCCCCCTACATACACAGCACCATAGGGCCCCCTACATATACAGCACCATAGGCCCCCTACACACACAGCACCATAGGCCCCCTACACACACAGCACCATAGGCCCCCTACATACACAGCACCATAGGGCCCCTACATACACAGCACCATAGGCCCCCTACATACACACCATAGGGCCCCCTACATACACAGCACCATAGGGCCCCTACATACACAGCACCATAGGGCCCCTACATATACACCATACACAGCACCATAGGGCCCCCTACATGTACAGCATACACAGCACCATAGGGCCCCTACATACACAGCACCATAGGGCCCCTACATACACAGCACCATAGGCCCCCTACATACACAGCACCATAGAGCCCCCTACATACACAGCACCATAGAGCCCCCATATACACAGCACCATAGGCCCCCTACATACACAGCACCATAGAGCCCCCTACATACACAGCACCATAGAGCCCCCTACATACACAGCACCATAGGGCCCCTACATACACAGCTCCATAGGCCCCTACATACACAGCATCTTCAGATAAGGTTTTGGTCCTTGGATTCTTCTCTGATGTATTTCAGCTCTTGGTTCAGGTTTATCCGATGCTAGGAAGAAGTAGGTGGTAGCTAGTGCAGAGTCAAACAGCAGTTCCTGGGAGCCTGTGCAGGCACATGGGGCCCTGGGGCGCAGGCGCCCCTCCCTGTAAGACGCTCCTAGCGCTGCAGAGCAGCTGTCAACTGGAGCACCCATCTCGTCGGGTGCTCACTAGTGCAGCTCTCCGTAACTCAGCGTCAACCTGTGAGCGCATGCTACTGTTGGGGTTCCAGAGGCCTTCAGGAAATTAGGTGAAACATCTGAATTCCTTACCTTTAAAATTCTGTTTCTAAGACATAAAACGTTTAAGATAAAAACTTATTTTTGTCATTGGTTTCAAGACAGAGTTTCTTTGTGAAGCCTTGACTGTCCTAGTATTCACTCTATAGACCAGGGTGGCCTCAAACTTAGAGAATCACTTGCCTCTGCCTCCGAATGCTGTGGTTAAAGTCCTGAGTCACCACACCTGGCTCAAAAATCTTTCTCGTAGCCGGGTGGCGGTGGTCCACACCTTTAATCTCAGCACTTTGGAGACAGAGACAGGCGGATCTCTGAATTCGAGGCCTACCTAGTCTACTGAGTGAATTCTAGGACAGACTCCAAAGCTACAAAAAAGAACCCTGTCTCAAAAAAAAAAAATCTTTGCATGTGTGTCTTGGATCTCCCAGGAATTGGAGTTACAGTTGTGAGTTGCCATTGGGTGCTGGGAACTGAACATGGGTCCTCTGGAAGAGCAGCCATTGCTCTTAACCACTGAGCCATCTCTCCAACCCTCAAAAATCTTTTTATGATATTAGATTCTTAATTTTTTCTGTTAAAAATAAAGCTAACTCAATTTTTTCTAAGTTTTGAACCTATCTAAAGATTTCAAATAGTAACAAAAGAATCATTGTTGGTAGTTTTTCATTTTCCTCAGCAGTCTTGGGTTATTTGCAGCGCTGTGTTTATTCCCATGTTGGTGACAAGGAAGCTGACGCTTTTGCTGAGATTTCTCCATCCTTTGCCATCTTTCTTGTTAGGCACCGAAAGAGGGCCAGCCAGGTGTTAACGCTGAGTCTTGGGCCCTCCTCTGTAAGTTTACTGAGAGTAAAGGGTGTGGCACTTTTCAGACTTGGCAGGTGCTGACAGACACTGATCACCTAGGAAGTGGCTTTGTGAGGAGTTCCAATGTGTTCTTTTGCCTTTGCAAAGGACCTGCTCCATACCACGCAGCGCCAGAACGCTCTGCTCAGTGAGCAGGGACAGCTGCAGAAGGACATCAGCAAGTGGATCGCCAGGTTTGAGAGCTGCCAGAAAGACACAGAGACTAAAGAACAGCGACTTCAGGAGCTGCAGGAGGAGATCAGAGAGAGCAAGCTCCAGCTAGAGCAACAAGAAGTGGTACTGCACACAGGCGTTCATGGAAGCTGTGTGCCGCCCACCTCACCCCAGACAAACTGCCCCGTGTGCATCTTCTGGGTGACTCTGATTAGTATAAGTTAAGGGCTGTTCCGTTGTCAGGCATTGGTCCTATAAGACCTTGATGGCCACATGCTAATTAGTAAGCAGCTTGCATCCTCTTCTCATGGTGCCCAGGTGACTTTCCAGCCCCTGCTCCATCTTTATAAAGGCACTGGCATTTGTCTGTCTGTCTGTCTCTTCCCTGCCTCCCCGCCTTGGCAGACATTTCTCTCCTTTCTTTTGAACTGGAATGTCTGAGGATCATTGGGACACTTGTTCTTTTATGACTGATGATGGTTACTTTCTATTCAGATGTTTCAAAACCTCCAGAAGGAAAGAGAAGGTGAGGAACAGAGGTTAGAGGCTGGTAAAGTGACACTGAAGCAGCAGCAAGAGCAGCTGGAGAAGCAGGTGACAGAGCAGAAAGTCAAACTGGAGCAGCTGCTCACAGACGTGTCCACAGCTGAAGGACGCCTCAGGACCCTGCAGGAGGAAGAGCGCTGCAGTGAGAACCTGGAGAAGATGCTGTCCCAGGCCAGTAAGTACACTGCAGGGATTTGACTCGGGCTAGGGGTGGGGTTGCTTTTCTCGTTGTCTTGTAAAGTGTGAGAAGAAGACCTAGACCCTGGCTAGAGTCCAAGGAGGAGGAAGGAGAACTAAAGCAGGAAGGAGGATAGCAGCCCCCTGAGAGACGGCTGAGGACTGGGGGGGGAGTGGGAATAAGTGTCTTTATGGTGAGCTTTGACACTAACACTGGCCAGCGTGTCTCTTCATGCCCTTCTGCCTTATTCAAGACCATAGGCAGGAAAGTCGAAACATTAAGGTGAGATGTTAGGGACTCTGAAGGGCAGGTTTTCGGGAGCTGTGCACGTGGGTGCATTTGACCGCAGCTGTGGAAATACAGTATCAGCACTGACTAACATGAGCTATACTAGAATACAGGGATCCATCTTGGAATCAGATTGCTCTCAGTGCGTCTTTCTCTAGCCCATGGAGTGTGTCAGGGCAGACTTGTGAAAGCTGGTACTAGAGGGAAACGGCAGACACGGTTAGGCAGTGTGCCGTGAGGTGCAGAAAGCTCTGCCCACAGCTGGCCGAGGGCTGTGGTCAAACCTACCAAGCATGCTCTCCTTCCAGAACAGCAGCTTTCAGAGCGGGAGCAGCAGCTAATGGAGAAGTCAGGTGAGCTGTTGGCCCAGCAGGAAGAGGCAGATGCCATGAGGGCAGATTTCAGCCTCCTGCGAAACCAGTTCTTAACAGAAAGGAAAAAGGCGGAGAAGCAGGTAGCTGGCCTAAAGGAAGCGCTGAAGACCCAGCGGAACCAACTCGAGAAAAACCTTCTTGTAAGTGTTTGCTATCCTGGAAGTCTAGAGAAAACACTGTGTTTGCATCCAATTGACATACACGTTTTACTTACTGCTTCACTGCAAGAGAAAATAAATTACCCATCAACCCAGACCCTAATTCAGTGGTTATTAGTAGTATATTTAATTGTAATTTATTGTCGAAGCACATGGTGAGTTTTCCCGAGATTTGGTCATTAGCCCCAAAGCAGCTCTGGCTGCTGCCAGGGACCATCCTATGAACAGTTAGCAGCTCAGCAGAGAGCTGTGCACTATGCTCAGCCCACTGTGGGCTGCCAGGTGTTAGGTTGATAGGAACCTTTGTGTAGCTTCAGTCTGCTCATTTTGATCAACATGGACTTTTATCAAACGTACTAAAACCAGCAAATCTGGTGTGCGTGCATTTCCCCTTGAAATAAGTGTGTTGGGAGAGGGATAATGACATTATTCAGAGCAGTGAGCACAGTGGATTCCCAAGGAATGGGTTCTCCCTGCTCTCTGTAGGGAATAATGGAATCTGTTGTATGAAAGGAATCTGGATGCATTACCCAGAACGTGCTTACAACTAGGACTTAGAAAAGATGACCACAGAGATAGAATTTGGATGTCTAAAATTTAATCTGGGCTTGGTGGCACACACCTTTAATCCCAGTATTTAGAGCCAGAAGCCAGAGGGTCTCTGAGTTTGAGATCATCCTGGTCTTACATGGTAGGTTCTAGGCCAGTCTGATATACATAGTGAGGCCGTGTTTCAGACACAAATAAAATAACCTCCTCCCCACAACCCATGGTGGTATTATTGCCATTTCACAGATAATTAATGGGGCTGAGGAGGGGAGAAGTAAGTTGTCAGAGACAGCACTAAAGTTCTGAGGTTCAAACTTTGGGGTTCTCCCAGCCACCCTGCAAACACCTGCCTCCAGATAGACTTAGCTCCATTCTACAGCTATAGAAGCTAAGGTTGTTAAAGCGCTAGTGTGTATGGAAGCTAGTAACTACGACTGCCCATATGAGACTACAAAGCCATTTGCCTCCCTCTATGCTAGGAACAAAAACAGGAGAATAGCTGCATGCAAAAGGAAATGGCCACAATTGAACTGGTAGCCCAAGACAACCATGAGCGGGCCAGACGCCTCATGAAGGAGCTCAACCAGATACAGCATGAATACCTGGAGCTCAAGAAACAGGTGTGCACCCCTGAAGGCCAGCTGGCCAGCCTGGGCACCATGTAGTCTCTCATTGCACTCCCTCCCCCAGGGCTCAGGCAGGCTTTACTGTTGTAGCTCTCTCTAAGAGGCATGTGGGAGTTGTGAAAAGCTTATTGTTAAGAATGTTCTCTAAGTTAAATCTTTTTAGCCCTAAAATTTACATACACTTAAGGAAAAAGTATTGATTAAAATATACTTTTAAAATTATTTTAAGTTCAACTAGCTTTTTTTAAATGGCATTTGTTGTGTATAAGTACATCACACACACACAGACACACATACATACACACACACCCTATGGCGAACACATGGAGGTCAGAAGACAACTTGAGGGAGTCAGTTCTCTCCTTCCTACTGGGTCTTGGAGATTCAACCCAGGTTGGCAGGCTTAACACGTATCTTTACCTGCTGAGCCAACTCAGCCAACTTTTTTTTTTTAAATAGATGTGCAGGTTCACATGTGTGTGGAGTTGGAGGACACATTAGGAATCATTCTCAGGAACCCCAGCTATGTCTGTTTAAATCATTCTCAGGAACCCCAGCCATGTCTGTTTAAGACAGGTTTATTACGAGCACTCTTTCTCGCCTGGTCCCACAGCCGCATCAGCCCCAAATGAACATACAGAGACTTATATTAATTATGAAACTGTTGGCCATGACTAGGGCTTCTTATTGGCTAGCTCTGTCTTAATCAATCCATGTATTGCCATGAGGCTGTGGCTTACCCCGTAATGTCTGGCATGGTGTTACTCCTCCAGCAGCATCTGGACTCTGGGGGACTCCTACCTACCTTTCCCAGAATCATCCTCCTCCGGTAGCTCTGCCTATCCTTTCTGCCTGGCCAGTAGCCACACAATGCTGTATTCATTAACAGATAAGAGAAACTATGTATAGAAAGGCAACCCCATCACAGGTCCCTCATTGTCCTGGAGCTTACCTGTTAGACTAGACTGGCTAGGCAAGAGCCCCTCTCCAATTCTCCAGCACTAGGATTACAAGTGTGTCCCTATGCCCAACATTTTATGTGGGTCCTCATGCTTTATTGACTGACCGATGCCTCCCTCCTCCCCTCAACTTACTTTTTATGGTGTGTGTGTGTTGTTGGGGTATTGTATGTGTGTATATGTGTGGTGTTAGGATATTGTGTAGTGTGTGTTAGGGTATTGTGTAGTGTGTATTAGGGTAGTGTGTGGGTGTTAGGGTATTGTGTGGTATTGTTTGTGTGGTGTGTGTGTGTGTTAGGGTATTCTGTAGTGTGTTAGGGTAGTGTGTGTGTGTGTGTGTGTGTGTGTGTGTGTGTGTGTGTGTGTGTTGTTGTTGTTAGAGTATTGTGTGGTGTGGGCATGGGTGTTGCATGCACTGAGTGGTTCATGTAGAGGCCTGGTTGTCTCCTCTGATTGTCTTACTGCCCTGAACCAGAAGCTCACTGGTTTGGCTTGGCTGCCTGGCCGGCTGGTGAGCTCCAGGTTGACTGTCTCTGCCTCCCCAGTCAGTACTGAACTTTCAGCCTCGTCCACTTTGCCCAGCCTAAGCACATTACTAGCTAAGCCAGTCCAGTATTTGTAGATCCTTCAATATAAGACATATTAAGCAACTCGATTCTAAGTACTGTTGTTGAACCCCAATTCGTTCTTTAGATGGCAAACCAGAAAGATTTAGAGAGAAGGCAAATGGAAATCAGTGACGCGATGAGGACACTCAAGTCTGAAGTGAAAGATGAAATCAGAACCAGTCTGAAGAATCTCAACCAGTTTCTTCCAGAACTCCCAGCAGATCTAGCAGCTATTTTGGAAAGAAATGAAAACTTAGCAGAGTTGGAAAGTTTGAAAGAGAACTTCCCATTCACCACAAATGAGAGACTTTTTGAAGAAAAATCCAACTTTTCCCAAGTTCACATCATGGTTAAGTTTGTCCTGCTCTTCCCTGGGCTTCCTAGAGTGATAGTTTGGTTCCCAACTCCCCCAGGAAAGCTAAAAATGAATTTTGGGGTGCCAGGGTAGGAGGGGAAGATGGTAGGCTCCCACTCATGTCAGTTGGTAACTCATTGGTCTCCTCTTCTCTCTGAAAAAGGATGAACACTGGCGTGGAGAAGCACTCCGTGAGAGACTGCGCCACCGTGAAGATCGACTCAAGGTTGCCTCTTAAAACACACACGAACAGTATAGATAGCTTGGCAAGAGTGGGGACATTTCCATGCCCACATGCTGCTCAGTCCACTTTATTGCAGCACTCAAGAGGACGCTTAGAGACCACATTGTAAAAGTTCAGAGAAGCTGACATCACACAGTAGCAAATGGCTGTCTTTCAAAGCCATTTGAATTCTAGGGCCTTGGATATATATCGCTCAGTGGTATAGCATTTGTCTAGCACATGCAAGGTCCAGTTCAGAATTCTGATGTGAAGTTGTGTTCTTTAACCTATGTAACACTTCCTTGAGACAGGGTCTCCCTCTGTACCCTAGACTGTACTGGAACTGTAGAGTGGCCTTGAACTTGGGGCTGTCCTGCCTCATCCTCCCCAGTGCAAGGACTAAATAGGGTTACTACCATGCCCTGCCCTCATCCCTGTTTATTGAAGTCAGACTTGCTTATCAAAGGTGAAGAAGCTGAGGTGCATTTCTTCTGTGTAAACCCACATCTGGTAACACTTTTTCAGGCTCAGCTTCAACACTGTATGTCTAAGCAAGCAGAAGTGTTAATCAAAGGGAAGCGGCAGACAGAGGGCACCTTATACAGTCTGAGGAGACAAGTTGATGCTTTAGGAGAACTGGTTACTAGTACCTCTGTAGATTCAACGTCATCACCCAGTCTGTCTCATCTGGACTCCTCCCTTGTAGAAGACTCTCAACTTGGACAAAGTCAGGTAAGACGGAAGCTCTTAAGGAGTCTGGTGTTACCTAGAATACTTGGAAACTTTGGGGTTGGTGATCCAAGACTTGGGATCTCATGCCACTTTCCTATCTTAGGAAAAACCTTGTCTGCCATCTCTGGGAAAGTTTACCTGTTCTATAGGTAAAGAAAGAAGCTATGCTAATGGTTTAGTCAGTGAACTGGGACTGGAGATAGAACCCAGGAAAAATGTTTGTCTGTGTCGACTTTTAGATTTCCTTATTTTCTACTTGGTTAATGTAGAGCTTAGACCTTCAGGGCTGGAGAGATGGCCCAGCAGTTAAGAGTACTGGCTGCTCTTCCAAGGGATCCACCACCCTTTTCTCCATAAGCACTAGGCACCCAAATAGTGCAGACATATATATGCAGGCAAAGCAGCTATAACACATTTTTAGAAGTAAAAGCTTAGACCTGTGAGGTCAAGCCTGGGTTTTAGGTGGTGCCCATTTATTGTAGACACTGGAACGCAGACCTCTTCACTGTCTATGAATAAACTCTGGATCTCACAAGGGTTTCTAATTAGTAGTCATTTAACAGGAACATTAAGTAACTCATGGAACTGGCCAACAGTAACACATATTGTTGGCTTTCATTTTCAGGCACATATTCCGTATACATGCTAAACACTATACATTCAACATCACATTTAATTTTTACATCCTGGAAGGTACAAAATGTTCCTTTATGTAGGTAAGTAACTACATAAAGTGGTAAATGTCAGGTCAAGGATATAGCCAAGGACAAGTCAGGATATACAAGCCAGCCTACCTTTACCAGAAAGCAGTTTGTCCCAAGAAGCACAAGGAATGTCCAGGGACAGTAGCTTCTTTAATTGGCCTAAGGAGGGGCAAATGACTTACCTGAGTCACAAAGCTAATGAGCAGCACAACTGAGATTTTAATATAGTTTCCTTAACACCCGTGATAGACAAGTCAGCTAAGGCCCAAACCTCTTGGCCCTCCAAGTAAGAGCGAGTATAGAAAAATAACAAGAGCATAGGACAAAATCTACATTATAGAGGTACAGGTGAGTTGTCAGCATTGTTTCAAAGTCTGGGGTTGTCATCTGGGCCACTGTGAGATGAAACCTTGAATTAGGCTGGGACTGGGGGCTAGCTTCTGTGCTTAATTTTTTTTTTCCTTCTCAGAGATCCTTCCGAGTTCTACAAGGTCCATCAGAGCCCCACAGTTACCACCGCTGAGTTTCCTGCTTTCAGGGTATGTTAGCTACCCTGCATTTAATTGGTAGATCTGGAAGCACAGTCATCATTTTATAGCAGTGCATCTCAAGCATTTTGGGGGTTGGAGGTTTGGGTTAATGGTAATGGTAAAGCACTTGCCTAGCACATGTACATCCCCAGAGTCAATCCCAGCACTACAAACAGATTCCATTCTGCTTCTGTCTCATTGTAGGAAAAGAAGCTTCAGCTGAAGTCAGGAATACAGTCTTGCGTGAACTTTTAAGAGGAAATACCTACTCTACCTCACTGACTTCCTAATGGAATGTCACTCTATTACCAAGATCCTGTGAGTCATGTGAGTCGAAGACTGAAAATGCATTGTAGTGTTTGTGCTGTTTACACCTAAGTTTTTGTAAATTATGTGTGTAGTGGAAACCAGAATGTAAGGAGGCTATTTTATTTTTCTCCCCCAGTCTTGGAATGTTTTTATTCCCCCAGTGAATTTTTAACCACATACACTGAGTCCATAACTGGTATGTCTAGTTACAATGAAAAAGAATGTACTAAAAAGTCCCAAGGTTTGATAAGTTATTTTTAGATTCTGATCAAAAATCTATTTTTAATATGAAAATAAAAGGTAAAGTCAACTTGGGTTTGTCATCTAACCTTCATTTCACAGGGCATTCTTTGGCAAGCCATCAGGACAATGACAATCTTCCAGGCATTTCCCAAGTTTTACCGGCTCTTTTTTTTTTTTTTAAGGATTTTATTTATTATGTACACAGTATGTACACAGTGTTCTTTTTGCATGTATCCCTACATGCCAGAAGGTGGCACTGGATCTCATTACAGGTGGTTGTGAGCCACCATGTAGTTGCTGGGAATTGAACTCAGGTCCTCTAGAAGAGCAACCAGTGATCTTAATCTCTAAGCCATCTCTCCAGTCCCGCTTTACTGGGTCTTAGTAATGAGTGCTACCTTCTTCAGAAGTCTCTATCAGGAAACCAGGCACTTAGGCTGCTTTTCTTTAGCCTATGAAAATAGTAATTCTCTGATGGAAAACTATATTCTGGAGACTCACCTCTGGTAATAAGTATGTATTAGCCAACCTTTAAATGCTCCAACAGCTCAACTCTGTGACTTACATTTCTTTAGAAATGAGCAACTGTCACAGCTGTGTGGCTCTAACAGTCCTAATGATGTTGGTGATTAGACAGCCTTTGAGCCACAATCAGCACTGCAACATTGTCCAACAGCCCCTCATTATGAGGGTTTTATTTTCTCACACCTGTCTGTTGATCCATTAAGATACGGGGTAAATGTAACAGACAATGGAAGTCACACCACTTACTGCACAGTATGTTCTAGAAGGCAGGTATTTCCGACACAAAACTTGTCTTTTGTATTCCTGCCCTCCTTGCTTTCACTTTACATCTTTGCCAAGTGCTTAAAGGATGTGCTAACGGCAATTATTGACACAGTTTGGGAACAGTCTTCTGGGTTTGAACCGTGAAAAAAGAAAAGGTAAAGTACCCTCTCAAACTGCCCCATGAATACTTCACTCTACCACTCTACTCTACTCCACATAAGTAGGAATGGGAATTATCTGGATTTGGGGTTTTTGTTTGTTTATAGTATGGGAATTTAAACCATCTATTTCTTTTAGGGCCACATTTAAAATGTGATGGGGGAAAAAGTCTCACAACTAAGTTTATTGAGTAGAGAAAGTATGGTAATGAATGTATGAAACAAAACACCCGATTTCAAAAAAATACCTCTCCATAGCTGGGGATTAAGTCAATGACAATGCTTGCCTTGTATGTGCAAAGTAAAAACTTGCCAGTTCCAAAAGGAGAGATTTCTAAAGAAACCTTGTATACCCTTTTACTAGTACAATGTGACCAACTCCCTCCCTCCATCAGTTACTACATCCAGCACTTTATTACTTCAGAAAAACAGCTGAACACTGTGCTGGAGTACTGGTGCAGATGAGCACTAGAAGGGCTCCACTAGTCATTCCATAGTGAAAGCAGTGACACCACCAGAGAGGCAGGCACCTGCACAAGTTCGTAGATTAAAAATTAACAGATACACTCTACCCAGTGTCTGGCACACAGATGCTGCAGTATGACAATCTGCTCCTCTACCTTAAGCTCCCAAGTTTATTACACGGTGGTTACACGTGCAAATAGAATTTGGCCCCCAAGTACAGTAAAGGGAAAACACTATTAGCCACCAATGTGCTGGCCTCAAAGATACAAAATACAGGGATGGGAGGCCAGCTCAATTAGTAGTTTTATGAGCTACACAGACCTCACCATACACTAAACACAATGCTGCAATAAAAACTTGACAGTTTATAGCAAATATTCATCTGAAGAAAATCTTTACAGTTCAAAAATAATGCAACTACGTTCAATTTAATCTAGATACAGGTACTTTATTTACAAATATTTAGATAATAGCATTTTGTTACATCAAATGAAGAGTACAGCAGTCTGAATAAGTCCTTCTGTCACAAAAACAATCAAGACCCACTGTAACTAACTGAGTCAGGGTATTGCACCTCACCAAGCTGAAGTCGTCTTTAGTTTATGATTGCTACCTTATATCCCGATGGGTGATTTGGGTGGGGTTTTTTTTTTTTGTAAATATATACACACACACCAGCAGGTCATGGTCCCTGGGTGAATCCCTTGCGATGCAACAGTGTAAGCAAATGGATCGCTGTAAGTCTTTAACAGAAGATACCAATCTACTCCAGGAATCCTTTAAGTTAAACAAAGACAAAAGATGAATTCACAAATAAACCGAATCCTATTTTCTGCACATTCCAGTTTTGGCTTTTATTTAACATCAACTATACAAAACTCTGGGCCTACTACATGTTTATAATCCAGAAAGATGTATTCTTACATTAGTGTCTGGTAAAAGAGGGATTTAAACTGTGAATTTTAAACACAGCATCTAGCTGAGAGCATTTTATATAATGTGCTTGGGCTTCCCTGCGTGCACTTCAATGACCTCTTGATTCCCAGCCACTGTCAACTCAGCTAGAAACCACAGACTGAACAACTGAGGAAGCAGCTACCTTCCTTCTAAAGGTTTGTTTCCTTTGCAAGGTGTTCTTGTGGCCAGACCACCCAGTGAAAAGTAGTAACTTTATGTCAGCACACACACTTAGAAACATTTTTCCCTTTTACTAAACAATTTAGACCAACATGACATAAAATAGCCCCTCAACCCTATGAACACAAGGGATAGTATTAAATTACTTCACTGTAGTGTTAAAAACACACAATTTAAATTCCCTTAAAAGCAGACCTGTGGTTCTGGCTATCTGGTCCAGAAGTTGACCATTCCAAGATAAAGGTATAAAAGCTTAAAATGTGCAATATTAAACCCAGCCTTCTTCCTTTTTTCTATACAGTAAGGCAAGAATGCAGCCTGTAACACAAAATGTTTACAAAAAGAAAAGCAGGTTAGCACATTGTTGATTATACAAGAACAGTTAAGAAAATCAGCAGGTAAGCCACAGTGCAAAGATGGACTAGAATCCACTAGTGTTTCCGCTGATGCCAGGAGCTCTTTCCAGCACTATTTCTGTCCCCAGTCACTGCCAGCACCAAGGAGTGGAGCCAGTGAAACTGCAGTTGTGTCTATTTCCTTGTGTGAAATGGAAGAGAGTAACATGGTCACATATAGGTCACACTGTACAAACTGGTATTTTATACTGTTCCAATGCCAGTAATCAATTTATTTTCTTCATTAAAATAATATACACAGAAGGTATTGTTAGTTAGGTTCCTTCAAATTTTATACATATTTACTTTCTGTTAAAGAGAAAAGGATAAAATGGTGCAAAAAAATAAAGCTATTAATTAAGCAAAAGAAAAGGTAAATGGGTATTATTCCCTGTGCAAGGCTAAGACAAGCAAACCTCATCAAGAAAAATGCCACTTCTACAACAGGGAATTTATCCAACAAAAAAAGCAGTTGCAGACCCCCTTTTCTCTACCATCGGAAGTCATTTCACAGCAATGAACTTTCTTGCTACAACAGACATACTTGAACAGTTTAAAGATGGGAGAAAGTCCGAAGAGATCGAATTTAACCGTACAGTGAGACAAAGCCTTGCCAAAGGGGAAGGTAAAAATCGAGTCCCGCATCAGTGCTCATTTTAAATCATATATTGGTGACAAACCTATCACGAGGACAATCAAAGGGGGAAAGTCTAGATTTACCATGCAGGAGAGATTTATTACTCTACTTGCCTTTGATAACCTGATTACATCTAGTTGTTTAGCAGTTTAGTATTGTTAAACTGTTTTTACAAGAGTTGTTTTTTTTTCTGTTTTTAATTAAACCCAGTAAGATGTACAGAAGACAAGGAAGCAGTAAAAAGTACTGCTCCCAACAGACAGATGTGAAAGGTCAAATGAGGGGCAAGAGCAAAGAGGTCACTAGCAGCCACAGCCTTCTCTCTGGGGTTGGGGTTCACTGGTTAGCCGTCCTCCCTGCGGGGCTGAGGGTTTGTGTTGTACACCAGACTCGGCAGCATTCAGATCCAGGCTTCCATCCTGAATGTTCTGATAGATTTTCTTGGCAGCCTCAAGAAAAGCATCTTCTACATTCTCTCCCCTAAGAAACAATCAACAACTTTATTCACAACCCAAAGCTTTCTAGAAAATGTAAGGCATTTACACTGACCTTCTGCTAACCTTTAGTGAACCGCCATGATGTCTTCCACTTATAGCCACTGTCATCTAATAAGAGATTACCAAAAACTGAGCTAAGAGAACAATGTAGGAAATGGCTTTGGAGGTGAGCACACAATAGTCCTGAGCTGTCTCTGAGCTCAGTCTGCACACTGAGGCTTCTATTCACTGCAGCGTTATACTAGCATATGACATGACAACTTCTCCAAATACTAACAGGGGTCTAGCCTCCCATTGTTTTAGAAACAGCCGTGTGAAAACAATGCTATTTTATCATGTGGTGGTGACATAGCTGTGCTTAGCCATGTTCACACTTCAGTTCTCTTGGGACTAACAGCAGAGGGAAATAAATACAAACAGGTTGATCTGCCTTTGCCTGGTGTGATACACAAAGAACTATGACTGGGGGTGCTGGGATCAATGCTGGGACTCCAAGGACGATCAGAAATGTTCACTGTACCTCATTGGCCACTGAGTATGTCCTTGAATCATTCGTTAAGGTGATCACAAGTGCTGTGTGAACATGTTGCCCAACCTCGGTTGTGAAAGTCAAACACTTGTGAAATGTAGGCAGTTTCATTTTTGAGCTGGCTTGCCAGTGGGCACAGTAAGGGACAGCCCTTTAAGTAACAGAACTTCACATTCTCTTGTGATTGACACAGAACCATCTGCTTACTGTTTTTCCTGCCGTGGCACTGCACACACCCTCACTACATGGTACAAGTCACATGCATGTCTACAGAGGTCATCCACTTACACAGCACATGGTCCTACTGAGAACCTGCATGTAACTGAAAATATGATCTACATTTTAGCCATACTTACGTTTTTGCACTTGCTTCAAGGAACAATAAGCCTAAAAATAAAATTCAGACTATAATTAGGGCATTGCAGACTGCCAAGAGCACTCTTCAGTCACATCTGACACAGCTCCCACAACTGTCAGTACTCTGGCTATAATCGTTGGGAAGGAGCATGTATCTGAGGGCCAAGGGCAGATCTGTACTTGACGTTCATAGTTGCACTTCTACTAACACATATCACAGAAACAAACACTTTACTTCCTGAGAGTTCTGAACATTCCACATTTAAAAAAAAATACTAACAAAAACCTGCACGATTAAAACCCCCTTTCCTTTAATACTTTCCCAAGGGTGAATGTTATCTTAAACCCACCATTTTCTTCAGCAAACTGTTTGGCTTCTTCATAGGTAACATCTCTCTGTGCTTCCAAATCTGCTTTATTTCCTATGAGAATTATTACCTAATTTGTAAACAAAAGAAAAGAAATCTTAGAACAAAAATACCATTAAAATTCTCAAATACAAAAGTCTTGGCAGAAAAAAAAAAGGATCCCTAAGTACCCTGGACTGCAGGCCAGTAAAGGTCTGCACTAGGAAGGACTCTGAGAGCAAAAGGGCCAGGACGTGATAATCTGCTGTACAGAGAAAAGGTGTATTTTCAGGTTTGTGGTCCTCATACAGCTTTTGTTGAATATTGCTTTTATTGTTGTTAAAGATCCCTTAAAAAGAGAAAAGCAAGCCATTAAAAAACAAGCTATTAAGTGAATATGGCCCACAAGCCAGTTTGTTCATACCTGGTCTAGGTCAAAGAATAACAATAAGAATGTCCTAGCTGGGTGATGGCGGCGCACGCCTTTAATCCCAGCACTCGGGAGGCAGAGGCAGGTGGCTCTCTCTGAGTTCGAGACCAGCCTGGTCTATAAGCACTAGTTCCAGGACAGACTCCAAAGCCACAGAGAAACCCCGTCTCGAAAATGCCTCCCCCTCCCCCAAAAAAAAAAGTTCTAGAATTGCCAAGTGCTAGTGACACATGCCTTTAATCCCAGCACTCAGAAGGCAGAGACAGGCGGATCTCTGTGATATTACCAGTATTCTTCAGTGGTTGTAACTTACAGAGCCACAGTATACTGGCAAAACCAGAAAACTGAAAACTGACATTGGTGCGGTTACAGCCCTTAGAGGGCAGTTTTTGACAAATTCTCATATATGTGGCTATATCCATTCGTGGTTTGGTACAGTATTATCACAGTTACAGAATTTTCACCACAGTCGGCACAGAACTAGCTATCACATTATCACAAAGAAACTCTCTGTGCTATTTCTTTAGTTATACCACCCACCCACCTACCTCATCACTAACCAACCCCTGGCAACCACTGATTTGTTCTCCATCTATCTACAATGCTGTCACTTTGAAATATGTCAATGGAATCAGAGAATATGTGAACTTTTGAGACTTTTTTTTAACTAGGCCAAATCCTCGTAAGAATCTTGCAGATGGTGCTGTTATCACAAATCCTTCCTCTGTGCAGCTGAGCAGTACTCTACAGTGTGGATGCACCGGAACTGTTTTGCTATTAACCTATCTGTGGGCAGCTGGACTGCTCTTGGTTTTAGCTATCACAAAAAATACTGTGCATTTACCCATAGCTCTGTATGTACAGCAACAATGAGTTTAGTATGAATAGAAATGAAAGCTCTGGGCTCCACACTAGCAAAGCAGGCCTCTTACCACTCACCTACATATTTATTGTCCCCGGTCTCTGCCCAATGCAGAAGGTACAGAGAGCTAAGTGAGACAGAGACCTGGCCTTTCACTGTTCCTGTGACACCCTCCGGGACCCTCTTAACATCCCTGATGCCTACAAAGTTGGTTTCTCCAGAAGGTCCTGTCCATGCTCACTGGCACTGCGCCATTCACTGCATTTCTATTCATCTTTCAGGTGGTTTTGTGGCTTCTCTGTAACCTGAAGGTTCTCTCTCTGCTAGGCAATGACCCCTTGAGGACCAGAGATTCAGGGTTATCTTTATATGCTGTGGAGTCTAGCATGGTGGCTGTCCTTTAACATCTCATCATCTTCTCAGTCTGATTAAGAAGTTAATTACTTAAAGTATGAAGAATATTTAACTTTTAGTTGACATTTTATTCAGATAATTAGATTCACACGCAATTATAAAAAAAAAATCAAAGACAGCCCGTGCACAGTTTTGTCCAGTTTCCTCCAACGGCAGTATTTTACAAACTTAATCCAGATGTTTTTAAATTATAATTTTGGATTATAATATCTGCATCTGAAAGAACCACCTCGTTCATAGCTTTTATTTATTCATTTTTAGATCCAAACATATAAGTATAATAAAATGGAAAACCTGGAAACAATTAAAACTGAAAAAAAGTTTTCTTCAATTAGCTTAAGAATAAAATAAAGATACTTGAGGCTGGGGACCTAGTTTCATGGCAGATCATCTGCCTAGCAGACATGAGGCCTGGATCTCTAGCAAGGGAGGAAGGGAGGGGGGGAGGGGGGGGAGGGGGGGGGAGGGAAGGAGAGAGGGACTCTTATTCATAGTACCCAAATAACAATCAACAGTAAAGGGCTTGCCTGTTTGGGTTAGTGGATTTTGGATTTCTTATACAATGAGGTGTTGACTTACAGTGTTTGGATTGGTGAGATTCCTTGCATCTGTCAACCAGCTGCTTAAGTGGTTATATGTACTTCTTCTGCAAAAATTAAAATTAAAATGTGCTGACTTCTACATACAATTGCCATTTATACAGAAAAGTAAGCCAGATGTGATGTGTTGCATACATGTAATCCCTGCAATTAAAAGGCAAAAGTGACCTGTGCTTGAGGCCATCAAGGCCATAAATGAATTCCAGGTCAGCTTGTACTACAGTACGACCTTGTCTCAAAAAATACACAAGCTAACAAACTCATATAAATATATACATACATATATAGACTTTAATTGGAAGATCCCAACTACACTTTGACTAAATGGTCACTCCAAAGAATAACTGTAAAACAGAACCAACATAATTTTCAAAAAAACCTAGCCAAACTTTGTTTTGCTTTTTGAAACAAGGTTTCACTGTGTAGACCAAAACATCTTGCCTCTCCTATAGAGCAACTTTCTCAGTCTTCCCACATCCTGGATTACAGGTGTGTGCCAGCATACCTACCCACAAATTCATTAATGTTAAATAGCTCAAAATGTCCAACTATACTAATGATATTAGAACTATTTAAAAGCACAACAATATATAAGCAAGGAACATAAAAAAACTCAGAATCAAGATTTGCAATTTAGTCAAAACTAACATTCCTTGCAATCATCCAGATTTTTCAATCACAAAATGGAGAAAAACATGAGGTTGTCTAACTAATAATATACTCCAGGGAAAAATATCTCTGCATCTACCTTCAAATTATAATTTTCAGTCAGAAATAAAAGATAGTCACACTAAATCAGTACATAATTAATCTTTCCTAAATTGTTCTTGTCCTTTCTTTTTTTCAGATAGTTTTTCCCCAGCTGGCTTCCAACTTGTGCTCCCCCTGCCTCTACCTCCTAAATGCTAGAATTACAGGCATGTGGGACCATGCCCAGTTATACTAATCTGAAGTGGGTTGTTAATACACAGATAAAAAATCTGTCTTTAAAAAAGGCATTTAGTATGCTCATCTAGAAATTCAAGACCTCAGCCAACAGAAGTTAGTTTACACTTCTAACTCTTATTTATAGCAGTTAAGTCATCTGGAAATTAAGAGTGCTCCATTCTTCTACTTCATCTGAGCAAGCTTAAAAAGCATAGTGCCAGCTAGGCACTAGTGGCGCACGCCTTTAATCCCAGCACTCAGGAGGCAGAGACAGGTGGATCTCTGTGAGTTCGAGACCAGCCTGGTCTACAAGAGCTAGTTCCAGGACAGCCTCCAAAGCCACAGAGAAATCCTGTCTCGGGGTAGGAAAAAAAAAAAAAAAGGCGACCAGTTCATCTAACTTGAATCAGACAACTGTTCAGGTCTAGTAAGGGACAGTTTGTTATATGCTCCAAAGTCAAACCTTTACATTCCTGTTTTGTGACTTCATGCTCTGAGTTTCCAGAAACAGTCATGTTGTCAGGAATTGAATCCTGATGCAGTGTTTTAAGTCACTTCAATACATAGTAAGAAAATGAATTAAGTAAAAGAGTAAATAAATAAATATCAACCACCACCTAAATGTCAAAAAAGTCATATATATCAAAAAAGAATCTCCTTTTGGCCTATAGCTGAAAACACATGATCTGTTTCAGTCAATCATGCTTCCATAACAAAACTAAATATCTCACTCCTCACTTGGCCTATTTGCAGATAGTGTCAGTTTTAACACAAGAGACTGCATATAGCAATTCCTCAAAACTGACTGACTTCCCTGAAGTCAAAGTTTCATATAAAGCCGCCTCTCTGCAAACAGCGGTGCTGCTTCTCAGATGGTTCTTCTCTCAGTTCCCCCTTGGCTCCACTGCCTTTCTTTAACCAACTTCAGGTGAAGAGAACCAGTAAAAAAAGAAACCACACTGCCCAAAGTGGAGATCTACTCCCAAGAATGGCATCACCTTACCTGGTGATGTCATACACCATGAGTGCGCCTGCAGCCCCTCTGTAGTAGCTCCGTGTAACAGCTCGGAACCGTTCCTGTCCTGCTGTATCCCAAATCTGCAGTTTGATTTTTTGGCCACTAACTTCAATTATCCTTGTACCAAATTCAACACCAATTGTGTGAGGACAGTCAGCCATAACTGTTAGAGAAAAAAGAAAATATCCAAATTTCAGAAAACCTTTGTGGTAAGCAGCAAAAAAAAATGCCATAGTCTCGATTATTTTTAGTTTATCAACTATAACATATGGCCTCTTTCTCTGTCACAAGATAAAAATTGTACTCTAAACATTAGGATGAATGCTATTAAGTATTCTAAAACTACTAATTTTAGTAAATAAATGATACACACAGTGCAAAAAAAATAGTTTCTTAAAATAATACATTTTAGCTGGGTGGTGGTGACACACACCTTTAACCTCAGCACTCAGAAAACAGGCAGGTTTTCTGTGAGCGTGAGGCTAGCCTGGTCAACAGAGTAAGTTCCAGGACAGCCAAGGCTACACAGAGGAACCCTGTCTCAAAAACCAAATACAAATACACACACACACACACACACACACACACACACACACATTTTTGGGTTGGGGAGCTAAAAAGATGTCAGTAGTTAAGAACATTTGCTGTCTTTTAGAGAACTGGAGTCTAGTTCCCTGTACTACCTACACTAAATAACTCACAGCTTATAACTTACAGCTCCAGGGGATCCAACACCCTCTTCTGGTCTCTGTGGGTACCAGCCCACATATGGCATACACATATATAATACCAACATGTGCACATGTATACACACTCATAAATGTTTAAAGGGTGCATTTAAAGTAAAAGAATAAAATGAGGTTATTTAAGTTTAACATTTTACACATTTTTAAAAAATAATTCTATGTTTGTACTATCAAGAAATCAAAACAGTGTCATGATGGTACATATCTTTAATCCCAACACCCAGGAGGCAGAGGCAGGCAGATCTCTTGGAGTTTGAGAACAGCCTGATCTACACAGTCTATTCCAGGCCAGCCAGAGCAGAGCAAAACAGCAAGAACCTCTTAATAAACAAACAAAAATCAAAGTAAACCTAGTTATACATCATAAAACAACATTTACCTACATCAAGATGGCTCATGGCCACCTATAACTCACTCCAGGGGATCTGCTGTCTCTGCCCGCCAATGCTCTCTCCTGCACGCTCTCTCTGTCTCTCTCTGTCTCTGTCTCTCTGTCTCTGTCTCTCTCTCCCTTTCCCTCTCCCTCTCTCAAAAGCAAGTCTTTAAAATCAAACTTCAGGGAAAAAAGTGTAAATATGAAGACAAGTTATAATCAAATACATAAATTACTCTGAAAATAATGCTTTTCAAAATGTAGAGAATGTGACAATAAAGTAAGCCACTTATCTTTTTTACCTTCCATATTGAACTTACATTTTTTTTCTGTAAATTGATGAAGCAAGCAAGATTTTCCTACTCCCATATCCCCTGTTTAAAACAAGAAAAATGTTTCAGGTGGCAATTCTTCTATTTCTCAATTTTTACTCTTAAAATCATATTGCAGTAACTGCTGCACTGGTGATACTAAACACATCACAGGTTTCTGACCACTTGGAGCATCTGCATCTCCCTCCTTTATAATGAATTCAAAAGAACTTTTAGAAGAATAGAATTTAGTTGTAAATTACTGTTAATAAAGAGCCAACAAGTTGAACACGGCTTGTAACAGAAAAAATACTGTTATGAGACTTTTTAGTTTGAACTGCTTCCAGGTGGGTACCCCAAGTACACCTGTTGGTCTACACTAATGAACTATCTCCCAAGGGCAAACAGAAATAAACGTTGGAAGCTTGGCTCACTGTCTCCTGTTTTACCTCTACATTACAGCAGATGCCATCTCACAAAACCGCACAAACTTGACATCAAAGCTTTTATTTATGGTTTGTTTTGTTTTCCAAGCTGGAAATTAAAGTAAACCCACAGCCTAGGAAGGCATAGAGAAGCTTTACCTCCAGCACACAACCCAACCAACACCTGGGCTTTCATTTGTCATTTTATAACATTCACAAATAAACAAACATCGGTTAAGATAGTTTGAGCAAAGTCTTGAGGAAACAAAAATATTCTTATATAATATATATTACACAACTGATTCTGTATCAAACTGTTCTCTACCAATGTTGGAATTCAAGGGGCCCTGAAAACTTTTATGGCATTGGGATATTTCAGCACTAACAGGAAATTAATTTCACCCCCAACACTAACTTTTGGAAGTGGCCCTGAAAAACAATCACCAATTTTTTACTAGTGCCCAAAAAGAGACTAGAGAAGGGACCAGGGCCATGATGCATAAGGCATATTTATCTTCATGAAAGCTTTAGTTCTAAAGTCAGAAAATCATGTACTTCTGCAGCAGTATGTTTAAGTACTGGTGTATAAATGTCCCATGTGCTAACTTTCTTTGGTGGACAAGAATACAAGCTTAATAAACTTACCAATAATAATATACTTAAAGATGTACGAGTAGTTGTACGGTGCAGTTGCCATGGTGGCACTAAAAACAAAGAAAACTATGTTACTTCAGAAAAAAAGCACATACAAGTTATCTAAACCCACTACTGTTACCCCTTCAAAAGGCAAGATATATTGCAAGCATAGACATATCTTTTAAATATACCACATGTATTAAGCACACTGACTACACAAACAAAACTTTAAGTCAGTAAAATTCCCAAACTGATCACAAATTCTTTCTTGAATAAATGTTACTTAAAATATTCTCATGTTATCCACAAAAATATGAAAAAATATGCTCCAAAACACTCCCAAATTTCACTTAGAAAATACCCAAAAACAAATACTCTGGAAAAATTTCAAGAGGATCTTTATAAATCTAAGTGAAACATCACTGAACAGCTCCTTCTCCCTTTAAGGTCCTTCTTGTTAACTGATCAGATAAGCTAAGGTATCAAAAGTAACGACTAACAAATACAAAATAACTTTTGTTCTCTACTTCAAATCAATACTTAGCAAAGAATCTAAAGTCTAGAGAACAAGAATGTATTCAAAATCAAATTGATGTGAAAATTAGATTGAATCACTTGAAATTGTTGTTCTTACAGACTTTTAAAATGGAGAACAATTATTATTGCAATTTCATATAGCTCAACTCCGTATAGTATTTAATTATTAAAAACACATGAAGTGTCTTCTGTATAGCATTCTAGGAGTTGAGAAAATAGTGCTATAAAGCTACACTCATGCTTGTGAAAAAGCTTATATATATTAAGATACTTCCAAAGATCACAGCCTACTCCTTAGTCCTCAGGTAGATTTAACCTAAAAAACTTTAATTTCTTTACTATTTGTAATAACTTTTAATCTCACAAGCACAATGGCACGAATGAGCATTAGACCCAGCTGATACTCAGGAGACTGAAAGATTATTTGAATTATTTTAAGGTCAGCCTGGACAATATAAGAAACCTATATCTCCCCAAATAATTCACTTTGGGTGCCTTAATGTATCTAACACTGCTGGGTTCTAGAGAAACACATTCTAACACCAATAACAACATCTAATGTATTTTTTTTTTACCAGTTTTCAGTTAAGGAAAGACAAAAGTCATACACATCAAGACTTACTGTTCAAAATGTTTGTTTTCTATTGTTTTAATGAATATTTTGTGATAACTTCATGCTGTATGTCAAATAAAACTTCTTCAACATAATCAAATTAACCTACAGGGAAAACATCTGCAATAGGTGAATAATCAAGGAACAGAAGCCCTCACAACAGGAAATTAGAGAGCACCTCACATAATATGTAGTTGTCTCCTCTCACTTTGCTGAACAAACAGCACTCAACACAAGTCCAAGCAATGCTCCCAATCCACCCAGCATGTTGTGACACATTTATAATCAGTCCTCCGCATCATAGAAAACTCCCTTAACCAGTTCTTTCAGGGGGAGTTTTTCTAGTTAGATTAGCTAGGATCCTAAACACTAACTTTTACCTCCTTTCCAGATGTTACTAGAACGCAAACTTTAAAGTGAACTTGGCCTTAACCAGGGTCATGGCATGAGCCTTTAGTCCCAGCATTCAGAAAGCAGAGACAGGCTGATTTCTGAGTTTGGAACCAGAAATCTATGGAACTGGTCTATAGAGTGAGTTCCAAGACAGCCAGAACTGTGTGTAAATAAAACAAAACCCTTGGCCTCAAGATTAAACTTCGATCTAAACTATTTACCAGATCTCTGAACCAGCTACTAATTACAAGGGGGGGACCCCAAACTAAAGAATTTTCAAGGTCATTAAATTATTAACCTATAGCAGTTTCTTTTCTGTATGAAAACAATATTCTTCTCCTATAATTAGTTTTTAATTCCTAAAATTCCTTTCCAAAGCAATCATTTGGTCATCTCTGAATTAGTTTCTCTTACACTCTTGATTTTCCTATTTTCTTTCCCTCTTCTAAAATTTTATATATATACTTTGCTTCCTTCTATTTTATTATGTTAAAATTCAGCACTAAGGAGACAGAGACAGGAGGATCTCTGTGAGTTTGAGACCAATCTAGTCTACACAGTGAGTTCTAAGACAGCTGGGGCTATGTAGAGAGACGATGGACGGACGGACGGACGGATAGAGAAGATTGATTTAAGAAAATTACAGAGCTTGTGGTATAGCTTAGTATTGAATGCATGCTTAGCATGCACAAGGCCCTGGCTTCAAGCCCCAGCACACAATACTCAAGAACTGTGGCTTTTAAAACAACAGTTCCAAAGTCAACTAACTTCAAGTGTTCTAGGAGCAATCATGAAATTAACTTCATTAGCTGGACAATTGGTGTACATGCTGATTGTCACACATAGCATCCTCTAAATATCAACTAAAATGATGAATTTTGAGACTGTTTTTAAGTAATAAACATTAACATCATAGGTTTCCAAATATATCACTATTTCAAGATAAACTTCAAAGCTTTGCTTCTACTTCACAGCAATAATTTTTCGCCTCAAGTTATTTTTACAATTACAAATAAAAAACCCTAAAATCAGGAGCTGGGCATTGGTGGTACACGCCTTTTATCCCAGCACTCGGAGGGAAGAGGCTGGAGGATCTCTGTGAGTTCCAGCCCAGCCTGGTCTACAGAGCAGAGTTCCAGGACAGCCTCCAAAACAACACAGAGAAACCCTGTCTCAAAAAAACAAGACCAAAAAACCCTAAATTCAGAAGCAGGGAAACAGTGCTGGGGACATACCTTAATTGGTAGAGTGTCTGACAAGCATGTACCAAGAGCCAACTTCACCCATAGACAAGCCCTGGTGGCACAGACCTATATAAGCCCCTACTCAGGTAGAAAAGAGGATCAAGTCAGAAGTTCAAGACCATCCTCAGCTACATAATGAACTTGAGGATACCCTGAGCTACATGAGACATTGTTTCAAAACAAACAACAACAAAAACCACCAAATTTATTCATTTCTGTAGACAAAGGCAGAAACTTTATTCAAAAATAAGAAATTGGTAAACTTTAAATAATCTCATAGTTTGTTTGATGGATTAACAATAGAGCTATATGTAAGGGGCTACCTCACTTTCTTGAGCTTTTTCAACCTCACTTCTCCAACATAAAGCATGTGACTGATAAAGTAAACAAAATAGTTTCGCCTAGCTTTTAAAAGAGAAAAAAAATTGTTACTTAGGGTATGTTTGCTTTAAAAGCTCAAAGGTCAAAAAAATGCAGAGGGGGTTAGGACGTGAGCAAGAAATGTTCTAGTTCACACAGAAAGCACAAATCTACTCATTTAAAAAAAAAAAAAAGAGTTTGGCAAGCCAGGCGTTGGTTTTGCATTTAGTCCCAGCACTTGGGAGGCAGAGGCAGGAGGATCTTTGTGAATGGAGGCCAGCCTGGTCTACAGAGCTAGACAGCAAGTGCCAGGACAGCCTCCAAAGCTACACAGAGAAACCCTGTCTCGAAAAACGAACAACAAAAATTAAAAATGTTTTTAAAAAGTTTGGCAACTTTCTATAGCTTGTGTTATTAAAATACATTTTCTTCCAGTTTTATTTTGTGAAACAGGCTTGCCTAGGACTCACTATATCATCTATATAGAATTCTCTGAGCATTGCTACCCTTTCTTTTTTTTTTAATAAAAACTATTTGGATAAAGTTGACATTAAGCTCTCCTTTGATGCCTTTGGTTTTTTAAAAGAAAAACTGAACAATTTGCAAAATAGTAACACAGCTGCCATAGTTTCCATTTATGGGGCATTTATGGACCAGGCAATACTCTAAGTGTGACTTCATCTTTACTGCTGTCCTTATAAGACAGCTAAATGAGGAAATGATCAAGAGGAAAGCAGTAGTCTAGCTCAGGCAGTTTGGGACAAGTCTATACTGTATCCAGCATGTTGTTAACCATGTACCAGAAAGTAGGAGGCTTTAAGATACTGACCTTTCTTTCATTCCTGTGTTTCTAATGTAACACTCTGAATAAGAAATATTAAGTAAGTACATTTGTAGTGTGCACAACTACAAGTAATTAGTAATGCTGATTTATTGAGAAGGAACATTTGAGAATCAACCATGCAATGATGTTACTTTTCCTTATACTAATTCTTTTTTTGTTTGTTTGTTTGTTTTGGTTTTTCCGAGACAGGGTTTCTCTGTATTGTTTTGGAGGCTGTCCTGGAACTCACTCTGTAGACCAGGCCGGTCTCGAACTCACAGAGATCCGTCTGCCTCTGCCTTCCGAGTGCTGGGATTAAAGGTGTGTGCCACCACCGCCCGGCCCTTATACTAATTCTTAATTCTCACAACTCTGTAAAGCTATTATTATTTTCTTGCAGAAATTGAAGAACTTGAGATTTGGAAAAATTCACTACTTTGAGCAATGTTCTAAAGCTAGTAAATGGCAAACCTAGAACTTGAGTCCAGAGGCATGAGTTCAAACAGCATGATGTTCTCAACTAACTTACTAAAGATGTGCAAAGGTGGGCGCATAACCATCCTTGGCTATCAAAAGAGATGCTCACAAAATGCCCGATAAGCACTGATAATGGTTGCACTGTGTAATCAAGTGGCTACTTTAAAATATTAGGCATGCTTAATGTTGCTTTAATAAAGAATTTCTCAATTTTATCTCAATATGAAACATACCTATATTCAAAGAAATATGTAAGTTATATTTAAAGATGGAATATATTGCCAGGTAGTGGTGGCCTTTAATCCTAGCACTCAGGAGGGAAAGGCAGGTGGATCTCTGAGAATTCAAGGCCAGACTGGTCTAAAAAGTGAGTTCCAGGACAGGCAGAACTACAGAAACATTGTCTTGAAGAAAAAAAGGAGATGCACATACCAATGCATAAAACATGTAAGAGTCAGGTGTTGATGCACACCTTTAATCCCAGCACTTGGGAGGCAGAGGCAGGTGGATCTCTGTGAGTTCAAGACCGGCCTGGTCTACAGAGCAAGTTCCAGGATAGCCAAAGATACACAGAGAAACTCTATCTTGAAAAACTAAAAGCAAACATGTAGTATGTTCTTTTTCACTTACTGAAATCATATATATTCCCAAGTCAATACATTTATAGTTAAATGATTACCAAACATATATAACATGCTGGTCATTGTTGTACCAAACAAAATCAGATCCCTTCCTGAGTAAGATTATATAAATGACTAATTTTTAAAAATTTATTCTATGAATATGAACATTGTGCCAGCATATATAGTATGTGCACCACCAAGTGTCTGATGGGCACAGGGGTTGAGGAAGAGGCTGTCAGATTCCTTAAAGCTAGAGTTATCGTGGTTGTAAGCCACCACGTAAATGCTGGGAATGGAACCTGGATCATCCGCAAAAGCAGCCAGTGCTTTTACCCACTAAGACATCGCTCTCCAGACCCAAATAACTAGTTTTAAAGGTACTGGTACAGACCTCAGAGTAAAAAAAAAGTACCTGTAACATGGGCATTTCCTCAGGCTTATATCTTAACTCTTATGTATTTGTTTATATACTGTCATTCACTGTTCTATACCTATTGTAGTCTATTCCTCAATCTTTACAGAACTAATTAGTGGGACAAGCAACCCACTAAATACTGTTGGTGATCTAATGTCTTAATACCACTCTTCAGTTTTAGGTTTTCATTTATACATTTTGTTACTGGAGACAAGACTACTTTTGTGACCCCAACACCAACAATATGAAAATACCTAGTATCTACTAAGCTCAAACCATTACTAAAGGTTTTTAACAATTATTATAAAAAAAAAAAAAGGGAGCCAGGCATTGGTGGGGCACACCTTTAATCCCTGCACTCGGGAGGCAGAAGCAGGCAGATCTCTGTGAGTTAGAGACCAGCCTGATCTACAGAGCTAGTTCCAGGACAAGTCTCCAAAACAATACAGAGAAACCCTGTCTAGAGAGAAAAAAAAAAAAAGAGTAATATTTTCTCTGCCTTCACAGAACTCAAAAATGGATGCATTTTTGTTTAGAAGCCCCTGAAATGGAATGCTACTCAACTTGTCTGCCAGGTGGACATAAAATTTTCAGTTAATCTAATAATCTAATCAAAATGGTCAATTTCCTTCCATAACAATATTACAACCTTTGAAAACAACCTGTCCATTTCTGAGACCAACTTTCCACAAGTCATTTAAGGTTAAACTTTTGTGTAAGTTAATGTAAACAAATTTTTAAAAATACTGGGTTGCTTATGTCCAAAAAGACAAAACCTTCCTACTAATGATAGTATGCTGTAAAGAAATAAAATACTCCAATTCTTCATCCTCTTTTCCATAAAAATACTTAACCACAAAACTACGAAGCCCGCATTGAAAGAATTGTAAGAGTAAAATGTCCCTGATGTATCTGAAATACAGATGAGACTAGGAGGAGCAGAGCATAGACAGAACAAGGCACAGAACTTAATGGACGGTAGGATTTTAAGCCCGGGTCTACTCCAAAGCTATGCTCCTTTCATTCAACAGCTATTAAACACCCATTATTTGACTAGCAAAATGAGAGATACTGAGGCACTTACATGCCAAACAAGGTACTAAGTGCTTTCTTTAAGTCCTATTTAATCCTTGAAATAACTGAAATGTGGGCACGATTATTCCCTTTACAAATAAGGACACTGAATCTGGAGGGGTTAGCTTACCTGGTTAGGGTTAATTAAGTAACTAGGAAGTGGCAGTACTGTTTGAGTGATTTTACTTGCTCATGCCTGAGGGCGTGTAGCTTAAGGTTTTGGACTATCGATGCCTTGGATTCCTATTCTGGTATTGCCACTTCCTAGTTACAGTGAATTTCCAAGGAAAACTGTTGAAAGGAAGGGAGATAAGGGAGCTGGATTATTGTGGGGTCAAACTTGTCCTCATGGATCACATTTACATAAAAGGTAGTTAGAACGACATGCCATGAACAGTAAACTTTCCAAGAGTTTCTAACACTTAGCTGGGCAGCCACCAAGAACACAGCTTTCTTCCCAAATAAAGAGGAAATCCTACCACCACCTCTCCTCCAATGAGCATCTACCGGTGCAGCAGCTGGCATGATAGATTTTGGGTGTTATCTGTTTATCACCCAGTGCAAAGAGAGGAAAAATGGAATTGAGTTGTCACGGCTCTAAAACGCTCACGTCTTGTATATGCAACCCTCGTTGAACGTAGTGTAGTACAAAATACACCAGCCAGTGTGGGGAGAACCAGTCTGCGTGTGCCACCATTACTCAGCTACATGACAACTTCTGGCCTTAGTCCGTCCCCCGCCCCTTAAAAAAAAAATGCGGAAAACTCTCAAAAGGCACTCGAAGCAAGCAAGGTATGTATGAAGACACCTAAACTCGTGCCTGGCGCACAGCGCAGCGCAAACTCTCGAAGCAGTCCCTTTCCACCTCCTTTTCTCAAATTCTGCAGACGCCCAAACTTTTCTCCTTCGATGTTTCTCGGTGCTGGCCAGGGGCTTTGCAGGGATCGCAGGACCCCGTCCGCAGCCGGGGTACCACCGGGGGCCCCACAAGGACACGGGAGCCAGTCCGAGATGCGGGGAAGGAAAGGCCTGCGGGGTAGGACGGCCAGCGCTGGGGCTCGTGGGTGGCAGGACGGCGACGGCACGCGTGGGGGAAACGCCGCGGGGGTGATCGGCAGCGGCGGGCACGGGCGGCGGGCGAGCCCCGGGGCCTGCGGAGGCCGCGGCTGGCTGGCTGCGTCCCGCGGGCCGGGCCGACGAGGAGGGAACACACCCTTCCCGCACGCCTCGGAGCGGGGCTGCAGCCGGGGCGCACGAGCCCGGGCTGGGTGGCGCGGGCGACGGCTCGCCCCGGAGCGCTGTCAGACCGGTGCCCTCCGCCGAGCCACGGGCTGGCCGCGGCCTGCGGGGCCCTGCCCCGGACGCCGCCCGCCTTCCTCCCGGCTCGCCTCCGCCCCTCCGAGAGGGCCGGGCCGGAGGAAGGCGACGGGCAGCCGGCACGGGAGGCCTCGGTTACCTGGGGGGTTGCTGGTGGCTGGGCAGCTTTCCGGACGGGAGGGGGACGTCAAGGCGAGGAAGCGGAGTGCGGACGCGGCGGGAGGGCGGCCGGGATCCGGCGGCCGAGACCCCAGCAGGGAGGCGGGCCGGCCTGAGGTTGCAGACAGTCGGGCTGCAGTCGCGGCGGCGGCGGCGGGCCCTGCGGCTCCCTCAGGATCTTCCTCGGGCTGGTCCAAGATGGCGGCGCTCCCTGCACAGGGTTTCCTGTCACCCTCGCAATGGGCCGGACCACAAAAGAAGGGGGGGGAGGATGCGCGCGCAGCCAGCGGAGCCCGGAAGCGGGTGGCGGAAACCGACCTGACGGCCACGCCCCCTCCGCGGCCCGCCCCTCTGGAGTCGGCCCGCCCTGGCCGAGGCCCGCCCCACTGGCCCTCACGCCCGAAGGGGGCGGGGAAAGTGGCCCACGCAGGCGCAGTCGCATGCCCTCGCCTCCCCGGGGAAGTTACTGCGCAGGTCCGCGCACTGTTTTCTAAGGGGTTCCTGGGTCCCTGAATGTGGCGTTTGGAGTCTCGTTTTTGATACTCGTGTCTGCTTCTCTCTCGGCCGCTTCTGTATACCGGCTCCTGGGACACACACGTGTTTACTACTTGTATTCAGTATTTAGCAACCAATCGGGGGCTAGCAGACAGGCACCCAGAGAGGCTTCTCCTTGTGCTGTCAGAGCAAAGGGTGGCTGTCATTGACCAACCCACTAGTATTTCATCTGCCTTGTGTTTCATCTTTGTCTCTCTTAAACTTGCTTTACGGACCTTCGATAGGAAGAGGAAAACGACTTTTTCACTGTTTGGCCGCCACTCCCACCTTCCCAAGACACCTCGGTGAAAACAACAGTTTTACTTTCTATGTCTTAAGTCTTTTTCACCTTGTAGATATTTTTTAACCTTGTAGAACCTGAGGATGGGTTTGTTTTACATTTACGTTTAATTTTTATTTTACCTCGCCCAATAATGTATATTGAACCCCGTCTCACCCACCCCCAAAAAAAATCAGGAGAAAAAAATCAACTTATTTGCTATAGAAACTGACTTGCTGTATGTTATTAATGTATCCATCCTTGTGTTTTGTGCTTAATGGAGCATGGTGCAGGTAGAGGAAGCATGGAAGACAGTGCCGAGGGCAATTCGAACTGTGGAAGCTTAGCTCAAGAAATACCAGAGGGGCTATTAGTAAGCGGCCGCTTTCTGCCTTGTAAAATTTTGCTGCAGGGTGAATTGTTGCAGTTTGGATTAATGGCCTTGGTAGGGGAGATTTGAAGACGGCCTAACAGTGACTGAGTCCCTTGGTTACTGGCAGTCACTCTAGTGTAGATCTACAGGGAAAAGAAGCAGATGGGCTAGGAGAAATGCTGAATTACAGTGTGAGAAAAGGAGCACCAGGAACTGTAATGGCACTAAATCCAGGGTTCAAGAAGATAAAAAAGTTTAAAGAAAAGCCTGATGCTAAAAGGAATAAAGGGAGTGGTGACCTTACGGCAAAAGCCTACCCAGCTAAGCTTCCAACTTGTGAAAAGGAATTAAAGAAAACCTTAAGCAGTGAAGGAAACCATCAACAGAAAGCTGATGCCGGTGTAATTGAAAGAGAACCATATTCCAGCCCCAGAAAGCAGCAGAACTTGCTGTTATGATAATATGGGTGGGGGACCTTGCATGGGAGACCTTGGCGAACTCCATGGCAGGCGAGATTGACCGAGGCAGGGGACAAACAAGCCAGGCAGACAGAGCTCAGTGAGAATTTTTATTAGAAACGGGAGGGAAAGTCCTGTCTGCCCAGGAGAACAGCAGGTAAGAGTGTAAGGGGGAGAGGGGCCTTTTGCACCAGCTGTAGACTATGCAACCATGGCTGACCAAGTACTTCCTGAGTGTATTCTACCAGGTGACGGGCAGGCCACCATAATGCCTGAATCCTTCCATTCACAGCCTCAGCTTAGAGTCAAGCCTCAGCCTTAGAGTCAAGGATACAAGAAGGGGGTTGTGGAATCTCTCTCCACAGCTAAGGAAAGCAAGCCATTGAGGCCAGGCACGTGCCAGGGGTGTTCCTGCATAGAGACTGTCTGGATTGTGGAGTCTCCAAGATGTTGAACATGTCAGAGTTGTGGGATAACTGCCAAGGAGATCTGCAAACCCTGTGTGGAACCAACCTAAAAAAGAGAAGTCTGTTGCAGTCAACAAAGCTAAAAGGGGTTGGAGATCTCAAGAGTGCTTTGACAGCAGTCATGGAAATGCAGGGTTTGGAGTTTGCCCTGCCAGGTTTTTTTTAATATTTTATTTATTTATTGTGTATACAGTCTTCTGCCTGCATGCCAGCAGAGGGCACCAGATCTCATTCAAGGTGTTTGTGAGCCACTATGTGGGTGCTGGGAATTGAACTTAGGACCTCTGGAAGAACAGTCAGTGCTCTTAACCATTGAGCCATCTCTCCAGCCCCCGCCCTGCCGGTTTTCAGTCTTGCTTTGGTTCAGGGTTTCTTCACTATGATCCCCCTTTTAGAATGGTAATGTACCCCTTGTACCATTGTAAATAGAAAGTATGTGACCTGTTTTTAATTTTGATTTTATACTGGGTTATAGTTAAGAGATTGCCATGAGTCTGAGAAAAGGCTTTGAACATTGGACTTTTAAACAGTGTTGAGACTGTTACAGACTGTGGGGTCTTTTGAAATTGGATTGAATGTATTTTTGTGTTTTGATATGCCTATTATCCTATGGGGCCAGGGAGAGGAATGTGGTAGCTTGCATAAGAATGGCCCCATATGCTTATTATTAAAATGCTTAGTAAGCAGGTAGTGGCACTATTTGAAAGGATTAGGAGGATTAGGAGGTGTGGCCTTGTGGAAGAAATGTGTCACTGAGGGTGGACTTTGAGGTTTTAAAAGCCCACACCAGTCCAGTCTCTCTCTGCTCAAGGGTCAGAATGTAGAACTCTCAGTTACTACTTCAGCACCTAAGGGCCAAGCCCCTTGCCTTGATGATAATGGACTAAGCCTCTGAAACTGTAAGCAAGCCCCCAATTAAATGCTTCCTTTTAAAAGAGTCGCCTTGGTTGGCTGGGAGTTGGTGGCCCATGCCTTTAGACCTAGCACTTGGGAAGCAGAGGCAGGAGGATCTCAGTGAGTTCGAGGCCAACCTCATCTACAAAGTGAGTTCCAGGGAAACCCTGTCTTGAAAAACAAACAAAACAGTTGATTAATGACTGAAACACTTATACATTTTTATTCTTAAATATAGTTTAAGAACATATTTTGACACTTGAAATCAAGGAAATTTCTAGGCAATAGTAGAACATTACCCAGTATGTACCAGGGTGTGAGTTCCATCTCAAGCACTGCAAAAGGTAAACATTTTAAGCTGCTTTGATAACTAAGAGTGGAACATAAATTGCCTCTACTTCCCCGGGGATGAGTTTATACCCAGCCAAAAAGTTTCTGTCTATCTATGTGTTGCCTGACATGAAACCTTTTGGTGTTATTGAACAATTATTACATACCAAGAGCTGTCCAAAGTTCATTTTCTTACTCAGTTTCTTTAAACTTTTTTGTTTGTTTACTTGTTTGTTTGTTTGTTTTTGTATGTGTATGAGTGGTTGCCTGCATGCCTGTGCACCATGTGCACTCCTGGAGTCCACAAAAATGAGAAGGCACCAGACCCCGCAATAATTGGAATGACAGATGGTTGTGAGCCACTGTGTGCATTTGGGGAATGGAAGCTGCTCCTCTGTTAAGAACAATGAGTGTTCTTAACCTCTGAGCCATCTCTCCAGTTCCACTCTTATTTAATTCCTAAAGCATCTCTATGAATTCATCACTGTATCCACCACCCATTTTACGATTGAAAAAGGTATAAAGTCATATAGGCCAAAGTCATAGGTAAAATTTGGCAGTGTTCAGACAGGAGCCTGGTGGAATGTCCTGAGAGTTCCTACTCCGAGTACCTCTTCCTTGGCCACACTTAGAGTCCCTGGATTATTACTGTATCATTTTGAAGTAGCATTAAACAGAAACATTGTTGTGACTGAAGAATTCCAAAGGCACAGTGCTAAGCAAAGAAACTGCAGACCATTAAATAGTTATTTCTTGTTACAGACCCTAGAATTTCTAAAGTTAAGGCTCAATGTAACTGATTGCTATATAATCAAGGGCTGTCTGGCCAAACATCTGTTAGCACTGTCAGTTAACTTTTTTAAAAAGTTGTTTCTATGTACTGAAAGGTATACACACAATATTCATAGGGGCGTTGTAATGGCAAAGGACTAGAGACAAAAACAGAGAACCGTTACAGTAAACATCCATACTGTGGTATTGTATGCAGCTCTTTAAAAAGTTGACTTGCATATCTAACAGACAATGGGAGGCATCTTTTCTGTTGGCCAAGAACTACCGCTATGGCCAAACCTGAAAACAAATGTCCAAAGAGCCATCAGTGGCTGGAACATGGACCTTCTAGCAAAGGATTGGATATGCTTCAAGATGTAAATTTTGTTCCATGAACATCCCACCTCTACTCCAGTGCTTATCTAGCCATTCTCCCATTCATAAATGCTACCCACAGACACATACCCTCAGCACAACTCAGTGGAAAGATGGACTGGAGACACGAGGGACATCAGTCTCCATGGAAAATGCAGTGGTGAGGGGTCCTCTTTCCATTCTCTTTGCAAGGGCTCCTGGCCCCTTCTAAAGTAATGGGAGGGCCTCCAAGTCATAAATGGAGACTGAGTGTGCCTGCAGCAAAGGAGCACCGACCACCCTAGGGTATCTGTTCAGGCAGCAGACTTAACTGATCCAGACTGCCCACTTGCTGGTTGCACTAATGGAGGAGTGAGCCTAGCAGCGGCTTGTGAAATGGGAGTGTAAGTGTAGAGGGAGAGCAACTTAAACTGCTTGAATCCGCCCTACCCCACTTCCCAATCCAGCAATGGGATGCCATCAGAGGGCTGAAGCACACAGTTGGATGGACAATACAGCAGATACGTGAGTGTCGCCAGCTCCCAGGGGAGGCATCTAGGACCCCCTTGGTACTTAATCATTGTCATGTCCCCCGGTCTTGTTTTGCTTTTGTTATGTATTCTTACGTATTTCCTTTTGTAAAAAAAAAGAATATTTTATTCCGTATCCCATTTCAGAATATGGACAATTAGAGTCATTTTCAGATCTATTATGTTTATTAAACCAAATTAATGCATCTCCTTGTGATTAGTTTTATAGTCCCAATTTTGTTGGTTAATTTTCCTATGTTTTCAGTTTTGATTCATGAGCTTCTATTGACTTGCAGATATTTTTTCTCCTCTCTCCCTTCACCCATCCCTCCCTCTTTTCTCTTCCCTCCCCTCCTCCCAGTCTTTCTCCCCTTACCCCCTTTTGTCTGGTAGTGTTGGAGTTGGCACCAATCATGAATCAGATATTAAAATATCAGTCACAATGCCTTAGAAAGCACTGAAGGTAACACAAGAATTAGTACAGTTTGTAACCTGCATCATATGCTGTATGCTAGTGCTACCTAATAAAGAAAAATACATATTTGTAATGTGGTTGATTAACTCTCAGGGATACATAATTAAGTAAAAACAAATATAGCAAAAAAGAACAATACAGCAATAACAAAAAACAACAAACACACAAAAAATCCTAGTTCATCTAAAGAAGAAATGAGTGGCATGTTTCAAAATTTAGGAGACTGACAAGCAAGTTAAAATCAAATTCATGGTAATTGAATTGAAAAGGGATTCCGTCCAGTTAATGGTCACTAAGTAATGGTTGCTCTATCAACACAACTGCTTAAACATTTGAAAAGTAAATATTCTATCCATTACCAAAATGCTTTCCCATCTCCACATACTTTATGATGACTCTCAAAAATAAGATCCTCTGTAGACACCATGTGTGACAATGTGACATCTGAAAGATGTCCCATAACAAACAAGAGAACCATAGAAGATTAAAAATCACACTGAAAATTTCTAAGAAAAACCCTTAGTTTATCTCTGACATCGGGTCTGAAGTTGAGTCGGACAGCCATTTCTCTGGCTGACCACAGAAGTGGGTGGTTTCAATGTAGAGTCATGTTGGGTGTGTGTGTGGCAATTTTGGACTAAGAGCTCACTCAGTGTGGCCCAATGAGCCACCTGTAACATTCAATGGAAATGCATCTGCAGAAAAACAGATTTAACTCTTTTTTTGCATCCTCACTCCAAAGAGGCACGGCCTAGAAACTAAGACAGAGTGGTAGTTGAGGGGTTTCTCTATTGCCTTGCACATTTAACTAAAGTTTAAATGAGGATAAGGGATGCAGCTCAATGGCCAATCGTTGCCTAGCATGGACGAAGCTCTGAGTTCCATCCCCAGAATTGCAAAACAGGAAGAAAAAGAAGTTAGAAGTGTGTGAGAGGGCTGGAGAGGTGGCTCAGCGGTTAAGAGCAGTGACTGTTCTTCCAGAGGTCCTGAGTTCAATTCCCGGCAACCACAGGGTGGCTCACAACCACCTTGAATGAGATCTGGTGCCCTCTGCTGACATGCAGGCAGAGGATTGTATACATAATAAATAAATAAAATATTAAAAAAAAAAGAAGTGAGATGTGACACATTTAACCCCCTGTGATAACTCTAATGGAGTAAAGGTAGAAGTTGTGGGATATTCCTATACACTGTGTGAATATATGTTGCTGTGATTGGTTTAATAAAGAAACTGACTGGGCAATAGCTGGACAGAGTAAGGTCAGGTGGGAGAGCCAAACTGAGAATACTGGGAAAGAGAAGGGTAGAGTCTGGAGTCGCCAACAGATGGAGAAGTAAGGTGAGCATGCTGTACTGAGAAAAGGTACTAAGCCTCATGGCAAAGCGTCGATAAGAAATATGGGTTAATTTAAAATGTAGGAGTTATGGGCTGAGTTTGGTGGCGCACGCCTTTAATCCCTGCACTCGGGAGGCAGAGGCAGGCGGATCTCTGAGTTCAAGACCAGCCTGGTCTACAGAGCAAGTTTCAGGACAGCCTCCAAAACAGTTCAGAGAAACGCTGTCTCGAAAAACAAAAAACAAAGCAAAAAAAAAAAATGTAGACGTTAGCTAGTAACAAGCCTGAGCTATTGACTGAACATTTGTAACTGACATTAAATCTCTGTGTCAGTTATTTGGGAACTACTGGGTGGGAAAGAAAAGTCTGCCTACAGGAAATGTTGTCAAGAAACACAGACAAATTTGCTTGACACACAGTTAGTTAGCCAGTCAGTTTTGCTCACAGAAGATGAGAGATTGCTGTTTCTGCGATGGCATCCTTGTTCCTGGTACCACAGCAAGCAGCCTGAGCATCAGAATGCTAGAGTTATTTTCCCATCATTGGGAGCCCAGTGTGCTGACATGAGTGGGTACCAGGACACATGTGGGATGTATACAATAAGAGCCTTGAACTTAGCCTGGTGGTGGTGGTGGAGGTGGTGGTGGTGCACACCTTTAATCCCAGGTTGAGGCAGGCAGATCTCTGAGTTCAAGACCAGTCTAGACTGCAGTTCAAGGACAGCAAAGGCTACACAAAGAAACCCTGTCATGAAATACAAGCAAAACAGAAACGACAAAAAAGAGCCTTGATCTTAGAAAATTCTATTGTTGTTATTACTATTATTATTATAATTAGCACTAAACATCTCTGAGCCTCAAAATGAAATAATAGTTCCATTCCCCCAGAGCTATTGTTTCAGTGAGGAGGAAGAATGTCTGGAATACTCTGGCATTCAGCAAATCCTCGCTGCTTTTCTTCATTGATTTCCTCATGTAGTGAGTCAAGAGGATTGTTTTTTTCTCTTCCTTTTTTTTTAAAAAATTTAAGTTAGAAACGAGTTTGTTTCGCATGTCAATTCCAGCTCCCTCTCCCTCCCCTCTCAAGTGGATTTCTAAAGTTGTACTTTTATTGCTTTTAATTACGTGTGTGCGCGCACGTGCGTGTGGGGGGGGGAGGGGGGCACCCACCCAAAGGGATCAGAGGTGCTGGGTTTTCCCAGGGCTGGAATTAACAGGTGGTTGTGAGCTACCAGCTCAGGTGCTGGGATCTGAACTTGGGTCCTCAGCAAGAGCAGCATGTGTTCTCAAACGTTGAGTCATCTCTCCATACCCGAGTGTGTTTGGTTTTTGGTTTATATGTATGGGGACTAGAGAGATGGCTCAGCGGTTAAGAACACCTGCAGCTCTTCCAAAGGACCCGAGTTTGGTTCAGCACCCGTGCCAGGTGACTCACAGCTGCCTCTAACTTCAGCCCCAGTAGGCTCTGATACTTCTGACCTCCAAGTGCCTGCACTTGTGTGCATGCCCACACACATACATATACTTAAAAATAAAATAAATATTAGAAAATATAGTTATGTCTGTGTGAGCATGTGCATGAGGGCAGGTGCGAACAGAGGCATTGGGTCATCCGGAGCTGGATTTATAGGCAGTTGTGATCCACCCAGTGTGGCCGCTGGGAACCAAACGGGTCCTCTAAAAGAACGGCAAGTGGGCGTAACCCCGGAGACATCTCGCTTGCACCCTCAAGTGCATATTTGGGCCTGCGCCAGAGCCCTGTGGGGCCCCCCTTCTCTCGTGTTGAGAAGTAGCTCCTAGGATCCCATTTGTATTAGATAGAATTTGGGTTCAGATGCTACAGCCAAGGGCCCCCAAGATGACAGTGACTTGCAAGAGGTAGGGATGTGTTCCCTCACTTGACACTGGGGGAGACACTGGTTGACATGGCAGCTGGAAGGCGCCTTGGTTGTTTTATTGCCCCCCCCCACTCTTCCAGGGGGAAAAATGCTTTGTCTGTGTCAAAACACTTAACGTGTCTTTCCCAGAAGTTGTACAGGCCACTTCTGCTCATATCCCACAGATGAGTCACCTGATGACAAGGCGTGGTAACTTTCAGTGCAGGCTGGGGACTTTGTCTTCAATCCATGAGACACAGCCACATCTGCCATTCTACGTTTCTTTGCCTAGAGGGGCATTGAGAATAAAATAATGTAAGGAGATGAAGTTTAAGCCCTGAGACGGTTGAGCTGGGGAAGGAGGTGCAAAGACCATCCTAACGAGCTGGGCAGGGGCAGCACAATGGGTTGGTGGGGGTGGGGTTGTTGGAGTTGGGGGTGGGAGGGTGGGGGGTGGACTTGAAGCTTTTCCCACCAGAGTAGTTCCCTCGGGCTGCTCCTTTGGGGCTCTCCGTAGAACTCTAAGTCAGTGGCCTCTCTTCGTGTTGCCTGAGTTCTTTCATTAAGGAAATGAAATGAGAAGTGGACAGAGGCCCAGACACCCCTCTCATTACTGAGACACCCTGGTGGAAGAAGAGACATTGCTTCTGGCTGCAGGAATGCAGTAGGTGAACCCCAGACCTGGCCTGTGGAGACCGAACGAAGCAAGTTCCCAAAAAGGTGAACAGAATCAGGGACCATGCTGAGCTGAGCACAGCCAGGAATTCTCAGATTTACCAGACAATTGGCCCAAGGAGGGAGGAAGAGGAAGAGGAGCAGGACCATCAGAAAAAAAATCCTTCCCAACTGAAACAAAACTAGAGAAAAGGAGTTCCGCTCTATCATCCTGATGGACAGAGTGTGGGGGTCTCAAAAATAGCAGAACAAGCAAGTCTGTAGAAAAAACAAAACATACATGTGTTGAAGAAGCTGGGCAGTGTTGGCACACATCTTTAATCCCAGCACTGGGGAGGCAGATGCAGGCGGATCTCTGTGAGTTTGAGGCCAGCCTGGTCTACAAGAGTGAGTTCCAGGACAGGCTCCAAAACAATACAGAGAAACCCTGTCTCGAAAAACCAAAAAATAAAAAATAAAAAAATAAACAGGCCCAAACTAACATGTCAGGAGTTCCTTGGATGGGAGCTCAGCCTTTTTCTTTGTAGTGCTGAGGCTGTAGATAAGTTCTTTAATGAACTTCGCACCCTCGTCTGCAAAAGGTGGTGGTACCAAATCCCTGCAGTGGTGACTAAGCTGAAATGAGGTGAGGCTCTTAGCATGGGACCTGGAAGGGAATGAACGTTCACCTGCTGTCATGGATGCTGCAGAGATCAGAAGGGCGTTCAAGGAGAAACACAAATGGGAAAGAGGGAGGTTGGGGAGGAATGGGAAGGAGGATCTGCAGGCTTGGCTGTCTGAGAAGTTGGCTGACACTTGGGACAATCTCAGCAGGATCTTCCAGAGCCCATGGCATGCACACACACATACATGCACACACACATGCAGGCACACACACATACATGCACACATGCACACATGAAGAACCAAGACTAGTTTTGAATCTGCGTCAGAACTCCCTGTTTTAGGAACAGATATTGCTTTTATAGATGTTAGGAGAGGCTTGGTTTTGCTGTGTGACAAGTGAAACCACACTCCAAACTCAGTGCTTATTACAACGACAAACATTATTTCTTGCTGATGCTTGCACCCATAATGTGCTTTCCATGCCATGCCATGCCATTTTTACTCCAGGACACAGATGGCACACTCTCTGTCTCTGTTTCTGCACATTGCCAGATTTCATGGGAAAAGAGACCATCGAAGATACTGAGTTGTCAGTCTTCTCTCCAAAGTATTGCAAATCACGATGTGTTGAGAGTGTTTGTATAATTCTCCTGTAGAAGGATGAACGTAGGAGACAACATTCCAGTCAACCACAACAGACTCCATGCATATCCAGGAGCCCAAAAGACAGGTGGTGGCTAAGAGCTGCCCTCTGCAAAATAGGTACAGCAATATCTGTCCTATGGACCTTACTTAGAATAGGTGGAAATTTACATGAGTAATAGATTTTCCATAGTGTACCCCTGATGCAGTAAATCAGATGGAGCAAACTGAAAACGCAACAAAACAGAAAAAAAACAGGTATATTTGAACAAAGCAACTCCCAGGTGAGCCCTCCAGCCCCAGACATCAGGGGTCAGTTTAATCAGGAAGCTTATATACCCTGTAGGCTAGGGGTGATGACATGTCTGCCACAAACTGGGTTTGTGCCCGAGTATGGTCAAAAGCTGACCACTTTAGATGGGAACTTGGTGTAAGTGTTTCGACAGATCTGATGGGATGGACAGGGATGGATTATGACACTCAGGAGCCAAAGAATACTGAGTGTTATAGCTTAGATGGAAAGGTATTCTGACACTCAGGAGTCACAGAATGCCACAAGTCACAGTAAACATAGCAGTAAACATAGCCCTGCTTCACAGAAAGGCTTCCCAGTGTATCAGCTCTGCTCCCCCAGAAGACGGTTTCCCCCACAAAGTTGTTACAGTTCCAGCCTGGTGCCCCGGAGAGCAGAGTATAACATCTCTGCTTAGCCAGGGGAAGGCTCCCCAAAGAAAAGTGTTATAGCCTGCTCTGCCCAGGGTCATCTCTGCTCCAGCAAAGCAAGGTCTCACCCAAACCTCATTCAAGATATTTATTGGGAGGGAAGAATCCAGGAGAGTGGCTGCCCTCTGCCAGGGTGGCAGAGGACAGCCAGGCAGCCAGAGCAGTCATAAGCTGAACAGACACAGGATTTATATATGGCTTCCAGGGTGGGGATTGGTCAGATTTTAGTGCTGAGCTCAGATTGGCTAGAGCTCTGCTCGAGGATTGGTTAGTTTTCTGCACAGGATTAGGGTCAGATTTGGCTCTGGTTTCAGGGCCAAAGTGTGTTTCTTTCTCTGGTCCTTTTTAGCCTTTTGGCTCCAATTTTAGGGCCAGGGTGCATTTCTTTCACTGACTCTGATTCCAGGGACAAAGTGTGTTCCTTTGGCACTGGTTTCAGGGCCAGGGTACATTTCTTTGGTTCTGATTGCAGGGCCACAGTGTGTTTCTTTGGCTCTGCTCAAGGTGTGTTTCTTTGGCTGGTCCTTTTCCCTACACTTGGGCTACTGATAACTTCAGGGAAGGAGCTGCCAAAGCTACCAAGAATGTGGGGCTGAGCTTTTTGGTGCCTTTTCTTTGTTGGAAATTCTCTGAGAGGGCAGGGTTTTTTGTGGGGGGCTTTCCAGATCAAGCAGGAGTGAGCTGGGAGTTCCAGTCAAACAATGAGAAGTACAGCTATGAGGTTAGTTGGTAAACTGTCATGTCCCCAACTCCTAAGAGGGAGTTTCCTTACCTGAGTATTGGAAGAGATAATGGCACTATTTTTCTTTCTTTCTTTGGTTTTCAAGACAGTTTCTCTGTGTAGCCCTGGCTGTCCTGGAACTCGCTCTGTAGACAGGCTGGCCTCAAACTCACAGAGATCCGCCTGCCTCTGCCTCCCGAGTGGGATTAAAGGAGTGTGCCACCAGGTCCAACTACAGTGTTATTTTTGTATCTCATCCACTCTGTGCCCAGGAAAGATCTTTCAACCATGCTAGTGCCACACTGTCTTACATGCTTTGTCCTGCTCAGTCCACAGAAGTATGCCACTAAAGCCACTAAGGTCACTCACCTCACAGACGGATAGACACATAAAATGCAGTGGCATGTTATTTAGTCTCAGACGGGAAGGAAATTCACATTTAAGCCACACATGGCTAAACCTTGAACATGGTGTGGAAAAAGCCAGGCGCAGCAGGACTGACACTGTGTGGTTACAGTCACATAAAGTCCCTCCAGTACTGGACACATAGACACAGGAGATGGAGAGGCTTAGCAGGGCTCGGGGAGCTGAAGCCAGGGAGAAACTGCTTGCTTCATGGGTACAGAGTCCTGGTCTTCAATGAGGAGAGGGTCTCTGAAGCTGAGCAGTGGTGACAGTTGCACAATAGTGTGTGTCTACTTAACGCCACCAGAGTACACACCTACAGGGTTTAAACAGTAACACGCTGGCCATGCATCCTGGTTTGCTTTCTGTTGTTGTGATGCATACCATGATCAAAAGCAGCTTCCAAGCCATGGTCCATCACGGAGGGAACTCACTAAAATCGTCTGGAACTGTGTTTAGACTTTACATTTTGATTGTCATCTGAGCTGAAAATTTTCAAAATAGAATACTTATTTAACTGGGAGACAGAAAATAACTGTAATGAGTGTTTGTAATGCTTTTACTTTTTAAAAGACGGTATTCGTATTGGTCTTTGGGGGTTTCACATCATGCACCCCAGTCCCACTCACTCCCCAGTCCCCCCCACCCAGGAAAAAGAACGTTTGCTCCCCATCTGTGCTGCCTCTCCATCATCCCGTCACCCACCTTAGTGGCACTGGGAGCTGCAGAACGTCACACAGCAGACCCTTAGTGGCACTGGGAGCTACAGTATGTCACTCAGCAGACCCTTTTGTCCAAATAGCTTCACTTGCAAATGTTCACTTTAATGAGCCGTTGGTCTGTGTCAAAGCCTCCAATTTCTGTTACACCATCAATAGTGGACCCTCATCTAAATGCCTCTCAGATAGCCCGCTGCTGCCCTCCCTCCGCCATCATGGGGATCCTTGGTCTATGGCTCAGCGCCAGTCCCTTCAGGTACTCCAACAGGTCATAGCTGGGTAGGTGTGAGGTGGGCCAGCTCAGAGCAGTGGGTATGGATCCTGGTGGTAGCTAAGTTGGTTGGTGTGGTAATTAAATGTAATTGGGGCCCATAGTCTCAGGGAGTGTCACTATTAGGAGGCGTGGCTTTGTTGGAGTTGGGGAGCAGGAACAGGAATATAAACCATTAAGTAGCTGTTTATTGAATCACTCCCTAGTTCATGCTCAGCTAGCTTTTGTCTATAGCCAAGACCCCCCCCAGGGGTAATGCTGCCCACAGTGGGCTGTGGGCAATCATCAGTCTCTCAGAGACATGCCATGGGCAAGCCTGGTCTCACTGGAGGTTCACTCTTTCCAGGAGTGTCAAGTTGACGTGAAAACTAGCCAGCACATTGTATAAAGATGAGGGCCTGAGCTGGGCGGTGGTGGCGCACGCCTTTAATCCCAGCACTCGGGAGGCAGAGGCAGGCGGATCTCTGTGAGTTCGAGGCCAGGCTGGACAGATAGCCTCAAAAACAATACAGAGAAACCCTGTCTCGTAAAAACAAAAAAAACTCTCTACTGGGAAAAAAAATAACACATGCAGCCATTTTGGAGGACTTACGACTTGGTATTTTTGTTCCAGAACTTTAAAAACAGAGCGATGAAGAGATCTCGGATGGCTCTGATGTTCTCTGCTGGTTGCTGAGAAGGCTGTGCTGGGCAGGAGAGGACGTGGACTGACGGGACATTCCCTCTGGCCTCCGACGTGGGCCCTTGTCTCTTCAGGTCCACTCAAGCCCCTCTCAGAGTTGGGCTTTCCTCTCTGGCCTTGGTAGTAACTTAACTGGCAGACCCAGAAGAGGCCGTGGACATCTTTTAAAACCTGTCTCTGTCATGCCAGGAAGAGCGGTCCCGGCACCCACCCAGCAAGTCCTTTCCAAGTTGAGACTGGACAACGGATTTTGGACTTCTTATCTACTGCTTCCTCGGGTTCTAACTGGGCAGTGTAAGACCCCGAATTTATAGAAATAAAATATAAGCTTAAACAGGGAGGGCACCCCACTAGAGAACTTGGGAAGTGAACAAAGGACCCCATCCCAGGAACTGTCCATACCACAGAATGGAATGTATGGTTTAGAGACCTTAATTGCAGAAGGGCTGTAAATCCACAAAAAGCCAATTATGGGCTGCCATCTGTGAAGAACTGACCAGAGCAAACAAGACTAGTGGGAAACAAGGAGATAACACTATTTACTTAGGGAGAGATAATTAACTCATGCCAAGGTTTGAGGAATTTACAATATGAAGGACATCTACTTCCCTGGGTCGGGAGTTACGTACCCCCTTCCCCCGTCACGAGTTAGGGACCCCTCCCAAAAGCTTGTGGTTTTTGTCTTTAAAAGCTGATTGTAACTGAACCTCGGGGCCAATCGGTCTAAAAGCTGACCGAGAGGCCCATCTGCAGATGCCTAATTAAAGCCTCTTGCGTGTTGCATCAATTAGCGCGTGGACTCTTGATTCTTGGGGTGACGAATCCAGCCTGGGGACCCTCCTCAATTTGGGGTACCCCAACAGGCAGCTCGTCAGTTCTAAGGCTCGAGCAAGCTCCTTAGTTTCCCTGGGCCCCAGTCTCCTCGCCTGTGGAATAAAGGGGGGGGTCCCCAGCTGATGAGGTGGTGGTCAAGGCTCCTTCCCCAGCACCTAGGCTCAGGGTCTCCACACTTCTCTCCTTTGCAGAAGCCAGCTGCACCCCCCCCCCCCCAGGAGGCCCACAGAGCACCTCCAAGGCAGATGGAGGCAATGCTCAGTACAGTTACACCTGCCAGTGTGTGCTACGGTGACAAATGACCTCAAACTCGGATAGAACCGATTGCCATGGGTTGGCGCATTAAACACAGCCAGCAGGAGGGACTTCCAGGAACTTGGACTTGCCTGGAAGTTTTAAGGACTCCCAACCCATTATGGGGAAGGCATGGCGGGAGGAAGCTTGCCTTCGCTAACCAGGCCCCAGAAGCCACCCCCTCTCCCCGATGGGCAACAGCGGCTGGAGTTCAGACATACACAAACCACCGCAGTCCCTCATGCCATAGTTCTTTCCACACTCCAGAGATGGGAACAAAGGGGAGAGACAAAGGGAACGCGAAGGACGCTGGATTTCTTCCTGCTGACATATTTATTCCGGGTTTTGTGTATTTTATGTTCGACCTCTTCCACTGCCGAGGAAGGCCACTTCAGGTAGGTGTGCTGCGTTAAGCTGGTGGACATGATGGAAAACCAAAACACAAAATAAAATCTCTGTTTAGTCAATAACTGAACCCAGCGCAGCTGGCCTTCACAGAGCAGGCACCTAGTCTCCATGTAGTCTCTCTCGGGTGTGGAACAGTAGCCGAGGCCACTGCTTTCCAAACCTACCAAGAAAACTCTGTCTTTTCTGAAGTCAAAATGGGAAACGCGGGGAGCAGAGCATTTCAAGCCTCCTCCACAAGAGGGCGCAGAGTGCCCGTTGCCGGGCCGCTCTGCCCCCAGCCAGCCCCGCCCGTGGCCTTGCGTTGCTGGCTCACAGCTCACCTTGTTTTGGCAGCAATGTTTCTCCGAGCCTCTTTGTTACTCCAGCCTAGGAGTAAGTGGAGAAGCCTTGGAGTCAGGTGTACTTGGATTAAAATCCTGGCTCTGCCATTTGCTAAAATCTTGGCAAGGTAGCGCTCATTCTGATTAATAATTAGTGACTTCTTCCCAAGCCTGGGGAAGCATAGAATTATAGAAGCTGGCACACAAAGGGACCTGCCTTGCACCTGCGTCACTGTAGCCCCTGCATTTCATGCATCAGAACCCAAGGTCAAACCCAAGATTGAGGCTTGAGGTCAGCCTACGTCTTACTTTCTGGACTCCTTCTTTCCCCTCCGGCACACATGAAAGGCAAGGGTCATTCACCAACAAGAGAAAAGACAGGACGCCCTTTTATGCTTCCCGTTAGAGCCCAGACTGAGTGGGCATTCATCATCTGGCTTCCGCAGTTACTTGACCCCTGGGCTCTCGGCTTCCTCAGTGGCCGCTGTGGAAAGCACAGGGTAGAGATTAAGACGGTACCTACCCCACAGTGTCTTGGGCACTTTCAACGACACCTCCTCATAGAGCCTGGCACTTCACAGGCCTGGGCTAAGTGTTAGTTCTGGGTTTTGTTTTGTTTTTTTAGCATAGTATTTTCATTATTTGGGAATTTCACATAATGCACCCAGTCCTCCCAGGTCCATCCCCCCAACCCTTGTGACCTCCTCCCAGAAAAAAGAACAAACAAACAAAAAACTCCAAAACCAACTAGTCCATTTTGCGCTGTCCATACACTCACCGAAGCATGGTCAAACTCCCAGAGGCCAGCCCTTTAAAGAAAACTGAGCCCTTCCCCACGCACCCCGCCAGAAGCCTTCAGCTGTGGAGAGCCACACCTCAGCACCCCTACGTAATTGTTAAGAGTCTCTCCAGTGGCTTCCTGTCTACACTGTTTCCTTCCTTCCTTCCTTTCATTCTTTCTTTCTTTCTTTCTTCCTTTAGGGGTATGGGGAGAGGTTGTCACAGAAACTTATGTCTCTCATTCTCAACTTATACAGTCATAGATATCACTGCAAAAGCTTCCATGCCCTTGACAGTCAGCCGGGTAGCAAAGATCATAGACTTCTACATGTTTTCTGACAACAGCACGGTACTCCAGTGACAGTACAGGGACCAGACATCAACTCAGCACTCGGTTCTTAAAATCTGTGTCATGCGAGCTTTCAGAGCACGCTCTCATCCGTAAAGTGAAGGTTGACCATAGGGTTGTGGCGATGCATAAAATATAACTGTTGTGCCCAAACTCTGAACCCCCAAATCACCAAGAGACCCGGTCTGATGCAAAAGCAAAGAGTCTTTAGTTTTACCTGACGTATCAGCATCTCAGGAGGGAGGAGCAACATCTTGTGGATGGAGGCTCACCCTGACCCCCACCGGTGTCCTGGGCTCCGGCCAACCGTCCCCAGGAGGAAATGTAGATTCCTCCTGCTGTTTGCTTCCTAGAGCTTCTGTACCACAACTGGACAGGTTAAAACCAGAGAAGTGTCTTCTCCAGAAACTCCACAAGCTAGAGGTCCAAAATCAAAGTCATCAAGGCAGGCCTCCACCTGACACTGGCCAGGACAACTAGCTCCTGGTGGTGGCCATCCGCCTCAGCTGTTCCTGGGTTTGCAGCTGCAGAGATCTCGTCTGCTCCTGTTGCCCACGGGCCACCTTTTTCCTTGCTCTTTTTTGAGCTGCTGATTGGGATGATAGCCGTATTGGATGAAGGGTCCAGCCTCCTCCTGTATGGGCCACACAGTACTTTCTCTCTCTCTCTCTCTCTCTCTCTCTCTCTCTCTCTCTCTCTCTCTCTCTCTCTCTCTCTCTCTCTCTCTCTCTCTCTCTGGTTTTGTGAGACAGGGTTTCTCTGTATTGTTTTGGAACCTGTCCTGGAACTCGCTCTGTAGACCAGGCTGGCCTCAAACTCAGAGATCCACCTGCGTCTGCCTCCCGAGTGCTGGTACTAAAGGCATGCGCCACCACTGCCCGGCAATACTTTATCTCTTAATTGCATCTACAGAAAAGATGTTGTTTCCAAATAAAGTCAATCCTCAGACACCAGAGATTAGGACTTTGGTCTGCTTGGGAGGGAGGGGCACAGCTAACTTCACATTTGCTGTTTACTTTTCCGTATTTGTATTGTTTCTGTTGGAGTCAGTCCTCCACCCAAGCACACAGAGCCAAGCAGCCATGGGATGAAAGCGCCCTCTGAAACCGGGAGCTGACATAAATCTTTCTTATAAGCTTTTATGTCAGAGGTTCCGTAACCGTGAGGCAAAAGCGGCTGACACCGCTTCCCACCCTTCTGAACCATCCCTGCACTCAAGGACTGTGCTCCCCTTTTACTTGGACACAGACCAGAGCGTCATGGCCAGGCCTGGCTTGTATCTCTTTCTCCTTACATGGAAAAGTGGAGAACTTTAGTTTTCTGTTCATCTCCCGGGATCTTCCAATTATCTTGCATCACATGACAGACACAGCTTCTTTTCTAGTGTATGGCCCTTATGGACTGCCCCCCACCCTGCCCCCCCCCCGCCTGTCCTGGTGCCAGCCCCATCCCATGGCCCGTCTGTCTCCCCTTGCTAATCACCGCCAAGGTCCATCTCTAAACCACTTCCCCTGTGATGCCCGCTGGGCATTTGTTCCCAGTGCCCCCTCACGCCCAGGCTCCGCAGTTCCCCCTTTCCCAGCCCTTTTCCAGTTTCCTTGGAGTTACAATATTCACTATAAGACCCTGTTTCTCTGCATAGGCTGGTGGCTTCTGGGAGATGGAAACAGACCTTTGTCAGAATTCCATTACACTAATGAAATGCCTGAGATAACTCATTTGTCTCAGAGACTCTGAGGTTCCAGCCCACAAACACTTTGGGTCTGTGGAGAGCCAAATGTCATCATGGGAGCAGGTGGGGAAATGACTTCAGAAGTAAAACTGTTCACCTCACAGCCAGGAAGAAAGGGGCATGAGGAGAGGCAGGGACTCCCTGAGCTGTGTTGCAGGGCTCACCTCCAGTGATTGCAAGGCCTCCCACTGCACCCCAGCTCTTGAAGGACCCACGGCCAAGCTAGGGACCAAACCTTTAACTTGGGCCTTGGCCTTAGGCTCCATAACAATGTCACAGAGTGGGCAGCAGAAAACAGAAGCTATTTTCTCACAACTCTGGTGATAGAAACCGGGATCAAAGTCTCCCAAGTCAGCTTCTTCTGAGGACTGGCTTTTCCCCTTAGTGGTAGATGGAAATTTCCTTTGTGTTCACACGTTCTTTCCTGTGTGTCTATGTCTGGTTTCCTTTTCTTAAAGTCCCATTAGGATACACCCTTACAATGTCATTTCAACTTATCTCTTCAAAGACTCTGTGATGGTTACTGTTGTGTTTGGTTTGTGACAGAATCTCACTATGTAGCCCTGGCTATTCTGGAACTGTCTATATGGATCCATCTGGCCTCAAACTCAGATATCCCTCTGCCTCTCCCTCTGCGTCCTCGGTGCTGGGTTAGTTTTTAATTATCAACTTGCCACAGCCTAGAATCATCTGGAAAGAGTCTCAGTGAGGAATTATGTAGATCGGTTTGGCTTTTGGGCACTTGATGTAGGAAGGCCAAGGCAGACCACGGTGGGCAGCACCATTCCCTAGACAAGAGGTCCTGAGCAGGGCAGAGACAGCTGGGAGAAAATAAGCAAGGATGCATTTATCCTCTTTTCTCCTGACTGTGGGTGTGAGGCGACTGTTTGACTTCCCCAAATGACAGGCTGTAACTTGGATATAAATGACAACCACGACATAACTACCTCAGAATACAGTTACCTTCTGTTCTGAGGCACTAAGAGTACAGACTCCAGGTCATCTCGGGATGGGGGTGAGGTGACATGATTTGACCTAAAACAGCTATTACATTTTAATAAGCTTAAATAATATATAAACGCATTGTTGTTACTAGCACTTCAAAGGGATGCTGGAGCGCCCCCCCTCCCCTTCCGTCCCTGAGCCCGTGTGTGGATCAGCCCTTTCATAAAGATGTGGTTTTGGTGGGTTTTTTTTTTTCCTGCTGTGAAATACTTTGTATTATGTCCACTCCTGTGCAAACCCGTCTTCTCCATTCTTCCTGTGTAGGTGTTACTCTCCTCCTTGCCTTGACATAGAGATGAACTGTGACTAACACATTCAGAGTAGTTGCTGGGCTATTGAAAGATGGAAGCATGGCGTATGTAAGTCCGCTACGTAATTTCCACAATCTCTTAATATTTTGAGTTCTCCTTCTCCTTACATGTAAAATAGAGGACAGCAATTGTGCTGGCCAGTTTTATTTCGGCTAGAGTCATCTGAGAGGAGGAAACCCCAACTGAGAGAATGTCTTCATCAGCTCAGGCTGCTGGCAAGCCTGTAGGGCATTTTCTTGATTAGTGATTGATGTGTGGGCCCAGCCCATTGTGGGTGGGGTGTCAGGGCCCATAAAGAGGGGTCCATTTTATCTGCCTCAAGATCAGAGAGTTTAAAACTGTTCTTAGACCTATTGTAAGATGTTCTGGTCTTGGTAGTGGATGTCTTTATCTAAATAACAACAGACTTGTGCTCAGGAGTGTTTACTCTTGACCCTGAAGGCCAGCTGGCAGATGTGGCTACCAAATACAGGGAGGATTAAGAAAAGTAAGTCTGTTTGCTCCTTATATGCAATAGTAGAAGTCTTTTGCCATTGTTGCCCACTTTTGGTTGGGTACTTAAGAATGTTAAAGAATAAACTAAGGGCATTCAAAATTGACTAGATTTGCCCTCCTGACTCCATCCCATGTCTCTGTCTTTCTCTTAACATCTCTACCTAGCTTTTCTTAAGCCACACTCCCCCTCTTAGGTACAAACCATGGGCAAGTCGGCTGGCTCCAGCTGCAGACCCGCAAAGACAGCCCCTCACATATGGCGCCCAACGCGCGGATAATACAGATGGCACCGCAACATGGACCTGAGCATGGGGGACAGAAGTAATGGACACCGCAGAGGAGCAGACACCGCTGGTGTAGAAGTGTGGAGAGAGCTCTCGGATGAAAGAAGTAAAGTGCGGTGAGTTAGCGTGGAGAACAAAGAAGTGCATAACTGTGGACATAAAACAGAAGACATTAGGTAAAGAAGCGAAATGCGATGAGTTAACCTCAGCAGTAAGGTGTCTATAAAACAGAAGAGTATTAGCCAGATGACTGCATATTTACTTGGGTGTATTTTAACAGCCAGGAGAAGTGAAGTAAGGGCAGCAGCAAGTACAAACATTTTTTAAATTTGTAAATTTTGTAAGTGTCCTTCCCCTTCACAAAAGTCGCCGCCCCAGCTGTCTCGGAGCTACACTGGGGCTTGGGGAAGCTAAGGTGCGGCCCCACATACGCTGTAGGTCAGCAGGGCCTGCGGGTGCCAAGGACTCAGAGTTGCTATGACGGTGGCTGCTGGCTTTTCAAGCAGCTACATCCACAGGTGACTGTAGTGGGCCAGCCCAGGCCCAGAGTGAAGGCAAGCTGAGGCCAGGCCTAGAAGCCCTGCAAACAGCTTCCCACAGTGGAGCCGCCCCTGGGCTGGGGGTCCTGGGTTCTATAAGGAAGCAGGCTGGGCTAAGCCATGGGGAGGAAGCAGGAAGCAGCTCCCCTCCATGGCCTCTGCATCAGCTCCTGCCCCAGGTTCCTGCTCTGTGTGAGTTCCTGTCCTGACTCCTTCTGTGAGGGACCATGGATAAGGAAGTGTGAGTCAGATGAACCCTTTCCTGCCGAGGCTGACTTTGGTTGTGGCATTTCACCTCAGCAATGGTAACCCTGACTAAGACAGAAATTATTCTAGTCATCTCCTAGAGCCATCCAATTAGCTGGCATGTGGCGGTTACCTTTCATGGGGCAGGCTGATGCATTGAGAGTTGCCTTTTGTGGAGCTGATGCCTCTGCTTTGCCTGGTAGTCTAAATTATAAGGAAAATCTGCACCTAAGTGATTCAGATGGTAACTGCTGGCTAATCTTTTTACAGAGAACACCTGGCTACTCTAGTCTTGTGTATCAGCTCTCACAAAGCTTGTGTCTTGACTTGGTAGACTTCCTAGGGGAGCCTTTACCCTCTCTGAATAGCAGAGGGGAAGTCGGGGGAGTGGGAGAAGAGGGAGGGGGAACTAGGATTGGAATGTAAAAAACTAAAAAAATAAAGTTATAAACAAAACAAAGCTTATGTCTTACCTTTCAGTTCCAGGTTACAACCCATCATAGCAGAAAAGTCACAGTGGCCAGCCCTCGAGGGATTCTTGCCGCTTTCGTCATGAAGGGACCAGCCCCCAGTTTTACCCATTACGGGCTAACATGTGCTCTTCTGACCTTGCCGCTCCTGTCCTGGTCTCTAGGTCAGATGCCGTCCTCGTGGCAAGGAACCAATCAGAAGTTATCTGTCGGGGCTGTGCTTTACGGCTCTGGGTGTGCTTTATGGACAAGTGCACAACAGTGATGTGAAGAACATAGCAACCGCCCTGGCCTGGGAAGGCCTATGGGCCATAACAACCAGTTGACCAATCAACACAGGGCGGGTTGCCCAAGCCTGAGACTGTTGCATACCCCTAGACACTCCCTTTACACTGCCCTATAAGATTCCTGCCTCGTGATTTCTCGGGGTCTTTTCTCCAGCCATCCGCTGTGGTGGATGGATGAGAGGCCCAAGTTAATGGAGTTAGCTTGTTAAACAACTACAATAAAAGGCTCTCTGCCTTGCAATGAAATGGGCCTCTTGGTGATTTTGGAGTTCAGAATTTGGGCACAACACTCAAAGTGTACCCAATAGGTTCAGATTGAGGGATTTTTGCCAAAGCCTTTCTGATAGCATATTTCTTCTTCAGCTTCACCTCAGGGAACACACTGGGTAAAGCCTTTCATTTGTTCAAAATCCCTTCAGTCCTCAGAGGCCCGGTGAAGTTATTCAGTCAACAGATGGGAGAGTGTAGGAGCTAAAGTTACGCTTTAAGTTTTACTTGTTGGGCCTATGAGATCAATAAAACAAAACCACCTCTAACCTACAAGCCCCTGGCCCAAGGACAGATACTTCCTGAGATGCTGGAGGCTATGGCCCATATAAGATAACAAACCGCATGTTTTCACTTCCCTAAAGAAGTCTGGTTGACTCAACTGCTCTGGACGTGCTTGATCACACGTAGACAGAGTGCATTGTTAACCTCCCTGATTGGGGAGAAGATCATTACCACAGTTTAAAGTCAAATCTGAAGCAAGCTTTAGTTAAATACTGGTCAGATTGATGGACTGTCTGGCCAGATCCATCTCTGGTTTCCCAGAAAATGACCCTGAGTTACACAAACAGTAACCTCCAACATTTCAGGAAGCATCTGTTCTTAGGCAAGGGGCTTACAGTTCAGAGTTTCCTGGATCTCTAAGGTGTAGTAATTAAAACTTAAACTGTAACTTTGGTTCTCACATTACAGAGGAAGAAGGTATATCAGGATGTAATGCTTGCCCCTGATTGGATGAAGGGTTTGCCTTTTTAAGCATCTGTGCAATGTGATTCGTTGCCATTTTCTGGGAACCCTGGAATATCTTGGCCAGAGTCCATCACCTTGGTCAACATTTAATTAAAACTTGCTTCAAATTTGACTCAGTAAGTGTGGTAGTGTCCCTATTCTCCACTTGTGTAATTAACAAGAAGAGGGCGTGGCTAAGCATTTTCTGAACTTTGACTGCATTCATTGGTGGAAACCAGGCTCATTTTAGCTACTCCACACAAAGTACAAGTAACTAAACCACCCAGAGGGTGAGGTAGTAATCTCATTTCTAGTCTCTTTTACTTGCTTTTCAAAGTTTCTGATTAAATCAACGAAAGCACTGGGTTATTTCTAACAGACTTTAAACATCCCCGTCTGTCTCCTTTTCCAACAAAGATGGAGCCTGGCAACAGCACCCAGGTAGAATTTAATCACCTTGCTTGGTTGTTTGGTTTTCTTTGGATTTATTGTCATGGAAATGATGCTGATTATCATAAAAATTGAGGGTTTTTTTTTCCCAGTTGAAGAAAAACTTGGCAGAGCTACATAAATGCTAATAAAAATAGCTATGTCATTAAAGTGAATACATTTCTACAGAAAAAAATATTGAACAAACAGCAATGTGATTAGCTCGCTGAAGTGGTAAAGATTGAGACGGGGTCTTTGCAGCTAAGGGGCAACAGCGTACAGTGAAGGCAGGCAGGGGACCTGGACTTCAGGGCTCGGCAGTGGCTCCCATTTCTGCATTCTCAGAGGCCCCTTGGCCCGTCCCAGCCCCAGTGCCAAAGAAAGCCAGCAATAAGTCCAGCCTTCCCTTTAGCTGCTCCTTTATTGGAGGCTTCTCTATTGCAAGTGGAAATTTCCATATCCTTTCTCATAACAATTACCCTCCAATCAAGTTTTCCCCCAAAATGAACAAAAAAGCAGCTAGCTTTTCCCCACCAAGGAATTAAATGGCAGGCTGTTTTACAAGGGTAGTGTTTTAAGCCTGGAAGAAAATTTAGGCTGTGAGGGTAGTCCCCCTTGTAGACCCAACCCCGGATGTTGAGGGGGCACATTCCACTCTCCTCACTTCTAAAGAAAAGCTTCAAAAAGCTCATCCTTGGCCTTTTCTTATCCAAGTGTGCCGTATTCCTGAGACCCATTCCTGGACCTTCCTCATGGTCTGACTTTTAAGGTGAAGTAGAAAACTATTGGCCAGAACTCTGGACGCTGGAGTTGTACTGCTGTAGTGACTTTCAGTTTATCGTTTGTCCTTGATAAAGGGTGGGTCCCCCTTCTGGTTGAGATTCTCCCCTTGATAGAGTCAGTATAAAAGTATGATTCTACAGTAAAGAAAATAAAATTTACTCCAACCTGAATGTTCAAGGCCCTGGAACATGTCACTCAGAGATGTAGTTTGAAAGTTTTGGTTGCAGGAGGTGAAGGGACCAGACCCTCCCCCAGCCCCCTGCTTTAGCAGCCATGACAGGCTGCAGAAAAGACACAGCAAGATGTAGGCCTCTGACTCAGCACATGTTGCTGAGTTTCTGGCCTTCTGACCTTGCTAGACCTGCCCTAGTCACTAGGAGGTCAGATGCCCTCCATGTGGCAAGGAACCAATCAGAAGTTAGCTGGCGGGCTCTGGATGTGCTTTACTGTAATTGCAGAATGGTGGCCTGCAGAGCATAGCAACCACCCTGGGAGGGCCTATAGGCCATAGCAACCAGTTGACCAATCAACACAGGACAGGTCCCCCAAATCCGGAAGAGCACCAATCCTGAGACTGTTGCAAACCCCTAGACACTACCCTTGCTCTACCCAATAAATTCCCTGCCTCATGGCTCCTTCTAGTCCTTCAGAATTTGTGCACAACTTCTGTTGTGTTGTGTTGTACTCACAGTGAGGAAACAGATGAGTATAAAAAGTCTTTCTCTGTTCTGCCAGCCAGGTCCCAAATAATGACACAGAGACTTGGTTTTTTGTTTTTTTTGGGGGGGGAGGGGTTTCAAGACAGGGTTTCTCTGTGTAGCTTTGGAGTCTGTTCTGGAACTCGCTCTGAAGACCAGGCTGGCCTCAAACTCACAGATATCCGCCTGCCTCTGCCTCCCGAGGGCTGGGATTAAAGGCAGGCACCAGCATCATCCAATCTAACTAGCTCTTATAAGTTAAATTAACCCATTTCTATTAATCTACATGCTGCCAAGTGGCTCATGGCTTTTATCTCTCCTTCTTCGTGTCCTGCTTCCTCTGTGTCTGGCTGGCAACTCCTTCGTACCATGATCCTCTCTTCCTCTTCCTTCCTCTCTGCCTGGAAGGCCCGCCTATCTCTCCTGCCTTGCTATTGGCTGTTCAGCTTTTATTACACCAATCACAGCAGCACATCTTCCCACAGTGTGCAAATATTCTGCAACAGATGGATGCTGGTGTCAATTTGCTACCCCCCCTCCCCACTTCTCTTCTTTTATTTGGCCCAGGATCCCAGCTACCCTCATTCAGGTGTCTCTCCTCCCAGGTAACATGCATTTTCCCAGGTGACTCCAAATCTGTCAAGGAGACCAGGAGGATCATCACACGGGACAAAAATGAACTCAGGACAGGCTATCTTTCTAACATGTTGTTGTGCCCAGACTCTGAACCCCCCAAACCACCAAGACACCAGATCTGATGTAAAGCAGAGTCTTCATAATTAACGAGTTAACTGGAGTTAACTCAGGTCCTCCATCTGTGTGACACAGCAGGTGGAGTAGGAGGGACCCGGAGGAGCAGTGGGGCAGGATGTATGTTGGGGTAGAGCAAGGGGAGTGTCTGGGAGTCCTCTAGTTGCATAGCAACAGCCTGGGGATTGGTGCCCCTGTGGGCTTGGGCTACCTGTCCTGAGTTGATTGGTCAGCTGCAGTTGCAGAAAGGTTGCTATGCCTGGAGGCCCTCCCAGGGCAGCTGCTATGCCCTGAATTCCACCATTATCAGTAAAGCTCATCCAGAGCCCAACAGCTAACTTCTGATTGGTTCCTTGCCACATGGAGGGCATCTGACCTCCTAGTGACTAAGACAAGTTGGGCAAGGTCAGGGGCTCAATGCATGCTGCTGAGTCAGGGGCCTATGTCTTTCTGGGTCTTTCCTGCAGCCTGTCATGGCTGCCAAGGCAGGGGGTTGTATGAGGGTCTGGGTCCTTCATTGTCACATCAGAATGCACATGATGTCCACTTCTCATGGGGACCCTAACTAAGTCAATCAGTAGTGTCCACTTGATGTCCTCACTGTTCATACCCTTCTCTTTGTAATCAACAAGTAAATTTAGAGAGAAATGCTTTGAGACCGTCTGATTGTTATACCCCTAAACAACTTGTCATGTAATGATCTTCACATTCATACATGATCTCACCTGAATCAGTTATCACTATGGTAGTTGTAAGACAATGGTTTTAATTTCCTCCCTCCTTGTAACATAAGATTCTTGGCCTGGCTGGTCCTGCCACCCTTCTCTGCCCCAAAGAAACACATGGATGCTATATTAGTTATAAAGTTGTTGGCCGTTGTCTTGGGTTTCTTATTGGCTATCTCTGTCTTAAATTATTAACCCATAACTACTAATCTATGTATTTCCATGTTTTACCAGGGAATGCCGGACCTGCAACTCCTTTGCCTTCTACATCGTGACTGCTGAGCATCTCTGCAGAGAAGAGAGCGATTTCCCTGATTATATTTTGATTCTGCGCAGCTATGCCACTTCCTGCCTGTCTGTACAGCCCTCCAGACTTCCATGGTTAGGTAGTGGCAGTTTCTGCCCAGCTATGTCACTTCCTGGGATCACATGGCAACTCCTGTCTGCCTACACTTCCCAGAGTCCTCCTTGTCTCCTAATCCTACCTATCATCCTGCCTGGCCAATCAGTGTTTAATTCATCAACCAATAAGGCAAATATATACACAAAAGAACATTCCTCATCATGTCCTCACTCTTATTAGAATAATAAACACTGTCAATTTGTGAGTTCCTTCTTTTAGTCAGTGAATAGTAATCTTTTGTGGTCTGTCTTAGTCACCATCCTATTGCTGTGAAGAGACACTATAACCATGGCAAATCTTACACAAGGAAGCATTTAATTGGGTGGCTTACAGTTTCAGAATCTCAGTCCATTATCATCATGGCATCAGAAATGACGGCAGGACAGAGCAGTGCTGGAGATACAGCTGAGAAAGAAGTTTTTGATTCTTCAACACTTCCTCCAATAAGGCCACACCTCCTAATCCTTCTAATCCTTCTCAAGTGGTGCCACTCTCTGGGGACAGCATTCAAATATATGATCCTCTGGGGGCCATTCTCATTCAGACCACCACAATCTTTGGGTTTGAATCATCTCAGTGTGACTTGTGGAGTTGGCACCTGTGTGCTTTTGCCCAGCTCCAACAGCCCTCGGCACTTCCTTGCTTTCTGTTACAAGATATTCCACACTCATCTTTGCTCTTCTAAAAGAGTAATAAAGGGGGCAGAGAAGAGACACTGTGTCTCTTCACGATGGGGGCAGAGAGGAGACGCTGTGTCCCTTCACGATAATGGGGGCTCAAATATTGTGCATTTAAAATCACATGTTGTCTATTGGGTACTTAACATGTGACAATGACTGTACTAAGTCCTTCCTTTGAAGGACTCCATTTAAATCCATGAGGTGGGCATGATTACCCTGCTTCACGGGTGGAAGGCTGGGGCTCATCGAGGAAAAGTGGCTCACCCAGAGACACAAGGGAAGAATCTGCCCCGGTGTGTAAGGGAAGCAGGCTTCTTCCTCCTTCTAAAATCCATTATTATCCCTACATTACAGATTCTTCAGTGAACATAATATCCTCGAGATGCGTTGCTAATTACCTGAGTTCAACGATATCCATTATCCAGGCGTTCCATTAACAGGAAAACTTTGTGTTCAGTCATTGGGTCACAGTTGTCTGGCTTTGGGGTCAGTCCCCCATGTCTTGGCAATGTTCCTTCTGCACTACAAGTCACTTTCCCGAGAACATGTGATAGCATTGCATGAGTGCTGGTGTGCACACCCGTGCTTGCGTGGAGGCCCAGGCCTGGTCTTCTGATTGGTTAATAAAGGGCTGAATGGCCAATAGCTAGGCAGGAGAGAATAGGCGGGACTTCCAGGGATAGTTAGAAGAGGAGGAATCTAGGCAGCAGATTTCACCACAGACTCTGAAGAAGTCAGACATACGGTACAGAGCAGAGGTGACCGAGACATGTTTTAGAATGTAGATTAAAAGAGACAGGTTAATCTAAGTTATAAGAGCTAGTTGGAAAAAAAGCCTAAGCTATAAGCTGAGGCCAAACTTTCATAATTAATATAAGTCTCCATATCCTTATTGAGGAGCTGGTGGTCCCACAAAAGATGGTCCGACAAGAAATTTTGCCACAGAGGAGTGCCGATGAGAACCTTGACCTCGCAAGGCTTTTGCGAGACCCTGGGTTGGAGTCCTAAAACCACAGGGTTAGAATAAAGCCTGAGAAAACCCTGTGATTCAGAGGTGAGTGGAAGGAAATGGATTTGGATGAGGAAGGCCATTGTCAGCTTTGGGGACTTTGAGCAAGTCCTGGTCCCACAGCCATGAACTTCATTGTGTTCTTGTGTAGACCAAAGCTAATACTCCCTGTTGGCAGCACAACACAAAGGTCCTTGTGCTCACAGATCTCCAGAGAAACAAGAAAGGTTAAACACACAGGATTATTAAGTTCCCACAGCAGGACTGGAGGCAGACAGTAATCTAAATGACCTCTATACTATCTGTATGACCAATACCAGGCCCTTCTTTAGGTGGTCAAGCTAGAACCCGTCTTATTAGAAGACAAGACATACACCCTAAGTTTCAATGCAACTATGCTTCCTTGTGCACTAGAGATTGTAGTACACCGGGAAACTTTCCTTTTTCCAAATTGTACTTGTTTTAAATATGCCGACAATGAATTGGGTGGTATCAGACTCCCCGATGTCTTGGTCCAGGTTGATGCAGTCAATCTGAACAGAGTTTTCTTTTTCACCTCTTGGGGTTCACTTCCAGGCCTTCTGTGACAGCCTGCAGGGTTCCCCTCAAGCCCCTCCTTTGTAAACATTGTAGCATCCCTGCTGTGCTCAGGAAACTCACATTCCCATCACTAAGAATAAAGGGCAAGCACGATTGCATTCTTCAAACAGGACCTATCAGCAGTCTAGGAAAAATCAAATCAGGAGTCCACTGGTCCATCTTGTGGTAGTACAGATTAGGACACATGGGATTGGGACAATGTAGGTTAATTTTACTGGGGAGAAATCACTTACATGAGAAACCAATATAACCCAGGGCCAGCACTCCGAGCGTGCAATCTCAGCTGCCCTCCGAGACCCCACGGGAACCCAGAGAGAGCAAGCCTGTCCTTCCTCTCAGACCAAAATCCCACAGGCTCATGTAGGCACCTGTGACCACGCCCAAACAGGCGTGGTCAGCGCCACAGGTACCTAGTAAGATCTCTCACTACAATTTAGTCTAGAGAAAAAGATTTAGAGTTGATACAAAACTATATACAAAGGCAGAAAATATCAAGTGTGCACAAGGAGAAGGAAAAATAAGATCATATACCCCCAAGATCTATTGTCAGTGAAGCAACTAGAGCAAATGGCAAGAACCACACATCCAGTCCTAGGGTAAAGGCATGACAGAGATTTCTATAGATTTCTAAGCTGGAAAGTTTAAGTCTTGTACCTATATCTCCATCTAGGAAGAGAGAACAATAATTGTGGCAGTCTAATCTTCAACCTCATCAAAGACTTGAGAAGAAGGATAGCAATTCTAGGGAAGGCAGGAAGTGCAGGCGAGCAACTCCCAGAAGGTGCAGTGAAGACTGAAACAGCAGCTACCTGGACAGTCACCCAGAGTCTCACAGCAGCATAGGGACAGCCAGCTTTGGCTAAGGCCTAGAGTATCTGACTGACCAACGCAGAAGCAGGGAGGTAGAACGGCTGTCTTACCCTGACTTGGCAATGTCCAGCAATCTTCTGATTTATCTCCTGCAAGCACAGTAGGACAGCATGTCCTAAGTCATCAGTCGAGGTGAGGGCAGTTCTTTGCCCAAGAGGTCATTAGTGGAGGAGAGAATGGACTCCAGAAGGAGTGACATCAGTGCCCAACATATTCTCGGGAAGCTTGGTGCTGTCAGGAGCAATTGTGTCTCATGTCAAAGGAACACTAATATTAAAACATTTAAATGCCATATTCTACAGCCTATGAAGTGTTTGGAGATCAAAATCTATGTCTGACTAATCTCATAGATATAAGAAATGTGGGTAAAAATGTTTGTAATCCTCAGGAACCTAGTAGTACAATGTCTTAAGCTTCTCAAAATAATTTAGCAAGGACCATGATTATGGCAATATAACTATATATACACATATATGTGAATCTCTAAAACAGGTAGAATTGAAGTGTCTTAATCAGAGACAGAACTGTAAAGTGCGACATGATAAAAATATCCTAAATGTTGTCAATACACAAAATATCTTAAACATATGTAAGAGCATATATACATAGAATATGATAAGGATATTTGTGCACCAAATATCCTGAATAGAAGGAAGACCTTACACAATATGACAAAATAAACATATACAAATTATCCAAGAAAGGAATACAAATTGATCGTGTGTAAGTTACATCTTACAAGAATCTATAACAATGTAAGTTGTCTGTAGCTAATAATTACTAAGGTAGTTCAAAAGAAGATATGTTAATCTACCTATATCCCATCCTAACCATACCTTTCCCAATCATACCCTAAATTTATCTAAAAGAGATACCTGAGTCTGAACATCCCCTTCCATACCCAACCCTAAACAACTAAAAGCCAACCCTACGCAGGTGTTTATTATCCCTTAATGCCAAAAGTAGGTAAACGGGGCGTTGTAGTCTTAGAATTACTTCCTGCTGAAATGGGATGACAATAACTCCATAAGATTCTGCAGGAAAAAATCTTTTTTAGCATAATGAAAGTCTTGAGAGGACTAGCTGTAACATTTGCACCTAGTCTCTGTGTGGCGGGAGATGCTTGACTCAAGTTCTATCTGAATCTCTGGCCAGAGTGTAATAAGAAGGTGCCCCATTTCAGCTAGCTAGTCTGGACTTGTCTAGAGCAATAGAGTCCCAAACCGGTTTTAGGGTAGTAATTGTCAGTTCAGATGTATCAAGTTGGATCAAGTGGAATCGATGAAGTGGGGCCCCATCTTCTTTCCGGAGAGTTCAAAATTGCTATTAGGAATTTTTTTGTTTGCTGTGGAGGATTTAAACATTAATATCAACACAGAAATTTCAACTTTTATAGGCATGCGTACCAGGAAAGGCAACACTAAGGATGAAAATAAATATGAGGGAAATTAGGCTTTCAGAGAAAGAGCTCAGTTTAGGCAAATGACAGTTCCTAGATTTTGTTTTCTTTTGATATAATGCAGAAACTCTGGATTTTATTTTAACAGCTTACTTGGATTTAGAGGAGGAGACCAGATCCAACTCCAAAGCCAGCGTTGGTTTAAGTGAATTGGGACTAAAAGAGTACTAGAAAGTAAAGAGAAAGAGGTTTTTTTGTATAGAAATAGTTTAGTAAAATTAGACATTGGTAGCCGGGCGTTGGTGGCGCACGCCTTTAATCCCAGCACTCGGGAGGCAGAGGCAGGCGGATCTCTGTAAGTTCGAGACCAGCCTGGACTACCAAGCGAGTTCCATGACAGCCTCCAAAGCCACAGAGAAACCCTATCTAGAAAAACCAAAAAAAAAAAAAAAAAAAAAAAAGACTTAGACATTGGTACCAGGTGTCAGATTCGTCTTTGTTTGATAGCTGTCCTCTCTTCTTTAGGCATCTACACATTCGGTGTCTTTTTGTTTTTTGGAGATGGGTTTTCCTGTTAAGACAAGCTCAATCTCATCATTGCCTTGTGCTAGAGAACCTGGCAGACCCATATGGGATCTGATGTGTGTATAGGATGAGTCCTATTCCTGATTGTTTCTTGTAATTGTGTAAACAATGAAGTTAATTCCGTACCATCAGGAATAAATTTAGCAGTCTCAATGTGTAAGATGACTCTCTCTGCATATTGAGTCAGTAACTGTATTGAGAGGGTCTGTGAAATCCATAAGTACCATGAGAATGGTGTACAACTCTGCCTTTTGTACAGAGTTATAAGGGCCTTGAACCACTTTACTTATATTTCCTGATTTATATCCTGCCTTAGCTGATTTGTTTGCATCAGTGTACAATGTAGGGACTCCAGAGATTGGTGTTTTCCTTACAATACATAGTTATGTATTTGATTCTCTCCCGACCTCCATGCCTGTCCTCTGTGGAGATGAACACATTAGTTTAGGAGCAGACTCTAATATTGCTATTTTTTTTTTTTTTTTGTCTGAGACAGTGTTTCTCTGTATTGTTTTGGAGGCTGTCCTGGAACTCGCTTGGTAGACCAGGCTGGCCTCGAACTCACAGAGATCCGCCTGCCTCTGCCTCCCGAGTGCTGGGATTAAAGGCGTGCGCTACCAATGCCCGGCTTTGCTATTTTATTTGTTGTGGTAAGAACACAACACATGACCTAGTCTTTCAACTTAATTGTGTGTGTCTAACACATTTGATGCAGTGTGGCCCCTGTTGTCATCTTAAGCCAAGGCACGGGAAGGAGAGGTGTTATGATAAAGCTCGAGGGGAGCCTTGGCAGGGGGACAAGCACGCCAGGCAGACAGGGCTTAGAGAGAAGTTTTATTAGAAAGGGGATGGGGCGGGGAGGAAAGAGAAAAGAGGTAAAGAGACAGAGAGAGGACAGGGGAGAAGAGGCAGGCAGGGAAAGTCCTGTCTGCCCCAGGGGAACAGCGGGAAAGAGAAGAGAGTGGAAAGACAGGAGCAGGAAAGAGGGGCAGGAAAGAGAGCGTGAGTGTGCGGGTCGGTCTTTAAAGGGTCCTTTGCACCTGTGTGCAGATTACGTAATCATGGAACCCTGGGCTGACCAGGGTCCTGCCTGAGTGCATTCTGCCCGGTGAAAGAGGCAGAATGTCTGAATCCTTACAGGCGGTGTCCATGTGTGGACCTGACTGGGAAACTCTGCATAGGCCTGGGCTTCCCAGAGCACTGACAAGTTTAGTCTTAGGAAGACTAAACACTCAAATCGGGAGGCAGCCATCCACTTAGCCTTTTCTTCCTTTACATTTTTAAGTTTATGATTACTGTGTGTATGGCTGGGGTGAGAGGCGTGCCTGTGCCACCGGGCCGTGTGGAAGTCAGCTGCACGGTCACTTTTCTCCCTCCTTCTTCACGGGAGCTCCTGGAAGGACCTCTGGTCATCAGGGTTAAGAGGCTGAGCTATCTCAGTAGCCCCATTTTTTTTTTGAGACGGGGTCCCACCATGTAGCCCAGGCTGGCATGAAATCACGGTCCTCAGTCATTCAAGTGCTGAGGTAACAGCTGTGCCACCATCTTGGTCACGGGGCTGCTCTGACTAACACATGTACCCCACGCTCTCAGGCATTTGAACACTTGGTGCCCATTTGGTGAGCTGTTAGGGGAGGTTGGAGGGTGCAGCTTTGTTGAAGGAGGTTTAAAAGCCTCCCCCACTCCAGTCTGTTCCCTTTGCTCTGTGCTCACCTTTTCAGACGTGGGCTCTAGACTCATCAGCCCCGAGGCCACTTCTGCCATCCTGACCCCTCTGGACCCGAAAGTTACAATTAACTTTATAAATTGCTTTGATCATGGTGTTTTGGTCACAGCAACAGAAAAGTAACTAATGCAGTCTCCTGTTTGGTGTTTTGTGACCCTAGGAGACAAAGTAGCCAGATGACACCTCAACCATGGAGGCATTCCCTAGGTAGGCTTTTGCTCTCAAAGGCTTTTTGGTGGAGTTGAGAGGGTTGTAAACTTCTTATCTCTTCATGTAGAGAGGTTAGCTTTGCTGCTTTGTTTGCTCTTGCCTGTGACTTCACCTGAGACTTCGTAACTAACACTCTGGGGTGGAAAAGGAGTTTGGTTGGCTCTGGGTTGACAAAGCAGGCAACTTCCTCTTCCTCCCAGAGCCCTGAACACTGCCTCCTCCCCACCACACATACCAAAAAAAAAACCAAAACAAACAAACAAACAAAAAAACTCTAAGGTCCTGTTGAGGCCACAGGCCACAAGAAAACCACTGGGCTGGAGGCACACATGTAGAAGCCACCTATAAGGTCCAGCTCAGTCAAACCTCCCAACCCAGCTGACACCAGACTGCAACCTCAAAGCGAGGACCACCCAGTGACCCTAGCCAAAAGCAGAGAGAGCACAAGAAGAAGAATGTTAAACTATCAAGTTGGGGGAAGCTGGTTACACCGTAATAGTTTAACAAAAGAAACCCCCAAACTGGAGGTGATCAGAGTCCAGAGTCCTAAGGCAGCCGACTCACTTCGACAGGCGCGTTATTTGGTGTTACTCTGGGCACTTCTACTCCTGGGCTCCTGAACCAGATGCATTGCCAGTGATTCAGTTTGGTGAAATTGAACAACAGAAAACCCCAGACGCGAGAGCTTTAAACAAACTGGTAGTTTCTTTCTCTCAAAAAAGCCTGGGCGAGCAGTCCAGGCTGGAACATTGGTCCAGCATGCCAAGGACACTGGTTTCCTTTTTGCTCTGCTCTACATGACATCAGCCTTGTGGATTAAAACCTTGAGGCCCTGGGTTGGAGGAAGAGAACAAAAGGTACTTTCTCCTGAGGAAGTGCGTCCCTCAGGCTGCGTTCCATTGGCCCTTGGGTCTCTCCTCGCCACGCCTACTTGAAAAGGGGGCCTCAAGACGCTGGCTGCTCACTGACTCTAAACCCTGCCACTTTGGGTAAGCAAGCTGCTGAGCGACTCTTGCCAAAATCTGCCTCCCTGCTGTGTCTGGGAAAAAGGGAAAAGCAGAGAGTTTTGCTTGACCCAGGCAAGAGCGGGAGCAGTTGCCTAACCCCTCCTTCCCCCAACTGTGTCAGAGTAGGGACTAGTGCAAGCCTCAACATGTGAAAATGGCCAGTTGGGAACCATGAAGATCCCATGAAAAACCTCCAGATGTGGTGGCTCACATCTATAATCCCGCACTCCAGATGGGGGACAAGGCAGGAAAAATGACTGGAAGCCTGTTTAAACTGTGCAGCAGCACAGCAGACATGAAAAATCTCTGACCTGCATACCTGCACTCACCCATACCTCCCGGAAATAAATGGAGGGAAAGGAAGGAGGGAAGGGAAACAGCCAGCTGACAGGAGACTGGACATGCTTCTCCACATGCAGCAAGCCTGCACCAGCAGAGCCTGTGGGATGCAAATGAGAGAGGCAAATGCACAGTAAATGACCCATGAAAGGGTTAACTAACCTCTGCAGAGTAATAATAGCCTTCCGGCCAAATGCTCTTTCCTGTTCTTGAGTGTACTGTATCTTAATAAATGTTGTTTTGGTTGTTATTGCTCTTTCTGTGAAGCTGTGGCTGTCTGGCCTTGAACTTACAGAGATCCACCTGCCTCTGCCTCCTGAACAAGGCGAGGAAAGCCAAGCGCTGTTACACCTTCCCAGCTGTCTCTAATTGCACAACCTTACTCATGTGCTTAGTGAGATCCTTTGTTTAGGAATCTGCACCTGTGATACTGAGCTCAAAGCAAACCTGAAACAAGCCCTTGGATAAGACAGAGAAAGGCCAGCCCCAGGCAAATGTTCCCAATCATCTCCTACAAGATTGTGCTACCATGTCTTCCGGTTGGTTGCAGGTCTCTCAAGGCACACAGTTCTTTTTTACTTCTTCTTCTTCTTCTTCTTCTTCTTCTTCTTCTTCTTCTTCTTCTTCTTCTTCTTCTTCTTCTTCTTCTTCTTCTTCTTCTTCTTCTTCTTTCTTTCTTTCTTTCTTCCTTTCTTTCTTTCTTCCTTCCTTCCTTCCTTCCTTCCTTCCTTCCTTCCTTCCTTTCTTTCTTTCTTTCTTTCTTTCTTTCTTTCTTTCTTTCTTTCTTTCTTTCTTTTTGGTTTTTGGAGACCAAAATTGCTTTGGAGGCTGTCCTGGAACTAGCTCTTGTAGACCAGGCTGGCCTCCAACTCACAGAAATCCGTCTGCCTCTGCCTCCTGAGTGCTGGGATTAACGGCGTATGCCACCAATGCCTGGCCTCTTTTACTTTTTAATTACATATTTATTTATATTTAGTGTATATGTGCATTGTGTGTGTTGGTGCACCACAGCATGTGTGGAGGTCAAGGGACAACATAAAGGAGTCGGTTCTCTCCTCCCACCATGTGGATTGAACCCTTGAACCCAGGTCATCAGGCTTAGAAGCAAGTACCTTTACCTTCCGACCATCTTGGGCCCTCAAGACACACAGACAGGCATCCTTGAAAGAGATAGTTTGGCTGGCCTATGGGGGAACCAGGGCGTCTTTGGAATATGGAAGTGGCATCAATGACAATCTTCTTAATACCCGATGGAGTGTGTGTGTGTGTGTGTGTGTGTGTGTGTGTGTGTGTGTGTGTGTGTGTGTATCAGGGGTGGGGGTTGGTCAGATCCTTCCAAAGAAGGGAGATTAGAATCTGTATCCAAAACAATGGTTTGGGGAGTGAGGAGGGGACAGTGAAGAAAGCATCTTGATGTTGGCTGCACATAAGAATTTATTTGCAAAAGACTTCCAAATCACGAGGCAGCAATGCCTCTAAATATGGCATCCAGTAAAGAGTCGTTTAGTCATCTGGAAAATGCAGCGCTGTGGGAAAATTCTGCCGCACAAGGAGGAAGGAAAGCGCTTCTCCCTGCTGCTCAGTTCCTCAGATGGTTTTCATCCATCCCCAAAACCAAAAAGCTCACGGAAACAAGAAAAGTTCTACCACGTATCAAGTCTCTGGCTGCAAATAATACAATTTAACCAGGGTGATTCACCAGCTCTTGGCTGAACTCTGTCTCCCCTGCAAAGAGACAGAAAGAAGGAGAGGCAAATCTGGGAAATTGAGGCTGATGGCTCCCCTCAAATGTTTCTCCGCTTGTGTAACACATTGGTTAAATTGAGAAACTACTTTTTCCCCTGCAAATAACTTTTGAGGTAGTTTATTGCCAGCCCCAAAGTGGCTCTTTCTTTTTACAATAGGGGCTCCAAACACAACTGTCCAGTTTCCTACAAGGTCGAGGTAGCCTGCTTTTTTGTTTTTTTTTTAGACAGGATTTCTCTGTGTAGTAGCCCTGACTGTCCCAGAACGCTCTCTGTGGTTCAGACCTGCCTCTGCTCCCCCAGTGCTGGGAACTAAAGGTATATGCCACCACCACTTGGCTAAGGAATCCTGATTGCTATTCTAAGTGGTTAGTTTGGGAGATATGAGGACCCTGTGCTTCAAGGCTTCTGGGGAAAATTTCCTCATTCTTAAAAGTAGCAGACATCCCTGTGGCCACCTTTAATCCCAGCACCCAGAGGCAGAGGCTGAGTGATCTCTGTGAGTTCTAGGTCAACCCTGTCCTCTAAGTAGAATTCCCGCCAGGTTGGGCTACCTAGTGAGATTCTGTCAGATAGATAATGATAGACAAGCCGTGTGTGTTCACTCAAATCACGTAGTTTGTAGAGTTTTGTTCCCAACAATTCAGGGCACATGGTTCCTCTCTCATCTGTCTCCAAGGTCGGCAAACCTGGATCTTCAAATGTCTGTCCTCACATTGCCTTCTCCGCCCTGATAAGATCTCCATTTCTAAGAATATCTGTAATTCCATGGGTAGAGGGTAACCTGCATCACCCAGGAGCCCTTTTCATGTCGGCAGTCTCAAATCATGTCAGCAAAATTCCCTTTGGCCTTATAAGGTAACATAGGTTCTAAAAACTAGGATTTAGGAATCTGTGGTGACTGGTAATTACCATATTAGCAGGGATTTAGCAAATTACCTGTGTAATCCTCCTCTCTTCTCCTTTCCCCTCCCTTTCCTTCCCCTCCCCACCCTTGTCGGTGTTTTTTGTTTGTTTGTTTTTTGAGGCAGGGTGGCTTTGGAGGCTGTCCTGGAACTAGCTCTTGTAGACCAGGCTGGTCTCAAACTCACAGAGATCCGCCTGCCTCTGCCTCCCGAGTGCTGGGATTAAAGGCATGTGCCACCACCTTTTTTTTTCTTGTGTGTAGGGGGTTGAGCAGGGTTTCTCTGTGTAACAGCTCTAGCTGTCCTGGAACTAGCTCTGTAGACCAGGCTGGTCTCGAACTCACTAGACCCACCTGCCTCTACTAAAGGCATGTGCCACCACTGTCCGGCTTCTTTTGTCTTTTTCTGGTGGTACCGGAGACTGAGCCCAGGGCCTTACATTAAGAAAGAGCTCTACCACTAATCTGTGTCACTGCGCTGACGACCTACCCTCCCCTGTCCCACCCCCTCCTTTCTTTAATTTTGAAACCAAGGCTCTCTGAGTCCCCAGGCTGGCCTCAAACTTGTAATCCTCTTGATTTGTCAGCCCTTTAAGTAGCTGGGAATATAGGCATGTACCCACTCTACCTAGCTCTTCATTTCATTTTTACTGAAGTGTGATTTGTACATAGTCAAATTTGCTGTGCAGCCTGCTGTGTGTGAGGGGTGGTGGGAACGGACAGAGAGCTGCCCCTCTGCTTCTTTTAAACATGCAATTTAGTCTCAGGAGGTGGCTTGGTGGCTTAGAGCACGTGCCGTCCCGGCAGAGGATTCAGGCTCAGTTCCCAGCACCCACATCAGGCAGCTCACAGCAGCCCGTAACTTCAGCTCCAAGAGATTTGATGCCCTCTCCTGACCATATCAGGCACTTGTACATACATGGTCCACATGTCCACATACATGGTGCACATACATACACACGTGTGCACGCATACACACAGATAAAAGTAAATAAAATTTGAATGTACAGTTAGGTGATTTTAACAGCTCATGGGAGGAAGTACACCATAGTCAAGACAGAACTGGGTCGTCACAGCACAGTTCATAATCAAGTCCTCTCTTCTCCAGCCCTGGCAGTCACCAGTCCATCCTCTGACCCTGTGACATTGCCTTTTTGAGAAAGTCTTGTACATGGAATCATGGGAGTAGGAAGTCTGCTAATCTGGCTGCTTTCCCTAAACACAGTTCATTTGCTGTCCACTTAAGTCACGGTGGACGGAGTGCTGAAAGAGAAAAGTGACTTCCACTCTCAGAAATTTGGAGTTGGGCCAGGTGTTGGTGGTGCACGCCTTTAGTCCCAGCACTCGGGAGGCAGAGGCAGGCGGATCTCTGTGAGTTCGAGACCAGCCATGTCTACAGAGCGAGTTCCAGGACAGCCTCTAAAGCCACAGAGAAACCCTGCCTCAAAAAACAAACAAACAAAAAACCAAAACAAACAAACAAAAACCCAAAAACAACCTAGGGGTTCGGAGAATACATGCTAGACTGTGGCCAGTTCATAATCACCAGCATTTGCATAGAAACAAACTACCTGGTGCTACTTTATGAAGGAAAGGACTGGGTTTCAAAGAGAAACAAGAGACTTTGTTAACCCAGCCTCCCTCCCTCTCTCCTTGCTTCCCCTCCTCTTCCCCTCTCCTCCTTCTCGTTTCTCTTCGTTCTCTTTCTTCAGGCCCCTTCTCTTCCCTTCCGTTTCTCTCCTTCTCTTCCCTCCTCCTCTGATGGGGGAAGTCCTTCTGTGTATATGTTGTTCTACTTGTTGATTAAATAAAGCACTGTTGGCCAATAGGGAAGCAAGATAGGTGGGACTAGGAGTCGAGGAGGATTCTGGGAAACTGAGGCACAGTCAGTCACAATATAGGACACCAAAGGAGTAAGAGGTCTGGACCCTTTCTCCAGTAAGACCACGTGAAAATACTCAGATTAACAGAAAACCAGTTACGGGCTAATAATTAAGTCAGAGCTAGCCGATAAGAAGCCAAGCAAGTGACCAACAGATTCATAATTAACATAGTGTCTCATGTGCTATTTGGGAGCTAAATTGGCAACGGGACCCAGGCGGCCTCCTCCATCCCTCCCATAGCATCCCCGAATTCCTGATGCCAGCAGGGTATGAGCTCAGAGCAGGTTCAAGGTAAAATGACACAATTATTCCCATGAGAGAACACAGCAGGGGAATCGTTGTATCCAGATCTGAATGGATGCCACATGGAGACCACAGGGGAGGAAGATTTGAACTTGAAGAGTGAGCAGCAGCTGCAGCAGCAGGCAGAGGTGGTAGGATGCATGCGGAGAGCATCCTGGGGAGAGGGAACAGAGAAGGCAGACACCATAGGACACTGGCGGTGGGGAGCAGACGGGGGGAGCAGCCCTGGTGAGAGCAGAGGGGGCTGGTCCCACCAAGGAGGGCCTTGAGAGCTGTGCCAGGCGGCTGCTGTAGACACAAGGAACTGACAGAATTATGTGTTTGTGAGAAGGGTCATTTGGAGGCTATTATGAGGGTAGATGATAAAGGCACCATGAGACTAGAAGTTAAGTCAGTTAGGAGGATGTTGCCTGTCTAGACCAAAAATGATGAAGCACTGTCTGAGGCAAGAAGTTTGTGAGGAGGGAGTTAGTTCATTGAAAGAGTTATAAGATGGAATAGAACTGTGTTGATGGAGGTCCTTGCAGTGTGTAAGGGGATGGCAGGGAATGGAAAGTCCTTCTCAAATTGTGTCCTTAACATCCATTGTTTGGTAGGAAGTGTTTGTAGTTACACATCTCTTTCTGAAGCTGTTTCTCGAGAAAAGTTTATGATTTCTATAAACAATGATTGCTCTTTTTTTTTTTTTGCATTCTTGTCACTGATCTCTGGAGTTTAGTTCTTCATAAGAGCAAAGTCAGTCCTGTGCTGTGGCCATAGGTACAGCCAGGGGCTTACCTTAGCATCCAGGAATGGCTTAGCACCCAGGTATGGAGTAGCACCCAGGCATGGTTTAGACCCAGGTATGACTTAGCACCCAGGCACTGATAACAGCTTTTCTCTGGAACCTTAAAACCAGAACAGAGGATAGGGCTAGCATTTTGAAAGGAATTGGAACCTGGGTAGCTGTTGGCTATGGCTCAAATGGTTGCTTTCTGAGCAGAAGAAAACCTAGGCTTGTTGAGTGAGAATAATAAAGCGCAGGCCCAGAGAGAAATAGATGGCAAAGTCTCGATTCTGCTTTATCCCGATGCTGTCCCTTGAGTCCCTTGTTCCTTTGGCTTTGGTTGGTTTACCCAACCCAAGGGGGTGCTATCAGCTTTAGCTATGGATAACATTTCAAACCCACACACCCGGGACCGCATCTGATGGCAGTACCTTTGTATTCGTGAAATTTACTCTCTAAGTAGTTCCCTTGTTTATTGTTCCTGCTTGTGTTATAAAAGAGGCTTTGAAATTGAGGCACAGCATACATAAAGCTTATGTTCATTTTCTTAAAGATCCACTGGCAGTTATTTTAGGATTACTGTCCAAACTTAAACCCAGGGCTGGTTGGGACAAAAGTGGCCAGTGGAGATGAACAGGTACCAGTTAATTCATTTTACCTTGAGGGATCAAAATGGAGAAGACAGAATCCAAACTGGGCTTACCGAAGTAGAAATGCGGTGGATGGAGAAGGAAGAGAGAAGTCAGCACGCACAGAGGCATGGAGGAGACTCTCGGGGTACTCACGCAGAGTGGAAGGCTCGCTGGAGGTAAACTGAGTCTGGGGCAGCATGGCAGGACACGAGACCGCAGGGCTACCAAGCCGGGGTAAAAGGTTGTTGTTGTTCTTGTTGTTTTTAATGTTTTTTTAAGATAGGGGTTCTCTGTGTAGTCCTGGCTGTCCTGAAACTCACTATGTAGACCAGGCTTGTGAGATATTTTTATTTCACTATGTAAAGATACATCGCGGTGATTGGTTTATTTTTTTAAGATTTATTTATTTATTACATATACATGCCATAAGAGGGCCCCAGATTGAATTACAGATGGTTGTGAGCCACCACGTGGTTGCTGGGAATTGAACTCAGGACCTCTGGTAGAGCAGTCTGTGCTCTTATCCTCTGAGCCATCTCTCCAGCCCCACGGTGATTGGTTTAATAAAAAGCTAAATGGCCAATAGCTAGGCAGGAGGTACAGGCAGGACTTCTGGGCAGAGAGAGCTCTGGGAAGCAGAAAGGGGGAGTCCCCAGCCAGATGCAGAGGAAGGAGGGCATGCAGGAGGGGAGGTGAAAGCCACAGGCACTGTCTCCCAAATGCTGAGGCTAAAGGCTTAGATTAAAACGATTTAAGTGTCACAGAAAACAGAGAACTTCCCACCCCAACCCGCGTGCTTTCCCCTTCTCCCAGTTTCCATCATTGTGGGGAACCGCCTGGTTAGTCTCATCCATGAGCTGTAAGCAGGCATCTCCCTATCAGTTCCTGGATTGAGCATGAAGGAGCAAGTACGGGTTGTACCTTAACTTTCTTGCCTTGCTCTAAAGACCAAAAAGGGTCCCAGTGATCAACTGCAAGGTAGCAGTCCCTCTACCAGTCTGGGTCCATGGAGTACAACGCTAGATACATACTATGGGCAAAAGCTAAACCTGTGTGATACTGAGCCACGAGAACTTGGAGTTTATTGCTTACTATAGTATAACATAACTTCCCCTGACATACGCCTGGCTTTGTAATTTTCTCCGGAAGTTTGACTGGTTTGACTTAGTCAGCATGGGGCAAATAAGCAACAGAGATTCATTCCTCCCAGTTCTGATGAGGCCAACTCTGGGTGGCCCAGCATGACTGTGTCCTGAGGAGGGCCCTCTTCAGGGTCACAGGGTGCTAAGTTCTCACTGTACGTTCATATGATGGACAGACAGACAGCTCATACTCAAACCACCTCCAAAGGCCCCACTTCTAAGTCCCACCACAGAGCTGTTAGGGTTCCAACCCGTGATCTGTGTGAGCATGTGTGAAACTTGACAACCTGTGTGAGCATGTGTGAACCTTGGTGAGTGTGAGCAGGTAACATTTTCAGACTCACCATGACACTCATCCAGATTGCTCCCACGCACCTATAGGGCCAATGTCACCGGGCGCTGTCCCATCCAGCAGCATTTGAGATCAAATTTGCTTCCCACTTTGCTGCTCCCCTTCCCTGCACTGAGCACAGGCATCTGGTTATCTTGTTACCGTCTCACTGGGTCCAGGGCCTTCTTTTCTTGCTTTGGGTTTAGTCTGCGAGCATTGTAAAGGACCGTGATGCCTGGAGCACTAGGTTGCTTGTTGGGAGCCTGCCCCTGCCTGAGTAGGCGTTCGGCTGATGAGCTGTCAGTGCTGACCGAGTGACCCATAGGGGAACAGGCTACACACACGCTTTCGGAGAGGGCAACAGGAGGGTCTCTATGGCCATGGCTGTGTCAGAGCTCAGGTCTAGCCTGCTTCTTGGAGCTCAGAGTCCCCCAAGGCCCCACTGTGAGGCAGTCACCTGTCTCGGCTGATGTACTTCTCGATAAACTGCTCCGGGTCAGCAGTCAGGGCTGACCAGGCATTGGTGTGAGCTTACTGCCAGCCCCTTCTGCCTGCACTCCCCCAAACTCCCCCTTCTCTGACCTCCTTGTGACCTCTTTTTCAGCATCTTTTCCTATTTAAAGGTGGCTTCTCGTCTGAATGCGAAATGTCCCCTACAGGTTCCGTGCTTGAACCCTCGGTGCCCAGCTGGTGGCAATGTTTTGGGAGGCCCTAGAGCCTTTAGGAGACAGGCCCATTCTCAGGGGCTGTCTAAGACTATCGGGAAATACTGACACTTACATCATGACTCATAACAGTGGCGAAATTACAGTGATGATGTAGCAGTGAAAATAATTTCATGGTTTGGGGGTCACCACAACATGAGGAACTGTATTAAAGGGTTGCAGCATTAGGAAGGTTGAGACCCACTGCTCTAGAGAATGTTTCTCTATATTCAGGGGCCAAAGAAGCGTTATGAGTTGGGGTGGAGGTGGGGGTGCAAATGTGGGGGGACAGGTGGGGGAGCCTATTTTCAGGTCAGACTTAACACTCAGGAGTTCATACAAAATAAAGCAGACAGAGGGTCTTGGAAATTTAATCTGAAGGGGGATTTTTTTTAATTTTTAAAAAAGAATTCTATGTGCATTGGTGTTTTGCCTGCATGTATGTCTGCGTGAAAGTATCAGATCTTAGAGTTACAGACAGCTGTGAGCAGTATTGTGGGGGCTGGGAATGGACCAGGGTCCTCTGGAGGGGCAGCCAGTGCTCTTAAGACTGGGCCATCTCTCCACTGCTGACGAGGGAATTCTTAATCTGGAGAAAAGAAAGACATACCATGCCCAAGGATGGATTCTGCAGAATTGCTTGTGGGTTAAGGGAAGTCTTTGGATAATGATGGTTAGGACTGAAAAACCCTGACGTGTGACAGACCCTATGAGAATCAACAATGTACAGCAATAATCACACCTCTAGGAACAGTAATATTATTAACATCTGGCTGTGTGTCAGGCACTAGGTTAAATGTTTTATGTGGGGCTGCTGAGATGCCTCAGCTGGTAAAAAGGCGTTGCGTTTGCCCAGCAAGCCTGACAGCCTGTGTCCCAAGTCCTGGACACCTGTGGCAGAAGGGAAAAATTGACTTTGACCTCCACATGTGACCCAAGGCATTCTTTTGAGTCTCCAGATAAATAATAATTAAATGAATAAAAATGATTTTAAAAAAAGTTGTATGTGCTTTAAAACAAAACAAAACCCTAAACTGTCTTACAGACTTGCTGTGTAACACATTGTGATTTGCAGTTTTCGGATGAAAAAACCTGAAGATCAATGATGACAAGGGATTTTCAGGTACTCTAGAGGGGTGTGTGAGCTCCCCGCTTACCCTCTCACAAGATGGGACGAATGAACAGCCAGTCCCTCCAGCCCCAGAACTCTGGGCCATTGGATCGCAAGTGGGGCCCTAAGTGACTTATTCAGAGGTCCATAAAGAGAATGTGGGGGATGAGCAAGGCGTGAAATAATATGACAAGGAGGTTAAAAAAAAAAGGACCGTGTGCAATCACCTACATGTAATGACCACAGCTGTGTGGAAATAGAAACGCCTGTGGGATGCAGAATATTCTAGGGCAGCCCCACGTTTAACAATCGTGGCTGATGACAGGCTTATGTGAGATGCTGTGCTCTGAGATCTGGCAGCTTGGGCACATACGACTACTTAAAGCCAAAGGCTATGCTGAAGACACCTAGACAGGTAGCGTTTTTTGGGGGAGGAGGGAACTAAAGGATGATATCCGATACAAATCTAGGATTAAGGAGCAGCCGTTTGAAGAAGCTATCCCAGTGTTACTAACTAATGTAAATGACACCAATGTCTTACCTAGTCATCAAGAGGCTACTCCAGTCATTGGTTTTCTGTGGTGAAAGGACCAACTTCAGTGGAAATCGTCCCCCCCCTTCACCCCGCAGTACAAGCAATCGGAATCAAAGGAGAAGCCTTAAGCTCACTTCTAGTAGTGAGCAGCAATTATCCATTGATTGTCTCCATCTGGTTTTTTGGAATTGTTTTTATTTGATCATTTTTATTACCCTGCATTCATTTAGCTCTTCCAGCTTGTCATTTCACCCATGGATTGGTTGGTCCGTCCATCCATCCATCCATCCATCCATCCATCCATCCATCCATCCATCCATCCTATGTCCTGAGTTCCGTACCAGCACTGAGAGCTCTGAGCAAGTTCCTGCCCATGATGGACTCGCTGGTGCATCCAGGACTCAGGGGCATATTAGAACATGTGATACCCCCAACTGGTTAGTTCCTTTCTGTGGACATGCCCCTGAGACGCTGTTTCAGCCAGGGCACAGTGCTTTCCCTAGGTGTTCTTTTTCCAGGGAGCTGACAGGCCAGTGGAGGAGACACAGGTGGGTAAGTTGTTACAGACAACCATCAATCACAAGAGATTTTAGCGGGGTTCTGGGCTGAAGAGTAATAGGATGGAGGAGCCCAGTTCTACAGGATAGAGAGGTGTTGAGGGCCCTGGGAACACAGAGAACAGCTAACTTTGGAGAAGTCAGAGAAAACCTCCTAAGGGGTCCCCCCAGAGGAAGCGTCCTAGTCTAGAAAGATGAGGAGTTTAGTGGGAGGCATGTTATAGTGAGTAGGAGAGAGACACAGAGATGGGGGGAGAGGAGAGAAAGGAAGGGAAAAGGAGAGGGGAGAGGAGAGAAGAGGGGAGGAGAGAGGAGAGTGAGAGAGAAAGAGGAAAGGGAGAGGAGAGGAGAGGAGAGGAGGGGAGGGAAGGGGAGGGGAGGGGAAGAGAGGAGAAGAGGGCAGGGGAGGGGCGAGGAGAGGAGAGGAGAGGAGGGGAGGGGAGGGGAGGAGAGGAGGGGAGGGGAGGGGAGGAGAGGAGGGGAGGGGAGGGAGGGGAGGAGAGGAGAGGAGAGGGAAGGTTGGGGGGGGTTGGTAAGCTGCCAGGGCACTAGCAAGTGATTCAGCAGCTGTGGTCACAGAGTTCTGGCAGGAAGGAACGAGATGAGGCTGCAGAGAGAGGCCGGATCACCTGTGGTCACTGTGCCAGGCAGGGCAGTGGGAACCGGTCTGTCTCGGTAGCGATAGCTGCCATGCTTACCAACCCCACCCAATCCGGGTTCTGGACATGTCGAATTCCTGGAGTCCCTCGCAAGTCCCTGTAAGGCCAGATCACACCACTAATTGTGTTTTATGTCATGACGAAGCTGTGTGCTTTAAAAAGCAAATCACAGAGCCTGGAGAGATGACTCTGTGGCTAGGAGCCACAGAGGACCCAGGTTCGATTCCTAACACCCACATGGTAGCTCACAACTGCTAACTCCAATTTCAGGGGATCCAATGCCTTCTTCTGACCTCTGCAGCAATCATGCATACATGAAGGCAAAACACTCATACATATAACATGATAAAATAATTGTTTAATTTCCTTGTTTTTTATTTTTTAACTTTTTATTGATTCTTTGTGAATTTCACATCATGCACCCCAAACCCACTCATCTCCCTGTCCCTCCATATCTGCCCTTGAAACTTCCTCACCAAAAGACAACAAAACAAAACTCTGGCCATGGAAGCTGTGGTGTGTCATCCAGTATACCCTTAGCCCAAATTTTACTGCAAATGTTCATTGCAACCAGTCATTGAGCTGGTTTGAGGCCTGTGGTTCTGCTACAGTATCACCACTGGACCCTTATCGGGAGTCCTCTTGGACATCCTGTTGTTGACCTTTGTTGTGGGATCCTGTGGCTTTGGGTCTGCAGGACTGGCCCCTTCGTGCATTCCAGTAGCTGATAGATGGGGTAGATGTTGGGGTGGGCCAACTCAAAGGCCTGGATCTGGGCTTGGGGTGGTAGCTGAGTGGGTCAGCCTGCTCACTTTCCTGCACCCACCCAGGGCCAGCTCTCCCACTCTGCCCAGGTGGGGGGGAGTGGGGGACAGGGCCAGCTCTCCAGTCTGCCACAATAAGATAATTTTTTAAAAATTTAAGTCCTTTTGGGGTACTTTGCCTCAAACTTGCCTTAAGGCTGCGTTTTTATTACTCAAGTGACGAATGTGGAGGACATCAGAAAACAACAGGTAGCCAGAGTTTGTAAGTGGGGTGAAGGATTACACCAACAAACTTTGGTATAGGGTTCTTAGCCAGCCGGGACCTTGGAGAATGGCTATATGAGAAGCTTTGGGTCCCCTGCACCTGCTCAGTGACCTGCACCTGCAAGGGGCCACTCAGCAGGAAAAGCAAAGCAGCATGCTTCTTGGGAATCTGTTATTTTATTGTCTGCACAGCGACTGCACCTGATTCTACTGCTGTTTCAGCTACAGACGGTGGCTGTGCAATCACCGAGGCCTTCTGTGTCGTGCAGGAACCACCTCTTCTGCTGCAGCTAGATGTAGTTTTTAGCTAAGCATCATTCTTTTTACCTATAAAGACACAGGAGTCAGATACTGTGCTGAAAAACTGCAGGCTCAGAGAGGCCGAGAAGCAACCAGATAACCTTCCTTTTTAGCCAGCGACCTAGGAAAGAGGTTCTTCCCTGATCCCAAACCAAAAGAGACCGCCAAACTCAAAAGTCCTCCACACTATTTCCTGTGCGCTTTTTTCACTTGGTTTTCCGAACTCCCTCTAACTCTCTATGGCTATTTCCTGTCGGCTAGATTTACTTAATTAACACAAACTTAGGGTTCATGGTGTGATCAGACGTCCCTCAACAGGGATCAGAGTTTGAGTTTCTGGAGTCTTGATTTCCTTTGCAGAAATAAATGAAAGGATTGTATCTGCGCTGAAGTCTTAGCACATTCTTACAAACTAAAGATGTTGCGTCAGATAGCCCAGAGTGACTTCCTAAAGGTTAGTAACCTGGAGGTCAGCTTTAGTGGGTCTTAGGAGATAGCCGCTGGCCCCCTGTCCTTGGGGCCGGAAGCTAGTACTCGGTTAGTGACCACAGCCAAGAGCTGGCCACACCTAGTGCCAGAAGCCAGGTGTGTGCTCTCTGAGTAGTCACTTCAGAGTCTCAGTTTGCAGATAAGATGCTGAGGTGCGTGGGTTGGGCTCAGAGAAGGGAGCTGCTCACCAACATTGTTTTGACTCCAGCAAAATACTGTTTTCTTCCAGGCAGTGGTGGCACACACTTTTAATCCCCGCACTTTGGAGGCAGAGGCAGGAGGATCTCTGTTTTCGAGGCTTGTCTGGTCTACAGAGTGAGTTCCAGGACAGCCAGGACTATACATAGAAACCCTGTTTTCAAAAAGAAAAAGAAAAAAAAAAGGGAGGGTCTCTTTTCTGCTGAATAGTGCTGAGGGAAGGGAGGGAAAAAATAAAACCCAGGAAGGAGGAAAAAAAAAGAGAGAAAAGCAGCGGAAGAAAGCCCTGAGGATGACAGAAAAGGAGGGGGCTATTAGCTTCTGCTTGGATTTTTAACAGCTTCTCTCTATGTGGCTCAGGCTGGCCTCCAACCCGTGAGCATGCTGCCTCAGCTTCTGTAACTGTACAGCATTGTCTATGTATTTGTTTGCATGTATATGTGTATTGGGGTGCACGTGGGCGTGTGTGTATAGAAAATAAGAAGTCAACCTGAGGTGTCTTTCTCAGTCACACTCTCTCTCTCTCTCTCTCTCTCTCTCTCTCTCTCTCTCTCTCTCTCTCTCTCTCTCTCGGTCTCTCTCTTTTATTTATTTATTTGAGTCAAGGTCTTACTATGTATACCTGGCTGCCTTGGAACTCTCTTCTGTAGACCAGGCTGACCTTGAACTCACAGGGATTCACCTCCCTCTGCCTCCTGAGTGTTGGGATTAAAGGTGAACACCTCCAAGTCTGACTCCAATTTATTTTATTTATTTATATAATTTTTGTTTTTCGAGACAGGGCTTCTCTGTATTGTTTTGGAGCCTGCCTCTGAGTGCTGGGATTAAAAGCATGCACCACCAATGCCTGGCTCCACTTTATTTTTGGAGTCAGGGACTCCCTCTAAACCTGGGTGCTTACCTGTCTGGCCAGCAGACCCAGGAAGGATCCTCTTGTCCCCTCCCCAGTCCTGGAGCTGCAGGCACAATGGGGCTTGTGGAGTGCTGGAGCTGGGACTCAGGCCCTCTGGCTTCTGTGACAAGTACCGACTTTCCTCAGTCTTTAGTTTCCTGACTAAAATCTCAACCTCAGCCCTGTCAGGGTCTCTGCTGAGTTTTGTTTTTTTCGAAGTTTTGTTTTTAAATCCCAAAGAAGGTAATGCATTGCCAGCCGATTGTGTTTCAACTCTAAGACACATTGCCACATCTGAAAAGCCATTGTTCTGTATGCTGACAATTTAAGTCTGTCATGGTACAGTCCTGTATACAAAGCACCGCCCCTCCTCCCACTGGTGACCTGCACGGACAGCCTAATGCCTTCTGGTATGCGGCACCCAGAAGAGCAGGGCTGGCCTTTCACAGACAGCTGGCCTGATTCATCCAGAACAAAGACTGCTCTTCCTGCTAAATCCCTGGCAGGCATGGGCTAGGAGCCAGCAGGGCCTCATGCCCTCCACTAGAATCAGTCTCTCTCTCTCCTCTCTCTCTCTCTCTCTCTCTCTCTCTCTCTCTCTCTCTCTCTCACTCTCTCTCACTCTCTCTCTCTCTCTCTCATTCCCCCTTTCTGTTTTAGTTACTTTTCTTTTTGTTTTTTTGAGACAGAGCTAGCTCTGGCCTGGAGCTCACAGAGATCCTCCTGCCTCTGCCTCCTGAGCACTAAGATTAAAGGTGTGCTCCACCGCCTCCCAGCTTAGTTACTTTTCTATCACCTGGACAAGACGCCGTGATCAAAGCAGCTTTTAATTAGAAGGAAGAGTTTATTGAGGCGTACAGTTTCAGAGGGGGAGTATATGTGTTGGGAGAACCCACAAAAGCCCTTGGCCCACACTCAGGAACCAAGTTCCTCCCCCTCCTTCAATGACACAGTGCTAGCGCCTGGCCCCTGTCATCACTAACAGCCAATCTGACCCCATATTTCCATATCCCCTGTGAAGCCCACTACCACAGCCTGTTCCACTGTGCATCTCTCCTCCCCAGCAAATCTCTTACATGAGGTCTGTTATGTGGTGTGACCTTTGTGGCATGCCTTGTTCCCTGGTTGCCAAGATCCTGGCTTCTGTTCCAACTTGGTCATTTTTTTCCAGGCGTGCAGCAGAGATAAGAGGCCTCCCCCCCTGCTGAACCTCGGTTTCTCCATGTGGAAAGTGGGAGTCAGAATGGTACTTGGCTGAACTGTTGCACATTTGGGCTGTCTTCAGGAGCAGCGAGTACTTTCAGCCACTGAGCCGTCTCTGGAGCCCCCTAGATGAAATACTTGTTGATACTGTATAGGGGCTTGATCCACAATTACCTTTCACGTTGGCCACAGAAAAGATTTGTGCTAGACACAGATCTGGGTGCAAAGCCCATTCTGTGGCTCTCCTGGCTTGCTAATTTGTGATGTTGAAGTTAATGAGGATCAATGCAAGTAATGCGATGTGTGGCAGCTGTAATTGTGCTTCTCATGTCGTTATTATTGTGAGTGTCATAGGGCCTGCTGGGAGCAGACTGAAAGGATGTCTGGTACTTGACAATGGGCTTGAGAGAGGGGGAGGCAGGGAGGGTGTGTGCTGTGTCACAGAATCAGTGGGCCTCCTGATGTCAGTTGTGCAGAAATTAAGGCACAATTACAGAATCATGCCTGCTAGAAACCCAGTGGTCTGGAAACCCATAGACCATGGGTCTCGTAGTTGGCAGGGGTTGCCTGGATCCCGGTCTAGCTCACAGGCACTTAGCACATAGTATAGGTATGCCAGGTCCAACCTCCCTCGCACTCAAACCAAATCAAACCAAACAGGCATGCAATAAACCAAAACAAAACAATGGTGCAAACACATTCCTGCCCAGGACACTCAAAACATTTGGGTTGGTGGTTCTTTCAACTCTCTCTCAAGTCCCACAATGTATTCCAATCCCTGCATCTGACCAAATGCATCTCCTCACTAATTAAACCACCGAAAATGTTCAGCCCTTGCTCTGGGCTGAACACTATTTGACAGTGGGGCTATAGTTGAAAATGAAGCGGACATATTTTCCCCTTCCATTGAGTCCCAGTGGAATGACCTGACTTCAGAGACTAGGCAGGTGGGGGCAGGGTGGGGTGGGGTGTGTGCTGTGCTGTGCTGTGCTGTGCTGTGCTGTGCTGTGCTGTGCTGTGCTGGGCTGTGCTGTGCTGGGCTGGGCTGTGCTGGGCTGTGCTGGGCTGTGCTGTGCTGTGCTGTGCTGGGCTGTGCTGTGCTGGGCTGTGCTGGGCTGGGCTGTGCTGTGCTGTGCTGGGCTGTGCTGTGCTGGGCTGTGCTGTGCTGTGCTGGGCTGTGCTGTGCTGGGCTGTGCTGGGCTGTGCTGTGCTGGGCTGTGCTGGGCTGGCTTTAGAAGGAAGGCTCTCAGGAACTGAAGTGTTGGAAGCTCTGACTTAAGGTTTTTGCTGATTCCAGTAAAGATTTCTACCTTGGCTAATTTCTGGTACCAGCACAATATCAGGAAGGTAGAACTGGGAAGAGACAGGAAATAGTACCCAATTACATGTAGTCTTTTAGCTGGACATTGGTGGCACACGCCTTTAATCCCAGCACTCAGGAGGCAGAGGCAGACGGATCTCTGTGAGTTTGAGACCAGCCTGGTCTATAAGAGCTAGTTCCAGGACAGCCTCCAAAGCCACAGAGAAACCCTGTCTGGAAAAACCAAAAAAAAAAAAAAAAAATAAATAAATAAAAATAAGTGAATAAACATGTAGTGTTTTTACCTTATGAGAATATAGCTAAAATGACCATAAAAGTCTAGCCAATAGTGAACTATGGTGAAAGTAATTTGGAAATCATGCTTTGAGAATGAATTTCCAGTGTAATTTATTTAATTATGAGTTTACATGAATTGTTATTTATATACATTGTGTTTAAATTGGCTTTAAAACATTCCTGGAGGCTTACCTGTGAGTTGGTGTGAGCTCGCCCTACTCAACCCTTGAAGGGCAGCAGGTGGAGTACAGCAGATTCCCTTGCTGCCTCCAGCTATGTCTCCCGGCATCCCCCACCAGCCTGTTCCACACCCTTGCAGAAGAGCTGCTCCCCTTTCTCACACCCGTTCTTTCTCTTCAATCCTTCCAAAGATGCCTCAGCCTTCTGTCTGGTAAAACTGTTTTTCAGAATTCCCTCAGTTATTAATTAACAAAAAAATTATTTTTGAGACGGCACTCATGTAGCCCAGGCTGGCCTGAAACTCACTGTGTAGTCAAGGATGGCCTTCAACAGCAGATCCTCATGCCTCTGTCTGCTAAGTGTCAGGATTACAACAGTCATGTAGCGCCTTTCCTGCTGTATCAAATACTGGGGATTGGGCATAGGGCCTTGTACATGCAAAGCAAACACTCTGTCAGCTAAGCTACAGCCCCTTGTCCTGGAATTGCATCCCTGCATCCACAGATGAGGGTATGAAAAGCCAGGTTTGGGTAGTATGAACCTGCTACTCTGGCTGGGTATGTTGAAAAAGAGGATATGGGAGGGATATAGTACAAGTACAGTCTCCTAGTGAGAGGAATCTGTGGGTGAGGCATTCTTGAGAAGGAAGCCAGCACCTCCGGATTGTGTACTGAATGACCTGTGTGGCCTTCACCTCTCTCATCTTCATTCTGTCAAAAGACTACATCAAGATTCTTCCGTCTGCAGGTGAGGATCCAGGGCAAACACACCTGACTGATGCTGGGCTTCAAGGAGTCCAGAAAAGAAAGAGGATGGGACACGGAACAGAAGGGGACTTCTAGAACCCCTACAAAGCAGACCTCACCGGAAAGAGCAGGTTGGAATATCCCCTGAGTATCTGTGAACACCAAGAAGCGAAGGAGCAGGAACATGTGAGGCCCTCCTCTGCAAGTGTCAATCAATGTAGCTTCATCCTTATAATTAATTTCAGGTGACAGCTCTGCACTTTCCAGCCGAGAGGTACAGGAGCAAGCCCTTTCGATCTGTCCCCTTCTCTCTAACATGAGGGCTTGAACAAATGTTCTTGTTTCTTCTGTTCCAATATGATGCCCTTCAGCTCCAGGGGACTCAGATTTAAGGTTCCTCTCCCATGGCTGACTTTGGAAACAATGTGCTAGGTATATCTGGATTCCCTGGCTTTGGAAACAATGTGTTAGGTACCTGGGTTCCCTGGCGTTGGAAACAATGTGTTAGGTGTGTCTAGGCGTTTGTCTCCCAGCCCATGGACCCTGCAGAGGGAGTGTGATCTTTCCGGTGTGTGGCACTCTAGGTTTTAGAGGAAATGAATCTGGGCAGTTTACCAAGCCAGGAAAGGTGGCAGAGTATGACACAGGACATTGACCACATAAGCCACATTGCAGTGTCCTGAGAGAGCAGGTGAGAGGACCAGCCAGCCTAGGATTCCCCAGGCCTTGCGGCTTTCCTGGCTACGTCTCAATGAAACACTAAGCTAGGAAATTCTGAGTTCTTCTTTCTCTGCTGCTGAAATGCCAGTCTTGGCACCTAGCAATTACTAAATCCCGGAACGTTTCACCTTGTGTTGGAGGGAGCTCTACTCCGGTGAACATGAGCTGCTGTCAGACTGGAATGGACATCCTCATTTGGTGCCATCCCCTGTGTGGTGTGTGAATTCTTCCAAAGGGAAGCCATGCGTGTACAGCCTGCATCCTGTATCCTGCTCCTTCATGAATACGCAGGTGGTATCTGGTGCCATGGGGAGAAGTCAGTTCTTACATGGCATGGAAGTGCCCTTCCACTCATGTTCCCAACCGGTGCCTTGAGGGAAGAGTTGCTTTTGCACTAATGCGAACATCTGTTTATGAGGGATGAGCCTCTGTGTTTGCCATTGTGCGAAGTATCTTTCCTCACAGAGTCGAGTCATGTCCCCGCCCACCACGAGAGGCTCATTTGACAAGTGGCTGCACTGAGCCTTGGATGTGGTAAGTTCATAGTTCATTGCCCAGAGTTCCTCAGACTGGACACGTCAGGATGGGGTTGCCTTGGCATTTCTCCTTCCTTACTTCTGGGTGACATTAGAAGAGATTCTCCTTCGTTCTCTTCAGTAGGGCAAGCTGCTGGAGGACTGCACATCACTCCCCTCTTCCTGCAGGCAGCTATTTCCCAGTCGGAGGGCTTTGCCACTAAAGGACCTCCAGGTACTGCTTTAGCTTTGCACGCAGACTACCCACTATTTGCCCCCAGCCTCACCCTGGTGAACCCCTGAGTCTGCTCCTCACTACCTTAGGCCCCTTCAGAACTGTCCTCCATGTTCCCGGCTTCAGTTTCCTCCTGTGGACCGCAGAGGGCTTGATTGATACCTCCAGGCGACAGAGGATTAATGCTAGCCTGGAGCCGGTCTTCATCCTCCCAGCTGCGCTCCTCCCCGCAGCCTGCCCCGCCTCGAGGGCGGCTCCGGTGCGCGCCCTGCCCACCCGGCCGCTCGCGCAGCGCACCCCGCCCCGACTCCAGGAACCAGCTGGGCACACAGCTGGACTGAGCAGCCGCTGTCGCCAGCGCCGCCGCAGGTAAGGAGGTTGGCCACCCGGATCCCGGGTTTTGGGGGTGGGTCGAGCCCAATCTCCTCTTCTTCCCGTGTGCATCCGAGGTCGGATGAGCCTGGAGTTCGGACCACGCGTGGGCATGGCGGGAGAAGGACGTGCTCGCTTACGAGGAGGGTGACTGGGAGCTAGAGGTGAAGAGGAGCGGTCCATTCCGCCACGCCTAGATCCTCAGTGCTGCAGGCACCGGACCTCACCTCGACCCGCCCCGCGGGTGTGGGGAACTGGGTCCGGGTCATAGTTGCTTTGGGGGTGACTGCCCATGCATGGTTTGAACAGTGGTCGGGTGAGGAGTCTGCGCAGCAGAGCCTTCATTCCTGAGCCTTCAGGGCCCAAACTGTTAGAAAGTTCCTCCTTGTATGTGCCTGACATCTCCATGACTGCACTGGAGGCATTTAGCTGTTTTATTTCCCGCCTTGCAGTGTTGCATTCCCTTCCAGCCTGGAGAAGAAGCTTCTGACCGCCTGTAGGGGAAGCCTCAGGTCTGAGAACTGGGGTGTGGGCAAGCAGGAGATCCGACTGTAGGTTGTCCCCTGCCCAGACACTCACCCCTTTATTCCATTCTAAAAAGAGTCTCCACAGAGCAGGGAGGAACCTTTTCACAGACCCAGGAGTTCTTCCTGGCCTTCCTGGGGATAGAAGCATTTTTGGAAGGTGTAGCCTCTGCCTTTGACCTCTGGGACTTTTCAAAGACTTAATCCTGCCCATCCTGTTCCCCAGGGACCACGATTCTGTCCCGGGCACCAGGACCTTAGAGCAACTTTATACTGACCCCCTCTGTGGAGTTGCACTCCATCTCCAAGTGTGACCCAAGGGCCATTGTCACATAGGGAGACAGTGGCAGGGCATGGGCCCAGGGCCAGCCCACTCCTCCTGACTCCTTTTGTGGCACCTTAGACTTGTGGGTGTTCCATGCAGTACTGGCCAGAGGTCTCATGCCACCCCACACTTGGGGGTGCCTGCTGGTACTCCTTCGGAGACTTTAAAAGGAAGAGGAAGAAGCATGGGAACAGGGAGCCGGTGGCGCCCAGCTTCTTTGAGACAGTCTTCCTTTCTTGGGCCTCCCTATTTATAAATGCCAGGGAAATCATAAGCAGCCAAGGGAGCTTGTTTTGGCGCATGTGTAAATGACCCAGCAGCAAAGGTTTCCGTGTGAGCCAGGGGAGGGAATTTATGCCACAATTTTCCATAGTCTTTTTATGAGGGCCTCACAAGAGCCTGGGGAAGCAGGCAGGCTTGCCTGCCAATCAGATTCCTTTCCTCCAAACCTGATGTAGTTGTGCTCTGGGTCCTGACCATGGAGGGGCCCAGGAGCCCCAGGGAGGAAGGCACTCTCTATACCTCCCATCTTGCCATATTTAGACCACAGGCAGTTACTTCAGCATAGTAAGAGGGGGTGACTAACTCAGTCTGGGTGAGCCAGGCCTTGGAAATGAGTAATAGTTTGCCAGAAGAAGAGGGATCAGGGCAGGAGCTGCTCCAAGCAGCAGGGACAGGTTTGTGCAAAGGCCCTGAGGTTTTCTGTGCCTTCTACATAGCTAGACTGGAGGAGGGGACAAGGCTGGAGCGCTGGGATGGGGACTGTGAGTGAAGACGCAGCTGGGTAAAGTAGGGACTTAGACTTTACTCCACAGGCAGTAAGATGCCAGGAAACCAAGAACTCATTGACCCGGTGGCTGATGCGGGGGTGCATGGGGAAGGCCGCATTAGAGGATGAGTCTCAGCAGGCAGGTCCAAGCCAGAGCAATACCTGTTGGGATGGCCAACAGCGGGTCCTGGAAACCCAGGCAAGTTTTACCTGAAAACAGATGGTAGACGCTGTTATTGTCAGTGTCTCAGGGCTGTGGATTTTCCTCTTAAACATAGTTTTGAAATAAAAAGACTATTGCTGTAGGTTCAAAATGAGGGGCAGGCTCGTTTGTCTTGATTGTCCCCCTCCTTTCTTCGGGGTGGACTGTCACAGTGAGCACTGTACCTGGGAGGGAGCACTCCCTGCTTTCTGGTCCTCTGGAGCCTGCGGGCTCCTCCTGACTCTGTGTGGGCAGTTTGGCTCTTAGATGACATGTGTCTGGCCACAGAGATGTTATCATTCTGTCCTGTAGCGCTTTGATGAAACACTGATCTTTGGTTTTCTTCAAGGAAACGCTTCTGACCTGGGCCCACAGCTGTTGAGTATTTGCTGACCAGAAATGATAGGCTAGAGAGAGAGAATGTAAGAGAAATTACAAGTGCTAGCTTAGGCGTGGGCCTGCATTCTTAGTTCTTTTTATATGTCTGTGGTGTGTGTGTGTGTGTGTGTGTGTGTGTGCGCGCGCGCATGCGCATGCATGTGTAAAGGCCAAAGGTCAGTTTCACTTTATTTTTTATGAAAGCTTTTATTTACTATTAATTTATTATTGCTGCATGTATGTGTGATGTGTCTGTGTGGGTAAGCACGCTGGGGTGCACATGTGGCGGTCTGAGAAAAACTTTGCAGAGTCAGTTTTCCTTTCTACCTTTACCTGGGTCTGGGGGCCAAACTCAGGCCATCAGGCATCTCTAGGACGGTACTCACTCTGCCCAGCCATCTCACCAGACCCTCCACTATTTTTTGAGAGTCTCTCAGTGAACTTGGAGCTCAACAGTTCAGCTAGGCTGACTGGCCAATGAGCCTCAGGGACTCATCTGTCTCTGTTCTTTCCACACTCAGCACTGGAGTGACAGATGTACGCCTGTGCACCCGGAGGTACAGATGTGCACCTGTGCACCTGGAGGTACAGATGTGCGCCTTGCACTCGGAGGGACAGATATGCTCCTGTGCACCTGGAGGTACAGATGTACGCCTGTGTACCGGGAGGGACAGATGTACGCCTGTGCACCCAGAGGTACAGATGTGTGCCTGTGCACCCGGAGATATGGATATGCATCTGTCCACTGGCTTTTACATGGGTGCTGGGACCTGATCTGCACAGCTCAGGGAAGGCTGGAGGGGCCTCACAGTTTTTTATAAGCACATATGTTCTTTTTACCATCAACAGGTTTCTAGAGTGTGGCTCAGTTTCCCATCTATTTTAGGAAATTGAGGCTCCTGGAAGTAGGCAAGGTCTTTTGTTAGCTGGGCACCTGGCCAGGACTGGCCCTTCCTTTCTACTCTTAGATACCCCAAAAGTCTGGGAAGAGTACCGTCTAAGAAAATGTGAGCTGAAGCAAAGAAAAGTAGATCCCAGGAGTTACGTGTGGCGGTGGTGGCGGGGAGGGGAGAGCGGTGCTTAGGCAGCTGAGGGATGTTAAGTAAAAATATCTCCTCCCTTTCACCCGAAATAGCGTGTGTCATATTGCAGCCTGGTGTGGTTTGTGAAGTTGGAGACCACAGGCAGGCTTAGTTCCTGCTGCTGCCGCCGGCTTCCCCTCCCCCCTCCTCTTGAGATGTGTCTACCAGCTCCTGCCCTGCCTGGGACCACATGGGCAATTGCAGGGTAGGGGAAAGGAAAGCAGTGGGCGTGGTGGGTGAGGCAGCTAAAGGCTGGAGTTGGGGTCCTGTCTGTGCCACTGACAAAATGGAGGGTAGGATTTGGCTCCTGCATGCTTTTTTTAATGGGCTCCAGTGTCCATTGGACACTTAAGTAGGCAGCATACTGTTAGGTTTGCCCAGCCTGCACGGCTTCTGAGTTGGAGGGCTTTGCGCTTGACATACCAACATGGTACCTCCTTGCCTAGAAGTGGCGGTAGAGCCAGATGCAGAAGCTCTGTGACCCTACTTGAATTTGGACAGAGTCTACAAGAATTTGAGCAGAAACCATTGCCCCATTTTGCAGACAGGAAGTTGAGAGTGGGGTTTCACTCCCAGACACTATTTCTTGGTCTCCAGTTCACCTTCAGCTTTTACTGTTTTGTTTATTGTTTAAATAGTCTTAGGGAGGAAGAAATATTGACTCTATTTTGCAGATGAGCAAACTGAGACCTTCCCAAGAAGAGTGAAGTGGCTTAACTTTTTCCTTACAGTAACCCTGATGTTTTCCTTATGTAACCCACTTTGCAGATGAAGAAACTGAGGCCTGGAACACTGAGTCTCCTTGCCCGGAGGTCCCTTCCCATGTCTTGTACTCTGTAATTAGTGCCACCCATTGTTACCTCTGCACAGTGCCTTGGCACCTCCTTCATTCAATGTTTGATTTAAGAAATGGGAACTGGGTCTCACGATACAGCCCTGGCTGGTCTGGAACTCACTCTGTAGACTAGGCTGGCCACAAACTCACAGAGATCCATCTGCTTCTGCTTCCCAAGTCCTGGGATTAAAGACATGGGCCACTAAGTCTGGTCCATTTTCTGTTTTGTTTTGTTACTTTTTTTTCCTGGTTATAAAAGTGTCCTTGAAACTGGCTTTCCCAAGAGGAATCCAGAAAGGGTTTGAGCCATGGAGCCTGGTAGGGAACTCTGATGAGGGGTCAGGCAAGTGGTGTGTGTGTGTGTGTGTGTGTGTGTGTGTGTGTGTGTGTGTGTGTGTGTGTGTGTGAATTCTTTCATTTTGCTAAATTGGTTAAGCAAACTGTGTCTTGTTGCTTTCCGACCTCAGCAGAGCTATCATTTGGGTCAAGTACTTATCTAGCAAAGGATACATGTTCCATGTATGTCCGCCTCCAGGGTGGGGCCCTTGCTTTGCCTGCTGTGGTTGGGCTGGATTCTTGTGAATACTAAGTAAATACTGGTTAAACTTGGGGAGTGGCTTGATGGCATTTATGCTTCGCCTCTTCAGTGGACCTTCCTTCCTCATGGTAACAGGAGCTTGTGATAGAAAATAAAAATATTTAAAGAATTAAAAACAACAAAATCTATCCATGACTGGCACCCAAGTGATCACTACTAACTTTTGGGTATGTTTTCTTCTGGGCATTTTTCTCTGTTTGTTTTTTGAAACAGGATTTCTCTGTGTAGCCCTGGCTGTCCTGGAACTCCCTATGTAGACCTTGAACTCACAGAGATCCGCCTGCCTCTGCCTCCTGAGTGCTGGGATTAAAGGCATGGGCCACTATTGCCTAGCTGGCATTGTCTTTCTTTTTTGTTTGTTTGTTTGTTTTGGTTTTTCGAGACAGGGTTTCTCTGTATCGTTTTGGAGGCTGTCCTGGAACTCACTCTGTAGACTAGGCTGGCCTGGAACTCACAGAGATCTGCCTGCCTCTGCTTCCCGAGTGCTGGGATTAAAGGTGTGAGCACCGATGCTTGGCTGGCATTTTCTTTTTAAAAATGTTTATTTTATTGTTTTGTGTGTATGCAAGTGTTTCTGTGTGTGGCGCATGCAGGTTGTTAGTGTACATGCTTGCAGAGGCGTCTGATCTGGAGTTGGAGTGACAGACGTGGGGCTGCCTGATGTGGGTGCTGTTCATGAGTGGTCCTGTGTCCCTACCACCATTGGTGGGGAAACCACAGTTTTGAAGGAGCACTGTAGCTGGCTATCAGTGCAGAAGGTCTAGAGACCATTTTCCTGAAACCTCAGACTTAGCTCATTCTCTCAGTAAATCCTTTTGCTTAGTCCAGTATCAGAAAAGGGTGGAGTAGGGGCTCTCGGCCAGTGAGCAGAGGGAACGTGGCTCTCTTTCCCGTGTCTGCTTTTCACCTGCGGTTTGGACCCGGAGTGGATCACCTCTCTGCAGAGGGAACTTGGTTCTCTTTGCACTTGCAGTTCAGACCTCGAACAGACCACCTCTGTGCTTTGGTTTCCTCAAGGGTAAAGTTCAGATTTCAACACTAGCTCGGTACATTTCTGTTAGTTTGTTGTTAGGATGGGGTTTCCTCTAGCCCAGGCTGGCCCTGAAATCACTATGTAGCTGAGGATGACCCTGAATGCCTACCTCCATCACAAATGCTAGGACTGCAGTTGTACACCACAGTGCCCAGCTGTTGGTGCCGGACAAGCACTCTGCCCACTGCGCCCCAGCCCCAGCCCCTTCTTAGGGGTCTGAGACGTGCCAACATGCCGCTTCCCCCTTGTAGGTCATTCAGGCTCTCAGAATTGATGCTTTCTCATCAATTCAAAGCACCCTGGATCTGGAGCAGAAGGGTGAGGGTGTTGTCTTTGTATGGTCACACGTTGTTGGCTTCTTGAGCTTCAGGTCAGGGAGAGGGAGCCAGTTGGGATGTGTCCTTCACAGTGGGATTTTCATGGGTTAGCCTCGGCTCTGTCCCCTTTGCACTTCCCCAGACTATTTCTCTACAAGACCATGAGAATACTTCATTCTAGAACACTCCTTTAGAAGCTGGGGACTACCTACCTGACTCTTTAAATGGCCTTTTAAAAAACTTGTAGAATTCGTGGTTGCATAAAATTCCATTTTGAGAGTGGAAAGTGATATTTTAGACGCAGCAGGGCTGCATTTGGGAGCTTTTTAGAAATGTGAAATCTCAGACTCTGCCCTTAGGGTGGCCATCTTTAGCAACTAAGAAAACAGGATGCTAGTTAAATTAGAATTTCAGATAAAGAATGAGTAATTATTTAGTATTACTATCTTTCCTGCAATATCTAGGGCATTCTTATAAAGAAAAATCAATGCATATCTGCAGTTCAAATTTAAATGGACACGCAGAGTTTTACCGGCAACCAGACCTCTCCTGGCTTCTCTGCACTCCTACAGGAGGCTCATGGGACTCAGCTATGGGAAACATGATGCGCTGGAGGCCTTCCCATCAACGCCCAAGCCGAATCCTTTTTGTAATGACTGCCTGTGTAAAACTGAGTATTTGTTGGGGGACTGATAATTCCCACATCACTCATCGGTGTGCATCCGAATGTTCCTATATTGTGTTTTCACGCTACAGAGAACTGTAGAATTTAATATATTGCCATTAGGCCCACACACGGGTCCCCAAAGTCCCCCACATTATGAGGAAAATAACAATCTATAGAGGGATGGAAAGTTACTTTATTTGTGGTTATGTCCAAAACTGAGGTGGGTCATTAGTCCATCTCCACCTGGTTCCCAGCAGAGTGACAAAATGCAGAGGAGAAGTACAGTTAGGAAATATGCATGCTAGCAGAGTTTCTCTTGGCATCGGGGTTTCTGTAGGTGGCCTGTCTCCACCGTCCACATGGAATTTTCCTGGAAGGGTTCCTACGCCCCTGTTACACCGCATTGTTAGCAGCTGAAGGGACAGATTCTTGGCTTTAGGAGAAGCCCTGGCAAGCCTCCGTTTCCTCACCACTCTCTAAGTGCCCATGCCAAGCTGCTGTCTGCCTCCACACTTGGGACGGTAGCATCAGCCTTCGTGTTCCCAACCCTGAGACTGTGTCTGTGGCGACTGCAGGTGCCACTCTTGACTGCCTTCTCAGCCGACAGGTTTCCCCATCTGACCTGGAGAGATGGGTCCCAGGAGCTGTCTGGGCCTCCTCCTCACTCTGGGGGGGACAGGAGCTGTCTGGGCCTCCTCCTCACTCTGGGGGGGGACAGGAGCTGTCTGGGCCTCCTCCTCACTCTGCAGGCGCAGGAACTGTCTGGGCCTCCTCCTCACTCTGCAGGCGCAGGAACTGTCTGGGCCTCCTCCTCACTCTGCAGGCGCAGGGTCTTAGGAACTGTCTAGTCCACCTCACCTCTTCAGGCCAGGGTTCCCATGCCCTGAGAGAGTGAACATGTTTCCACAAACACCCACCTAGCTCCCTGAGTGCCGTCACTTGTGGTATTTCAAAAGTACACATCTAAATCAAAAGCATTTCAGCTAGTGTTCAACCCAAGGCCTGGGGAGATTGGGGGACTTGGCCATGGACGTGCCCTTAGCTCATCTTGGCTGCTGAGTTTGGGTGAGTCATTTGCACACCTGTCTGGCCTGGCTCTCTAACTGGCTCCCACTCCTCTGTGAAATGGGAATGCTGCCTTCTCCTCTCCTCCCAAGTCAGCCTCCCTGCCTGGCTAGGATCAGATCTCAAGATCAAGAGAAGGCCTGGTCCTTCTCTTGGACCTGCGTCCTGGAGTTTGCTGCAGACCTGAGATCAGGGAGGAGACACTATGACACCTTAGATGTCTAATGATTTGAAGTTAGACAGAAACGATATTCTGAAGAACTCCCAGACTTATCATGTCCATAACCACCCACAAATTCCGTGAAAATGTAGGTAATGATTCCTTAGGACTGGGTTGGTACCTGGAATCTGCATTCTAATGAGCTCCTGCTGATGCTGTCAGTCCAGGGGTCACACTGAACTGGAAGATTCTAACCCAACAATGAAAGCTTATCTAGGTTATCTAACATGCTTGTAGCCCTGAGTGAGATCCCCAGCATGTTCTAAGGTGGGTGTGGTGGTGCTCTCCTGCACACAGTGGGTGTGGTGGTGCTCTCCTGCACACAGTGGGTGTGGTGGTGCTCTCCTGCACACAGTGGGTGTGGTGGTGTTCTCCTGCACACAATGGGTGTGGTGGCGCTCTCCTGCACACAGTGGGTGTGGTGGTGCTCTCCTGCACACAGTGGGTGTGGTGGTGCTCTCCTGTACACAGTGGGTGTGGTGGCGCTCTCCTGCACACAGTGGGTGTGGTGGTGCTCTCCTGTACACAGTGGGTGTGGTGGTGCTCTTCTGCACACAGTGGGTGTGGTGGTTCTCACCTGTACACAGTGGGTGTGGTGGTGTTCTCCTGTACACAGTGGGTGTGGTGGTGCTCTCCTGTGTAAAGTGGGCAGAAAGATCAAAAGTTCAAAATCATCTTTGTCTGTGTCTTGAATTCAAGGCCAGTCTGAGGTAAATGAGGCCCTCAGGAAAAAAGGGGGGTGGGCAATCAACTATAGTCAATTTAGAATGAATATCTAGAAGTTAAGTCTATGGATAAGGCATGAGCAGCCAGTCTAGATTCAGGGACTTTTGTTTTCTTCAGAGCTGGGCATAGGACCCAGAGCCTTGTGCTTGCTGGGCAAGCATCCCACCCATAAACGGTCCCAACCCAGGTCTTCCAGTGTTTCACCCCGGAGAGTCTGTCTACACATCCTACTGCCCCCTCTTCTCTTCCAACCCTGGTCACACTTTATTCCACTGTTCCGAGAGTGTGAGCAGTTGTCGAAATAGTTTCCTGCAAAGTCATGGAGAGGTGGAGAGGTAAGGCCCTTCAAGAGGAGAGACTGACTCACTGGGAAGCTCTGAAGGGAGAGAGCAGCTGGCCTTGATAAACATCTCCACCAGAAGGTTTTACATTTAAGATGATAAATACTGCTCTCGGTAAATATGTGAATGGCCACTGTTGCTGGGAGCGCTCAATCTACTTTTGCATGGCCCTGAGCTAAGAATTTTTAAACCAATAAACAAAATAAAAACATAAAGAAGAAAGTAAGGGAAAACAACAATAAAAGACAAGAGACAGCAGTGTCCTGCTGTGGCTCAGATCAGGTTCCCGGTAGCCCTCTGCAGAAGCCCTCTGTAAACTGAGCAACCAAAGCTTTGGGTCTTTCTCCAAGTGAGCAGGAGGCATAGCCTTATTTACAGGTTGATGCTGAGTAAAGCTAGACCCAAGAGCAGCAGTATGACTTGGTGGGAGCTGCCTAGCTGTGTGACCGGACCTATGGCATCTTCCTTCACCTCTCTGAGCCTGGAGTCTGGCTTGAAAAGATGAGAGTCATGCTAACTGCCTATCAGGCTTCCTATGTTGCCTGTAGAGTCTGATAGCCTGTAGGTGTACAGAAAATGACAACTTGTCACTGGAGGTGGCCATTTGAATCTTTGGTGTGGCTGGACATCAAGCCCAAAAGTCCTCCTGGTGACTTGGCAGGGGATGAGACTAGCCGCAGCTGCAACCTCCACCACCCACGAGGCAGAATACTCCCTCCTGGTAGCCTAGACGGAGGTCCCCTGGTGGCTTGCACACTGTCAGTGAGCACCCTGCCCAGAGGCTAGCCCTTTCTTGGTAGACAACTTGACTCTCGGTAGCTGCCTCCTCCCTGAGCTCTGAGGTTGTGCAGGCAGATGTGCAAGCAGATGTGCAGGCCAACTCAGAACCAGCGGCCTGCAGCTGGCCTTGTGGGGCTGCAACAGAAACCCCCCCTTTCTTGTTCCATTGGGAGTGCGTGGGTGGAGACCCAGCTAGCAGTGCCAGCCGCTAGCAGACCTTGTATTGAGTTGCTACAGCCTTCCCCAAAGGGGAACCCACAAACTTAGACTTAGCTGGGGTGGTCGTAAACGCATGAAAGCTGGTGTCCATCTCAGGGAGCCTGTAGTACTTTTCTTGCCCATAGATGGCAGCATCTGTACTGTGAGCAAGCTCTGTGGGAATGTGCCTGTGAGCACGCGTGTCAGGCATGTGTGCAAGCATATTGTTCCCTGACTTCTCCCAGGAGCATTTAGAGCTGCTGGGGTCCAGGATCTGGGGTAGCATACACAGATCTTAGCTTCCTGGGAGAGACCAATACAGAAAGAGACTGCTTCAGTTTAGTGTGGCGGAGAACCTAGTGGCTGAGGGCATTCAAGAAAACAGTGTATACAAAACTTATACAGAGGGCACAAGGGACGGAGCGCACCGTGTCTGGCTGGAGTCGGGCAGGCACAGATGGAGGATGGCACTGGATGAGAACTGTGGTTCAAGCGCTTGGCCATGACAGACCACAGAGAGCAGACATTGGAGAGTAGATAATGGGTCCTGGGCTTTGTCGGGGGGCTGTGTGGAGCCACAGCAGCGTCTGAGCAACCCAGCGATGTGGTCTGGGCCTGCTCTGAGGAAGTTTGCGCTGTGAGCGAGTCAGAGGCGGGCTGAGATGTCAACAGAGAGGTGACAGTGGGGACGGAGAGCGGAGGCGTGCTCTGGTGTAGTCAAAGGCTGAACTGCAGTGTTGGGAGTCAGCGCGAACTGGAACTTGTGGGGGGTGATGCCTGGACCCTTGTGTGGCTGGGAGAGGGTGGCCAGGGGTACCCTTTGCTGAATGGGAAGTGTGACAAAGGAGGTACACTTGGGAACACATGCAGCCCCCACCCCCAAGGCAACAGCTGAGACTGGCTTGGAGTTCATAGAATGCACAGTTGTCTGTCATTTTTAAAAACAAACCCCCGATGTGCTTTGCTGCCTCTAGGAAGGCCCTCAGAGGTGCCGTTTAACTCAAATTCCCCAGACCTAGATACACACGTGACCTCTGACCTCTCTGCCCACGGCTCCAGGTCTACTACTGTGTCACCTACTGACCCAAACCATCAGCAATGTCTGGGCCATTTACTATGGTTAAGAAGGGGCTTGTTGTATCCTCATCGTCATCTCAGGAGCCTGTGAGGCCCCTTTGTTTTGGGACCCTGGCTCTCTTCCTTGGCCGGAAGAAGCTGGTTTGGGTAGCGAGATCTCGCTCGAGTGGGCAGGAGCTGACTGGTTGATATGTAGGATTGAAGTTCTAGGTTGTCCCCACAAGGCAGGGGCCCAGAAGGCTCAGCTGTACAGCCCACCATTGGTCTGGGATCAGGATAGGATGGTGGTTCAGCCCCTCCTCTAACACACTTTGGAGGAGGCGTTTGCCAGGTCATACTGGGCCACAGCCTCAGAGGGAAGCAGTTCCTACTCCAAGGAGTCCATAGCCTGGCGTCCTGAGGTCCACTAGTGGCTGGTCAACCGTCCCCCCATAGTGGCTGGTCAACCCCCCCAGCAGCAGGTGTGGGCAGCACCGCCAGGAAGTGAGTGTCTCGTCGCTAGAGATATGCGGGGTAGGTGGGATTTACCCATGCGACCCCAGACACTGACCCTGAGATTTCTGGGCCCCTTTCCAGGTACCACCAGCTCTCGTTTTCCAGTGCCTCAGCGGCTGTTACAGCATCTCCTCACCGAGTGGCTCTCCTCTCCTTGCAAAACCCTGTAAGGTAGGTAGAACACAGAGCCACAGGCCACCTAGTGTCCCGGGGAATCTGGACGATTGCTGAGTGGAGGTCTGAACGGCCTTTGTGGATTGAGAGGTTTTCCCTGGTGGCCATACTGTTTTCACCACCTCATCTGCTCCTCACCAAGCAGAAGGCCAGCGAGAGCAGCCCTGAAGGCAGGCAGGGCAAGGCAGCCCCGTGCCGGCTCCCACCCAGGCTGCGCTTCTTGCTTGCTGTGTTTTCAAGCCTTCTGGGAGCCCTGTGGTGGGGTAGGTTCCCTCGAGGAGGAGAGATAGGAGCTCTCCCTGCAGGCTGTGGAGAGCTGGAAGAAGTTGGGTTGTGGCCACCAAGTCCCCTGCTTGTTGACCTTAGGAGGCACCTGAGGACTGTGAGTCCGGGAGGGTGAATGACTCATCCCCACCTGGCTGGCTGGCTAGGTGGGTGGGCCCACCTATCAGATTCCAGGGCGAGCCTGAGGAGCAGTGCTCTGGGAGCTGGGTAGAGTACGGAGTGCTGGGCTACAAGCCAGGAGGCCCAGATTCACTCACAAACGGGTCCTGGGCTTTTCCTCCTGTAAGGCAGGTGCTTTCGGTCCCCTCCTGGTCTAACGAGGCGGTGGCGGGGATCTGGCAGGCCTGTAGATGCCTGTGTGAGTTGGAAAGCCAGGAGAGCCACTGTGAGAGCATTTCAGCCAACAAAAGAGAGCTGCTAATTGTGCGAGGAGTAAGGAAAGTGCCCTCCAGCCTATGACATCAATGGACAACCCACGATGTCACTGTCACTTACCTGCATTTCGTAATCTTCCACTGCACCCAGCTTCCGGGCAGTGACAGGAGCTGACCACGGCTCTGTCCCTCTTCAGCTCTAGATAAGAGGGTCATTGATGGTCATCAAGGAGCCAGGGGTTTCTAGAAGGTTCTCTAGGCCCAGAGGCCTGGCCTTGCCTGGATCACACCTGACTTCTGGGGTGCCTGCTTCTGGCAGTCCATAAGCTGGGGTGCTTTTGCTAGCTGTGTCACAAGGCCCTTGCATTCTGGCTGCCTGCCCAACTTCTGAAAACACCACAGGGCCACAGCCAGGCCTGCTCGGGCCTAGCTGAATGTCTCAGGAGGCTCCTGTATCCCCCACATTGCGGCTGCCCGAGCTCACCTCCAGGAACGTGGGTGTAAGTAAGGCACACTGGTGTCCTCCCATCAGAGCCTCACATGTCCTTGTCCCAAATCTCTGGCACATTGATTCCTCTCCATCTAGAACTCTCTCCCTTGCTGCTGGAAGGCTGTGCTGTCTGTTTCCCGTCTCACTGCACCTGTTCTGACTTCCCACGGGGCTTTATTTTTTTAGCGGACTCTAGAATCCATTCATTCACGGAATCACGTGACAGATATCTAGGCTCTGAGCTGGGGGTTGGGGAAGGAGCAAAGAGTGAAACCTTTCTGTACCTCCTGGGTCTTGTTAGATGGTTATGCCTGCCATGGCTTCGTTTTTTTTCTTCGCCTGAGGAGGATCGGGTGGTTTCTGGGAACAGCTGGGAGGGAGGCACTTCTCTGGACAGGGCAGAGAAGCCTCAGAGCAGGATGGCAGGGTGAGCTGGGAAGGGCGAGCATCCCTCAGAGGGAATGGGGAGTGGCCAGGGAAGGGGCCAGAAGCTTCCAGGCCATGCTGCCCTTGACTGGATTTTACTCCAGGCTACTGGAGGCTGTTAGGAGCGTTCCAGTGGGAGACTTGGAGAACTTCATTAGTGGAACCATCACACACACACACACACACACACACACACACACACACACACACACACACACACACACGCATGCACACACAGGTGCACGCGCCCACACATACATTCAAGCACACACACACACACACATGCACACGTGCCTATGACCCTGCATGGTGTTGTTTTAGTGTTTTCCTCACTGTAAGTGTCCCGATGCTTTATGTGAGACCTGGTGCTGAGAAGTCCTAGGAGCTGTGCACTTTCCCAGGATCCTCTTGGCTTTTTGTCCCCAGGCCCCACCCTTTCCCAGTCAGTCCTTGCTGGCTTCTGGAGCTGGTGGTAAACTGCAAGAGGAGAGTCACTGTAATCCCGAGGGAGATAAAGGTGGCTGATACCCAGGTGTTTCCGGAGATGCCCACGGGGCCAGTCAGCTTTTCCTGCCATGGGATGAGCACTGGGGTACAATGGGGAGTTGGGTGCCCTAGGCAAAAGGATTATGTGAAGAGCCAGTCACCTGGAGGAGCCCTATGTGCCTGAGGACTAGTGAGTCATCTCTGGAGACTGAGGTCAGAGTGGCAGGAGGTGAGAGGCGGTGTCTGCAGAGACCTTCAGTTTTCTAGTCACTGGGAGCCATAGATGGCTGTTGAGGAGAGGAGTGACTTCAGTGGTGGTGTTTCAGAGCAGTCAGTGACAGGCAAAGAGGAGGGTGGGTCAGGGAGGGCAATGTGGGATCTCGTAGGAGAGAATGTGTGTTACCAGTGAAGCCCTGTCACTTCCCTTCATGAAACACGCTCGCGCGCGCGCGCGCGCGCACGCGCGCACACACACACACACAGAGACACACACACACAGACAGACACACACATACACACATACACACAGACATACACACAAACACGGATGCACAAACATACACACAAACAGACACACGCAGACATACAGACATACACAGTCACACGGACACACACAGACACACACACATGGACACACACACAGACACACACACACGGACACACACACAAACACAGACACACGGACACACACACATACACATAGACACACTGACAGACAAACACACAGACACACAGACAGACACATAGACACAGACACACAAACATACACACACACACAGACAGACATACACAGACACACAGACACACATACACACACACACACACACACACACACACACACACACACACCCAGGAATGCCCTACCTGTCTCTCTGTTCTTGCTCTTGTCTGGTTCTGTTCCCACTCTCCAGCTAGGCTGCCTTGAGTCAGACCTCTGCAGCCCTGGACTCCAGGAGTAAGAGAGTCTGAGTTAGTGTCCCTCAGACCAGAATGCGCCCGGTCCCTCCCGGCTTTGCTTTCCGCATCCATGAAGTAGGGCTTGGATGGCGATGGAGAGTGAACTGGGAAGGAAGGCCTGCAGCATGTTTGTACACGGCATGGCTGGGAGCCTCTCCTGTGAGGTGAAGGCCCTGCCCAGGTCACAAGCTGCCAGGTGGGGAATCCTCTGTGTCTGTAAGTCTGCAGTCTGAACCAGAAACATGATGTGCCCGGCAACGCTCACAGAGGCCACTGGGAGGATTTTGGGGGTGGGGCTGGGAATGCCTTTTGCACTGGTATCTGGCCCTAGGCCCGGCATGGGATTGGTTAGGACTTGTTCATCCTTTGCAATTAGCACTCAGGGTGGCTAGATCATCAAAAATCCCAGACAACAATAATAACAACCACAACAATGTTTAATTTGAAATGTGCCACAGGGGCAATGGATGTAGGTCAGACAATGGGGTGCCTGCCTGGGATTGGTTCCCAGCACTGAACTAATGATAAAAACAGTGATAAAATACAATTTCCAAGTCAATTGGAGCAGGACAGAATGAAATAGGCATTTGAGAGGCGGGGGCGTCACAGACAGACCAAGAACACCCCGGCTGAAGGGCCCAAAGGCACACATTTTGGGAAACTGAGTCCCAGGCAGAAGCAATGGAGGTGAGAAGCAGGTAAAGGAGCTTAGGCCCAGGTTTAGATGCCCACAAGGCGGGTGGGGCTCTTTGCTCAAATCCTCTGTCTCCAAGGACCGTGAACCTGGCTTCCTGAAGAAGTTTTGGCTAACTGTGGGGGAGAAGAGCTGTTTGTGCTTTGATGCCTGTGAAGCTGTTCCTGGCACAGCTACTTCAGGCCAAGCCACAAGGTCCGATTTATAGGCCCTTGTGATTAGCCTGGCCTGTGTCAAGAAGCCTTATCCCTTCTTCCCTGCCCAGCCATGGCTGAGGAAGAAGCCCTAGGGGGAATGATGAGTAGCAGGGAACTGAGGGGCTCTCTGAAGCCTGTTCAGGCAAGGCCACAATTTAGCTACCAGCTAGGCTCTGCCTGTTCTGATGCCCTCTTCTGGCCTCCAAGGGCACTACATGTACTTGGTGCAGAGACATATGCAGGCAGAACACCAGTAAGCATAAAAGTAAATAAATCTTAGAAAATAAAAGAAAAATATATTTATTTTTATTTATGCTTTGCCTACATCTCTTCAGCACTATATGCGGGCCTGGTGCTAAAGAGACCAGAGGGGGCTCTGGATTCCCTGCAACTGGAGTTATGGGTGTTTGTGAGCCGACATCTCGAGCTGGGAGCTGAACCCAGGTCCTCTGCAAGAGCAGCCAGTGCTCTTGACCACTGCCCTGTCTCCTCAGCCCATGTAGGGAGATAGTAACAGGCACACACATCGCATATACATACATCTACACACACACACCTGCGTACGTATGTGCACACACACATATATCTGACACATCTGCACATAGACACATCTGCATATACATACTTCTACACACACACCTGCATACACGTCTGCAGTATACATCTGCACACACACGTCTGCACACATCTGCACATAGACACACACATCTGTGTACACATATCTGCACACACACAGATCTGCACACACATCTACACACACACACACACACTTCTCGTGATGCCTGCTGCACATGGAGGTTTTATTTGCAGGTGAGGCTCCTTATGCAGTGCACTGGACATGTCAGTGGCTGAGAACAGTCAGGTTTGGGGAGCCCTGGCCTCCCACGCTGCCCTGACCTCTCTCCCTCCTTCTCCCAGCCCACTGGGGCTATCCTGTTCCCAAGATGCAGGGAGCTCTGTGCTAGGGATTGTTTTTCTTAAGAAGTTCCTTCTGTGCTGTCACAGCATGACTCAGTGCTCTGAGTCACAGCTGAAGGTGGGGGGGCGTGCCCCGCCCTGGGAGGGCGGCACAGGGGAAGGAAAGAAGAAAACAAAAACAGGAAGGAAGGGGGACCAGAGAGTCCCAACTGTCTTGGTGTTTGATCAACCAGACCAACAGGCCCCCTTGCCTGCTTAGCCTCAGTTTCCCCAACTGTGGTCTTGCCGAGCGGCTCCCGTTGGTAGCTGACTCTTAGAATCGAGTTTCTGGACCCCACCCAATTCTGCACATTCCACGGCTGGGGCTGGGCGTGGGAGTTTGTACTTTTTCCAGGCCCTCCCAATGTTATGCTTGCCTTCCTCCCTGTATGGAGATGTTCCACAGCCACCCTCTGCTCCAGCGGCTCCAACCCACTCGCGGCTGGGCTTCAGGTAGTCGACAATGGAAAGCTCCTGGTCCCCAGCTAAACACAAGGACTTTTGTGTCCACAACAACATTCCTGGAGTATAATTCATATAACTGGTTAAATTTACACAGAGTTTCTATATATATATATGTATATATACATACATACATATATATATATATATATATATATATATATATATAAACCCCACATTTTCATGAACTCTGATTCTTATTGAATTTGGGGTTTTGCAACCATCTCCACAATCATGTTTAAGAGACTTTTTCCCTCCCTCCCTCCCTCCCTCCCTCCCTCCCTCCCTCTCTCCCTCCCTCCTTTTGTTTTTTAAGACAGTATCACTGTGTAGCCCTGGATTCCCAAAAACTTGCTCTGTAGACCAGGCTGGCCTTGAACTCATGGAGCTCCACCTGCCTCTGTTTCCCGAGTGTCGGGGTTAACGGCATGCGCCACCACACCTGGCAAGAACATTTTCATTACTCCAGAAAGATCCCTTGCATTGCCCACAGCTAATCAGCGTCTGTGTCTAGCCTCCCCCTTTGAGCATCTGTGTCAATCCCTCTTCCCCTTTCTGGTCCTGTGCAAATTGTCATCATGCTCTGAGCGTAGGGTTCCTTCTATGAGAAGGGATCTCTGCACCCTCTTGCAGTCTGTTAGGATTTCCCCGGCATGCGGTTTCTTGTGCACAGTGGACAAGGGGCGAGTGGGCCCTGGTGCACAGCACACAGACTCATTCCAAAGCACTTACCTAGTATGTCAAATGCTGGGACGCACACACCAGTGTGTTGTCTACTTCAGTGTACACAGCCCTGTTGGATAAATGTTACTGTCCTAACGTCCCGGAGCTGAAGAAGGCAAGGCACTGACAGGACACGTCTGCTTTGGCAAGGTCACATGATGACAGAAGCTGGGGAGTGTGTCCTTAACTATGACATCATATTGCTCCTGCTCCTTAGGCTGTGAATACCCCTGACGTGAGGACTATTATTTATGGGTCTAAAACAAGGATACGGCATGTATTTCCAAGGCTGAGACACGGTCGGGTGGATGTAGTTAACAGCATGCAGTGGAGTGTATCAGTGAGCGAATCATGACAGAAGGCAAGAGTGACACACAGAGAGCCACTAAGTAGACCCTAGGCACGAGGTCTGAGGAACACAGTGTGTGAAGAAGTCACGCGGTGTGTATGCGACACAGCATCCAAGAGCGCAGACGTGGTCTGAAGACCTTGGTACTTGAGCTCTGGCAGTTATGGCTTCCTAGGCCCCCGTGGCCTCTGTCGTGGTAGGACGTGGGGCCAGCAAGCAGGCAGGAGCCTTTTCCGTTGTCTACCTCCCGAAGTCTTCCTGTTTCCTCCTGCTTCTGGATGCCACAGAGTAGGCGTGTTCCAGAGGAGTACTGGGGCCCCGAGTACACCCACTATCCCTTCAGCTCAGACAGGGGTCAAGGCATAGGGCCAAGCCCTTGGTTCAGGGAGAGCCTGCCAGGCCCTCAGCTCCCCTCTCTCCAAGCCAGACCCCCCCACCCCCAGCACTGGCTGGGGCCAGCACCAGTAACTTTCCTCTCTCCATTCTCCTTCTTATTGGCTCCCTGGCTGCTTTGCTGGCTTGAGAGAGATTGCCTCTAGGCCTTTGGGGAGCGAGAGCTGCACCATTGCTGGGGCCTGGGAGTAGATTGCTAACAGCTGCTGCGGGAGGCTTCGGGTTGTAAGGAACAGTTTCTTGAGCCCTCTCGGTACCATTTTATTCTGTTTCTTCTGAACAAGAGTGGCAGGGCCAAGGTCACCTAGCTAGTTCCCAGGGTTCCTGGGGCAGGGAGCTGAAGTCATACAGAGCCTAGGTGAGGTGGCAGAGGATGTCCTGGTGGTCACTGAGCTATGATGCTTAGGACATGTGGGCACCAGAGCTTAGAGGGCCAGGCCTGGGAGTCCTGTCTGTACTGGGGTCATGGAGGAGTCTAGAGCAGTGGTGGCCACGGGCTTACTGAACACGAGATCTTGTGAGTCCTTGTTCTCTGCGCCTCGATAGCCCCTGGCCTTCGTCTCTCCGTTGAAGTTGTTCTGGATTTTTAAAAAATTTCCTCAATAGTAGATGTAGCAAATCTGTGACATAAGTCTGGCCATTTTGTGTCCAAGGGCGGTGAAGTTCAGAGTGGTCGAGTTTCTTGTCACACTCGGTTTGTGAAGGTTGGGGTCTATGTTTTCTTGAGTGGACAAAGCAGCAAGTTCATAGAGGAAAGGGATTCTCCGGGTAGACAGAAAGGCTGGCTCTTCAGGTGTAGGCCAAGGCCCTTCCCTGGACAGCGCCTACATCCCTGGACAGCGCCTTCCCTGGACAGCGCCTTTCCTGGACTAGCCGCCACCATGCCTCTGGCCTTTGCTTTGGATGTGGACACTTAGAGGTCACGGGAGGGTATGGAGCAAGTGAGCTGCAGGCGTGTGAAGACTGCCAGGTGCTGAGGGGCCACCGTTGGACATCACTGGTGCTGGGCACCAGCTGAGTGGCACACTCAGAGCCAGGGGCCTCTGCCTTGCCAGCAGGGTAGCACTGCCACTCAGTTTCACGGAAATGAAATAGGATCATTGTAGAAAGGGACCACCTCCCCGTCCCTGAGCTCCTTCACAGCCCTCCCTTGCTAATGGCCTGTCACCTCCTGCCTCCTCCCCATGCCTGCCCCTTGTCCTCTCTGCTGCAGTCTGCAGTGGGGCATTCAGGCCATCAGCTCATACAGTGGCCAGAGCCCAGCACAGAGGAAACTGTGGGAGTGATCAGCTGTGGAGAGCATGGGACCAAATGGGACCAGCTGGGGGATGCGACACCATCTGGCCCAGTCACTGTATCCTATGGAGGTTGGCCTGGGGAGCCCCGCTGTTGGATCCTGGTGAAGAACGGACTTGGTCTCCAGATCAACTTGGCCAGATGCAGTGCTCACCTTTTCTTGTATCTGAGTCCCAACGTCTGAACAGTCTTGGAGAAGGCCATGAGTCCCCTTGACTGCATCCCTATTGGACAGCTCATTGTCTCTCAGAAAGAGACCATCAGATGAGCAGATGTTTCCCAGTTGTTTTTTTTTTTGTTTTTTTGTTTTTTTTGGTTTTTCGAGACAGGGTTTCTCTGTATTGTTTTGGAGGCTGTCCTGGAACTAGCTCTGTAGACCAGGCTGGCCTCGAACTCACAGAGATCCGCCTACCTCTGCCTCCTGAGTGCTGGGATTAAAGGCGTGCGCCACCAACGCCCGGCTCCCCAGTTGTTTTTATTGTGGCAAAGTAGACGTAACGTGAGACTTCACATCATGGGCATTTTAAACTCATGGTCCCATGGTGTTAAATACATCGTATGTCTTGCTCCTGTCATCACCGCCCATCCCCAGAACTCTCCATCTTGCAGAACTTAATTCCAAAGATGTGAGGAGAAAGACCACTGGTCCAAATCATCATTGCCAAATTAATTAAAGCAAGCAATTAATTAATGCAAGCTTTCTTATTCATGTACACGAGCTGCCTCCCCATAAAAGCGGAGTTCAAGAGATCAGCACCGGACATGAGGAAGACAAGGTTTACATTGCCTAGGGGCATGGGGAATTTGGAGGGCAAAGTTGGCAGGGTTACAGGAGCAGAACATAAGCATAACAAGTTAGTCAGAAGACCTGCTGAAACAAAGATATAATTGCAAGGTGGTCCTAACAAAGTAGCCTTAACAGCAGGTAGTATAACAACCTTTTGAAACAAAAGTAGGGCTGCAAGATGGTTAGAACATTTTGAAACAAAGATATGGCTGCAGTTTCCTGGAACAGGCAGTATAGAACCATTTGTAGTTGAGGTTTAGGTGGGGCATAGCCCAATCCTTGAGAAACAGAGGTTTAATCATAAACAGGAATGAACCTAGTTTGTCTTTACTGTAAGAAGGCTTTAACACCCAAGATGGAGGCAGGCTGGTTCATCAAACTGAAGCTCTGCCCTCTTGGGACAACGGCCCCTCGTTTCCCTTCCCCTTACAACGATCACTTCCCTGTGTGTGTCTATAAATCCGATTCTTCTCAGAGCTTCATGGAAATGGACTCACAGTATTTGCTGTTTTGTGACTGGCGTAGCATCTTTGAGGTTCATCCAATAGCAAGGTGTAATCTTTTTAAAGGTCACTGTTTGAATGTTTGTTAACTGTGTACTTGTTCATTAATAAACAGCTGGCTTGTTTTCATGTTTTAACTGTTGTGGGCAGTGCTGCCACGAACCTGGGTATGCAGATGTCTCTTAGTAATTTTGTCTGTCTGTCTGTCTGCTCCCCCACCCCATACATTTTATTGTTTGTTTTGAGATCCGGTCTTGCTAGCTAGTCCTAGGTGAGCTGAAACTAATTATGCAAGCCTGGCTGGTTTCAAAGTTGCTTCTGTCTCCCAAGTGCTGGCTTTACAGGCACACACCATCATACTTGGCAGGGAAGGACTTTTGGCCTCTAATTTACACACAAGAAAATTAGACTCAGACAGACAAAAACTCACCCAAGCAACTGACCCAGCAAAAATTGCAGCTTTTTCTTTACAGATGTCACCTGTACCAGGCTACACTGAGCCCCAGTGTGTTTCACTAAGGTTCAATTCCTTAAGGGTTACTCTTTTTCGTTTTTTAAGGGGTGTGTGTGTGTGTGTGTGTGTGTGTGTGTGTGTGTGTGTGATGTAAGTGCAGGTAACTGTAGAGGTCAGAAGAGGGCATCAGATGCTCTGGGGCAGGAGTCACAGGTGGTCGTGAGCCACCTGATGTAGGTGCTGCAAACCAAACTGAGGTCCTCTTCAGGTTTAACAGCTGTTCCCGTATTAAATTCTTATGACCGTAATGGGAACAGGATGTTACACCCCTGCCTACAGATAAGAAACCTGAGGTCTGAGTGCCAAGGTGACTTGCTCAGAGCCACTCAGCTAGTTAGGAGGTGGATCCTAATCCCTTGCTTTTGCTAGTGGGAGCCCGAATCCAACTCCAGCAGCATCTCTTGTCCTTCCTGCTCTGGCTGGGGCACTACAGACCCTGCCTCTGTCTGCACCCCACCCAGGTGTCCTGCCGATCCTGCCCCAAGTCACAAAGTCTGTGCTTGGGCCCCTTTGTGTCTGGGATCCTCAGGGGTTCCTACATAATTTGGGGGGGTGAGGGGCTAGGACTTAGTTCTTTGCAGTCCCAGGGCTAGTGTGTCTGCCTCAGGGCAAGAGAGACCAATGGTTACAGTGAGTCCTTGTGGAAGAGGCCTGGACTCTCATACATGGCCAAATCTTGTTGCTTCCAGGGCACTGAGCCAGGAGGTGGTAGGGCCAGGCCTCTTCCTCTGAATGTGCTCACAGCACTAGGTGGGGCTGGCCCTGGGAGCTAGGAGAGGGTCAGTGGCTGCAGTCCCTGGGGTAGACTCAGCCAAGCCCACTGGCCATCTTCCCAATAGCTGTCCACACCCAGGATAGACTTGGCCAGGACAGAGACCCAGCTGGCCATGTCAGGGAACCCTGTACTGTGAGACCCAGGCCCACAGACCTGAGTTTTAAGTCTAGGTTGTGGACATCACCTTCTTGGTGTTATCTACGATGATAGAAGCCCAGTGGCCATTACTACTGGCAGTCCTTTGGCTTGCTCCCATAGGGTATTACTGTCCCTGTCTATAAACGAGTGCCTGGAGGCTCAGGAAGGGAAATAACCCACTCCAGATTGCACAGCCCAGCCCGAGCCTGAGTCCCATTTGAAATCTGTAGTCTTACTCCTACTGCTGCTTTCATTTGGTAGGTGTGGATGTCCTGGGTTCAGGCCTCTGAGGGAAGACAAGCAGGCTGTCCACAGATGATGCTGTGTATCAGGCCTTGCTGTTCCAGGTGCCTGGCATTTTAAAATCCATTCCGTTTCAAAAGTGAGGAAACCGAGGCCTTGACTTCAGGTGCTGAGGCCTGTGCATTCAAGCCATGGGACGTGCCAGAACTTGTACGGGCCCCATTTGGTGTCACTGGGTTTCATAACAGCCTTCTCTGTTTACTGATCATTGTCCCTTCTGGCAAAATCCTAGGCCAGAAGGGTGGGGGCTCCCGGGGGAGCAGTGGGCCAAAAGCAAACAAGCTCTGGGAGAAAGAGGGAGCTCTTCCAGTGCTGGGAGATCCAGAGCTGCAGTGTCTGGGGTGAGGGAACAGAACAGGGAGGCGTCTTCCCAGCCCGCCAAGGCCTTTTGTACACTGTGGCCAAGGGTGAGGGTGAGACTTCTCATCCGGTAACCACCCTAGGCAGCCCACAGAGATCTGGAGATTGACTAAGTTAGTCAGAGAGAGAAGAACGGGTCAAGAGATGGTTATGGGGTCCTGACGCCAACCACAGGGAGGGAGGGGTCCACAGAGGGCCATGAGCTGTGCCACTCAGTCCTGCGGCAGATGCCGACAGGGTGGCTTCCTGGTGTGCAGGGGGCACTGGGCAGGACTCACAGACAGCCATGATGGGCGATCAGGGGAGCCCCACGGCCCAGCAAAGAGCAGGGACTAGGGCACGTGCACATCAGACAAGCTGATGATAACCAGGGTTACGCTCAAGTCAGAGCAAGCATCCCAGCCCTGGAGTCTGAAATGGAGGTACCGCAGCCTTTCTCCAGCCAGTGGCCATGGTCTGAGATCTTCTCAGACACGTGGTTATCCTGGGCAATGACATCAGGCATCTGGAGGGCTCAAGGGCTTTCCTGGAACCTCCGCTTGCCCTGGCCTGGGAGATGCGCTGGTGCCAGCTCCTCTAGAGACTTCTGCCTGCCTGCCTGGCACGGGCTTGGACGGGCTTAGCAGCAGCAAACCTTTTCCTGTGCAGGGTTGCTGCTCCCTGCCCAGGTGAGGTGGGGCCAGGTCTCCTGCTCCCAGACAGAACTGGGGCCCAGGAGCCCCAGACAAGGGTTTGAACCTCAGCAATGTCTCCTTCCACATGAGTGGCCGAGTCTCGTTCCTCTGTCATTGGCGTGTCTTCCTTTCTTTGGCACTTGCTCCCACTTGCTCCCCTGAATTCACACAGCCTTTCCCAAGTGGGGAACAGAGGAAGGCAGGGTCACCCCATATAGTGAGAGGGCTCGGGTCCAGTAGGGCAGCCAGGGCTTGATTCCTCACTGGATCCCGAGGGGAGGTGACAGGGAAGCAACATGCTGTTACTGATGTCAGAGCCTCACATCAGGGGTCCTAGGTGGTCTGATTCAGAAGGACCTGCCAGGGTGACCTGGTCCAGTGTTCCCATTTTGTAGATGGGAACCCTGAAACTCAGAGGCATGTAGGTTCTGGGCAGGATGTTGCAGCCAGGACCCGGGAATTCTGGGGCCAGAGTAGCAAGGCCTTGCCTTTTGTATAGATACTGACACCCAGAGAGGGACGATGAGTTGCCCCCGGTCACCCAGGAAGTCTGTAGCAGAGCTTTCACTAACACTGGGACACCCCCTTTCAGCTTCACTCGAACTCCCTGTTCCATTGAACTCAAGCCTCTCCCAGGCAGAGAACACAATAGAGTTGCTCCTTCAGTCTCCAGTCACTGATCCCTTGAAGTGATCTGTGGCTCAAACTCCATAGCCACATGGCCAGCAGAGCTACACCACCTCTGTGATCATTAACCTGGGGATAGGGACTCTGGGCTGGTGGTCACTGACCCCAGGGGTCGAGGCCAAGCCATAATGGCCCTCTGTTAATCACCAACTGGGCAAACTGGGGCCACAGGGCTCCCGAGGGGGCTGCTTAGCCAGCTCAGCTGCTGGCTCAGGTCCATGTCATTTCCCAAGTCAGCTAAGGGGCAAGTATCCCCTTACATACATTTCCAAAGCATTCCTTCTAGATTACAGTTCATAAGCAAACAAACAAACAAAACCAACAGCTCTATTGGATATATTCCTGTCACATCTTAGATCTTGTGCTTCAAGCTGTTTTGCATCGAGTGTCCCAGGACGTAATTTGTTGGCACACATAGTTATCTCACTGAAGTATGCAGTTCTGTGGTTCTTCCAGTGGTGTGAACTGGTTGCCTGATCATCATCATGGTGTAGGCTTTAATGTCCATCATTCTGAAAGGTTCCTGTGCTAATTACAGTGACCTGAGCACTCCCTCCAGCCTTGGGCAGCCGTGGAAGTGTCCAGAGTGAGATCTCTCTCTTCATCACTTCTGAGATACATAGGGCTTTATCTGCTTGGCATTTGCTGACCTTGCAAGGGTTTGTGCATCAACCTCAGCCTTACAGAAAGGAAGAAAAGAGCCATCATTGGGCATTTGCTCCTTGCACCTGGAGGTCTCGCCAGGCCTACTGTGTGCCTACTGTGTGCCTACTGTGTGCCACCAGGCACCATTGGCTCTAGCTATACCCTGCTCCCCAGCTGCATGGTGGTCCATTGTGCGACAGCTCCATCACTTACTTCCCCAGGACATTTTGGATCCTTTCCAATTCTTTTCAAACAATGCTTCAATGAATATCCTTGTCCATTGCAAGCAATTCTGTAGGGAATGTTGTAGTGTGTGTTCCGAATATGCACAATCAGTTGTTATCCAGAGAGGTTAAAATGGCATATGCCATCAGGAACGTTTTTATTTATTTATTTGTTTGTTTGTTTTTCGAGACAGGGTTTCTCTGTGTAACAGTTCTGGCTGTCCTGCAACTCACTTTGTTGACCAGGTAGACCTTGTACTCACTGAGATCCACCTGTCTCTGCCTCCCAAATGCTGGGATTAAAGGTGTGTACCACCACCAACCCACTAAAAATGTGTATTTGAGTACTGTGGGTTTTAATCAACTCTGAGTTGAGTCCAGGGCAACCCGCTACAGGCTCCACAGGCTTCCTAGACCACGGAGCCCAGAGAACTCAAGGCTTCTACAGGACCTGATAAAATTCGGAGTTTTCAGGAATGCACGAAGACCTTGGGGAACCCACCTTCCGTGCCAGCTTCACCCCTCACCCCACCCCTGGGCGTGGCCTGCGTTTGCCTGCCCATTGCTCATGTACTGTTCCCCCCCTGGGATGCTGTTCTCAGTCCCAACTGTCCCCATAGGCTTCACCTACATCCAGTCCCCTTAAGTGGGAAGAGATTGGGGGGGGCAAAGTTCAGTTCTATCGGATAAGAAGTCATGCATCATGCAGTTCAGGCTCCACAGGGAGCTGAGGGGAGTGAGTGTCATCACCCTCAGACCAAGCTATCTGAGCAGGCCTGAGCTAACCCTCTGCAACCTCTATGCTGAGAAGGAGTCTGAGGCACAGTATGCAGGCGTCCCAACTAGGTCCCCAACTTCCTAGTGATGAGCTGAGTAGCAGGCGAGGGCTCAAATCCTGGCTCCCCAGGAGGAGAGGAGAGAGGGCTTGAAATAGAAAGCCAAGGTTACAGAAGGCAAAGGAGGTGAGATGTCGTCTGCTAAGAGGGGTAGATAAAAGTGTCAGCCCCAGCAGAGGCAAGTGCGTCCAGTCAGCAGGCAACAACTTTGTACAATGAAGTGACTAAGGTTTGCAAAAAAAAACAAACAAACAAAAAAACAACTTAAAAAATGTTATTGAAAGAAAAAAAGAAATGCCATTTTGAGAAAAGTAGAACCACGGATTAAGACTTCTGCTCCACTGGTGGGGAGCCGGAGCCTTTGCTCGTAGTCCAGATGTTCAGACCCAGAACTATCAGAGGCAGCCGTTGACAGTACTGTATGAGCTGTCCTCCTAATGGGTTTTCGCCGGTCCTGAACTATTCTGTCCCGATTCCCCCTCTGTGAAATGGGCTCTCTTAGTGTTTACTCTGAAGAGGATGCTCCAATGAGCCTTTGAGTAGAAAGCGCCACAAACGGTTAGTTCGTGCCAAGTGTTTTTTGCTGTTTTGTTTTGTTTGTGTAGTTTTTTGCTGGACCTGCTAATTGCGTCAACAAGAGGGGTTTGCATGGGTCACGGGAAAAACCAGCTCTCGTGAGTTAGCACCGGCTGTATGTTAGACCACATGCGGGATCTCCCGCTTCGAAACTAGGGTCCAAGGGGTGACCGCACCCATTCCGGTCGGTGTGAGAACCCAGATGTCTCCGAGATCCAGGACAGATCCCCGCCTCCCCCGCGGGCCACAAGGCCCTCCCTGCGGGGCGGTCCCCAGCTGGGGCGGGATGGGGGCGGACGGCTACTTAAAGGTTGGGGCGACCGCGGTGCCGCGGCCGGCAGCCTGGGTCCTCACCGTCGCCATGGCTCCATACCTCTCGCTGCTCTGCGTGCTGATCCTGGCACTGTGCGCACCGTCGCCGTCCGGTGCTGCCACCAGGTTGCGGGGCGAGGCCGGAGTGAGGGCGCCCCAAGCTCGGGCGTCTGAGGCGCGGGTGAGTGCCCTGGGGGACCCCGGAGCTCCCCGAGTAATTGTCTATTGTAAGTTCTTGCAGATACAGCGCTAGGAAAAGGGGAGTAATTCAGGTGTAGAATGGAAAAACTGTTTTGTTGCTTTGTAAGTATGTCTTGCTGCTTCGGGGCTCCCGGGGGGCGAGGGTGGGGGCCCCGGGCCAAGGCTGTCTCCCTCCCTGCAGGCTAACCTCACCTTGGCCGGGTCTTTCCTCCGCTGCTGATTCAGATCCCATCTTCTTTACTATGTCTAATTTCTCCTCTCTGCCCTACTTCCCTCCGTGATGGTCTCTTCTCAGATTCCCCATTTGAGGTCTGTGTCGCCCCCCCCGCACCCCGTTTTCCCTGTGAATACCTATGGACGTGACTGTAACTAGTCTCCCCTTGTCTGTGGCTCCCCCTCCCATCCCCCACCCTCCCACCTCAGTTTCCCCTTCATGTTCTCCCCTACCAGCCTGACTTTTCCTCCCCAGTCTGTTCTAACTTCCCCCACCAGATTTTTGTTCCTAGCAGACCTCCCTCTGGCTGAGGTGACCTGCTGACTTCCATCCTTAGGCACCAACCTAACCTGCCACCCGCCACCCCCAGAGCATGCCTGACAGCCTTGCCTACCCTTACCTTCTCCTCCTAACAGGTCCCTGAAGACTTCAGGCTCCATCCTTACCCCTTTTCCAAGATGTGGAAATGGGGTGGGTTCCGGGGTGGGGCAGGAGGGAGGAGGCAGACAGCTCAGGAGGCCACTTGGGCCCACTAAGCCAATCCTTTCTTGGGGTAAGACAGAAGATGGGGGTGGGGGGCTGAGGCGATCCTGTCTCTTCCAAAGAGCAAAAGCACACAGGCTGTGTGACCTGGGATCAGGCCGCCTTCCTTTTGGATCCTCAGTTTCCCCGTTTGCCGAGTTGGGGCAGATAATAAGTTCTGAGCCAAGGCGGTGCAGGAGGAAAGTGAGCCGAGTCTCTGGGGACCAGGAGAGGTGCCCCTGGCATCTGGGAGAGTCTCTACACACACTAGTGCTCTGGGAGCCCAGGGACATGCCTCTGTGTTGTTCCCCCACTGAGGGTCCCAGAAAGAAGTCTGCCTCTCTGTGCCTTAGCTGTCCCAATTGGCAAGGGAGGAGAGCGGAGCTCTCTGCCCCCTCTGTAACAGTAAACAAGGGAGAGTGGCCGGGGTTAGGGCACACTTAACTCCCAGAAAGGGGCTGATGCTCCTCCACCATGGGCGAGCAGGAGGCTCAAGTGAGTGCCTCCTGGTGCTAGTACCTGCCCTCCCTCATGCCTGGGGTCCCTCCCTGCTGAGACCTGCACCCCTGCTCAGGCCCGACTCTGTCTCTTTGCAGCCCAGCACCATGGTGGTGGAGCACCCCGAGTTCCTCAAGGCAGGCAAGGAGCCTGGCCTGCAGATCTGGCGCGTGGAGAAGTTTGACCTGGTGCCCGTGCCCCCCAACCTCTATGGAGACTTTTTCACGGGTGACGCGTATGTCATCCTGAAGACAGTGCAGTTGAGGAATGGGAATCTACAGTACGACCTCCACTATTGGCTGGGTGAGTGAGATGCTCCTGCTCAGCCCCCAAAGTGTGGATATACCTGGGGACTTTGAGTGCTATGGATGTCAGGCCTTGGTTAGTGGTTACATGCCACTACACCAAAGAGCCAGCCTGGCCAGTTTCAGGTCCAGCCCCACCCCCTGACCTGTGATCTGCCTCTCACAGCTCACCAGTGTTTTTATAGTGTGGACATGCTGACAGGTACGCTAGGTGACATGGGGACTCTTGGAAACTTCTCTTCACAGGCTCTTACATTGGCTCTGATCTGTTTGTTTTAGGGTTACCCCATTATACAAATGGAATAACTGAGGCTCTTGAAAAGTAGGGAGGGACTTGTCAAATTTCTATAGCCAGGCCAGAGTAGAGCCGTTGGCTCTGGAGGCCTCCTCCCCAAAGGGCCGAGACTGCCTTCCTGATCCTAGTCTCATGCTACCCTGATGTTCCCTAGGCAACGAGTGCAGCCAGGACGAGAGTGGGGCTGCGGCCATCTTCACCGTGCAGCTGGATGACTATCTGAATGGCCGGGCTGTGCAGCATCGTGAGGTCCAGGGCTTTGAGTCATCAACCTTCCTCGGCTACTTCAAGTCTGGACTGAAGTACAAGGTGGGTTGGTGTTGACTTTATTTGGCTGGCCAGGGCTCACAGTCTCCCAGCCTTGGCGAGCCAAGAGTCAGGCTCGGGAGGCTCAGCCATGGGGTTTGAACCATGGTCTCTCTTCCCAGTGTGGAGGCCTTGGACGAACCAAACTCCCTCTCTGACCTCTGGTTCCCCCACCTTACAATGAAAAGAAGGGTCTTTCCATCCTGCCTAGGTCACAGGGAGGCCACGGGTGGCCTTCTCACATCCCCTGAGGGACTTGTGCCAAGTCCCAGCGCCACACCTGTTGGGCTTTGGTGACAGGGCCCTTGGACTATCTCCTTTCACCCACACCACCCCCGTTTCCCCTAGAACTTGGACTTTTACACAGCCTGTACCTAAGCTTCTGGCCAGACAGGAGCAAGGCCAAGCTGGAACCCTGGAAACCGTACCCCAATATGCTGTCCGACCTCCAGCAGCCCCTGACACCCAGAGCCTGCCTTGCCTCTCTGGTTGCTGGAGAGCCAGCTGTACCTGCCCTACAGTCCCAGGGGGAGGAGCTGGTGCAGAGGTGCTTGGGAAATGTCCTGCAGCTCGGCTCCCAGCAGGGTTCAAGAGTTCATGAAGCTCAGTTCTTTTCGTTTAGGGTAGAGAGGGGATTTCAAGTTTAATGAAGCAGACGAGTCTGGATCTCTCGTTTTATGGGGGCTAGGGCAGCTGAAGTACGGAAAGGTTGAGCAGTTAGACCAGGGTCTCACAGTGAGTTAAATGGAGCTGAGATCAGAATCCAGATCGCCCGTCAATCTCCCGGTGTTGTTTCTACTAAACCAACCTGTCTCCCATGACCGGTTCTAGGGAGGACATATGCCCTACCTATGCCTCCGCCACTCTCTGGCCCTCAGAGTCCTCTCTGTCGATGCAGAAGTGTCCCCCTCACTCCTAGGGGAGGGACAGGGATTTAGTGACGGGAGAGTATCTGGGAGACTTCAGTAACAAGGGAGGGTGTGTCCTGGACCAGCAGCTCAGGATGGGTGGGGCTGGGCTGGCTTTCTTGGCATGCACCCAGCCCCATTTGCTGGGTTACTGGGGCTGAGCTCCTGCTCCGCCCTCCTCCTGCCGCCCTCAGGGTCCTCGAAATCCCAAGGAAGGAGGGGTGGGGAGCCGAGTCCCGTTGCAGAAAGACCAGGATGGCCTCTCCAGTCATTCACTCAGCACACAGGTTTCAGGATCCTAGATCAAGCTATGCCCTGGCAGAAGAGGAGGTCAAGGTCACCCTCTACTAGGTAGTGCACCCTCGGCCAGGCTGAGCTTCAGGAGGCCTTGCCTAAGTATCTATAGCGGGGAATAAAGGGAAGGATGGAGAGAGGGAAGGCAGACCTGTGTCAGCACACACTGTGGCTGTCACGATGCAGGTGCCATGCTGGAAGCCCGTGTGACCTTGATTTATCCTCTATGGTATCCCCAGGAGGAGACCTGAGGTTCCGGAGAGTCACGTAACCAGTGGTGGAAACCCAGCCTGGGCTCCCCTCATTCTGTCAGGCTCTGCACTGAACACTGGGTTCCAGGGTGGGGTGGGTCGGATGGCTTCCTTTCTAAGGCCACCCACTTAACTCGGGGAGGAGGAGACGGGGAGTCTAGAGGACTCAGCTCTCGGGATCACAGCTGTCCGGCTGCCTGGGTTACCTGTTGTTTTGGGGAAAGCTGGGAAGACATAAATGTGACAGTTGTCATGGACACCAGGACAAATCTGTGTCAGGCCAGAGAACGTCGCAGACCCATAGGTACAGTATGGGGAGGCTTTTCTATAGGATCGCATTTTGTTCTCACATTGCTGGTGGGGTGGCTGTGTATTCCCTTTTTATGGGTGAGAGAGCTGAGCTTCTGTGGGTTGTGCCTGTAAGCCAGTGGAGCGTTCTTACATCTCTTGCCTTTTCCTGGGTTTATTTCACGCCGTGAGGTACTGGCTGCGTTGTGTAAATGAGGAGAGTGAAGTGCAGGCTTGCAGGGCGTCCTGCCCAAGGTCGCACAGCCGGTGAGGGATTGAATGAGAGTCTGACTGAAGTGTGCAGAGTCTCGCACAGCTGAGAGCTCGCTCAGAGTGGGTGCTTCAAGAGTCCTGACCTTCCACCTTAGCTCGTCCCCTGCACATCTCACTGGCCTCTCCTGAGTCAAAGGGATTTTCTGGAATGTTCCTGACCATGCTCTGAGGAACACTTGAGAGGCGGATCCCAATCAGGGCTCAGATTTGTGGTTCTGGTCATGAAGGCAACTGGTCCCTGGAGGACAGTGAGGCCTGCAGCCTCCTGTTCACCACCTCCTGCAGGTCCCCGGCCTCCCTGCCTCATCTATTATAGATGCCGAGGAGCCGGGCTTGTTACACAAGACTTGTTTCTATGAAAGCCTCCAGGAGCTCCTTCTGTCCTGGATCAGAGAAGGGCCAGAGAGGGGACACGGAGCCGCCAGGAAGAGCTGGCCTTACTGTCCTGTCACCCTGATCATTCCTATCACTGTCCTGGGTGGGGTGGGAAGGGTTCCAATCCTTTGTTGCTCACCCTCCTGCCCCCCCCAACTTTCATCGTCACCCACTACCCTGGGGACCTCCCACCTCTAAGGGCTGGGTTATTTTTTATTTTTATTTTTTTTTTTTGGTTTTTACGAGACAGGGTTTCTCTGTATTGTTTTGGAGGCTGTCGGTCCAGCCTGGCCTCCAACTCACAGAGATCCGCCTGCCTCTGCCTCCCGAGTGCTGGGATTAAAGGCGTGCGCCACCAACGCCCGGCTAGGGCTGGGTTTTTTTTAAAGTCATATGCTTAAGGAGAATCTGGCCTGTGAGTCCTGGGAGCCTAGACCATGGGAGGCTGGGAACCAGACATCTGCTGGGCCTTGTTCTAGGAAAGGGCTCTGGGTAGAGGATGGGTAGGTCCAGCCTCTGCAAGAAGGTTTTCAGTTGTTTATTTTTTTATGGGAATTTTAGTGCCCTCCTGCCCCCCACTGGCTGAATAAGGCAAGCTTAACACAGACTAGGCAACACTAAGGAGCAACTCTCAGAGGGACTGTCCTGGGACTCTACCCCGGAAGGCACAAACCAATGGCATTGGGTTACTTTGGTTCTTTCCACAAACCTGTCTGTCAGCCTGGTGTCTTTAATTTGGAGAATGGCTCTTTAAGCAACTCACCCTGTGGAATTTTGCTAGAGGAATTTGATGCCAATCTCTCGCCACCCAAAGATTAGATAAATGGCAATAATCAATCCTTTAAAAAAGTAATAGAAAAATTCTAAAAATTCCCATCCTTTCCACTGGTGTCTTATGAGAACTCGCTTAAGTGTGTGTGTGTACATGTGTATATGTGTATATATGGGTATATGTGTGTAAGTATATGTATGTATGTGTCTATGTGTATGTGTGTATATGTATGCATGTGTGTATGTGTGTATATATGGGTATATGTGTGTGAGTATATGTATGTATGTGTGTATGTGTATGTTTGTGTCTATGTGTGTGTATATGTATGTGTGTGTACATGTGTGTATGTATGTGTATATAGGGGTATATGTGTGGTATATGTGTGGTATATGTGTGTGAGTATATGTATGTATGTGTGTATGTGTGTATATGTATGCATGTGTGTATGTGTGTATATATGGGTATATGTGTGTGAGTATATGTATGTGTCTATGTGTATGTGTGTGTATATGTATGTGTGTGTACATGTGTGTATGTATGTGTATATAGGGGTATATGTGTGGTATATGTGTGTGAGTATATGTATGCATGTGTCTATGTGTATGTGTGTGTGTACATGCGTGTATATATGTGTATATATGGGTATATGTGTGGTATATGTGTGTGAGTATATGTATGTATGTGTCTATGTGTATGTGTGTGTATATGTATGTGTGTGTGTGTGTTTGTTTCCAAGTGTCATTTCCTGGGTCAGCCACTGTGACTAGAGTGTATCAGGACACTCAGGCCCACAAGCCACGAGAAACCAGGTGTTCTATCACTTTATAAACTCTGTAAAGAAAGAGAAGCTGGGCTTGGCAGCACAGGCCTGTAATCCCAGCTACTTGGGAGGCTGAGGCAGGAGAATTTCAATTTCAATGCCAACGTGGGTAATTTATCAAAGAATTGAAAAAGGCTAAGATGCATCCTGGTGGTAGAGTGTTTGACTAACATGCAGATGCCAGGTGGAGAGAGAGAGAGAGAGAGAGAGAGAGAGAGAGAGAGAGAGGAGGGAGGGAGGGAGGGAGGGAGGGAGGGAGGGAGGGAGGGAACTGATGAGGAGAATTCCTGATGGCTGAGATTTATGACACAAAACAACCCTCCTTTCTTTCAAAGAGTTTTGTTTTGTGTTTTGAGACAGGGTTTCTCTGTGTAGCCCTGGCTGTCGTGGAACTCACTCTGTAGACCAGGCTGGCCCTGAACTCAGAGGGATCCGCTTACCTCTGTGTCCCGAGTGCTGGGATTAAAGGTGTGCGCCCCCACCACCCAGCCAGAGTTATTTTTTAAGTAGCAGAATGAAAGGCATGCTTGAACAGGTAAAAAGATCCAAGTGTACAAAGCAGGCAGGCAGTCTCTCTCGTCCCCACCCTCCCTGTGTTTGAGGGGCCACAAAGCAGGTCTTCTTGGCACCCACTTATTTGGAAAAGCTTCCTGGATTCCCCATTCTTGCCACCCAGCGGAGTGAAGCGTGGTTCCTCAGACTCTAGCTGTCAGTCCCGGGCTGATGGGCAGTGAGGCTGCTTCCGGGAAGCCAGAGAACATGGGGTTGAAAACCAGCCAGCTGGCGGGGGAGCCCAGATGTGCTCTTAGTCCTCTTTTCTGCTATGGCCACTTGGCCTACCCTCAGACCTTAGAATTATTCTTTCTATGATGGGAAAAGTTCCTGGCCTGATATTGACGTGTGGACTTCCCAAGTCACGAGTGGAAACTGCAGACATTGCCCCGCTGCACAGTGAGGTCATCCTTACCTAGTGGCCCCCACAGCTCTGCCAGAGTGCTCTTGGGAGTGTGAGAGCACTCCGTGAGTCAGTGGGAACGGAACACTTTGAATAGGACTTACGCCCATACCACGAGTGGACACCAGAGGGCGCTCCAGCCCGAGCAACGGGAATCTGCCTGTTCTAGATGCGCGACCCTTGGAACCTTGGCTGTGAAAAGACCCGATGTTGGGTTTATAGATTTGGATACACTACGTTTTGATCACGGCTCCACCATCCATCTCTCTGTGAGGGCTTGGGGAAAATCTCTTCGAGTATGGGCTCTGCTCTCCTCGCTTGTGAGATGCGTGGCACTTGTGGCGTCCGGGTATGACCCACGCGACAAGCACGTCCGTAGCACTTACTGTGAATAACAGGAGTCTGGTTTGGAACGGCTGCCTCTCCCTCCTCGCCTCCATCAAGTTTGCATGTCTAGTATCAGACTTAGCACTGGAGGGAGGTAGGCAGACGGGGCATGGCTGGGGCGGTCTGAGGACCCACAGAAGCCCGGAGCTTCCACCCCTATGGTGTGTGCAACAGGGAGAAGCCCTCTAGCAGGTGGGGAAAAGCCTTGACTGCACCACAGGCTTGCCGAGCGCACCTACGGAGTGTCAGCCCCGTGCCACCTCCCGGTCTACAGTCATGGGATCTTCTCCCCTGGATTAACACTGTCCCCTTGACTTGACAGAAAGGAGGCGTGGCTTCTGGATTCAAGCATGTGGTACCCAATGAGGTGGTGGTGCAGAGGCTCTTCCAGGTCAAAGGGCGCCGCGTAGTCCGTGCCACTGAGGTGCCTGTGTCCTGGGACAGCTTCAACAATGGCGACTGCTTCATTCTGGACCTGGGAAACGTGAGTCTTGCCCGCCCTTTTCCAGGGCCACCGTGGTGAATTTGGTGAGCCCTTAGTGCGTGAACACCCAGGGGACAGGCCACAGGGACCAGGAGACCCGGAGTCAGGCAGACAGACCCAGTGTGGATGAGTCTGGAACTCAAGCCTCTCATGCGTGTGTGCACAGATCGCAGCTCGTAACCATTACTTGCACAATGTTTTTGGTATGCAAACTTTCTGATATCGCTTGAGACACATAGCCATATGCCTTTTAAAACACAGACACTCATCTCTAAGCACATGGCAGTTATGGGCAGAAACTGTAGGCTCTTATCCACACGAACACCATGATGAGTGCCCAGACAGGCATGCAGACTTGGACCCACAGCGCACCTACACATGCATATGTTCCTGGTATGTGACGGTAAATGGGTGATGCTTCCTGCTTGCCTCGTGGTTCCACAGGGGCACAAACCTGCACATGGTCATAGCCAGGCATCACACCCCAAAACTTCCTACATATTATGCCCCTGTGGTTTAATGTCCTACCTTGACTTAGCATAGGCTTTTTAAAAAATGCCTTATAATTATTTTATGTGCAATGGTGTTTTGTGTTTATTCTGCATGTATGTCTGTGTATTGTGTGTGTGCCTGGTGTCTACAGAGGCCAGAAGAGGGAGTTAGATCCTCTGCAACTGGAGTTGCAGATGGCCATGAGCTGCCATGTGGGTGCTGGGAACTGAACCCAGGTCCTCTGCAAGAGCAGCCAGTGCTCTTAACTGCTGAGCCATCTCTCCAGCCTCAGTGTGGTTTTTTTTTTGTTGTTGAAGTAAAATGGCCTGGCATGTTCTAATCCTGGCTGCTGTTCTATGCTTTCCACCCAGTGAATGTACTGCCAAACTCCCGTCTAACTGTAGATTCCCTGGAAAGCATGGGTGGCTCCCTCCCCGTACTTCACCGCTTTCAACACAATAGGCTCGCTGTATGCTCTTCTGAGAGTACGTGCAGGAGACCTTCTTCCTCTTTTGTGTTGAATTCCTTTCAACCTTGCGTTTCTGAGATCCCTCCATATTGTTGCATTTCGGTGTAGCTCACGCTCTCCTTGCTTGGTGAAGGTCAGCTCCATAGGTGCTCTGTTGTTTCATTACCGTGTTGTCAAGGGTACTTGGGTGGTTTCTGGTTTGGGCTGCTCTGAACATTCTAGTGCGGGTCTTTTCAGGCGAATACCTGCACTTTGATGGGAGTGTGGCTTCTAGTAGGATTGCTGGCTCACAAGGTGTTCTAGTTTGCTCTCCGTTGCTGTGGTCAACACCATGACCAGAAGCAGCTGAGGTGAAAGGGGTTTGTTTCAGCTTACCCGGGAGAATTGCTGCTAACCCACCAGCCTAGGGAAGGTGCTCCCATAGTGGGCAGGGCCTCCCCCATCAGTCACCAATCAAGACAGTCACTCACTGACGTGCCCACAGGCCAGTCTGATTTTTGGCATTCCTCAGCTGAGGTCCGTCTTCCCAGGTGACTCCAGGTTGTGTCAGGCTATCAATAAAAACTAACTAGCACACAGGCGGGGTGTAGGTCATGGGAGATGTAAACAGTGCTTGCCACCAGCAGGGGTCTCTATAGCAGAAGCTTGGAGACTACACAAATTAAGTAAAAGCTGATTTAGGCACACAGGCTGGGCATTGACCGGCTGCTTTACAACATGGCCAGTGTCGACAGGCAAATGGTCCTGTGCAAAACAGTCGAGAGACAAAGGTGACCTGCGCTGTAGCAGGAAAAACCGAACCTACATGAAAGATGTTATTTCCAACACAGCCAAGGCTGCCATCAATCTTCAGAGGGACAGATTATATGCAGTCCGTAGCAGCCAGCAATCTCGATGTTGTTGTACACGTCAGTATCCTCAAATGCAGAGATCACTTCATTGCCCTTGGGAGGTGTGTGTGTGTGTGTGAGTGTGTGTGTGAGTGTGAGTGTGTGTGCTCGCGTGCACGCACTCTGCTGGCCCTGACCTGGGCAAGCACAGACCAAGGGGCGCTAGTACATAGCCACAGTCTGCACACTGTTATCTTCCAGGCAGGCTGACCTCCTGGGGTCTCTGTCTTACAGAATATCTATCAGTGGTGTGGCTCCAACAGCAACAGATTTGAAAGACTGAAGGCCACACAGGTGTCCAAGGGCATCCGGGACAACGAGAGAAGTGGCCGTGCCCAAGTACATGTGTCTGAAGAGGGCGGAGAGCCAGAAGCTATGCTCCAGGTGTCTGTGGGGTGTGGGAGGGGATGAGCAAGGGGGCAGGCTACTCTTACCTTCTTTAAGAAGAGTTACTTAGTAAGGCCCCTTCCCTGCCCCTGAAGACCTGGCCTGAACATTTAGGGAGTAGGAAGATAGCTCCCTGCAACTCTCCAGCGAGGAGGACCCAGGCCTTCCAAAAGAGCAGCTTAGGAAAGAGATTTGTTGAGGACTACCTGGAACTATTGAGACCCAGCCTCCACGTCTTCTCTGACATTCCTGTTTTCTGCTCATTAGTTAACAGTATGATGGGGTTGTCAGCTACCTGGCTTTGACGGAGGCGATATTCCCCAGGAAATGGAGTGGGGGAATGTCTGCCTCTCACTCGCTGGGGGCGAGTGAGAGTTCTGATTTTTGCAAAGAGCAAAAGGATTTTATGGGAGAAAGGAGAAGATCCCAGACTTCAGGGACAGTGGTGGGATGTTAAGGCCTCGAGTGACCGAGCAAATAAGCTTGAAGTGACGGCTCCAGTTCTGACAGCCTCTTAGAAGCTGTTTGAGCCGGTAAGCTTGTCTCTCTCGCTCTCAGCATCTCTGCTGTGCGTGGAGACTGGTGAGTGAGAGCCCCTCCACTCCTGGTGTCTGGTAGTGGGCTCCAGTGCAAAGCAGGTGACTGAGGGACGGTCCAGCCTGGAGGCAGACCACCGAGAGGGAAGGGCGTTGACAGGCAAGTCATGAAGATGCCAGGGGACAGGCAGGTATGAGGCGGCCAGGGGACAGGCAGGTATGAGGCGGCCAGGGGACAGGCAGGCTCCTTCTGTGTAGCCTGGCCTCCTGGGGAGCCCTCTCAGGGGCCTTCATGCTCACGGTCACCCTTCTATCCCATCTGACACCTTCTCCAGGTCCTGGGCCCCAAGCCAACTCTGCCTGCAGGTACCGAGGACACAGCCAAGGAGGATGCAGCCAACCGGAAGCTGGCCAAGCTCTACAAGGTGAGCCCCAGGGTACCATTTCTCATACGAACAGGGTCGGACTGGGGAGGCCTGAGGCTCCACCATCCTCAGCTGCTCTGGATGGGGGATTTTGATGTCCCAGGTCCGAGGGAGTGCTTGTTGTTTTCCTGAAGCTAGGGAGTAAGAGGATGCTCTCTGCCAGATCATGCAGTACTTGGCTCCTGGCCCCTCCCTGAAAAAAGAAACAAACTTTTGTTGTTTGGGTTTGGGGTTTTGCTATTATTTGTTTGACAGGATCTTGCCTTTCTGTGTAGCCCAGGCTAGCTTTGATCCTCATGCCTCAGCCATCTAAATCCTGGGTTTACAGGTGGCAGGCACCACTGGGCCCAGCCAAAGGGTCATCTTTGCAGAATTTTGTAGGGTTTCTGGGAGTCTGGGCCGGGAGAGGGGGATGAGAAAGCGTCTTGGGACTGGGGTGAGAGTGAAGGTTAGTGCTAACCTTTCTGATGCCGTCTTCCTTGTGAGCCTTCGGATGCACTTTTCAGTGCTGGGGCCCGTCCCAGGGCCTTGGTGTTTGTGAGCATCAGCAGACTGGTGCTAGCCCTCGCCCCTTCCCTGTCACTTCAGAGTCTGGGTGAGGCTTGTGGGCTTTGCTCTGAGGCAACCCCCAGCTCCACATCTCCCTCTCCAGGGACGTGGCAGCCTCCGCTTACTCAGCCAGTCTTGTGAAATTTGACTAGTGGGCATCTTGTTTTTTTTAAGCTGAATGAACTCTTTGTATTAGAATGTCTCAGATTTGCAGGAATAATGAAAAGATAGTCTGTATACCCTCCTCCTGCTTTTCCTTAGCATCGTAATGTAAGTAGGCATACTTGTCATCGAACAACCGAGATGGGGCCAGTGCAGTCAACCAATCAGAGGTGTTGTCCTGATTCTCCAAGCACAGTCCAGAGTGGCACATCGCGTTAGGCTCTGGTCATTTTTCTTCTCCTTAATTCATGACTTCAAAAGCTTTTCAGCAAACTCTACAACTTCTCTGAGGCTCTACACCTTTAACTGAGGCAAGGTCTTGTGCATCCCAGCTGGCCTTGAACTCACTATGCAGCTGAGGATGACCTTGAGTTTCTGATCCTCCTGCCTCCACCTCCTGAGTTCCAGGATTGCAGGCGTGCACCACCACAGCTGGTTTATGTGGTGCTGGGGGACCAGAACCCCAGGCTTTGTGCATACTAGGCAAGCAGAGCTACAGCTGACCCCAAGATCCTCCCTTGCCTCCGTTTGCCCCCTTTCCCGTTCCAGGTGCGGAACCCATGTCGTGTGCTCGACTACATGCTTGACTGTGCTGCAGAGCTGGGTGGGCCTGGATGTTCCTCTGCCCCTCTGCCTGCCTCAGGTGTTCACAAGGTACCCCCTTCTCATCCCCACAGGTCTCCAACGGTGCAGGCAGCATGTCAGTCTCCCTCGTGGCTGACGAGAACCCATTCGCCCAGGGAGCCTTGAGATCTGAGGACTGCTTCATCCTGGACCATGGCCGAGATGGGAAAATCTTTGTCTGGAAAGGTACGGGGCAGGTGCCCAGGTTCTGTTGGTCTGCCGAGGCTTCTCGGATCTCAGCCCCAGGGATAACAGTGCGGGAGGCAGCTGGGACAGTGTAAAGCAATCAGGATCCTAAGCTAATGCTTGGCTTTGCAGTTAGTGGAGCCTGAGTCCCTGTTTGGGCCCAGATGAATGTTTGTCAAGTGTGTGACAAGGTCGGTCTCTGAGAAGTTCATTGACACCATGTAAAATTTAATGTATCTTTAAACGGTGTAGCTGTGTGGGTCCGAAACTCCCGGGCCCAGTGCGTTATTGTGAGGCTTGCTCTCCGCTGGGGGTGGGGAGTCTCTGTGGCTGGAGTCTCTCCAGTGAGGCTCTTGGGCCTGGCTGTTTCTGAGAGCCCAGAGTCATCTGAAGATTCCCCGCATCCCTTCCTCAGATGCATTGAGACTGGTGCTGAGAAGGGGGAGGGAGGTGGTGGCTGGAGACAGCAAGAATTTGAGAGACTCCCTGAGCCTGGGCTGGCTGTCACCGAAGGATCTGGACACGAACTGGCCAAGGCCTCTCCTGACTCCTCCAGAGCTGGAGCAGAGGCCCCGCTGTGTGGAGGGGGGAGCATGTTACCTTGAACGGAGGCTTCCCATCAAGTGTGCAGCCTGGTGTTTGTACCAATGCAGCAGGCCAACTTTCTGTGACCTCTCTGAGAATCCCATTTCCTTATATATGAGGCGGAACAACACCCCTATGATTTAAGGGTGTCCTGTGGATTAAATGAAATAATCTTTGTGCAATTATGGTACCAAATCTATGTTCAGCAAGTGGACCACAGTGGTTTTCATGGTTGCAGTTATTGGCCAGGACCTCAGAGAGGGAACTAGGAGTCCTCAGCTCTTAGGGGTTGGCCTCCCTGGCTATGGTCTAACTTTAAGGAGAGTGGGGAGGCAGGCCGGCTGCCCCTTTCCCGGGACCTCTGAGCTGTTGTCTTAGTAAGGGTTTCTATTGCTGTGAAGAGACACCAGGACCACAGCAACTATTTTAAAGAAAATTTAATAGGGACTGGCTTACAGTTCAGAGGTTTAGTCCGTTATCATCACGGCAGGAAGCATGGCGGCATGCAGGCTACATGGAGCTGGAGAGTAGCTAAGAGTTCTATATCCTGACCTGCATGCAGGCATTAGGAAGAGAGGGTGACACTGGGCCCGGCTTAAGCATCTGAAACCTCAAAGCCCACCCCCAGTGACACACTTCCTCCAGCAAAGCCACACCTACTCCAGCAAGGCCACACCCACTCCCTATGAACCCATGGGGACCATTTTCATTCAGAGCACCACAGCGGCCTGCTAACCTTGCATCGTTCCTTTGACTTCCTGCAGGCAAGCAGGCCAACACGGAGGAGCGGAAGGCTGCCCTCAAAACGGCCTCCGACTTCATCACCAAGATGGAGTACCCCAGGCAGACCCAGGTGAGGGTCTGAGGCCAGGGAGAGGCGGGTTCAGCGGTGGTAAGGGATGGAGGGGCCCCCATCCTTCTTGGGGACTGGATGGACACTTGAGGGGCCCTAAGAGCCTTGCTAGGCAGCCTCGCCACACCCTACTCCTCCCTTCCTAGGTTTCGGTCCTCCCAGAGGGTGGTGAGACCCCGCTGTTCAAGCAGTTCTTTAAGAACTGGAGGGACCCAGACCAGACGGACGGCCCCGGCCTGGGCTACCTCTCCAGCCACATTGCCAATGTGGAGCGGGTGCCCTTCGATGCTGCAACACTGCACACCTCCACCGCCATGGCCGCCCAGCATGGCATGGATGATGATGGCACTGGCCAGAAACAGGTATCGGAACCACAGTTTATTAGAGTAAAAGCCTGGCTCTGCCAGATCCCACAGGCCTGGAAGTCCTCTGCCACCTGTCCCGGTAAACCAGCCGAAGGGTGGCAAAGGGCAGATGGGGGTTTTATCAGTGCAGCCACATTGAGGAGAACTGGAAAAGGGCCCTGGTGATCCCCAGGTCCTTCTTCACAGCATGGACTCGAGCTTTAGGGTTAAACAGTGGGAGAGTTGGGGCTGGAGGCGTGTGTAAATAAGCAGCCCTGGTCAAAGTGTGGCCTGGTTAATCACCTCAGATCTGGCTCGAAAGGAGGTCTCAGGAGGTCCCTGTGGTTAAGGCCAGTTAGACTCCAGGGTGCTACCTCCCCCCCCCCTTGAAGAATCAGCATCATCTGGGGTGGGTGAGAGAGCGTCACAGTTCCGGGCAGTGACGATCTCTGCCCTCAGTCTCGAAGGCAGAGGAGATAGCTCAGCAAGACTCCCCTTGAGGGAGTAACACATCTACATGCAGAGCCGAGTGACTCAGAGTAAAGGAGACTCAAGCCAAACGGAAGCCTAGAAGTCCTTCCGGCTTCAGTTGTCCCCGGTCACAGGCAGGAGCCAGGGCTTCTTAACAGAAGTGGTTTCTGGATGCTTGTCACAGTATTGCTGTGCCTGGGCCAGCCTGGGCTGGGTGTCTCCCTTCCTCCCAGGCTCCCATGGCTCATGTCCCCACCCTCTATCTCCCTGGGGGTGTTTCTTTTGTGTCTTCCACCATAGTTACTGTGGATGAGACTCTTTTGTTTGTTGCTTGTTGGCAACAAGCATCCCCTGAGTACCTTGTATCTGCCAGGCTCTTTGCCAGGCTCCCGACCCCATCCTTTTCCCTAGGAGAGCCTGGATGGGGGGGTGAGGTGGCCACAGCCACAACAGAATCTTGAAATCTGTTGTTCCCAGAGCTGGAAGGAAGCACAGGGGATTTGTGGGAGCGCAGGAAGGGCAGTGGGAATGGGGTGACCGGGGTTGGGTATCACAGTAGTAGGGTTTACTGCTGGGGTGGGTATAGGAGACACATCCCAGGTGTGGCCACTGTTTGAGGAGCACAGTGCTTATCCCAGTTTGGTGCTGATGCCATTCATGGGGTGTGGCAGTAATCAAGTGTTTTGGGTGTTCCGGAAGAATAGGTAGGAGGCAGAGACTCGAATCTTTAGTATGCCTGGGAGGGGTGGTTGTGGAGGGTCGGGGGTGGGTGGGGGGGGTGGGACGACGAGGCACCTGGGACCAGCGCAGGCGGAGGTGTGTTCAGAGATGTATAGGACCCAGAGTCCGGTTCAGCCCGGCGGGATCCTACGGGATCATCTTTGTATGGCATCGTTACTGTCCTGGACGCGATTACTTTGTTACTCTAGGGTGTGGGGAGGGGGTAGTGAAAGTATTTAGCGGGCAAAGAGTTGAGCCTGGCTGAGCCTCCCGGGGCCGCTTACTCAAGCTCTCCAAGCCTCACTTGCTCACTTGTAAAATGGGGTTGGTCAGAGTCTCCACTTTACCACCAGGTGGCACTGCAGGGCCTCCCGATGACTGAAGTCCTGTCACCGGATCTCTGCAAGAGATCTGCCAGCAGGGGTCATTCTGAGGTCACCCAGTGATGGCCCCCATGAGTGAGATGACCCATAAAACCCCAGTGATTCCATAACAATGAGAATGGAAATGTTGGAGCTGTAACGGTAACCCTCCCCCTAGCAGCCTATGCTGCTAGCCGGCTTGCGGCACGGGGCGTCATGGCATCTTCATGCCTAGAATTTAAGTCTTCCCTTAACTGTTGTCACAGAGGTTCTGAAGTTATATGACCTCTCAAGGGCTGGGGCTTAGGTCTGACTCAGGCCTGCCTCAGTCTTCTGCTCTAGAGCTATCTTGAGGGGCCTCTGAGGGGGAAGCTCAGGGCTGACTGCGGTGGGAAGAGCAGGAACCCTGGGGTCATGGCCCTGCCGTGCCTCTCAGCAGCTCTGTGAGTGGGGCAGATTGTTTAACCGTGCACCTGTGAAAAGCTTGTCCTGGTACCTATACTGTCTACCATGCTGGGGTCTCCAGTGGCCCGAGGTGACAGAGGGGCACACTGCGGTATCTGACCCCAACTCCACCCCTGCAGATCTGGAGAATTGAAGGCTCCAACAAGGTACCTGTGGACCCTGCCACCTACGGGCAGTTCTATGGAGGTGACAGCTACATCATTCTGTACAACTATCGCCACGGTGGTCGCCAGGGACAGATCATCTACAACTGGTGAGGGACCGGGGCTGTCTGCTCGGCATTGGTGGGAGTGTGTGGTTCTGACTGTGCCTGAATCTGGTGTCAAGACGAAGAGAATGAGTTGACCTGAGGGAGTCTGGATTGTAGAGGCCTGAGTTCGGACAGCCATACCCTGCTGGGACCATTCTCACCTGTAGTCACAACTGTAAACTTGCCATCAGAATATGACATGCTCGTCTTAGGGACAGAGACACACCAGCCCAGCAGCTCCTGCCAATCAATGCTAAATCCTAACACCAGCTTATCCTTTCAGAGGGTTCCACTGTAGCAATACAGATTATTCTGATTTACCTAAACATGCAGTATTATTATATATGTCAATTACAATAATTATTTGGATAATTGTCTTAAAGCAGAACGCATAATCACGTTGCTCCAAACCCAAGGCAGAGTCCAAAGGCGTCGTTTCTGAACTTTTCATCCCACTGTGGCCCTGTTGACTCAGCCACCAAGCCCCGCCCTTTCCGTTTGACCAGTTTGGCAGTTTTTATTTATCCTTTTTTGCATAATTACTGGAAGGATATGTAATGTAAGAAAATGCTAAGTGCCTTGGTCTGTGGCTTGCCTTTTGGCTAGAACCTTCCTGGAAACTGACAGCTTCCCGATGTAGGTGTGCATGTCTAACAACCGTACCATGCCTTTGGGTTGCTATACCGCCATTGATCAACGAGCTCCCCACACCCAAGCATACTCACATGCTAGTCACCCGCTCTCATCAGCACCATCAAGATTAATAACTGTTAGCAAACAGTCGAATGTTTAGAGAAGTCTCTCTGTGGTGAGTTCCCAGAAACAGACTGCCAGATCAGAGTCAACGGACCTGTCATTTTGATAGATAGCCCCAGTTTCAAATTCCTGTATTCCTGCCAGCTACATGCAAGAGTCCCTGTTTCCCTGGCTCCAGCTCAGCAGACTTTGTTGTTAAACTCATGGATTTTGGTCTGACAGTTTATAAAGGGGTATCTTATTGGACTTTAAATTTGTATTTGGGGTCAGGAGTGGCAGAACACTTTCATAGACCCAGGTAGCTCTGGGTCACACTCCCCTAGCACCCAAAAACAAACATTAAAATGGTGGTCGCTCATACTTCTCATACCAGCACTCAGGAGGCAGAGGCAGGTGGATCTCCATGACTCAAGGCTAGCCTGGTGTATAGATCAACCCTCACATTGGAACTGCTCCCTGCTGCAACCCTCACATTGGCGCTGCCCCCTGCTGCAACCCTCGCATTGGCGCTGCCCCCTGCTGCAACCCTCGCATTGGCGCTGCCCCCTGCTGCAACCCTCGCATTGGCGCTGCCCCCTGCTGCAACCCTCGCATTGGAGCTGCCCCCTGCTGCAACCCTCGCATTGGAGCTGCCCCCTGCTGCAACCCTCGCATTGGCGCTGCCCCCTGCTGCAACCCTCGCATTGGCGCTGCCCCCTGCTCCACCTCACGGCCCTGGCAGCTGTGGGCCAGGCAGATGCAGGGCTGCACACTTGTCTGTGACTACTCAAGCATCACCGTCTCTCCATTCCTGTGCCTTTTCTGGCCCAGGTCCCAACCCAAGACCCTACGGGCATCTCCAGGGCCCAGGATCCCACAGGGTGTTTCCTCCTTGTGTCCCCACAGTCCTCTGGGATATATGGCCTTTCCCTTGATGGCCATAAACCCCTGAAGAGTGATGCTCAGGTATCATGTACCTGAACTCAGTTTGACAACCCCATACTTTTAAAGCAGCTAGATAATATGCATACTACTGGGGGGACTTGGAGGGGGATGGAGATTGGGCCCGGACCCTGGACATACTAGGCAAGCTACTACCACTGATCTATGAGCCCAGCATTCGTTTTGCCTTTTATTTTGAGGCAGAATCTCAGTAATTTGCCCTTGCTGGCCTTGAACTTGCAATCTTCCTTCCTCAAGCTCTCAAGCAGCTGAGACTACAGTTCAACACATAATACAGAATTCTTTTTTTTTTAATTTTTTGAGACTGGGTTTCTCTATGAAGCCCTGGCTGCCTGTAACTCACTCTGTAGACCAGGATGGCTTTAGAGATCCACCTTTTTTGTCCTGAATACTGGGACTAAAGATGTGAGCCACCACAGCTGGCTGATATAAAATTCTTAAGAAGGCTTTTTGACTTACGGTGTGTACCAGGTACAGTCAAACAAGGCCCAGCCTTGGCAAGGAATGGAGTCAGCTGCCGGGCGTTGGTGGCGCACGCCTTTAATCCCAGCACTCGGGAGGCAGAGGCAGGAAGATCTCTGTGAGTTCCAGGCCAGCCTGGTCTTCAGAGCGAGTTCCAGGACAACCTCCAAAGCAATACAGAGAAACCCTGTCTCAAAAAACAAAACAAAACAAAAACACAAAACAAAAAAAGAAAGGAAGGAAGGAAGGAAGAAGAAAGAGAGAGAGGAAGGAATGGAGCCAGGGGACCATGGGTCTCCCTAACACTCCCTCTCAGGGCTTTACCACACGTTTCTGGGAACATCCAGGCAGTCTTGCACACGTCCCCATGAGGCTATGTCTGGTGTCTTTCCCTACAGAGGGCACATGTCACACCTGCTGTTTCTGACCCTGATTTTGAGTCATGGTATCCTCTCATGGCTATCCATCAGGGGATGACCCAGGGAATTCTCCACAGGCACATATAGGATGAGGGAATCTACCTATTATGCTAGGACCCAAGTAAGAAGACAGTCTGCTGAGCTAGGGGTGGGCAGGTTGGTGAGGCTGTTGTCTGGTCCCCCCACAGCCCCTATACTTCTCCATCCCAGTTCCATCCCTACAACAAGGAGGCTCATGGGTTACCGGAGTTCAGGGCGAGGAAGAGGCCCAGGGCTCTACACAAACCAGTGCTAAGTCTCTCTCCGTCTTCTAGGCAGGGTGCCCAGTCTACCCAAGATGAGGTCGCTGCGTCCGCCATCCTGACTGCCCAGCTGGATGAGGAGCTGGGAGGAACTCCTGTCCAGGTGAGCAGGAACATTGTCTCTCAGGGCTTCAGCCAGGGCTCGGTCTGTCCTCTCATTTACCTTCCTATTTATTCATCCACTCATCCATACATCTGCCCACTCACCATCCATCCATCTATCCATCCATCCATCCATCCATCCATCCATCCATCCATCCATCCATCTTTCTATCTATGCATCTACCCATGCAACAAATACTTGTGCAGGGTTTTCTATGTACTAGGCTTAATGTCTGCATCCAGATCTATAGACATTGTCTTTACTGGGCATTGTCTGCATACCCTCCCTTGGCTGTGCAGCAGGGGTGATACAGTTGACTCCTGCTGGGCACATTTAGGACAAGGAAATCCACATGCTGTGCTTAGATCTAAGTAAGAAGCTCGGGACAGGGGAGAGTTGGGAGCTTGGGTCTGTGTTGGGTGCAGCAGGGTTCTGGAAGGCCCTTTGCATCCCTCTGTCCTCTCTCTCACTTGTCTAGGACGGACATCAGTGTTCTGGGAGAATGTGCCCAAGCAATCTGTCCTTCCTTTTAAGGCCGCATTTGCAAACTGGGTTCCCCTGGTTCTTGGACCAGACTCAGGGCTGCAGGACAAGTCTTCGCAGAAGCGTAGGGTGGGAAGACAGCCAAGACAGCAACCAGGGACCTTGGCAGTGACATCATCTCCAGCTTGCCCTACTCAGTGTTCTGGTGCTGCCAAGTCACAGTGCTGCCGTAGTCAGATGTGGAGGGAACGGCCCAGGACCACATAGAAAAGCTGACTTTCAGGGTTGGAGAGATGGCTCAGTGGTTGAGAGCACTTGCTGTTCTTCCAGAGGACTTCGGTTCAGTTCCCAGCACCCACAAGGCAGCTCACAACTGTCTGTAACTCCAGTTCCAGGGACTCGAACACTCTCAGACAAAACACTGATGCACATACAATAAATCAGTTATTAAAAAGGAAAGAAAACAAAGCTGATTTTTCTCCTCTCTCACTGCCAGAGCCGAGTGGTCCAAGGCAAGGAGCCTGCGCACCTCATGAGCTTGTTTGGTGGGAAGCCCATGATCATCTACAAGGGGGGCACCTCCCGAGATGGTGGCCAGACAACCCCTGCCAGTACCCGCCTCTTCCAAGTCCGAGCCAGCAGCTCTGGAGCCACCAGGGCCGTTGAGGTAACACCAGGAGGATTGCCCTCCTGACGTCTAGGCCCCTGAGCAGACCTCCAGAGACTCAGGGTTGATGCGCCTGCAGATTCCTCAGGGTTGAGGAAGCAGATTTTCAGGGCATCCTGCCCTGGCAGCCCCATGCCCTATCAGGATTCCTTATACACTTCCTGTCACAGGCAGCTGACTACCTTCTCTAGAACTCTTTCTGCGCAGCCCTGACTGTGTTTCTGATTCCGCTGTAGTAGACCACAGTGGTCTCTGAACGGTGGATAATCACTCTATTACCTACTTTGTTTTGAACATTCACCTTCTGTTAATGCAGCCCCAAATTCCAGATCGTTCTTACTCATCACAATGCATCCGAGAAGCGTGGGTGTTAGCCTGAGCTCTCAGTGTCTAAAGTCTGAGCTCTGTATCTCGGAGGGGAAGAAGTCTGTATGCTGCAGGGTCCCCGGCTGTCAGGAGGGCTGGGCTGTGTTTTCCTTCTTCCTGATTGAGTGTGGTCTGCCCCACCTGCCTCCAGGTGATGCCTAAGGCTGGTGCTCTGAACTCCAACGATGCCTTTGTGCTGAAAACCCCGTCAGCTGCCTACCTGTGGGTGGGTGCAGGAGCCAGCCAGGCAGAGAAGACCGGGGCTCAGGAGCTGCTGAGGGTGCTGCGAGCCCAGCCTGTGCAGGTGGAGGAAGGCAGTGAGCCAGGTGAGAGCCGGGGCCCACCGCTTCCTCCACACCCTTCTCTGGCGCCCTCACCTTCCATGGAAGCAGTGAAGGGTAGCTTGGTCTGCAGCCTGTCTGCCCGGCAGAAACTGCTGTTAGGATAGATGTCCTGTGCCTCCTAGCCCCAGGTCGGTGGCTGATGCTCACTGTGGCTTTTGAATACTTGAAATGTGGGAATGAGCGGACATGAGGAAAGGGCCACAGACAGACAGACCACACGTAGACAGAGCAGGTCTTGTAGAAAGAATATGGAAATTGGACTTAGAGAAGATTTGAATCCTGGCTTTCCCATTCCCAGGCTGTGTGAATTAGGTGAATTGCTATGTCTGGGCCTCTGTGTGCTGGGTGGAGATCCTTAGCCCCGCCTGTAGGGTTGTCGTCTCCGCCATGTGTCTTATGCCAGCTTGCCCTCTCTGGGCCTTTGCGTCCTCTTCTATCTTGAGCCCCTGGGATCTTAAAGCGGAGAGCAGCTCGCTGGATCTGGGGTCTGGTGAGATGTGCTCATGGGCTATGGTTTCCCTTGGCAACTAACGTGACCTCCCCCTCAGATGGCTTCTGGGAGGCTCTGGGTGGCAAGGCTGCCTACCGCACATCCCCAAGGCTGAAGGACAAGAAGATGGATGCCCATCCTCCTCGCCTCTTTGCCTGCTCCAACAGGATCGGGCGCTTTGTGGTGAGTCTGGAGGAGACACCTCCGCTTGTGCCTGGGGAAGTAGGCGGGCTCAGGGGTCAGTGAACCTCAGAACCTGGAGACACGGTCTGATGGCCCAGTGCAGGGGACCAACTCTGCGTTCTCATCCTGGGAACCAGTGGGACCTCATGATGCTTCTTCCCTGACCTCCTCTGACTCTTCTCAGATCGAAGAGGTTCCCGGCGAGCTTATGCAGGAAGACCTGGCTACTGATGACGTCATGCTCCTGGACACCTGGGACCAGGTGAGTGGAGGAGAGAAGGAGAAGGCCAAGGTAGAGGGAGAGGTCGGACTCGTAGTTCCACGATGAGCCAGAAGGAGGGCATAAGAGATGAAACACCAGGTCTTTCCAGGGAGGTCCTGAGTGGCTGTAAGCCACGGCCCCTCTGTCTGAGCCTCCATCTCCTCAGAGTAAAATGGAAGTGGTGGGCTGTGCCTGGCAGGTGCATGGCCTTCGGGAACTGTAAAGCACTGTAGAAAGGCAGGTCGCAGAACCCTGCACCGCGCCCTTCTCCCCCATCCTCAGGGGAGTGTGAATTCGGGCTTTAAGTCTGCATGAAGAAAGCTGGACTTAGCAGTGTGTCATGTGCAGGTATAAGCTCCCCAGCATATTAAGGCTTGTCACTCCCCAGCTCTGGATCCTCTCACGTCTTCTGCTAGGGTAGCTGCTGTGAAGGACCCAGCAGGGATGACATGTGTTCATTCATTCAATCATTCATTCATTCACCTAGCATCAATTGAGCATGGGAACAGTGCTCTGTGGAGAATTCTGGGAATGAAGGATTGCATCAAGTTGATCTCCTCTGCTCCTCTGGGATGTCCCCCCTCCCATGGGAACATCAGCTTAATAACCCCTTCTATCACATGCCTGCTCCCAGCATCCACCAGGCCCAAGCCTGGCTTTCTCCCTGGGGCAGCTTTGGGGCAGCTTAGTGGGAGGATCAGTGTTTGCAGCCTGAGCCAGCCTTGCGCTGCGATGACTCTAAGTGAAGCAGGCTGGGGTGAGGAGACATGAGGAATGGTGTAGCTGAGGCAGACTGGACCTGCCCTCCGAAGGGACCCACCTCTCAGCTTCATCCCCATGGAGGAGACGGCCCAGCTTCCAACCCTCCTGTGTTGTTTTATCTTCAGCACAGTGGCTGTGCCTTAATCTGTGCCAGTTTCAGTCAGCAATTACAACTCCTCAGTCATTGTCCTGCTTCTCTGGCAGGGAATCTGTTCCCCCAGGTAACAGGAAGCTTTAACTAAATCTCTGTCGGTCTGTTTGTAAAAAAGACTTGAGATTCAAAGGCTGGGGTGAAAACCTTCTAGCTCAGAGAGGTTGAGTAGCCACTAGCTAACCTTCTTCTCTTGCTGGCCTCTCCCAGAAAACCTGTCTTTCTGCTTTGCCAAAACAAAAAAGCTGTGCCACTCAAAACCCCTCCCTCCTGCATTCCGTGAAGTCCCGAATACCCCTTGAGGCTCTATGGTTACTTTCTGTCAACAAGTTGCTAATTCAGCCTCCTGACCCAATGTCAATTTTATTAATGCAAATGCTAACTTGGGGTTCACAGTGTGATTGAATAGCCCCCAACACTCTTGTGATTTAGGAGAAGTTGAAAACCCAGACTCACATGCCATCATTGCTAACTAAACTCAAAGGCAGTGCTATTCTAGGTGAACACACGTTAATGGCAAGCATGTTTGCTGGCCCCTGCTTCCAGCCGGAGTCCCATACTTTCCAGTTGCTGTCTAAAGGCTGTTGGCTGTGGGGGGTGGCGTCTTTTTCTGACACCCACCTCCACCCTGGTTCTTTATTGGCAGTGACTGCCGCCAGCACCTCTCATGTGATTGTCATTTCACCTCCAGGTCTTTGTCTGGGTTGGAAAGGACTCACTGGAAGAGGAAAAGACAGAAGCCTTGACATCTGGTGAGCACCCAAGGCCCCAGAGGGGGTGGGGTCTTTGGCCATGGGTGGGGAGGAGTCGTGAGCTGTGGGTGGGGTCTTTGGCCATGGATAGGTGGGAGCAGTTTCTGATGCTGTTCTAGGAGTTAGCATTACTTGGGGTGTTGTCCCAGTGGCCTGAGGCAATCAGTTCATAAAGATGAAGGTTTATTTTGAAAGTTTCAGCCCAGGTGGATTGACTCTGGTGATTTTGAGCCTGTGGGGAGGCACTGAGCTGGGGAGTGTGTACAGAGTAAGGCCATAGGGACTTGGAAAGGGTGGGGTCTCAGGTCACCTTCAAGGGCATGCCTCAAGGAGCAGAAGACACCATCTCTTAAGAGTTCTCACTGCCCCCAAGGCTGAGGGACATTCCAGGTCTAAGCTGTGGCAGTGTGAAGACATAAATGTGTCCCCTCAGAATGCCTGAGGGGTTCCCAGGGGAAGGAAGGCACGGAGGCCAGCCCATGTGCAATTCCCAGCATGCCCAGGGATTCCCTTGTTAGGGTCCCTGTGTGAGAAAGCAGAATCTTGGTAGCTAATCTGGAGGCTGAACTGCAAGACTGGTTTCTTTGTTTAATATCCTAGTCACCGGGGAAAATGATATACTGGGGAAGGGCAGAGAACTCTGTGAAGCAGGGGTTGGGGGAAGCCCCTGTTCTTCCCGTGTGGGGCCGGTCCACCTAAGGTCTTTGCTTGTAGGCGATGGTGATAGTCAGTAGGCCCGAGACCACACTCTCTGGCAGTCCCTACTCTCCCCCTGAGGAGGAGACACTAAGAGTCCCTGGGTTTCTTTTCCATGTGTGTCTGCAGCTAAGCGCTACATCGAGACGGACCCAGCTAATCGGGACAGGCGGACCCCCATCACTGTTGTGAAGCAGGGCAATGAGCCGCCATCCTTTGTGGGCTGGTTCCTCGGCTGGGATGACAACTATTGGTCAGTGGATCCCTTGGACAGGGCCTTGGCTGAGCTGTCTGCCTGAGTAAAGGGCCGGAGCCACCAATGTTACCAGTCAGTGCCTTTGAGAATTGTTCTCCTCCCAGAGATCATATGGCAAGCAGGAAAACTAGGTTGAGTGTGTGTGTGTGTTTGTTTTTTGTTTTTGTTTTTTTACAGTAGCCAAAGCCAGCCCTGGGTAAAGTCAGGGTCTGTACAAAATTGCCTCAAGTATCCATGCTTTGGAAATTATGTTCAATAAAAGCCTTTTGAAGCGTGTTCTCCCAGGTGTGCCGCTGTTTTCCCGAGGCCATGGCGCCACCCACCCAACCGTGATAGTCTCTGAACCTGCTCCTCGCCCTGAGGATGCGCAGAGGAACCTCACCCACCTTGTATGTGCATCTTGGTCCTTGAGGAGCGGATGACACACTGCTGGGGAGTGTCCTGTTAGCTTCTACTGCGACAGTAGTAAAAAAAAAAACTTGCTTATAGCCTGTCACGAAGGAAGTCAGGGTGGCAGGACCTGGAGGCAGGAACTGAAGAACAGGCCATGGAGGAGTGCTGCTTACTGTTGTTAAATATCTAAAGTTTACCCAGGAACAGACACAGACCGTGAGCCAACAGTCCCACGTGGAGTTTATTGGTAGACAGGGGGACAGGGGGGTGAGAGGGAACCAACGAGAGAGAGAGAGAGAGAGAGAGAGAGAGAGAGAGGGAGGGAGGGAGGGAGAGAGGGAGGGAGGGAGGGAGGGAGGGAGGGAGGGAGGGAGGGAGGGAGGGAGGGAGGGAGGGAGGGAGGGAAGAGGGCCAAAGGAAGTCTGGCTCACTGTTTAGTCCCACAGTATTTGTTTAGTTTTAATTCCATGGTATGGTCTGCTTTTTTTTTCTCTCTTTCAGTATTGAATCCCAGATCCTGTGAAAGTTAGACAAATGCTATACTCCCAACTCGCTCTGTCTCTGTCTCTCTCGCTCTGTCTCTGTCTCTCTCTGTGTGTAGGTCAGAGGACAACTTTGAGGCTATCCTTCTCGCCTACAGTATGTGGGTTTCAGGATGGACCTTGGGTCACCAGGCTTGAGCCTTGGGGAGCTTCTTCCCCCCCCAACCCTGTTCTGTTTTACTTTGAGAAAAGGTCTCACTAGGTTGTCCAGGTTTTATTTGAATTGCAAATCTCCTCAACCTCCCCCAGTCTGAGATTCTAAGCACGTGCCACCAAGGCCAGTTTTTTGGTTTTTGTTTATTTTTTATTTTTTGCATAGTAAGTTGTATTTGACAGAGTAATTTTAATCAGTCTTAGGCATACAATTCAGTGATATCACACAGACATATAATGTGATATAAGCTGTAACTACTGCCTGTACTCAAACTTTAAAAACATTTTTAAAGAGTGTTTGCCTGTGTGTATATATGTGCACCGTGTGTGTGCAGTGCCCGAGCAGGTGAGAAAAGGTAAATGTAGCTCCTGGAACTGGAATTGCAGACACTTAGGAGCTGCCCTCTGGGCGCTGGGGATCTAACCTGGGTCCTCTCGAAGAGCAGCCAGTACTCTTAGCAGTTGACCTGTCGTCTCTCCAGCTCAATCCAAGCCTAAGTGCCCAATGATAATAACAAATTATAGTAATACTGTGTTTTCAAGACAGATTCCTCTGTGTAGCCCCGGCTGACCTGGAACTAGCTCTGAAGACCAGCCTGGCCTCAAACTCACAATGATCCACTTGCCTCTGCTTCCCAAGTGCTGGGATTAAAGGTGTGCACTACTACCCCTTGCTTCTAAGTGCTTCTTATTAAATAATAAGTCCCCCACCTCTCTTTCCATCACCCTGGGAAATCTCTATTCTTTTGGCCTCAATAAATTCGCCTATTCTGCATACCTCACCTAAGAGGAGTCATGCAGTATTTATTGTCCGTGTCTGGTTTATTGACTTAGAATTATGCTTTCAAAAGCAACCTTTGATCTACATTGGTGGGTGAATACTATTCCATTGTAGGTACATAAGTCATGTTATTTATCCATTCATCCACCTTGGGTGGTTGGATTATTCCACCTTTTGACTATTGTGTACAATGCTGCTGTGAATGCAGGGCATTCTGAGCCAGCTGTCAAATGAGTTGTATATCACCTGAGAGCATGTGACTTTTGCCTCCCTGATCCTGTGCACTGTCGTCAGGAGGGGGCTTGGCCTTGACAGCGTAGGAAGTGGTCAAGGTGTACTGTCGTAGAGACACCTCCTGTGGCGTCTGCAAGTACCTGTTTCCTATGGCTGCTCCCTTCTGTTCATTCTATTACTCAAAACACTCTTTGGTGAGATCTCTGCCCTGGCAACTGCCGTAGGCAGAGAGGCTCCCGGATTTGTCGTCTTTGGAACACAGGAGAGGTATTCCTTGGTGTCCAGTGTAGTCCCTGTAGGCAAGAATCTACTGGTGTTCAGAGCATCAAAACTCCCTCTTGGGCACTCCCACGAACTGGAGGTGCCAGACCAGTGCAAGGGACTCAAGGGCAGAGCCTGTCTCCTCCCCTCTTTCCTTCTGGATTCTTCTGGCCACGTTTTCCTGTCTTGGTCCATGCCACTCCACGCTATAGAATGGAACTTGGTGGGGAGGGGAGCTACAGAACAGAGCCCAGGGTGAGGTTTGGATGGCAGGAAGCCTATGAGAGTTGTATTTACACAGTTTCCAACTCTGGCTGGGCCCAGAAACTGTCCAGGGAGCTTTTTAGAGGCATGGCTCCCATGGGGCCTTGTCTCCGGAGGTTCTGAGTCACTGCCAGAGCAATGAGGGCAACAGGAGGAATTTTCCAAGTGGAAGAAGAGATGGGCTAGAGATGAAGGCAGGTCATCGAAAGCACGGGTCTGGCAGAAACAAAGGTGGGGTGCTGGGGAGAGAGGGGTGCACTCGGCAGACGTGGTGGAGCAGCTTGGGAGCAAGCAGTGGGCGGGGCTTGGACATCCCCCTATGCCTGCCTTGCTTACCTCCAAAGGGTGGCTCTTGGTAGTAAAAGCAAAGGTAACACCCTAAAATTCTTAGCAGAAGGGAAGACTGCTCCTAGGGCCTGGGAGCAGTTTTCTCCCAGAGATAAAACAGTTTATCTTGGAGGGAAACTCACGGAGCCACACCCATTAAGCTCCAGACAACACAAGAGCTTCAGATCTATTAGGGCTCTCCCTGCCCAAGTTTATGCAAGCTGCTAAGGACTGCTGGGAGACATACGCAGAGAAGCCAGGCTGCCCCAGAGACGCTCAATATTCCAAGCCTGGAAGAGACAGCTCCATGAGCTCCTGGTTCCCGGCTTTCTGCACTGTCACCCATGCTGGAGTGAGCGCTTGTGATGCAGCTATCTCCAGGTCATTTCTGCTCTTGTTAGTGACCCCGGTAAACCCACTTGGTTCATTAAGCTGAACTTTGGTGGTCTCCTGAAGAGCTGGTGCTCTATCTGGGAGAGTGGAAGCTGGTTCACACCTCGCCAGGGTCAGTGTCATACAACAGGGCCTTCCCTTCAGGGAGACTGAGGTTGCTGTGGACAAAGCCAGTTTACTTCCCTGAAATCCGTGGGTCTGGCTTAACTCAGTGTGGGATTCCTTCTAAGTGGTAGAAAATTACATGTACAGATCCTAGTGCATTGTGGGAGTAAGCCTGCTTTGTGCTGGGTTGAAGTGGATGGAGAACCAGCCCAAACCATGCTGCCCCAGGAGCATCTGTGAGAGTCCAGAGTCTAGAGCCTATGGTGTCTGACTCAAGCCATTACGGGTCTAGGTTTCCTACCGGCTCTGTTGGCTTTGAGCATCAGAAAGGTGGTGAAGTGTGTACAGGCAGTTGGCTCTCAGCTATGCATTGGCAAGCTGAGGAAAAGACAAATTCGCTGTTTGCAAATGCTTCCCTGGAGAGGGAAGGAGCTGCTTCCAAGGCCACAGAAAAGCTCTCTTCAGTTCTCGGGAATCCTCATGCCCTTTCCTGGCCAGACCATAGTCAGTGGGTCCATCTGGTTGCGGGGTGAATTTCTCCTCTCCTGACCATTCTTAGTGGAAGCCCAGGGAACAAGGCAGGGGTTCTGAGGCAAGTTGACACAGCGGATGGCAATTTTGTTGACTTTTTGGGGGGCCAGATGCTAAAATAAAAACCTTAACAGTAAACTCCTGCTGCTTTGTGGTGTATAGTCATTCCCAGAGGGTTCAGCTTCCAACCTGTTTCTCCCTCCCCCAGAAACATCTTAAGGATTTGCTTACTTGCATTTTTGAGCATTTGTCTGTGTGTACATGCAGGCCTGGTGCCTAAGGAAGTGAGAGAGTGTTGGGTCCCCTAGAACTGAGATGCTGCTGGCTGGGAGTTGCCTGTCATGACACGTCAGACTGCAAAGCTCCCTCATCTTGTAGTTTTGCTGAGGCCATTTCAGCTGTAACTAGAATCTGGTCTCCTTGATGGAGAATCCCATGGACATTACCCAGCTCTCGTCTAAGAAGCCAAGGCCGGACGTCCCAGCTAAGTTATTTTAGTGTGGGGTCGGCTGCCTGCCTGTGCAGATCCTCCCCAGCTACATGTTAGTTTCAGTCCAATTGCTTGTTTCTGCGAATCCTGCCCCCTGAAGCCTGGGCAGGCTGCCAGAATGGGGTTTCTTTTTGCTTTCCTTTTCTTTTTTTTTTCTTTTTTTCCGAGACAGGGTTTCTCTGTATTGTTTTGGAGGCTGTGCTGGAACTCGCTCTGTAGACCAGGCTGGCCTCGAACTCACAGAGATCTGCCTGCCTCTGCCTCCTGAGTGCTGGGATTAAAGGTGTGCACCACCAACACCCAGCCAGAATGTGGTTTCTGCCTTCAGAAACCTCATGCTCTGGACACTCAGCGATACATCTGGGTCCCCAAATACCTGTCCCAAACAGCTAGACTTTCAACTGGTTATGAATTATGCCTGAGTGGTCATCTATGGTGAACGCTCCATGACTAGGTGGGTGCTGGAAGGGAGCCCAGGTTTCTTTGCAAGAGGAGCAAATTCTAACCTTTGCGCTACCCAAGAATCTTTAAAAATATGTTTTGTGTGTGGGGGGTGCACGTGCATGGCTTGGCAGCCCTGTGGAGATCCGAGGACAGCTGGATCAGTGTTCCCTCCTTAAGTGTACAAGTTTGTGCTCCCCCATGCCTGAGTTTCCAAAGATGCTCTGCAGCTTCTAACACACTCTCAAAAGGACAGAGGATAGGAGCCATCCAAGGTCATGGGGCAGAGTGGATGGTGCAGGGGGAGCAACCCTCAGCTGCACGATTTTCGAGCTGGGAATCTGTAGAATCCTATGAGGCACTTCTGTGATCTTACAAACAGGACTCGAGCCCCATTTAAGTGGTGAGAAAACCCAATGATAAGAAGCACAGCTGAGTGGAGAGGCTGAGTTGATGCCACCTTCTGCAGCCAATTAACAGCCTCCCCGTTCTCACTGAAGTACTAAGTGCCATGGATGTGGACACACCAGGAAGAAATAAAAAAGGTTTGCCGCTGAAAAGTTGTGGCCAGGCATGAGAAGACGGTGTGGGGACTCTCAGGGAGGATACCCAGGTGTGGGGACTCTCAGGGAGGATACCCAGGTGTGGGGACTCTCAGGGAGGATACCCAGGTGTGGGGACTCACAGGATGGATACCCAGGTGTGGGGACTCTCAGGGTGGAAGCCAGGTGTGAGGACTCACAGGGAGGATACCCAGGTGTGGGGACTCTCAGGGAGGATACCCAGGTGTGGGGACTCTCAGGGAGGATACCCAGGTGTGGGGACTCTCAGGGAGGATACCCAGGTGTGGGGACTCTCAGGGAGGATACCCAGGTGTGGGGACTCTCAGGGAGGATACCCAGGTGTGGGGACTCTCAGGGAGGATACCCAGGTGTGGGGACTCTCAGGGAGGATACCCAGATGTGGGGACTCTCAGGGAGGATACCCAGGTGTGGGGACTCTCAGGGAGGATACCCAGATGTGGGGACTCTCAGGGAGGATACCCAGGTGTGGGGACTCTCAGGGTGGAAGCCAGATGTGGGGACTCTCAGGGTGGAAGCCAGGTGTGGGGACTCTCAGGGAGGATACCCAGGTGTGGGGACTCTCAGGGAGGATACCCAGGTGTGGGGACTCTCAGGGTGGAAGCCAGGTGTGGGGAGATGGACAATGTGGGGATTCACAAGAAACAATGTAGCTGAAAGTACTATAACCCTGTGTTTTGTGTTTTCTGTTTTCTATTTGGGCTGTGTTGTGAACCAACTCCTCTCTTTGCCCTGAATCAGTAAGGCTTGAGAACCTAAAGCTGAAGTTAAGATTTAAGGGTCCCTCAAGTATAAATGCAAAGTCAAGTGAAATTCTTCAAAGCAACAGTGCCGAGGTAAACAAGAGTCTCTCAGAGGAAAAGTGGTTACAGGGCACACACTTTATTGTACACGGCTAAGGTGAGGACTTGTGAAAAGCCTCACACCATCCCCATTTCCCAAAGCTCAATTTTCTCCACCCCTCACTTTGATTTCAGCCTACTGGATTACTAATTCACTAGCACAGAAGCAAAGGCTGGTTGGTGTCTGGAGGGAGAAATTTAGAGAACAAGTGTAGCATACATTTTCCACCTCTGAGAAAGTGTTTTCACAAGGACACGGGTTTTCTTGGTCCTTAGTGGAGGGCAAGTTGCTTTGTCCAAACAGATGAAGCCACCATTTTAAGTTCAAAATGTAAATGCAACTTGAGTCCTGGGTGGAAATACTCCATACACCTCTAGAAAACCCAGCTGGGTCCAAGGCTCAGAATCGGGGTGCGAGGGAGGGAGGCTCCACGTGGGCCTCGCGGTGCACAGCTATGGTGGTGTGAACCGGGATGCTCCCGCCACAGGGAGCCATGCTGCCAGGCTTCTCCAGTGAATCAAAACCTCAAAGATGCTGCAAGACTCCCAGGTCAAGGGGAAGACGTCACAATAAGAAACTGGTCCAGAGGGACTGACCACTTCCTCTGCTGGCATCAATGTTTTGTACAAAAACAACAAAAAAATCTAGTCACACATAAGTGTTCTCCCTCTGCACTGGGAGCTCAGGGATGGCATGCCCCATGTGCTAGGAATTTCTTGAACTACACAAGTAGGATTAGTAATCACAATATTTCACAGTACATAATAGTTAATAGTGTGCAGACAGCAAAATATAATGGCTTTCTTAAGATTTTTAAAAAAGTACTTTGGTATTTAAGTTATTCAAATGGGCATATAACAATTATTTATAGAAGGTAGAAAGTTATCTTTAAAAATCAAAATGATTTAAAAACCAGATACATGAAATAGGCAAAAGTGAGAAAAAGCACTTCCGTGACAAGAATTTAGCTGCTTTTAAAGGCGACACAGAAAGTGGGGGTGGGTGGGGGCCCGAAGGGTTTGTAAAACTGCACATTCTATTTTCAAAAGGACCCCACGGTGGGGAAGTGCGGTCCCGGGAGGGCCAGCCGAGCCTCTTCATTGACTCTGACCATTTTCTCGGGCTCTGACAGGGTCACGAAAGAGGAGAGGATATTGTAAAACACAGTTTGGGCTTGGGTTGGGTGGATGGACACTAGGGAAGCATCCTTCCTGTAAGAGTCCCTGAAGGGAAGGCACAGGTGGCCCAGAGAAGAGGGTGACACAAGTCTTCACTACGCAGAGCGTTTGCCCAGTGGGGTAGGTGGCATTTGCCCAGTGGGGTAGGTGGCATGTCTAGGCTATGCCCATTGCCCTGGCTTGACTGCTCACATAGGGCTCAGAACGACTTAAGGTTAGAAGGGGGCTCCAGTCTACCACAGAATAAAGACACAGATGTAGGTAAAGAGTATGATTATCTATCGTGCATAAATCACCAGCTCTCTTGGTATTTACAAGCCAGTGAAATCCAGAGTCTTGGGCATGTTAAGCAAGTGCTCTATTCCTAGCTCCAAAGCGAGTCTCTCAGCTGCTCTTGGGACTCCTGTCCCTTCTAAGAGCACCTCACTCTATATGTGGAAACAGGGAGGGATGGGGTCAGTCAAGCTTCCTGCTAATCTCCCTGCCAGTGAAAGGCTAACTTGGTCCCCACTTTACCCTGGGAGGGATTCAGCACAGCTCTACAGCACTACTTGTTCTATTTAGAACCCATGAGGCCCTGCAACATATCGATGGGCAGAGGAAAGACAATGGTGGAGTTTTTCTCCGCAGCGATAGTGGTCAGGGTTTGAAGGTACCGGAGCTGAAGGGCAGCCGGAGACTCGGTGATGACTATGGAAGCCTCTTTCAGGGCTCTGGACGCATTCATTTCCCCCTCAGCTGCAATCACCTAAAGAGGGGAAGCAGAGGGAAGTTGGCAAACAGCATGGTGCTTTGCGTCTGGTTCACATGCCTCAGGCAACATACGGGACTTCCCAGGAATCCACCAACTCCTAGACACTCAATGCCAGATGGTCTTTCTCTTGAAACTGAATTCCTTAAGATGTGTCTGGCTCAAGGCATTTTCTGTTATTGCTGCCTGCCTCCCATTGAGCAGGGACTCCCAATCGTACTGAACAGGGCTTTGAACAGTGCACAGCAAAGCGGTGAGCAACTGACTGCACGTCAGGTGGAAATCAAAGACAGGAAGACTATTGAACCAAAACCTAGCAGATCTTCTTTGATAAAAGACGGCGGTGTGAGTTTCAGGACGCTAACTTGTGCGCGTGCTAGGAAGTGCATGGTAACAACCAAAGCTCCATCTGTTCATATCAGTAAGGTTTCTCAGCTCTACAGTAGCAGGTGCAAACCATCCTCACACACGTGACTGACCCCTCACTCTCCTTCAGAGGAGAGTATCTAGGAGAGGACTCACTTAGGAGAAAGTCTGAAACACTTCAGAGCCCTCTTCATATCTACAGGAAGACTTCATTCTAGCCCATCCTAGGCACAATTCCGTAGGACGATAAAAATAAGTTGCCTTGGTCATGGTGTGTCAATACAGCAATAGAAAAGCAGCTAACCCACTCCTCTTGAAATGGGATTCACATTTCCTGGCATCACCGTGAGGCAGACAGAGCCGGGGAAGCCAGTGCTGGATGAGTGGAGACTGAGAAGACCAGTAAGGAACAAGCCCAACCTGACGCATACATACATATGGTTTCTGGTTTTCGGGACAGGATCTCACTATGTAGCTCTGGCTGGCCTGGTACTCACTATGTAGACCAATCTGGCTTCAAACTCACAGAGATCCCCCTGCCTCCGCCTATTGAGACTGATGGGTATAGAAGGGGAAAAGTCAGGATCTGAGTCCCAAGTTTCCAAATTCTGGTTGCATGAACAGTATAATTAAATAGATAGGGGACACCAAATGCTGCACTCACTGAAGAAATGATCCAATTTATAGGATTAAACCTTCAGTTTACTGAAACAAACTATCATGTCCCACCTTGGACTATGAGATGACGGGCGAGCTCCAGATATATCTCAGAGAACTGGGCAATGGGGTTCTGAGGCAACCCCTGGAGAATGCACAAATACACCCCACTAGGAGTGGGGGGTCAGACTTTCTTTCGTGTCTTCTCATACATCCAATCAGGCACATTTTAGTCTGGGCATGGACCACAGATATTCCCACCTCCAATCAATAAACAATTTATTGGCCAGGAATCCAGACCCACTATGATGGGTACACATTTCGTTCATCAAAAAGCTACTCTGAGCAAGCTACCAAGGATAGGACCATGATGCTGCAGGCTTTGTCTAGATACAGACATGAACACGTGTGTACAGCATCTCAGAGCAGAGCAAGCTCCTTGAGTCTGATGGGGTCTCTGGCCAAATGTACAGCAATCCCATGTAAATCAACACTTCATTTGCAACATTTATCTTATCATTTGTTCTGTTGTGCTGGAGACTGAACCTATGGTCTGCACATGTTAAAATGAGATTTAGGTGGCATTTAGTAGCATGGCTAGAGAATCTGTTGCGTGTCTTCCTGTGCGGACACCTTTGAGTGGCTTCCTTCTCTCAAATTATGCCTGGGAGCAGCTCTTCATTCATTTTTGCTCCGTATGTTACTACCTGTGAACAGCCACGCCTTTATCCGTCTGACTCAGGATGGGTACTTGGAGAGTTTCCAGGTTGGGGTGAAGTGTCGCTATGGCACACCCCTGGTAAACATGAGCATGCATCTGTAAGATACGCGCTGAGGAGGGCAGCTACTGGCTGCAGGCTCTGCAAACATCCAGCTAAACTCCTTCCAGAGTGACGGTACCAACAGGCATTCATTCCCACAGCACAACACAAGGGTTCCAGCTCCTGCCTCCCCACTCCTGATTCCTCTCTCGCTGTGTTTTCAAGCCATCCTGATGGATATCTAGGGAGGCATCTGCCTGTGACTTGACTATGAGTTTCCCTGAGGCTAATTAACTTGAGGGCTTTCATCCTGGAGTCTGTATCTATGGGTCCTCTCACATCTGAACTCTCTCTTCTGGAAACTGCTACTGAAGAGGCGGTGCCTTCTGTCTCCCATGAGAGCTTGAGGGCAGGCAAAGTCACAGCTATTACAGAGTTACGTATGTCACTAGTGTACTTTTCAGAAGTAGGCCCAGCCTTGAGGACAGGTTCGTGTCACAGTTGTCAGGCTAACCTGATAGCTTCATCTAAGGGACAGCTGGTAGTCAGAGTTCTAACTGGCTTCCTTTATCTTTTCCTCGTTATGAAGGACGGCAGAGACTGTTGAGAAGGCCATGGAAGGCCCATGGTGGGAGTCCCAGAGGAGGAGGGAAGGGAAAGAGGGGAGTAGAGAGTTCCCATCACTTATCAAGTGTGGGACCTTGAGGAACTCACTCTGCTCTTCCGGGCTGCAGTGTTCACCAACTAGGGTGGCAAACAAGTTTTTTGAGGCCTGACTCCAACCAGTTGGGGTTGTTATCTGGAGTGTGCCAAAGGATTCTCATAAGGAGTCTAAGCTCAGGGGAGCAGCGCTGCTGCTAATTACTGACATGGGACTAGAAGGCTCAGGTTGAGGGCAAGGCATTGTCACCTTTGGATCCTTTAAGTTCGATATTCTGTGGATGAGAAATTATTTTTCAACATGGTATAAAAATGGGCTTTTAGCTAATGACAGATAATAAGGTAAAAGCAACTCCTAATTTTCAAATAACTGAATGGTAAGAGGAAACTTTTAATAACACTGTACATATATTTTATGTAAAATTTTATTTAGATATTTTAGTTCCTGAAAGTGATGGTTTTACATGTAAGAAAGCCCTTGAGACTTCTTCAACATCCCGAGCATCCATGAACATCCCCAAAGACATGAAGACTCTGGCTGAGGCTGCTCCTCTGTTTGGTACAGGCTGACTAAGAGAGTATAACGGCCAGTCTGAACTGGTATCCTATGAGATGGACAGGGCCCTGCAGTCAGCGAGTCATCAACTACTCCTGTATTCTGGAGATGAGAGACTGGCTGGCTCCTGTGTTTAGGAGAGCTGTCAAAGGCACAGCAAACCCTCCTGTGAAAACTGCTCTTGATGTTCACGGGGGAGGGCTGTGAGGTCATGCTGGGGTGTGGCCTCCACCCTGTTGTGCCAGAGAGAATCCCCCTTCTATACAGGAGGCCTGTCTTTCATTGCCTCCTTAGGAATACTGTGAACTTGGCAGTGAGACATCTTCCGCCATGGGATATTTATTTAGAGTGAGACAAGGCCGGGGTTCATCTCTGGAGAGGCCTGCCTCTCTTTCTTTGGCTTTGGTGAGATACCTTCATATTTTGATATATTATCTTCTTAAAAGATACATTTTTTTGAGGTTAGCTTAACAAGTATTTTCTCAGCACTATCAGAAAGGCCACCCATGTAGGCTTGAGACAAAGACAAAAGTGAGATGAAAAGAAAAGGGAACAGAAAGGGAGCTGTGGGGACAGGAGAAAGAAGAAGCAGCGTGAAGGAAAAGGTCCCGGGAGAGAGAGGGACTGGAAGCCTTAACAACAAGGGAGGGGTGGGCGGCAGCAAGCTGGGGCAACGGGCCGTGTTCTGCCTGCCCATCTGCCTTTGATAGTGAAGCGAGGAAACAAAGCCTTCGGCTCACAATCCCTGAGAAGGATACAACCATAACAGACCAATATTCCTGAGACCTGAGTGAAAAGGCCAAGGTATGGGGCGGTCTACGTTGTGTGGATCCACTTGTGCCGATAACCCAACAACCCGGTTAAAGAAAATGCAAGTATAGACTGGGAAGAGGGCTCACCAGATAAAGCGCTTTCTGCAGTCATGAGGACCAGAGTTCGCATTTCCCAGCACTCACATAGATGAAATGATGAGAGGAGCCACTAAACATTCGAGGCTGTTTCACTCTTTCAATGAGAGTGTTTTATTACTATAGAATTCTAAAAGGAAATCAAACTAGAACAAAACAGAACAGAACTTCAACAAACAGGAAACAGTACCTTGGCTCTTGCCTCCCGGGCAGCTTCTGCCTCTGCAGCCATGGCCCTCTGGAGCTGGACTGGGAGTTTCACGTCCTTTATCTCCACACGCTCCACCTTTATGCCCCAGTCGTCAGTGGCATCATCCAGGGTGCTCTGGGAGGAGAAGAGACAGCAAGTGAGGCACCAACGCTCCTGTCCAGATGCCAAAAGCAGCAGCATCCGCTGGCATGTGTTGTCCATAAGGTTTGGTGACAGCGGCAAAGAGACAGCACCACAGGAAGGCTGAGCAGGGCTGGAGAGCGAAGAAACGGCTCCGTTCTATTACTAAAGAGCTGCTGCAGGTGTTGGCAGACTTCTAAGGAACCGTTTTATTTGCAGTCTCCACTACAAATATTCCAGTATTCTGCCCTGTTCACAGGTCAAGAGCAGTGTGGGTAATATACAAGCGAACAGCTGAACTGTATTCCAGGGAAACACTATTACAAATGCAGCCGTCAGTCCAAGTGCTAAGCTTCCTTCATTAGTGGTTTGTCTACGTGAGTGAGTTAATGTGACGCCAGGTAAGCCGTGCTTCACTCCCTCTTTAGAAGGGCAGGAATGAACCACACAGGTGTCACACAGGTCATCTGTTTTCAGCAGGGAGGTGGCAGTAATGCTTAGCAGAACTGCACGGCCAGCCTGGGCCACGGAGCAGGTAACAGGGCACTCTCAGCTGTAGGGACAGCCTTTCCAAAACAAAGCATCTACCCCAGTCAAGGCTGGGAAGCATGGAGGGCATGCGGGGATTGGTGGACTTGTCCACAGGCAGAGTTTCACAGTGTTCTTGCAGAACAACCTCCAAACTGTTATGATCTATGATGAGGATAATATGGGTCCGGGGAAAAATAAAACACCGGAAGGAATTTAAAAATAGCACGCATCTGAGTGCCACGAACCCATGGGTGTTTGTCTGGAAACATTTCCATGTCTGGAACCCTGAAGAAGTAAGAAGGGATCCACCCCTGTCTGGTGGCCGTGGGCTCAGCTTGGTTTCTCTCCGTGCTAACTGGCATGGGTGCCTTCCTCACCTGCATGTGGTGTGCAATCTCCTCCCTGTCAGACAGGATCTGAGACAGGTTCTTGGTGCCCAGGGCATTCCGCAGTGTGGTTTGTGCCAAAAGGCGGGTTGCCGAATCTGCATTGGTGATATTTGCCACAGCCAGGGTTGCATTCTGAACACGGTAATAGACCACGCCGTCCACACTGATTGTCACTGAATCTTTGGTGAGGACCTACAGGAGGACAAAGGCAATCGCACACCAGCAAGGCTTCTTCATTGTCACGCCTTCTATGAACCCTCGAGTAAGGGATCAGAAGGTCAATTCCTCCAGAGATTTAATAAAAGTTCCTATTTATACCACTCCAGGTCATTTCTTCCCATCACTCAACGCCTCCTCAGTGGACTTCCTGACTCTCGCCATCAGGCACAATTCCTGTGCACATCCCCTGGCCCTCTGTGCAGAGATGCTGACTAGAATGTGTGGATGCCTGTTTCTCCTCTTTTGTTGTTGTCTTTTTTTGAGACAGGGTTTCTCTATGTAGCCCTAGCTGTCCTGGAACTCACTCTGTAGATCAGTCTGTTCTCAAACTCACAGAGATCCGCCTGCCTCTGCCTCCTGAGTGCTGGGATTAAAGGCGTGCACCACCACCCGGTGTCTGTGAGTTTTTTCGGGGCAGTTTCTCTGTGTTTCTCTATTGGACAATGTGCCTGACGCACGGCAGAGGGTTCCTAAGTGAGAGATGAACTGAAATGAGGTCCTCGAAAACGAGCCACGCAGGAGTGGGGTCCAGAACCCGAGGTGACCCTGTTTGCACCTGGATTGAGTGGGCTACATCGGGCTGTGAGCCGTGTGACCTGGCAGCCCCTCATGTGTAAGGGGAGGCTGGCAGTGTCTCGTCCCATCCATATTTTTATGACAATCAAGGGAGGAGGTGCCGTGAAGGAAGCTGACCCCAGCTACGTCAATGAAAAGTAATAGCAACAGCTAGCCAACCTCACGGCCCTGCCAGGCAGCAGTTTGTTTAGTAATCTAAAAATACCTCTAAGCTGGAGAAGTGGGGAACCTGATAAGGAATGTACGGTTCGTTACATCTTGTGTGACTACCTCTTGTGCTGTGATGGGGAAATGAATGTCCCCAGATCTTGCCACTGTGGCTGCCACAGCTGCATTTGGAGCTGCAGTATCTTTGCTCACTGTTTACTGTGGGCAGTGTTTATCTCCCTTTGCAGCAAGAACACAGGGGATGGGAAAGAGTTGCTCGCCAAGTTCCAACCCACTCAGGATTGGACATCTGCAAAAGGCAGAAGTTCCCAGCAACATGCCAGATGACTGCAGTGTTCACACAAGAAAACGCCACACAATCCCCAGCCCTCCAGGGCCTCTGGGGAGCCCATCTTCCTGAGTAAGAGGGAAACATGCAGAGAATCTGGAGATGTGTGGACTCAGAAGTCTACCCATACCAAGTGCTTGGATCAGTACCAGGAAGGGAGTTCCCAATCTGGGTTCTGTGACTTACGCTAAGAAAGCTAGGCTCCGACATCACCCAGGGAATACTGCTCTTCCTGCTCCCACAGCTAGCCCTTCAGCAGCCTGGGGGCTCCTGTCTGCAATGGTTATTATGTCTCCTAACATTTGGGTACCAAATGACCACGACAGAGCTGGTGCCCAGCGCAGTGAGCCCTGAGCTGAGGGGAAAGCAACAGAGAATTCGGAAGAGCCGGGCTCCGAGGATGTCTCACTGTGACTACATCCTTCCAGGAAGAGACTGTGAGTGCCAACTGTGAGCTGTTTGTGAAGAAGCCTGAAAAGGCGTGGAATGACCACAGAGATTCCTAAAACGAGCCGTTTCTAATTCTTTGGCTTCTAACCAATTTATCTGGAATGTTGAACTAGATTGGATTTTTTTTCTGTCAGAAACCATGGAACAACAATGATAACTCCATGTCCTTGGACATCTTACCGTGTTTCCAGTAACAGCCTCAGGTACTGTGCTAAACAGTTCCCACGAGGTCTCGCTTACCCCTTATAACACCCCCTCTAAGCTGGCCTCACATTACAACCTCCACTTTACAGCTGAGGACATGGAGACACAGAGAATTTCAGTCACAGAGATGGGAAAAGAGAGGGCAGTCAGGGCTGGCCTCCCAGGTCAGGCAGCCACGGCCGTGTGTGTGTGTGTGTGTGTGTGTGTGTGTGTGTGTGTGTGTGTGTGTGTGTGTGAGAGAGAGAGAGAGAGAGAGACAGAGAGAGAGAGAGAGACAGAGAGAGAGAGAGAGAGAGGGAGGGAGAGAGAGACAGAGAGAGAGAGACAGAGAGAGAGAGAGAGAGAGAGAGAGAGAGAGAGAGAGAGAGAGAGAGAGAGAGAGAGAGAGAGAGAGAGAGCCCCTCAGCCACGATGGGAACAGCTCACCTCCTGAGGTGGAATGTCGAAGGAGATGGTCCTCATGTCCACCTTGATGAAGGTGTCAGTGCACGGCAGGATAAAAAACAAACCTGTAAAACACACACAACATCAGAGAGACACCATCAGCTTCAGCTTACTCTTGATCGGTTCTAAGGGACTCAGTCCCGAGAGCTGCTTTTAACAACCCTTGTTCACTTCTTACCTAAGAACTTAGATTTCTCTCTATGACCCGTTTTCCTGAGCCACAAGTCCTGCACGATGTAGGGCTCACTCTGCCTCTCCAGTCTCCTTCCCTCTCTTCAGGCCCTGCATCCTCGCTGCCACAGTTCCTACAGCATCTCTACTCTGCTACTGTCTCCCTACATGGCTCTGCATATGTTATTTCTGTCAGAGTTACCTCAGCATTCGACAGGGCAGCCATAGCTGTACATGCAGATAGTTACAATACTTGAAAGGCTGAGGCAGGAGGATTGCTGAGAGTTTGAAACCAGCTTATGGTACAGAAAGAGTTTCAGGTCAGGCTGTGAGATAGTGCATCAGAAAGAAAAGAAAAGGAAAACAAAAAAGAAAACAGAAAAAACCAGAGGGGCTGAGATGGCTCAGTAGTTAAGAGTGCTTATTGCTCTTCCCAAATGACCCAAGGTCAGTTCCCAGGACCCCACAGACAGCTCACAACTTCCTGTAACTCCAACTCCAAGGGCTCTGACTCTATTCTGGATTCCGAAGGCACCTGCACTCATGTGCACATATAAGTATATACTTTTGTTTATTTTTTATTTTTATTTTATTTTTGTTTTTTTGATACAGGGTTTTCCTGTGTAGCCTGATTGTCCTGGAACTAGCTCTGTAGACCAGGCTGGCCTTTAACTCAGAGATCTACCTGCCTCTGCCTGTCAAGTGCTGGGATTAAAGGCATGCACCACCATACCTGGCTAACTTATAATTTTAAAATAATAAAAATAAGTATTTTAAAAATAAAATAAGTAATAAACAATGGGAAAGCTATTTCTTCAGGTCAGTCACTCCTCTCTGTCTTCTGTGAATTCTCTTTCAGGGTTCTGTGGCTACTGTATCAGAACACTAAATGCAGGCCCAGCTCTCTGCTTCTTTGTTGGTGTCTGGCTGTTGGACAGCAGGCCCTTTGATTAGGGAACTGTGTTCTGTTTCTGGGCGTGGCGGCACACTCCTGCGAGCTCAGCATCTGATCAATGAAGTCTTTCCTCGGTTGGGATGCTCATGCTCAGCTCCCACAGCTGTGACCAAGGCCAACCATAACCTAATCGCTCTAAGCAGATAGTAATGGGAGGAGCAGAGTAGAACTCAGACTGTACAGGGTTACTGACTGCTACACAGCTTCCGCTGCAAGCAAAGGCTCACGGGGGCTCACGGGGGGTTCACCGGGGGCTTACGGGGGGCTCACCAGGGGCTCGCATCAGTGGAGAGGGCTCAGCAGTTACAAGCACTTGATGGTCTTTCAGAGGACCTGAGTTTCATCCCTGTCACCCACACCGGATGACTCCCAGATTCTCTAATTCCAGCTACGGTGGATCCCATACCTCTGGCCTCTATGGGCACCAGCACTCTTGTGCAGATAGTGACCCCCTCACCATATACACAAATAGGTTAAAACCCACAGCACTTTAGTTTCCAGACCAAACTACTAGCACTGACCAGGTCCTTTGGCGCCTCCTTGCAAAATGCGACCCAGTCTGAAGATGATGACTCTCTCGTACTCCTTTACAATCTGGAATAAGCACAGGAATGAAGTCACTGTGACGAGCACACACATTTGTGGACACAGCTTCTTTAACATGTCTCTGCTGTGACCAGGTTCAGAGCCTCCTGGCGTTTTCTTCATTTCCAGACAGTGTCCATAAACAGCCATCTGGCATTGACTCTTTCCAAGCACAGTGTTTATTTATTATATACATGTTTTTATACTTCTCATAAAAGCAATAGACACTGGGAGTTGTGACACATGCCTCTAATCCCAGGGCTCTAGAAGTAGAAGGCGGAGGGTGATGAGTCTGGGCCAACCTGCACTACCTGGAAGTCCCTACCACAAACACAGGATACACACACTGGTCGAGGAACGCTGGGGACCAGAGTAAAGTAGGGGAGATCCTTCCCCAGACCCATCCTCAGCCGTCAGCATCCCTGCTGACTATTCTTGTTTTGTTTGCTCAGAAAAGCTTATAGCTCTTCTTCTGATTCCATTAATTATAACAAAATTTGTCAGAAAATGCCGGCAACATATTTGCTATTTCGGGAATATGCAAATGACAGTTATTTGGTAGGAATCAGTGACTTTGTAGGGAAGCACTGTTGGGGAGCCAGGCTCTGCAGTCAGGATGTTGAAGCAGGCATCCACTTAATCCCTACCATCATCCTAAGCAGGGGCTGCCGTTCCCCAGTGTGCAGGTGAGGAAACACGGCAATGGTGCTGTCAGCCAGCCCACCAGCCCTGCCATCCTAGCAGGGACGATCTCACCTCCTGACACAGACAACTGTTGCGTGGTGATCCTCACTTTGCCTGTGAGGACTGAGTGGACAGGGTGGAAAGGAGTTTTAATAGAGACTATAATTCATCAGCAGAACGTGTTTTCCAGAAGAGAGATGAAAGAAAAAGAACCACAGGCCAGTGTGGTAGCCCTCTGTCCCATGGATCAAGTGGCCCTGTCCCAGAAGTGGGAGAAATGCTGTTACCTTTATGCAAATCAACACTGACAGCGGGAAGGTGATAACCATGACCAAGAATGAGAACGCCACCAAAATCCATCCACAAGGTCCCAGTTCTGCCTTGGAGTTATCTGTTGAAACAAAACCACACAGCCTGTGATGGGCACCGCCGCTTCAGCCCCACCTCTCCGGAACAGCTCTGTGCCTGCCAGGCTGCTTTACCCGAGCTTCTGCTCTAATTCTCACACAGACCTGAAATACGAGTACCTACTCATTTCTCCCAATACCATCAAGTTACCAAGCAGATGCGTTTCAAATACCACTTATTTTTACTTTGACTCGTGATGCGAAATAGCAAAAACGGAGACTGTGCAGCTTCTAACGAGATCCCCATAGGGTGAGGAATAACGAGAGCTCTAACCAGGCGGGAACAAAGAGACAGAATCCGCTCGCTCCGGAGATTTAAAAATGATAAGGAGGGAGAGGGACACTCATCAGGCTGGAGAGGGTGGAGTGGGGCCACCACCACCACTGTCAGCGTCCTGACAGCAAGGACAACAAAAAGGCAGAGACAAAGGAAATGGTATTCCAGTTCACGGAGCAGCATGACTCACGACGAAGCCCACGACACAGGCACCAAACCCCACTACAGAGTCTTTATACAAATTGCCTCTGCACCCTGTTACCCATTTCCTGACTAGTAAAGGGGCCGTGTCTGGTTTCTTACTATTAAAAACAACGCTGGTCTTCCTCCCTCTTCTGCACATAGAGTGCTTTTGTCTGATTACAGATGCAATACATACACACCCTGCTGCAAAACCATGTAGAAAGGATAAAAAGGAGGGGGAAATTGCTTGAAACCCAGAAGCAGTAACTATTCCAATATGTTCTTCCAACCTCTTTCCTGGTTCACACTCTATTTTGAAACTCAAATAAATAAATGTTTTTCCCCTCTAGCTGCTGCTGGTTTACACCTTTTATTAGCCTCTATAGCCATGAACTTGTGCTTTTCCTGCTTTTGATTTTCTAAAAGTCAAAGTTGTTGCTCTACTGAGGTTTACAAGGGGCCAGTAAGATGGCTTAGCAGATAAAGGTGCTTGCTGCCAAAATGGGGAAACATGAGTTTGATCCCTGGAACCCACATGGTAAGAGACGACTGATTTCTGCAAATTGTCCTCTGACCACCACGCACATGCTGTCACACTGGTCTATGTCATGTGTGCTGTGGCATGCATGCACACACACAGAAACACATTTTAAAAAAGAGTTCAATAGTTCTACAAGTTAATAAAAAAAAGTGCAGACAAAGCCCAGATACGTACACGGCATCAGAGGTGAGGACCAGGCAGTCAGGTGTGTAGTCTGAAAACTGGACACGATGTTATGGTGGAGGCTTCACCCCAGCTCCACCAATCTCCTTCCAAACCCTGCTGCATCTCAGAAGCCCAGTAAATGATGACCCCTCCCCCAGAGATGCTCAAGACAACTTCCACAGGGTATTTAAACTGTCCCCAGAAGACAGACTCGTGCTTTTCCTGTCTCTCTTTCCTGTCTCCTCTCTGGGGGACTAGAAGGCCATTCAGGAGCGTTGTATCCATTAAACATGGTCTCACTCTTTTTCTTTCTTTCTTTCTTTCTTTCTTTCTTTCTTTCTTTCTCTCTCTCTCTCTCTCTCTCTCTCTCTCTCTCTCTCTCTCTCTCTCTCCTCTCTTTCCTTGCTTGCTTCCTTCCTTCTTTCTTGTTTGTTTTTGTTTTTTGAGACAGGGTTTCTCTGTATTGCTTTGGAGGCTGTCCTGGAACTTGCTCTGGATACCAGGGTGGCTTTTTCTAATTCGGTTTGCTTTGGTCTGATTTGGATTGCAGCATCGGCAGAGAGGCTTATCCGGCTGTAGAAACTTTTCACACAGTCTTGGACAATGCTTGGCTAGAAATCCTGAGTTTGATTCCTGGCCTCCATGCTCACAACCCCTGTAACTCAAACCCCGGAGGGTCCAGTGCTTGCTTCCATCCTCTAGAGACACTGCATGCATGCTTCGCACACACTCACCTACAGGCAAAAGACTGAAGCAAATAAAAATAATGAGCCAGGTGCAGTGGTGCACACCTTTAATCTTAGCGCTTGGGAGGCAGAGGCAGAGCTCTGAGATCAAGGCCAGCCTGGTCTACAGAGCAGGTTCCAGGACAGCCAAAGCTATACAGAGAAACCCTGTCTCTAACCACTAAATAATAATAATGAAATAAAATATTTCAAAAGGACCTAAGATAATATATCTATACATTTAAATTTATTATTAGTCAAATTGAACTTACCTCAAGAAAACTAACATAAAACCAAACCAAAACATAAAAAGGTACAAGTTATACAGTAACTTTTGTTACCTGGCTCCAGGGAAAGTAGGAGTACCTCCCTTGTAAGCTTCTAGAACAATGTTCAGAGAAGTGTATGCTGCTATCCATTGTGTACCAGCTGGGTTATTTTAAGATGAACTGGAGCTGGAATAACTAAAAGCCTTTAGGAGTAATGGATCCCATTCACCGTTGAGATCTAATTACTCTACAGTTAAAAAATGCATTGCATTTCCTGTGTTGAGAAAGACCAGAGACATGTCTCACATCTAAAATTAGGACACTGTCACATGCAGCATTAAACAAAGGGAAAGGATGGGCTGAAGAGTTGCTGCAACCATCTGAGTTGCAGTATTCAGGCCAAGCCTTTCCTTTTCCTTACCCAGAATGTGGGTGAAACACTTTATGTTGTAAACTGTCATGAGCAGTATTGTCTGGGAAGAGACAGATAGGATTCTGGGAATTTTATCTTAAAAACACATGCTATTCGTGTCTACTAGCACTGTTTTTAGGAGTAAATAGTCAGTGAAAGTAAAGCCTTGGGAAATTTTAACTTTCTTCTTAAAGCATTTATATTCAAGATACAACTGCCCTCCTCTTGTTCCTCCTTTTTAAACACCATCATTCCGCAGGAAACTGTTAGGATTTATCAAGCTTTTCCTTGAGAGGGGCAAAGAGGAAACAGACTCTGCAGCCCACAGAGTCTGAGCAGAACTCCAGTCTCCCATGGCATTACACAGACAGCCATGGGCAGCCACAGGTGTGTGCAGGGATCATGGCTGCATTCCAACAAAACCCACGGTGTACACTGAAATCTGATTTTCATGTGTAGCAAAACAGTCACTCTTAGAAATGCATACAAATGTAAAAGTTGGACTGAAGGAGATTTTTTAAATATAAAAACCATTTACAGAGACTGGAGAGATGGCTCAGTAGTTAAGAGCAAATATTGCTCTGGTAGAGGACCAGGGTTTGGTTCCCAGCACCCACATGGCAGCTCGTAACCATCCATAACCCAGTGCCAGGGGATTGATGCCCTCTTCTTGCCATAATAAGCACTAGGCACACATGTAGGACACAGATACGCTCATACACATAAACAAAATTTAAAAACCTAACCGGGTGTTGGTGGCGCATGCCTTTAATCCCAGCATTCGGGAGGCAGAGGCAGGCAGATCTCTGAGTTCGAGGGCAGCCTGGTCTATAGAGCGAGTTCCAGGACAGCCTCCAAAATAATACGGAGAAACCCTGTCTCGAAAAAACAAAAAAAATTATAAACTTAAAAAAAATTCCCAAAAGGTTATTCACCTAAAAAGAGAGCTAGCTGGCTGATTTCTCGGAAGTGGGCGTGGCATAAGAGAGTCTATGAAGCAGAGGGGCTGGTATGCAGCAAGCCCTGGAAAACACTGGCCAAGGCGGTAACTGAGTGAAGCAATTGCATTTTTTTCTGGGAAGAGAAAGGGAAGCTCCCGTGTGAACCAGTCTGAGGCCTCGTGCCAGTAGGGGATTCCAGAGGACACCTCAGGCCAGTCTGTCCTAAAGGAATCATCAGTGGCTTTCCTCAAGTGTTTATTCTTAAAAAGCAAAAACAAAACAAAACAGGCCACAGATGTTTTCTTCTCAGGAAGGGCTACACATGACCCCTGTGGAGAAGCACAAGGATCCTTCAGAAAAAGAGGAAAGCAATGGGCCAGTGAGTACTATAGTACTAAATTTAGACTCAGCCCAAGATTCACCCCGACAGGACAGGCACTTCTTGTGTTGGTGTTTCTTTCTCCTCAAGGCATTTTTATTTAGATATCTTAAAAATATCCATAGTTGCTGGGTGTTGGTGGTGTACGCCTTTAATCCCAGCACTCGGGAGGCAGAGGCAGGTGGGTCTCTGTGAGTAGGAGGAGAGGCTGACAGGCCTAAAGAGTTTCAGAACAGTCAAGACTATGGTAGAGAAACCCTGTCTCAAAAAAGAAAACCCAAAAACTCTTCGAGTGAAACATTGTGTTCATTTAAAATGGAAATAAAAAGCATAGGACACTTTATCAGTAAATTCCTAATTCTTTCCTCTGATGAACTGCTAAGACATATGTAAGGTATTGCCAACTTAGTGCCTGACTCCATCCAACCCTACCACTCCATTTTCTTATCAGTCAAATGGAAGGTAGTGCAGTACTCATTTCAGTGTTATGAAGACCAAATGAGAAAATAAAAGGTGACACTTTAAGGCCACTATTTAATAGCTTATAAGGAATAAGTGTTTTACTGGGTGGATTGCCTTCTTGGACCTACATACCACAGAGAAAATATCAAGACTAGCTATCCTCTTGGGGGTTCTATCTCAGGGGAAGGAACAGATCATATATGGGGCAGCAAATTAGTTTTAAACTTTGTCAGAGCATCTGTCATATACCTCTCATACTTTCCCCTAAATGCAAACTGAATGGGAAGTGAGTCTAGCTGTCATTAATCTTTTTATTCTTTGATTTCTCCATGAAGTACTGCCATAGCCATAATAATCTTTGAAGTTTCAAAAGAAAATTCACATATATCTGGGGGAGGTGTCTCTGTGACTACCATGGCCAGCAGATGGTTTGATTCATGATTGATAAAAAGGCAGTTTGGTTAACTCAACTTCGTAGCCAGTGTTGGTTCCGACTTTGAGTAGTTTAGGCATATTCAAGCACAGTACAATTCGGTGGAAGAAATTCCTGATGATAATTAACTCAATCCTGTGTGTCAATAAAGCTTAAGACATGCCTACACTGAAGCTCTTTGTAAAGACATATTCCATAAAGATGGGGCCAGATTGACTAGGAAAAAACAAGCTCATGAGAAGGCCTGGGGATCTGGTTTGGTCTCGGCCTCACATAGTGCAAAAGCCATCGAGCTTATACCCATCTCTCTCAGCATTCGGGGTGGAAAACAAGCTTTATCTCTCTCTTTGAATACTCAGCCTCTGTGCTAGCATTCCTGGTCTCCTAGTGCTTCTCTGTGAAAAGCACATAAATCTTATTTGATAGCCCTGGGAGAGAGGGAGGTCAGGTTATGCCTAACTGAATGATGACTCTCTGGAAGTTGAGGAACTGGCATTTCCTTTCACTACTCTATCTTTCCATAAGTGCTCACTTCAGTGGACAATAAATTTGGTATCATTTTTATTGTCTCATACTTGAAAGCATTTTCTTGGTTGTATTTTCAAGGCTCCATGTACTAAACTAGCAAACAAAAGTTTGAGGTTCAAGTTTCTTTAGTAGTCCCAGCATGCAGACAACAGCAGAAGTGTGTGAGGAGGGACCTGGTCACACTTCTTTCTTCTTGATCCTCCGCTCCTTCTAGGCATAATATATTTCCTTGCCAGCTATAGTTCCTTTATTGTTAATGCAAACCTAGATAAGCAGTCTGTCTATAGTAAGAATATATAATATCCTAAAACCAATGAACAATAAAAGAAGCCATCCATCAACACTTGATAACATGATTTACTCCTTTCCACTTGCTTATTTTTTCAGCATTTTGTTCAACTACTATGGACTTCATACCGAGTTCTTTTTTTCCCCAAACAGGGTTTCTCTGTGTAACCTTAGCTCTCCTAGAACTCACTCTGTAGACCAGGCTAGACTATGACTCACAGAGATCAGCCTGCCTCTGCCTCCTGAGTGTTAGGATTAAAGGTGTGCACCACCATACCTGGCTCATACTGAGTTCTTACAATGAGGCTAAACATGAGAGGGTCCCAGATGAATCCAACTGATAAATTACAATACCATTCAATAAACATTATGTCAGAAGTATGTACAGGACTCTAAGCAGATACTGCTATGTGGTCATAATAGCTTACAGGAAATTGCTTTTCTGTGACCTCTTTAAAAACTCATCTTTCATCCTTTCTGAATCACTTTATCAACATTTTACATTTTCAAAAGCAGACTAGATAGTCAGTTACTCTATCTTTTACAGTGGAAAACTTATACTCTTCAGGGATACTGAAATCTATTTAATCATAAACAATATATACACAAAAGCTTCTGTACTTTTGGTTTTCAGTTGGAGTTCATTTATTACCACTGATGTTTAATTGAGGTCAATTATTGAAGTTACGCAGTTCTCCCCAATCTGATCGACTGTAACAACTGAAATAAACACATGAGTCCCATGATTCTGCTTATTTTCAAGAGATCCTCCCAAAGGGACTTATCTTGTTGACAAGGCTGTTCATTACAACATCTCTGCAGTCCCCTACACTGTTCCACTGGAAACCGAACACACTGATAAACTTCCTTCATTACTCCTCGCTTTGGTCATATTTAACTCTCTAGAATGAATTCTCTACAAAGACACAATGACATAAGAGTTGGGGCCCTGTAATTCCATTGCTTCCATCAGAAGCCATCCTCTGGAGTGACTTTATCCAAGAGGTCCTGACTTACGCTTGGCTCCTCTGGGCTTCTCTTACTCTCAGTGAAGTCCTCCAGTTGCACCAGATAATACCTTGGAACCTGCTTTATGGATTGCTATTTGTAGAATCAGGAAAATGACTCAGAATGTCGGAGCTTGGGTTGGAAACTTGGTTCTGAATTTTTTTTGACTATCTGTAATTTTATCATTCCAACTCTGAGTTTCCTTACTGAATGATGGGGAATAAAGACATTTCCTGCAATTGGATGTTTTTAAAGCATTTAGTTATGTTTGGCACGTGACACCCATTTGAGAAACTCTAATATGTTATAGTGACAGATTTCTTCCTCATGTTAAATCTCTGAGGAGTACCATCAAAAACAAACTAGAAAGTTGGAAGGTAAGACGCCTCAGCATGCAAAGCGCTGGTTTGTCAGCAAGGATAGCCTGACTCTGACCCCGGACCCTGCATGTCCGAAGGAGAGACTGACTCTTGCAAGCTGTCTTCTGACCTCCCAAGACAGCCACACACACACACACACACACACACACACACACACACACACACACACACCAAATGTAAAGGTTTTAAAAAAAATGACAAAAACCAAGCAAAATTTCATTTGTATACATACCTCAAAAAGAGCACAATCGTTTTCACTAGTTCTAAAAGATTTCTGTCTAAAACAGCTAAGTGTAGACCCAAGAAAAGGGATTAGAACTAACAAGCACACTGCACTGTGACAGAGAAAATGATCTTTCAGTGCAGAGATCATGTTTGGTCGCAGGGTGCTGCTCCAAATCTATTTCCCGCTTCAGGGTCTCCCAACATACCCGCATTTTTGTCTGGGCACGGCGTAGCCTACTAAGTGTGGGTTTCTGTTTGTTTTGCTACTATTCTCCTTAATTTTACTAGACTCCTATTTGGGGGAGAGAGCAGAGAGAAAGACTCACACACCCATGCTTTTATGCAGGGACTCTTGCCTGGTGCTCTACTCCTATACTCTGGAGCATCCTGAAGTTCTCGAGATACTCCTGAGAATTAAGGGAGGTGTTCCTGGCTTAGGGGCTGGGATTTACATGGGAAGACACGCTGCCTTTGCAAACAGTTCACACGGATGACAGTGTTCTCTGCTGGAGAAGCCCGGTCTCCTAAATCTCCTCCACTGTGCCATCCTCTCTGAAATTCCACCTTCAGAAGTGATTCCTTTGGATCCGTAAAGTTCCTGAGAGGTTTATTATCTTACTGGCATCTCTCGACCCCAAGGAGTTATCCAATTTAAAGGCTCAAGTAGGTGATTTGCTCAAGGACTAATTTCTTCACAGGGCACAGGATGGGGCCTCTTCCAGACTAGGAAGAAAGGGTGGCGGGCACCGGGCTATTTACCTGAAAGCGTGATCTCTAAGACAAAAGAGGATAGGATAAGGCAGACAACGGAAGGAAAGCCAGAGTGCTCCTTTCTTCTGCTTACACGCCTAGCCCTTTCCTATAAAACTTAGTTTCCCGAAGCTGGGGACGCGGGGGTTGGGGGGGAGCAGGTGGGAGTGCTGGTCCCCTCTCTGGTCCAGAGGAGTGGGGGTCACCCATGTATAGATCGGGACGGCTTCCCTTAGGAGGCGCAGGGGCAGGAAAGAAAGGAGAATGGGCGAGGCTGAACCCGCGGGAGCGTCGCCTCTACCACCGTGACTGCCAGGGACTGCCCCGTCCTCGTTCATGGCGAGAGATAAGGAAGGACTGGCACCTGGCGTGGCATCCAGGGCCCAAGGATAAGCGAGCCCCTGCCTGCTAGGGTCCCGAGGAGCCATGGATACACGCCACTGCCAAGGGCGCGCCTTCTTGGCCGTCATGCAGTTTGCACCCCAGCACCCCGAAGTCATCCTTCACCAGCCCGAGGGGAAAAGGGGAAGGCCGCGGCTCTGAGAAGTGCACACACAGTGCAGGGAGACGCGCCTTTCGGGGACCCGGCTGTCAGCGGGCTCAGGGCGGCTGTGCCAGGGACGAGGACTCACCCCTGAAGGACTCGGGGAGCCGCTGAGATGCGGCGTGCTCAGTACGCCGTTTCTCAGACATAGTGCTGGAGTCGGAGTCGCTCTTCACCATGTCAGTGCCAAAGCCAGAGACTCACAGAAAGCCGTTACCTACCGCGGGGCTCGAGCTCCGGGCGCAGCCCCGCCTCCCGCCGGGGACCCTCCCAATAGGCGCCCGGGAACGGAGAGGACACGCCCCTTCCCGCCCTCCCACTCCTACCAGCCCGCGCTAAGGGCGTGGCCTGAGGGGGCGTGGCCCAAGGGGGGTAGTGTCTGCGAGGCAAAGTCTCTGAGAAAGGCCCCGAGGCTGGAATGCTTAGGGCCCCCTGCCAAGGTCTCGCCCCAGCTTCTGGAGGGAAGATCATTGAAGATTCCGGAACAGGGCAGAGCCCAGGAGCGGTTCTAGACCGAAGCCTCCAGCGGTCGCAGGCATCAGCGAGGAGGAAGGAGCGCCCAGGTGTAGCAGGGTGCTGAGGCCAGCCTGGGGGCACAGTGTAGGTGGTGTAAGAGGAAGGAGTCCATCTCGAGTTTATATTATACCACAAATAAACAAGCTACGGGTGTTGTGAAGCAACAGCACAGAGAACCGCTTTGGCTAATAGAACCAGGAAGGCGTCTATAAATAAGGGTGTGGCCCTTGGGCGTCCCCTGAAAGATGACAAGGAGCCAACGTTGGGAATGCGGTATTTTTGTTCATGAGAGCAAGGCCTGGATTCTAACATTACATGTTTACAGTGTCCAGGCTGTGGAAGGAGTCTTTGCCAGAATACCCCCAGCCTCCAGTAGCCTCCTTTGGGGTTCATGACTGAAAACCTTACAAGGTGACTGACACCATGCCTTTAATCCCAGCTCTCGGGAGGCAGAGGCAGGAAGAGTTCTGTGAGTTTGAGTCCAGCCTGGTCTGGAGAGCGAGTTCCAGGACAGGCTCTAAAGCTACAGAGAAACCCTATCTCGAAAACCCCCAAAACAGAACAAAACCCACAAAAACCCACTGCCATTTTATTCTCTAGACCAAAAAACAGAACAAAAACCACGAAAAACCACTGCCATTTTATTCTCTTTGGTTGGTCCTAATGCAAACTTCTCGGGGAAATGTTGAGGTGCACAAAATCAACTTTTAAAATCATTTTATTTTGAATAAACACAGAACCGCAGGAAACAGAGGTCAGAAGGATCCTCTACCCAGGTTACTTCGGTAGTTGTCATATTTAGGTATAGTCTCAAAACAGGAAACTAACCCTGGCAGAATAAGTACATAAATATGCCATTTTTCCGCACAGGGAATTCTTATGACCATGGCTAGAAAGATACAGAGCTATTTCATCATTGCCCAGATCTTCCTCTTGGAAACACTTTTCTTTTTTTCAGTGTAATCAGTGTTGGTTGTGTAATTTCAGATGCTGTGAAATGATAAATGTTCCTTATAGCTGTTGTCCTGAAGAAAACAGAAACACATAACAGTGGAGAGGGATCCAGACAACCTTTGTTTGAGGGTGAAGGTTCTAGATTTTTAAACCTTGTGATTTAGCTCTCCCCAGTTGACTTCCCATAAAATAGGTCACATACATGCAAAGAACTGTTTATAGTCCTGGGGATGGTGTCACAGCTCATATAATCACATTATTAGACCTTTATAGATCAGCTGTTTTGTAGAGAAGGAGAGGGCTATAGTAGTTTAACGGTCTGTTCTCTTGGAGTCATCCTTGATAAACTCCACAGCTTCATTTATTCCTCCACTCTGCCATAAGTAAGGCCCAGAGGCATGAACCTCCTGTATCTGCTGTGCTTCTCAGGGAAGCAGAGCAAATAGGAAATTCAACCACCTTGCATATTGTGATAAGGTATATAGGTCTCACAGCTTTTTACTGGAAGAGAGTATTTGTCTGCACTGCTCTGCTATGAAACAGAACTCTCAAGGCAATCTCAGCCAGCGTCATTTCTGAAGCACCGCCCTTTGGGACAGAAGCTTTGGGTAAACATTTGCCGGCACTTAGTTCAGATTGCATCAGTTCTAGCATTAATTCTCAGCCCCAGATGAAGAACAAACTTTTGGGAATAGATGAGAGTTTCCAATTCTGAGTTAAATATTTTGACGGACACTTGCCAGTAACACTGTTATATATTGGCAATCACAAATTCTCTGTGAATGCTTGGTTTAAATAAACTTTAAAAATAAATTTTAGGGGCCTCAGTGGGTAGGAGCACTTCTTTTCTTTCAGAGTTCAGTTCCCAGCGCCCACACAGGGCAGCTCACAGCCACCTGTAACATCACCTCCAAGGGATGCATCTGCTCTCTTGAGGCCTCTGAGAAGACCAGACACACATGCAAAGCACTCAGGCAACACACAGATGCACACCCACATGACTGTGCACGCGCGCGCGCACACACACACACACGGCGCAAATATCTCCCTTTAAAACTTCCAGAATGATTAGACGTTAGAATTTTCTAAGAGGACTGGAGATATGGCTTGCTCCCCAGTCATAAGGATGGGAGTTTAGATCCCAGTGACGCTGTGGACCACTGAAGCAGAGGAAAGGTGTTGTGTGTAGGTGGACGTTTCTGTCCCACCCAGACCCACAACCATTGAGGCCCAAATACACAAAGGCTTATATGAATTATAAACTGTCTGGCTGATGGCTCAGGCTTCTTACTGGCTAGCTCTCTCTTAATTATTGCCCCATTTCTATTAATCCATATATCTCCACATGATCTTGGGCTTATTGGTGAATACCTGGTAGCTACTACATGGTGTCTCCCTCATGACTGCTTCTCTGCATTCCTCTTCCCAGAATTCTCCTAGTCTGGTAACCTGCCTATACTTCCTGCCTGGCTACATCCTGCCTGCCTGCCCAGTGGCCAAAACAGCTTTGTTTATCAACTAATAAGAGAAACATATTCACAGAATACAGAAAGACATCCCCCATCATCTCCTCTTTTCTGACTAAATAAAAAGGAAGGTTTTAACTTTAACATAGTAAAATTATAGATAACAAAACAGTTATCAAGCAAGAGCTATAGTTAACAGTATTTAGTACATTAAAATTTGTCAAAATTTAAAGAAAATATTCTTTCTTTGTGAGTCTAAAGTTATACATGTAACTTATCTTTTATCATAACTTATGAAAATAATAACCATAACTACCTGTCTTCAATTCCATCAAAGACCTCAGAAAGATAATATATAAACTAAAATTAACAGAGACATCTTGCTGCCTGGACAGTCACCCAAAGTTTCTCTGTAACATTGGGGTAGCCATCTTCAGCCCATAGGCCACAGTGTCTGGCAGACTTTCTAATGAAGTAGGAATTTGTTCTGTCTTGTACTGGCAAGGTTTGTCAGTTGCTTTCTTCTGTAAAGCAGGAACCCAGAAGGAACATCCTGTCTCTTGACAAGTTCCGCAGTCACTTTCCTTTGTAACCTGCTTGTCTAGTTTGGACAGCATGCTTACTGTCAGAAGGTGAGGACATTTTTGTCACATTGAAGGCAAACTCCTTAACAAGTTTCTTTGATGCCTATCTTCCTCTCTGATGTAATTGGTGTTGCTAGGAATGGTTATTGTCATGAAAAATCCTAATAAACCATTTTAAATGCCATATTCTATAGATCTTTGAAAAGTTTTGAAGGATACCTATCCATTTGAAACATATCTCTGTACATCTAACTAACATTACTATAAGTTTTGACTATTATAGGTCACTATCTATAATCCGTATTTAATTATACATTACATTTTTAAAAGAGCTGTATAAACACAATACCTAAACAAGAATATAAATGTACGTATAGTAAAATTGACCTTAAATTTGTATCAATAAAGCAGGGCGGTGGTGGCGCACGCCTTTAATCCCAGCACTCGGGAGGCAGAGGCAGGCAGATCTCTGTGAGTTCGAGGCTAGGCTGGACCGACAGCCTCCAAAATAATACAGAGAAACCCTGTCTTGTAAAAAACAAAAAAATTTGTATCAATAAACCAAAATCCATACAATGCAAAGTATTTATTTCTATAGCATACAGAAGGACATGCCCCATCAGTTATTATCATCAACTATATAGGATAATAAGGGAATGTGGCTCAGTAATTAGCTATTACAATCAAACTTTTAGTCACATTAGGTATGTTTACAAGGTCAAACAGCTATTTTAGAAAGGCAGGTCATCTTCAAACACTTCATTTGATATACAGAATATGACATTTAAGGTGTTTTAATAACATAGGTTCTTTTTTATGACAATGAGACAAGTCTGCTCCTGGAAGTACCAATCTATGTTGGAGAAGATGAAGGACATCAAAGAAAGATGGGGTTTGCTTTCTCTGTGGCAAGGGTAAGCCACTGGGCAAGAAAGTGCCCTTGTTTCAACTGCTGACAGAGTGTCGTCCAAACTGGACAAACAGGACACCAAAAAGAGTAACTGCAAACCTTGTCAAGACCAAGTGGTCTAGTCCTTCAGAAAATCCTGCCTCACAGAAAAATATGTCATAGATGCTAGGCCTATAGGTCAAAGATGGAAGCCCCAATGTCGCAGAGCAACCTTGGGTGACTGTCCAGGCAGCCAGCTGTGTCTGTCATTTCTCACATTTTTTTTGGAAGTCATTTGCTTGTACTTCCTGCTTACTCGGTTAATATTATTTCCTCCTCGGTTCTCTGAGGGAGTTGAAGACTAGATAGCATAGTTACAGTTTTCCTTGTTTACCAGACTCAGTCAAAAAACTGACTAAAGATGTGGTAAGTGCAATAGTTTTGAAAGACATTAAAGGATAATTTGATGCAAACTAGAATAGAAAGTAAATTAGGTATAAAACTTTGGACTAATCAAGAAAGAATAGATAATGGAGTATTTTCTCTGAATTTGTCAAATGCTAATGGACTAGACATTGTTAATATACTTAGTACCTGTATATATTGTATACACTTATTACATATAGTTTTTCTTATATTAGTTACAACTTTTTCATTTTTAGACAAAAAGTGGGATATGTGGTGATATCTTGCTTGTACAAATAAAGCCTGTCTGAAGATCAGAAGATGGAGCTTGTCACTTGAGGTCTGGAGGTCTGTACAGACAGACAGGAAGTCAGAAGGTTGGGTGGAGACAGTATATAAGCAGGGAGAAACAGGAACTCGCTCTCTTGTCCCCTGAGATGCTAAGGAGGTAAAGGTGGCTTTGGCTTGCTCCTTCTTCTCTCTGATCTCTCAGCATTTTCCTCAATATCTGACTCCAGGTTTTCATTATTTAGAGCAATTAAGAACTTCTTTTTACAAACTTTAGCCTTAAAAAAATGGAAACTTAGGTAAGTTATGAATAAGTAGAAAAGAAAATTGCTTACAATTTTATCACTTCTAACAAACCTATTGGAACCCCCCCCCCATTTTTTTATATGTCAGTGTTTTGCTTTGGATGTGTCTGTACCACACGTGTGCTTTGGTGCCTGCAGATCTCAGGACAAGGTGTTAAATGTCCTGGACCTGGAGTTATAGATGGTGATAAACCACCATGTGAGTACTGGGAACTGAACCCAGTCCTCTGCAAGGATACGAATACTCTTAACTGCTGAGCCATCTCTGCAGCCCTTTCATAATTTTGATGAATTTTAAAAAATGTTTTATTTTTAATTATGTGTATATTGTTACATCTCAATTCCAGGCAACTGAGGTACCTATCTAGCATATCAAAGCAGACCTGGTTGCCAGGTTCTCCCAGAATCCTTCAGTCCCGACCTGTTACAGGGAATGGCTGGCCTACCCCACCCCCTGCCCTAAACTTCTCCAGCCCAGGGCCTGGGCTTCCCTACCCCCCAGCTGCCCTTCCTTATAATCCAGTCATTTTGGTTACTCTGCCCTTTATGGCACGAACCATTGCTAACTGACAAAGTTCCAGAATTTTAACTCTTCAGATCACAGTTCTCCAGCACCTTTTAACTTTGGTTTTTAATGAATCTCACTATGTGTTATGGGAGTTCCCTTGTGCCCTTTCTTCTGGTGAAGGATGAAAATGTATATGATGGCAGCGTCTCTAAGTAAGCAAAATATTCTTTGGACAAAATTCCTGCCACTGTGGAGCCATATAGCATGATAACTTTGCCTACTCTTACCCAAGTTAACACCAAAATTCTAGAAAATTTAGATAAGCAACATATACTTGATATTTGATAATTAAGATTTATAAGTTCCTAAGGTCTACTCAGGTTCACAGCAGTATTTAATAGGTTTTCTGCTCCCATAGTAAGTTTCTCTGCAGATGCATTAAGTCAGATCATGCCAAATTGAAAAGGTATAACAATAGGTTTATTTGAGTAAAGCAACTCCTGGGTGAATTCTCCAGTCTCAGGGATTGAGGCTGGAGAGGCTACCCATCTGAACTAAAGCAAAGAGATTGTATAGGTTGTAGGTAAGGAGTGATGACATGTATGCCACAAGCTGGGTCTGTGCCCACACATGGTCAAGAACTGAGAGCTGTAGGAGGGGACTTGGGCTGCTGGCAGCTTCAGGGGAGGAAGCTGCAGTAGCAGCCAAGAATGTGGAACTATACTTTTTGGTGCCTTCCCTTTGTTCAGAGGCTCTCTGTGCAGGCAGAGTTTGGAGAGACACAGGAATGGGGCTGCCCAGACAGTGCAGGGGCAAGCTGGAGGTCTCAACCAAATACCACAACCTTTTTGGGTTAATCGGCACCAATTCAAATTTGGCTGCTTCATGTTGGCATGGGACAACTTGGGTAGGGGGAGTTGGGAGTTGGTGGGTTAGTGCTCAGCAGGAGGCATGGGTAAAGAAGCATTTGGTTAACTGCCATTCTGGAGACCTCATGGATCTGTTCCTAGAGGAAGGGGACAAGGCACGGTGCTAGGAGAAAACAAAGACAGACTAGTACCACCAGCCTTATGATCCGGGCTAGCCATGGGAAGAGCGAAGACCGCTAGAAAGAACGGAGCAGAGATGTTTGAGGAATGACTCGATATTAGTTTACATCAGGCCAGATTTGTTGATACAGTAGCAGCACTCTTTTCCCAGGAACATGCAGGTGTCTGTAAAACAGCTGGAACAGATTCACACCTTGGTGTCACAGCAGAGACTGCATGCGGCTTTGGGTTAAAAGGAATGAACATTTTCCCTATGTCGAGAGAGCCTGGTTTTAGCCTGATGAAACACACCTTAGAGTCTATTCTTACAAGACAACCAAAGGAAGTTTAAAATCTTGAGCTTATGACTGGATAGTGAGTACTCATTGCTCTTGTCAGTTTATCAGTGCTAAAGCTCTGAACCTCTGAAATCCCAGTACAACAACAGCATAGAAAGGGGACAGAAATCCAAAGCATCTTCACATGCCTTAAGTCATTTACTTACACATTTACAACTTGCATTTATACATCTTAAATCTTTTTCTGTGTTTTTATCCTTTACTATGGAGCCTGTGAACAAGGCAGATATGACTAATGAACTACCAAGTGGTTGATTGTAACCTTGTAGGGAGGAAGTTGTTAACTGGCAAAGCTATCACTAACCTAGTCATCACATACTCAAGGTTCCTCTGCAATGTTGGGACATCCACCTTTGGCCTACAGGCCTAGAATATTTGACAGACTTTTCTGTGAAGCAGGAGTTTTGAAGGACTGTCTAACCTTGTCATAGCAAAGATTCAGCAGTTGCCTTCTTTTGTGTCCTGGTCGTCCAATTTGGACAGCATATGTCAGCAGTAGAGGCAAGGACAGTTTCTTTGCCCAGTGACTGTGCCACAAGTGAAAACAAACTGTTTGGAGGTTTTTCAATGCCTGTCATCCTCTTTTGGAGTAAATTGGTGCTGCCAGGAACAGACATGTCTTACTGTCATGAAAAGCCTTGTTATTAAAACATTAAAATGTCCCCATGTCCTCCTCTCCCCTTCTCTTCTCCCCCTCACTTTCCTCCAGCTCCCTGTCCCCTCCCCACATGCTCCCAGTCCACTCAGGAGATCTTGTCCCATTCCCCTTCTCTGGGGTACCATGCATATCTCTCTTAGGGTCCTCCCTATTTCCCAGACTCTCTGGTGGTGGAATTGTATGCTGGCACTCCCCTGCTTCATGTCTAAAATCCATATATGAGTGAGTACATATCATGTTTGTCTTTTTGTGACTGGGTTACGTCCCTCAGGATGGTTTCTTCCAGTACCATCCATTTGCCTGCAAATTTCAAGATTCCATTTTTTTTGTTGTTGTTTTTCTTCTGAGTAGTACTCCATTGTGTAAATGTACCACATTTTCTCTATCCACTCTTCAGTTGAGGGGCATCTAGGTTGCTTCCAGGTTCTGGCTATATTAGGGGAAGAATAGAGGAGAGCAGGATGAGAGACACCATAATAGAGAGAGTCATTATAGGTTTGAGGAGAGATCTTGCACTAATGAGATTTCTAGAGATCTACAAGGATGACACCAACTGGCATTCTCAGCAATAGTGGAGAAATTACCTTAAATGCCCTTCCCCGATAATGAGATTGACAACCCTCTTGTATGCCATCCTAGAGCCTTCATCCATTGACTGATGGAAGCAGAAGCAGACACCCATAGCTAAACATTGAACTGAACTCCTGGAAACCAGTTGCAAAGATGGAGGAGTGATGAGCAAAGGGGTCATCACCAGGCAGGTGAAACCCACAGAAACAGCTGACCTGAACAAGGGGGAGCTCATGGACCCCAGATTGATGGCTGAGAGGCCAGCATGAGACTGATCCAGAACCCCTGAACGTGGGTGTCAGTGAGGAGGCCTCAGCAATCTTTGGGGCCTTGAGTACTAGATCAGTATTTATCCCTGATATCCTAATGGACTTTGGGAACCTATTCCACATGGAGGGATGCTCTCTCAGCCTGGACACATGGGAGAGGGCCTAGGCCCTGCCCTGGATTTGACAGACTTTGGATAGTCCCCTCACCCTCCCTGGAGAGTCGAGTGGGGATTGGTTGGGGGGTTGGGGGGTTGGTGGCAGGCAGGGAAGGAGGGGAGGGAGAGAGACCTGAGATTGACTTGTGAAGCAAGCTTGTTTCTAATTTAAATACGAAATTTAAAAACTTAAAAAATAAAACAATGAAATGACATATTCTGTAAATCTCTGATGAGTTTGGGAAACTTTTGTCTATTTAAAACAAATAGATTGATTGACCTTGAAAATATAACTAACATGACTGTAAGTTGGATTGTTATAGATGACTAACTACTAACCTGTATTATCATAAATAGCTTTCAAGGACTAGAACTTGGCATTTTTCAATGAGCTGCATAGGTATAATACATTAAACAAGACATAGAAACATATAATACAGTATAACAAAAATAACCTTAAATTTATATCAATATAAAAATATCTTAAACAAGAGTAGAAACATATATAAAATATGTTCTAACAAAAATAACCTTAAATTTGTATCAATATGCAAGAATTCATACCAATGTAAAATATTTGAGATGAATAGTTGCTTTTAAGTTTAGATTCAAAACCTGTCTTTTTTTCCCTATCATTCCTATACGTCTTTTTTTTTCTTTCAGGAAGAGATCCTTGAATCCAACCTCCCTTGCTTAATTTCTTCCCTGACCATGACCAATAACAACTTGTAAGCAACTCCTTAAACAATGATAGACATCCATAACCCACCTACTGACCAAAACCATCTACCCCACCTTTTGGGAATGTGGACGTTGTGTTGTCTGGGGTGATGGTATCTTTAGGGCACCCTGAGAAAATGGAGATAACGATCAAGTCTTTGGGGTTCATCTCAGTGTGGTGGGCAAATACAAAGCTTATCTGAAGTCCTGGAGTGAGTAGTCTATGAGGATGGACCATCTTAGCTAACTGCCTTGAAATTGTTCAGAGCAGTTTGTAGTCCAAACTGCTCTGAACACTCTTTGGATGGAGTTTGTTAGCTTAGTGGATTTACCAACATCCAGGTAGACATCGTCTTTGTGGGACCCCATCATCTTTTTGGAGACTTCCAGAGATTGCTGTTAGGAATGGTCACAGTTCATTGCAGCAAACTTAAACATTTCAAATGTCATATGCAGCCAATCTCAGAGAGGTTAAAGGAGAAAACACAGACAAAACTTTCTAACAAAATAGGCATACACAACTTTCTCCAGAAATAGACAAACTTCTCAACAAGACAAACAAAACTTTCCAATCAGAATTAACCTAATATAGTCAAATTTCTAGCTTATTTTATGGTTTCTTTTCAAATTTAGTATTTGCAGATATGAGAAACCATAGCAAACATAGTTCACATCCCCTCTGGCCTTCTACAACCTTCTACATAACTTCAGTCCATTCCTCTGATCCCTCAGGCATTTTTACTTCAGACAAATTCCTCTTTTTCCTGCCCTCTCTCTCGAATTCCCAGACAACCTAAAACTTTCACCAACGTCTTTCTTATGGTTTTCCTCAGTGTCTAGAATATATTTTATGGCCACAATATATTAAACAAGAACAGAAACATGCCTATACCATAACAAAAATTCTCTAAATTTGCATCAACACATAACAACCTGTACCATTGTGAAGCATCTGAGACTAACAGTAGTTTGTTTTTCTCACCCTAACCAATAAGAATTTATACCCGACCCCTTTAAATGAAGACAGATATTTATAACCTCTTGGATCTGAATGACCAAGGCAGCACTACAGCATCACGACACAGTCACCAAGAGCCAAACCTCAGTCAGGTTTGGACAGAAGTCGGAGGTGAGCAGTCCCCAGGGCAGGTCACTGGAACCCCATCCACCAGCATGGTGGCAGATGATTGTGAGCCTCTCTGGTTATAGTAATTAGCCCCAGACTCTCTGTTCAGCGTTTGAAATCCTATTGGGGCACACCTGCCCCTTGCAAGCTGTGACTGGCAGCTCTGCTGTAACACTGAACAGCAAGACTGCATATCCCAGCTGCCCAGCCACATGAGCCCCACAGCCATGCCCATGCTTGTATGGCATGCCAGGGCAAGCCTGCCGCAGCCTGCCCACATTGTCCTCGGACTACAGGCTGAGAACAACAGAGGTATGTGGTCTCTTTTCAATGTAATTCTCGAGGGGGGTAGAGGTTATTTGCCTCATCCCTTTCAGGAAAATAAAGGAGGTTAGTATACACAAATAGAAACAAGACAACTATCCCGACAAAGAAACACAGAACACAGAACAGAACAGTGACAGACAGAACAAAATGACAGACCAAGACAAAGAGCGCTCACACATCGACTGAGATTTCAAAATGCTCACATGTTGGGGGTCTTGGGAACCAGGGACAAGTGGGTCTGAGAAAATGTTCAGGCAGATGGAAACCTGTGTCAGACTATGTGATGTTCTCCAGAACAGTTTCTTTCTGGAGTCACGAGCCTTACAGATTTTAAAACCAGCACACGTACCAGGCATAAAGCAAGCATACTATGAACACACTGTTCACATGTTCATACAGAATAAAAAAGAGAACAAATAGTACAACAACATACAAGACAACAAATGTCTCTCCTGATGCTTGGAGACAAAATCGTAACATGAGAGGGGCTTGATCATCTATATGAATTAACAAATGGGATGTACAGCCGGGCATTGGTGGCGCACGCCTTTAATCCCAGCACTCGGGAGGCAGAGGCAGGCGGATCTCTGTGAGTTCGAGACCAGGCTGGACTGACAGCCTCCAAAACAGAGAAACCCTGTCTCGTAAAAACAAACAAACAAAAAAACCCCAAAAAAACAAAAAACAAACAAACAAACAAACAAAAAAACAAATGGGATATAATCCCACCCAAAAGAGTCCTGAGCTGTCTCCCAGGTACTCTACCTGTCGTCTCTTGAGCATCCGTGTAGACAGGCTACTACAAACTCTGACCTGCTTACGAAAGGACACCCAAAACTGAAAGACACGAAGTGAAAGTAAACACAGAAAACTGACCGAAGGCTCCAACAGGCAGTGGTCCCTGTGAGTTTGGAAATCCCAGGGAGCCCCCAAATGTTATGCCCAGCTCATGAGGTCCCACCAAAATCACCATGGAGTCCGTACTCATACGCAAAAGCAAAGAGTCATTATTCAAGCTGGAACTTGGACTCTCCGTCTGTTGAGAGCAGAGAGCAGAGAGTGCCCAACCTGGTTGGAGTAGGTTTTTTTTTTTAAATCATGGTAGAAGTTGGGGGTGAGGGGATTTACTGGGTTCAAAACCCTTATTTGTCTGGGGGTGTCTTGGTGAAAGGGGAATAGGTGTGTTCTAAACTCAGGGACATCTGGTGGTCTTATCTAATGGTTGGGATGTTTGGGAATGTCAGGTACATCCCCGTAGATGTTGGCCCTCCCTGGATGATATCAGTTTATGGCTTTTCCTGGAGCCAGGTGCTACCTGCCAGTAAACTAAAACTTGGGCCTACTTTTTAGCTGGTTTTTATTAAGCCTGCCATGGTAACTTTTCTTCCCAAAGTCAGGCATTTAGACAAATTCCCATTCCATCAGGGGCTTGAAGAAAGTTCCTACTTGCTAAAATGGAGACAAATTCTAATCTCTGGCAAGAGGAACTTGAGGCCCTTTCATTAGTATATGATTGGTATCTATTGTCATTTGTGAAGCACCGGTTAATGCTAGCTTCCTCAACCCCTGATCTTAAGCCACACCCCAGTTCACATGCCTCCTTTCTCCCATTTACTCCTATGTGCAACTATAGAGTTTTATTTTCTTTTTTAATAGATGAGCTGACAGTCATCCCGATTCACTCTCAGATTGTGCTTGTCTCCTCCTCCTCCTCTCTCAGATTCCACAAAAGAAAAATGAAAATAGCATTTGTAGCTAAAAAGCAGAATATACATTTTTATTGCGTTTTCTTTTATGTTGCTGGTGTTTGGTTAGCATATTCAGGCCACCTAATTAAATACTGATTGATCACAATGATAATGATAACATTAAGACACAGAGGTGTGGTTGAAAGATGTGCTATGAATCCATAACTGAATGAGTCCTAATGGAATTTAATCAGTCTTTTTTCCTGTGCTCATAAGAAATGCTTCAATAGGAACAGGAAGTTCTTAGTTATGGAGAACTCTATACTGCTGACCAGGCTGCACTTGCTTCCTTTAATGCTGCCGGCCGATCAGATGCCTGGCAGAAACAGGAATAACAAGCATCAAATTTGTGCCATTCTGTCCAGGGTGGCACATCTGATGTATTTCTCTGGGTGAGGTAATGCTAATTTACTGCACCACAGTAGGTCTTTTTTGTCTCTTCTTTTTCTCAGGAAATTGCTCTAGGATGTGAGTCAGCACTGGGGGATTTGTTCATTTGGGGTGTGGCAGATCTGTTACGTCACAGTATGTGGTAAGACATCAGCAATCCAGCTTTAGGGGCTTATAGTGGTGGTGAGCCTTTATCACGACAGCATTGTCGGTACTTAACAGATTTGTCTAATGTGCACTCTTACTAATTTGCTTTGTAAGTTCCCTTAGTCAATGTTTACTGGAAATCTGCTACCTGCCAGATGGTGTACTAAGTGTTTACAGTGTATCAATAAGCAAAATGACAACCATTCCTGTCCTTATTGATTTAGTATTCTCTTTTGCACATATTAGTTGTTAGAGTTTCTGTAACAAAGTCTCACCGACTGGGTGGCTTACGCACCAGAAATTTGCCTTTCTTATTCTAGGGCAGTGATTCTCAACCTTCCTACTGCTGCGGCCCCTTAGTACACTTCCTCATGTTGTGGTGACCTCCAACCATAAAGTTATTTTCCTGCTACTTCACAACTGTAATTTTGCTAGTGTTAAGAATTGTAAATATCCGGTATGTGACCCCTGTGAAAGGGTTGTTCTGGCCCCCACAAGGAAGTTACAATGCACAGGTTGAGACCCATTGTTCTAGAGGCTTGAAGTCCAAGACCACTGTGTTAGCAGGGTTGATTTATTCCTAAGCACTGTAAGAGAATGATTTGTCCCAAGCCTCTCTCCTTGATATGTAAATATCTCATTTCTCTTCATCTTCACATTTTCCCTATTTGTGTATAGATTTCCCTTTTATTAGAACGCCATCATATTGGATTTCAGTCTACCTTAACAACCTAATTTCAACTTAATTACCTTATAGATCTTGTTTTCAAAGACAGCTCTGTGCTAGGGTACCAACACCAAAGTCATCAAAGGCTTTAGCATCTGAATTTGGAGACAGTGTATTTTAACTCATAATAACATACAAGACAAGTGCCTTCCCTGCTGTGACAACTGTGTTGCTGTAAACCATGTGCTAAAATGAACACTTCTTCCCTCAAATGTATTTGGTTGGCTATTTTACTACTTTATACAGTGACAAGAAAAATGACCAAGGCAAAACTCTCGTACAGGGAAGTGGGCCACTGCTGTGCCGACCTTGACTGTATGGTCCTCCAGTGTTAAGGTAGACTGAAATCCAATATGTTGGAGACAACAGAAAGCCTGCTCATAAGCACTAGTCTGGCTCATCTACACCATCTACACACCTGACTGCTGCTTCTGGGAATTGCCCGGGTCAGAAGAAGGCTCTGCAGGAGTTTTGTGAGTCACTAGGCCACTCTATTATGCCCAGTGGCACCCAAAGTGTCAGTGGTTAAGAATGTTGCATGGCTTCTTTAAGGAAGACTTAACAGGAAATTTATTGAACAAATATCTGAGCTTGCAACTATGTTTATTTCTACTGATAGAACCTTATTCTTCTTTTGAGAAGTTCATATCTTGCTCTATTGTGCCCTGCTAGAAATGGAATGATTAATATGGGATTCTAAATGGTTACTGTCACTGCCCATCATGAACCATAGTTGTTTGGGCAATACATTAAATGTTGTGCCAAAGCTGGACATGTACAACAGCTGTCCGTCATCAAATGGAAATTATTTGTAAGTTCAGACTCGAGTGAGTCCAGAAGACACAAGGTTTTACATGAATGCCTACATCGTTCTGGCACCTACTGGCTGTAGCATCTACTTTTGCTGCCTTGTGGTCTTTTCCTTACCTTTCACTTAACAGTTGTATGGGGAGCTCCATATAACACAGAGACGGAAGAATGATAGTTTGAACTTCATTCATAAAAGGATCTCTATCTTTGCTAGCACAAGCACATTCACTTGGGGGATGCTGCTGAAGAGGAATAGTCAAGACAAATCCTAGACATTAAGACATTAGGACCTTGAGCAGAGTATCTTGCTGTCACTATGGCCAGGAAGTTGAGGTGGCCTGTGACACAGGGCTGCATTTACTGTGAGAGGCAGATCTTTAGTCATTAGTCAGAAACTTGAAAAGAACATGTTTGAAAGACATGACAAGGGAGCTTGATGAAGGGATACTTGAAGAATGGATGTTTGAAAAATGAGCACAAAGGAACTAGCATGAATACTTACCAAGCACAGATACCCTGGGAGAGGCCTTGTAATAGAGGTAGACAAGATGTCCTGTGGCCATCATTCTTTATCTTTCCACACACTGTGTTTAATGGATCTGTGCCCAAACTGTCCACGATGGCAGGAATAGAAGTTGTGGTGGTTTGAAAGAAAATGGCCTCCAAAGGGAGTGGCACTACGAGGAGGTGTGGCCTTCTTGAAGGAAGTGTGTCACTGTTGGGGCGGGATTTGAGGTTTCTATTGCTCAAACTTCCCTCAGTGTGATAGTTGACTTCCTGTTGCTTTCAAGATGTAGCACTCTCAGCTCCAGCACCACCTCTGCCTGCACAATGCCATCCTCCCCATCATGATGATAATCACTGAGCCCCTGAAAGTGTAAGCTGACACCCCAGTTAAATTTCTTCTTTATAAGAGTTGCCATGGTCATGGTATCTATTCACAGCAATAGAGAACCCAGAATAGAATAAGACAAGCACAAACTCAACAACATGGATTCCCCCTTTTGAACTAATCCATCTGTTGGTGCTGTTGAGTGGCTAAATTACCAAGAGCAGAACCTAAACTTTGATTTTCCAATGTGTAGTACCATTTATCAAGGGGTCAGGCAATCTTTTGCTGGTAGATTGAGTAGTTCATCCTTCCCACCATGAAGAACTTTTTTTTTACTGTAATAGACAAGCTGTTGGGCATAAATTCACTTTTACAGTTCAGTTGTGTTTATGCAAGTACAGCCACAACATCCCTGTCCACTGTCATGATATTCTATTTACACAGTTTCCGAGAGAGTGTAACTAAAATTTTTGAGCTATGGAAACCGTTAATCTGATCATGTACACCCATCATCCAAAACCAACTAGCCTGATACAGTTGTATAGCCTACTGAATTGGTGAAGATGTTTGGAATTATCAATGTGTGGTGCTTCCTACAATAACACAGGTCCATTGTTAAGAAGTTGAAGAGAAAGTAACTTCCTTCATTCATATTTTCTACCCCCAGCTCCCAGCCCCCCCACCCCCGCCAGAATTGTGCTTTGTAGGGAGATTAAACCTGGTCAGTTAAAAGAAAAACAGGTTGCTGCTGAAATGAGAGAAGGAAAACTCTCTGAGGATAATGAAGGTTAAGGGCAAACTACAATGATGGTGGATTCTATTATTTTGTAGATGTTAGCTCAGGGGAAAGAGAACATGAAATAATCAGGGAAAGAGAAAAGACTATGACTACACTTAGCAGGGAGGTAAAGGATGTCTATAACACAGGCTTTAAAACCCTGAAGAAAGAATCTGAGGAAGACAGATGGCGGAAAGGCCTCTCATGGCCGTGGAGTTGCACTTTAGTACTATGAAAATGGGCACAGTGTTCTAGAGATTGGAGAAAATATGGTACACAAATGTACCATGGGTTTACTTGGCCATAAAGAAAAACCAGATTATGTCATTTTCAGGAAGACAGATACAACTGGAGATCATCTACCGTGATAAGTGAAATAGGCCAGAACCAGATCTGTCTACTTCTTTTCCTTTCATATGCATAATTTACATTCAAATACATATATGTGTATATGTATCTGTGGCTTTTACAGTGTTGTGACTTACAGAACACACTCATATCCAAGTAGCTTATGTTAGTCAAGCAAGGGAAAGAATGAATGGATAAACCAGTCAATGACAAGTTTGGAAATGTTCTTTGGACTCAGAAATTAGTGAAAATAGGAATGATGGAAAAATGATAATTTATTAGTCTGTGCTGGAATACACATATATTTAAAAGTAGAAAGGGGATTAATTTTAGGAAAAGCAAAAGGACCAACAGGCAGGGACTATTTGGAAGAGACCCTATGAGAAAAACACAGAGTATCTATGTATGAAAATATCATAATGAAACATTGTTTTACAATGAATATACATTAATTTTTTAGAACTATTGAAAATACTTGCACTTACATGTAAAAAGCCTGGTTTGAGTTTAATTTTTTAAAAATAATTTTAGTGTTTTATATGTATGGGTGTTGTGCGCCACACGCATGCAACACCCGTGGAGGCCAGAAGAGGGAGTTGGATCCCCTGGAACTGGGGTAACAGATGACTGTGAGCTGCCTCTGAGGTGCTGGGAACTGAACCTGGGTCCTCCGGAGGAGCAGCCAGTGCTCACAACTCCTGAGCCATCTCCCCAGCCCCTGGTCTGAGTTTACATGGGGTCAGGAGGATCTAGGTCTACTATAGAGTAGTTTTGCTCTGGATGCTGGTTATCTTGGATTTAAGACCTCCAACACTGTAACTAAGACAAGATGGACCCCATAGCCTAATGTGAACTGGTGGGCAAGTTAGTGACAGCTTATTCTATGGCCCCAAAGATTTCTAATGATTATGATCCAGTCAGAGGACATTTAGTGGGGCAAGGAAATGGCATTTCTTTTTTCTTTTCCCCCCTTAGCCCTGGCTGTCCTGGAACTCACTTTGTAGACTAGACCCACCTGCCTCTACCACCCAAGTGCTGGGATTAAAGGTGCACACTACCACCCGACATGGAAATAGTATTTCTTAATGTTGTTGTGTGGTGACTGCCATTCAGATCTATCCCCCCAGCAGATCGAGTCTAGCATTCTAGGGACAGTAGACTTAAAGTGAGGTGTGAAGGTGCTGCCCTGTTATCTGTGACTCCTTAGAAGAATGGGAGTGTGGAGAGAGACTCCTTCAACAGGGTGGCTGCTCGTTGGAAAGTCATGGTGCCTTGGTGACTTTTTCAATTGGTGACTAGTTGGAAGAATAGCAAGGATTTGGGTGAACATTGGGGATAGAGGAAAAGAATCTGACGAGCTTTACTGGAACAAAGGAGAATGGAGAGCAGACTCAGCTCACAGAAGGCATTAATCAATGACATTCAAGTTAATTATCACCAAGATAATTATCATCAGTAGGCTCTTCTAGAAGCCGCTCCATTTCAGAAGTGATAATCAGTTACTTTCTATTCTGCGCCATCTAGTGTTCATTCCCATGTACTGCTTGGGTCCTGCTTAGGATGAAAAGAAACGCAGAAGGCCCTTCCTTGTCACCCTGCTCCCATACTCCAGGGTTTGCTTGGTCTTGCATCTAAAGCACCAGCCTAGCTTGGTGAGTTGCCCACACCCAGCCCTCCCTCCCATGCTGTCCCCATACTCTCAGGAAGCCTAGCTCAGGCTGTCTCCTTACTCCTCTGTCCCCCAGTCCCCACACTCCCAGGTGTAGTTCAAGTATTACAATTGAGCACCAGCCCAGGCCAATCAGCCACATGTCACAACTGCACGCTTTCTTGTTTACCATTGAATTGAATCACCCCTGTCTCTCCAATCAAAAATCAACTCTGAGTATGCGAAGGACTGACTTACTAACTCTTTATATCTATCTAAAATCAAACAAGTTTGGACAACAACAAAACAAACCTGAATTTCCACTCAACAGAGACAGGCAAGAATCGCCTCTCAGACAAACAGCTAATGAAAGAAGACCACAAGGCCAGGACATGTTTGAAAACCACTAATAATAAGAAAGACCAAGACGATAGTCTCCCCTGCATCCTCTAGAACATAGAAATGTCCCCCAATATAATTATCTACATGAAACTCAGCACACTTTTAAAGAACAGTCATAAACATGATCAAAGAATTCTAGAAATTCAAAGAAGAAATGAACAAAAAGAATTAGAATAGACTCTTGTATGAAGTTCAAGAAAATACAAATGTACGTCTGAACGAAATGATGAAATAATTTAGGAATTAAATTCAGTAATCAGAAATAGTGAAGAAAATTCAAGCTGAAATGAGGACAGAATTACAAACTCAACAACCCAATTAAGAAACTCAGGAAAGCCTAATCAGGAGAACTCAAATCACATAGAGTCTAGAAAACAAATGACCCAACTGAAAAATGGGCTATGGAGATGAATAGTGAGTTCTCAAAAGGAGAAATTAAAAATGACTAAGAAACATTTTTAAAAGTTTTCAACATCCTTAGCAATGATGAAAAATGAAAACTGCTTTGAGAATTCATCTTGTTCCAGTCCCAATGCCTAAGAAAAAAAAACAAATAACCCAATTTAAAGACTGGGTGTAGATCTGTTGCGGAATAACCCTTCTGCACACTGTGAAGATGTGTTACTCTCATTGTTAATAAAAAGCTGATTGTCGGATAGCTAGATGGGATTTTGGGACAGAGAGAATGCTGGGAAGAAGGAGGGCCAAGTCAGAGGAGTCCCAAGGAAGGAGCAACATGACAAGTTCATAGATGAGAAAACCTAGCCTCAAAGCAGCACGTAGATGAATAGAAATGGGCCAATTTAAGTTGTAAGAGTTTGTTAGAAACAAGCCTAGGCTATCGGCCAAGCTTTCATAATTGATAATAAGTCTCTGTGTGGTTATTTGGGAAGTAATTGGTGGTATAAAGCACTTTGGCAGTCTAGACAGAAAAGTCTACCTACACAGATCTAAACAGAATTCTCAAAAGAGGAAACTCAAAATAGCTAAGAAACACTTCAAGAAATGTTCAAAATCTTTAGCCATCAGGGAAATGCAAAGCAAAAGGACTCTGAGATTCCATCTTCACTCATCAGAATGGCTAAGATCAAGAACACAAGCTGCAGCTAATGCTGGTGAGGATGTGGAGCAAGGGGGAACACTCCCCCATCGCTGATGGGAGTGCCAACTCCTGCAGCAACTGTGACAGTCAGTATGGTGGTTCCTCAGAAAGATGGGAATCAATCTTGCCCAAGATCCAGCTGTACCACTCTTGGACATATATCCAAAGGCTGCTTCATCCTAACACAGAGATACCTGCCCATGTCCATTGCTGCTGTATTCATAATATCCAGAAATTGGAAACAACCTAGATGTTCCTTAACAGAAGAATGGATAAAGAAATGTGGTACTTTTATGCAATGGAGTATTACTCAACTGATAAAAAATAACAAAACCATGAGATTCATAGGCAAATGGATGGAACTAGGAAAAAAAATCATCCTGAATGAGTTATCCCAGGCCCAGAAAAAAGAAATATGATATCTATTTGCTTACATGTGGATATTAGTTGTGGCTAGAATCTATAGAACTGCAGAGGTTAGGGTTAGAATAAGGGACTAGGGGGACAGAAACATCTTGTTAGGAAAGGGAAATGGATTAGATAATGATGAATGGGGGGCAGACTGAGAGAATCAGGTGAGGAGTGAGAGGGAAGAGGGAAAAGGGAGTATGAGGAGAGACAACTAAAATTAAGGGCCATTTGAGGGGTAGTATGGAAACCTAACAGTAGAAGCTTCATATATGTGTACACACAGACACACACACACACACACACACACACACACACACACACACACACACACACACACACAGCCCAAGGTGATCTAACAGAAATGGCCAAATAACAGAGACAGAGCCCCAAAATGACCGTCTCTTGTTACCAAATGTTCAAGTTCCAAGATTGGGTCAAATCTAATTGAGGTTTTGGCCTAAGGGGTCCCAAACCACCCAGGCTGTTGCCAAGACTACAAGTTGCTCTCCATAAACTGACTGCAGGACCCCATTGCTGAAGACAATACACGACTCATTGAACGTGGAGACGTCAAGCTGGTACCTATGGAGAGCCTTCATCCCTAGCACTTTGGTACAGCAAGATACTGTGCACTCTACCACAAGAGAAATGTAACAACCCAGACACAAACTCTTGGTTTGATAGTGGTGTCCTGCTGTTGGGAGCCATGTGGCCTAATTTCAGACTAATGGGCCCCTGTGAGGAAAAACCTTTAGAGATGGTCTCTTATAGGCAAGAACCAATGGACCCCTGGGCAGTATAGAATAGTGCTGGGACTGTGCTGCCTGCATACTCTCTCTCTCTCTCTCTCTCTCTCTCTCTCTCTCTCTCTCTCTCTCTCTCTCTCTCTCTCTCTCGTAATGCTGATTCTCTTGGTGGTTTTTAGTGTCACTTTGTCAGTAACACATGGGACATGTGTAATCATTCCCAGAAACATTATTTTTTTACTCTGATATTTTCCCCCTAAAATTCTTTGGGAACAGATGCTTCTCAGGTTTCTTATCTGGAAATACCAGCTGTCAACCCAGACCCTGGAAACTTTTCTGATTCAGTACTGACAGGATCTGAGGCAATAAAAGTTAATGGGCACATATAAGAAAGCAACACAGGGCACATTAACTACATTTCCTAATTCTGAGGAAAAATATTAAGATTGAAAAAGAGTTCCTTATCAAAGGTCACCCTTTATAGAGAGGCTTAGGCATGTGGAACCCTTTTGCAGGATCAGAGAACAGTTGGAGAAATACAAGCTAATGGTATACATAGAGTTTATAGCAAATCATCCCTATTTCTGCAAATGTGCTTTGCTAAGTAATAACAATATTGGTGTTCTTGAGAGTGTGTGCCTATGTGTATCACCTTTTTAGCTTTGTAAGGGCAGGATGTGCCCAGCTCAGTATTTAGCCAAGCTAACAAAATGCTAAGCATTGGTTTTGGTTTAAAAGTTGTTTTGATGTAAAAGTTGGGAAAAAACATATTTGTTTTTTCTGGAGTGTTAAGAGAAGCTTAACAGTTTGCAGTTTCTCAACAGACCTGCTGCATCAACCTTCCGGACCCATGAGTTTTCATCGTGAAGCCAACAGAGAAAAAAGGACCCATTTAAAAAATTTGGACATTGGTATGGACTATGATGAGTGACAAAAGCCTCTTTTCAATATTTGAACAGGACATGGTCACTTTGAAATATCAGACTTGGTGGTTCCTGTTTCTGGAATCGCGCCTAGGCCAGTGTATTTTTCTGGAGAAATGCAACTTGTCCTAATGCGACAAAAAGGAGACTTTGACTCAAGTCGCATAATCAGCTGACGTTAAATCAACAAACTGCATCACCACCAGAACAAATTGGTGCTCTGTGGATAGTGCAACAAGCCTATTGTTCATATTTTTCATAATGCCACATGTGTAACATCAATGATTGTACCTAATGTATCTGTGCAAGTGCACTTTCTAAATGCTTTCATGAGCAGATCTTGGAACGATTGTAAATGTAAATCACATGCGGGTTACCCTTGTAACAGAATGTAAATCACGTGCATGTTACCCTTGTAACAGATGAAGGCTGGTAGAATGTTATGGCCCAGATCTGGTGATGGGTACGGTGATGGAGAGGTGCTATGTCAATGGGGGTCCTGGGAATGGTGGCAGTGGCGGTAGGCATTCTGGCTTTATGCCGAGCTCAAATGTGCCTTGTTCCAGAGGCAAAAGATCCGTAACCAAGTATTGCTTAGCTTAGCCCATGGCAATCCCGATAGCCATAAAGCCTTACTACAGATGATTCTAAGGTTGGGGCGCTCTATTGATGGGCAACCTGTGGGGAAGACCCCTCCCACCTAAGACAGGGGTTAAGGTCCCCCAAGGACGGGAAAGGGAGGGTGACCCTACTTGACCTAAGCCAGGAGTGCCTCATTTAAAAATAAAAAGGGGTGAATTGTGGGAACACCAGACCTTGAGCAGAGACCCACTTCCCCTTCTGCCTGGGAGTAGGCAGCTGTAAGACAATGTTTTACTAAAAACATGTTTACTAAAAACAATACAATGCCCGGGGCAATAAGTTCCTGGAAAAGGCCTGCCCACGGAAACCGCCCTGACCTCGACCTTGTCCAAAGACTAACCGCCTCTTCTGCCACACCCAGATCAGTTTTTGGTGTCAGAGAGAACCAGCCAGGGTAGAGGAGAGAGAAGAAGCTTTTCTGGAGGGAGCCTTTCTTAGGAAGTTTGCTTGAGCCTTTTTGGGGCCTGCTTAAAGTTTTCTTTACATCGTTGAACAAGTCTCTGTGTTGTCAATCCCCGACACCCTCCGCACGTTCTCAGACACAGGCTGCGCAGCAGACGCGACAGGAACAGACGCAGAGACCCACAGGCAGACATCATGCATAGAGTGAGAGACCCACAAACACTCAGCCCTAAACGGGATGTCTCCATCAAATCCCTCTCCTCAAAGAGAAAGAGTGCGAGCGTCAGAAGGGATGGAGGACACCGGGAAAGCAAGGCCCTCTAAACCAACATGGACAAAGCTCGTATGAACTCATAGAGACTGAGGCAGCCTGCACAGGGCTGCATGGGTCTGCACCATGTTCTCTGCATGTTATATATTGTGATTTCAGTTTAGGGCTTGTATAGAATTCCCGAGTGTGCAAACAAGTGGTTCTCTGTTTCTTGTAGCTTCTCTGGGACTCTTTTCCTTCTGTGTGTTTGGTCAAATTCCGTTGTGGAATATTTCTTACACTGTGTGAAGATGTGTCACTTTGATTGATTTAATACAAAGCTGAATGGTCAATACCCAGCACCAAGATACAGAGCATACAGCATGGGCTTTACAAAGTAAAGGTAACCATGCCATGTAAAAGGGGTGGGATAAAAGAAATGGGTTAATTTAAGTTATAAGAGCTAGTTAGAAACAAGCCAAGTTTTCGTAATTAATATAAGTCTCTGTGTCCTTTTTTTGTGAGTTGGTACCCCAAAGAAAATCCCAACTACATATGGCATCCACCATGAGGGCATGTATTTCCACATAGGACCTGAGAGTGTCCTCAAAACGCACACATGGAGCCAGATGCGGCTGCCTAGTTCCTCAGTCTCTCGGGCAGGCTGCGTCTCTCCCTGCCACTGCCTGTGGGCTTGAGCTGACAGTGCACCATAAGCTAAGGTGTACCGTGGGTTTAAAACTCCACTCATCTGGTCAGGGGATGCTGCAGGTGCCCAGTAAAGTCTTTAAAGGAAGAATGAAGTAACACAAGATGGAAAACATTATCCACACAGGGAGTTTGGACCTTATATGGTGCTTTGTTAATTTTGAATTTTTAAAAATGGTAATAAGCAGAGAACAGCAGCTGCTAAGAACTGGATGGTGGAAAGGACTGCTGAGTTAAACCAGCCTGTATACTTCAGGGACGTCACGGCTTCAGAATGCAAGTTCAGGATGAAAAAATGTGTTGAAGAAGAGGTTATGATTTTGTTCCTACAAAAAATGAAAGGCAGTGGATTCCTTCAAGGTTAATAGAAATCAGATTTGATCTGGGGGAGACCCCCTGAAAATCTTGGATACAGACATAAAGAAATAAACCTAGAAAAACTAGGTGATGCTTTACCTGCAGTGCTTAAACATAAAACAAAAAAAAATGTCTTTGGCTGGCTTTCTTACAACGCACAGTCCATACTTGTGTTAATACAGATTTGTCTGTTTACCTTTGATAATTTGAGTCTTTTCAATGCAAGGAGACCAGACACCAATGAAAACAGGTGGCCCAGGTGATCCAGCCCCTCAGAGTACCTCTGATTCAGTTTCCTCAGAGTTCTGCATCTGGAGCACTTCAAGGCTGCTAGCTGAGATAATCCAGCCTCGTAGACTACTCCAGCCAGGACTAACGATAAGCCTTGAACTTTCACATTGCACAGAGACTGGACGACAAATGTTACACCTAGTTCTCCCAGGACTTCACCATTATCCTGGTTTTCTCAGGATCTTCTAAAGATGTCATCATCTACAGACAACAGGAAGCAATCTACAAAACATTCCCAAGAGGCGGGGTGGGTGGTTTTGGTCATTTGGTGAGTTATGGAGAGTAGTCATCATTTAGGGAGGATGGTTACACACTGTTATTGGTAAAGGTCAGAAAAAAGCTAAACAAAGGAGATTGGGTTCAAGGATCTCCTTCTGAAGAGAGAAGGGGTACAGTACAGAAATGATGGGATAGAAGGATGGATCGCTGTGGAATAATCCTGTTGTACGCTGTGAAGATTTGCCTCCACGGGTGGTTTATTAAACGAGCTGACTGGCTGAACAGAATAAGATTAGGCAAGAGAGCCAGACTAGGAGAATGCTGGGGAGGAGAAGGGTGGAGTCAGGAGTCACCAGCCAGACGCAGAGGAAGCAGGAGATGAACGCGCTACGCTAATGAATGTGACAGAGTGTAAATAAGGAATATGAGTTAACTTAAAATGTAAAAGCTAGTTAGTAATAAGCCCGAGATCTTGACCAAGCATTTATAATTGATATAAGCCTCTGAGTGTTTATTTGAGAGTGGCCATGGGACACAGAAACTTGCATTTACAGATTGTTGAGTCTACTTTTGAACAGCCACTAGTCTCAAATATTTTACATTGGTATGGAATTTTGCATATTGATAAAAATTAAAGTTATTTTTGTTATGCTATATACATATTTCTATTCTTGTTTAAGGTATCGTACACATGGAACTCATTTTAAAAATGTAATGTAAAGTTTTAGTCCTTGAAAGTTATTCAGGATAATAAAGAAACACAGGTTAGTAGTTAGTCATCAATAACAATCAAATTTATAGGCATGTTAGGTATGTTTTCAAGGTCACACAAAATATATTTTAGATACATATATTATCTTCAAGCACTTCAAAGGCCTACAGAATATGTAATTTAAATGTTTTAATTACACATGGCTTTTCATGACAATGAGACACATCTGCTCTTGGCAGCACCAATTTACTTAAAAAAAGGCTGGTGGGCACTGAAGAACCTCCATATGGAGTTTGTTTTCTTTGTGGCAAAAGTCAGCCATTTGGGCAAGAAACTGCACTCACCTTGACTGCTAGCAGTATGCTGTCGAAACTGGACATGTAGGACACAAAGGAAAGCAACTGCTGAACTTTGCCAAGACAGGGTAGGACAGTCCTTCAAAAATTCCTGCTTCACAGCAAAGTCTGCCAGAAATTCTAGGCCTGCAGGCTGAAGATGGATATATGGATGTCCCAGCATTGCAGAGCCAGCCAGCTGTTTCTGTCATTTCATAGTTTTAGAAATTGTTTAATTTGCCCTTCCAGTTTGCCCATGTAATATTTTATCCTTCTCAGACTCTGATAGAATTGGAGATGAGATAGTTACAGTTGTTACAGTTTTCTTTGTTACCAAATTAAAAAAAAACTTACAAAAGGGATGTAAAATGTATCAGGCTGAGAGACATAAAAGCTTAAATTGCTTATCTAAGAAGATGTTTTGGGGTCCAAAAAGATACCTTTTAAGAAGGTAATCCAAGTTATGATAAAAATGATTTGTGTACAAAGTTTTAAATTCATCAAGATATGATAGATAATTGAGTATTTTTCTGAATATGCCAAATACAAATGGACTGTATATTGTGAATATAATTCTTACCTGTTCTTATTGTTTATGGTTTTATTATGTTCAAGTTAAAGCCTTTCTCTTTTATTTAGACAAAAGGGGGAAATGTGGAATATTCCTTTACACTATGTGAAGATGTATCACTCTGATTGGTTTAATAAAAAGCTGACTGGCCAATACACAGGCAGAGTTTCCAGACAGAGAGGATGCTGGAGAGAAGAAGGGGGAGACACTAGGGTACAGAATGAGCAGCATGGGCTTCACAAAGCAAGGGTAACAACATCATGTAAAGTAGGTTAAAAGAAATGGGTTAATTTAACTTATAAGAGCTAGTTAGAAACAAGCCCAAGCTATCTGCTTAGCTTTCACAATTAATAATAAGTCTCCATGTGGTTATTTGAGAGCTGGGAGGCAGGACAAAGAAAGACTCACTAGTGTTAGTTTTTGTTTTATTTTATTACATTTTTGCTATTCTTTTAAAAAAGTCCTGTCCTGTGCTTATTGCTTGTTTAAACATCCTCACCTCAAGCCACTGGTGTCCAATGATCAGTGCTTTGCCTTTCCCTAAATGTCATGGAGAGAGCAACCTGTGATGGTCAATTCTATGCATCAAACTTGAGTGAGTCAGAGTGTGAACAGACAACTGATAAAACATTATTTCTGACTGCATCTGTTAAAGTCTTTAAGGAAAAGACTAGTGTTTTTTTTTTGTTTGTTTTTGCTTTTTGTTTTTTACGAGACAGGGTTTCTCTGTATTGTTTTGGAGGCTATCGGTCCAGCCCGGCCTCGAACTCACAGCCATCCGCCTGCCTCTGCCTCCAGAGTGCTGGGATTAAAGGCGTGTGCCACCACCGCACGGCTGAGACTAGTGTTTTAATCAGTAGATCGAGTAAAGATCCACCTTACCTGCTAGCAAGGGAAGTAAGAGGTAGTGTGTGCGTGTGAGCGTGTGTGAGCGCGCGCGCGTGCGCGCGCGTGTGTGTGTGTGTGTGTGTGTGCGCGCGCGTGCGTGTGTGTGTGTATTCTTTTAGCTACATCTCCTTAGAGAATACTGTCTATATGTATTCTTCTATATGATTTGGAGAATGATCTTCCATAGTCATACTTTTTGTTTTGAATGAATTAGTTTATTAAGTATATAAAAAGTCACAAATTAAAACAATAAATATCAAGGGTGGATGGATATATAGCAAAACATCATCAGATTTGCTTCTCAGATCATGCAGCAGAAATCGACTGGAAAGCCCTGTTAAGGCAGCCAGATGCAGTTCCCAAAAGTCTGGCAGAGTCAAAGGTTTCCTCGGTGGTACTTCCAGGTGAAAGAACAAACGGCAGCAGATAACCTCATCTATGTGGCGGCTTATCCAGCACACATCCACCAGGGAAGTTGAAGCAGGGCTTTCACAGAGGCCAGAAGGTGAGGATGAAAACTGAGCCCTAAGATGAGGCCTCATCCATGGAAAGGTTCAGGAATGGGGTTGCAAAAGCCAGGAGGGCCTAGAGGGGCTGTGGGATTATGGGCAGCTCCAGAGAGAAGATGGGAGAAGCGGGCAGGAAGGGACAAAATAGCCCAGTTGGGCCTAAGGAAACTGCAGGATTGCAGCCCCGAGGGTGGCGGGATAGGGTCAGGTGAAAAGGGCCAGCCATAGCTTTGAAGACTGTGCCTGGAGATACCTCTGCCTCCGAGAGCACCAGAGGGGTGCCAGACACTCAATGGTCACTTCCTCAGACTCAGAGAAACGTTCATACCCACCAAAGTGGAAGCTTACCTAATCGCCGTTGGTGTATGGGGGTGCTGAGCCGTCCGTGAGGCTGTTTCAGGTGGACCAGAGATGAGGGATAGAGTCCCAGTGCGGTTCGGATGATGACGGAGAGCACAGGCACCAGGGGAGCCTATCCGAGGTATGACCCCCAAATGTAAGCGCTGCAGCTCAGGTGGAAGTCGGGGACCAAGGAACACCACAAAGTCACTGTGAGCACGGCAGCTCTGCTGCAGGAAAAGGCTTCCCCAGTACAGGTGCAACAACTCCGCTCCAGCGGGGAAGGTTTCCCCAGCCAAGCGGTCACAGCTCTGCTCCCCTAGGGCAAAGTTTTCCCAGCATTACGGTTTCTGCTAACGCTTTTACAGCCCAGCTCTGCTCCGCGGACACTGACACACAGCACAACAAACCTCACTCAAGAGATTTTTTTGGGGGAAGGAAAAATCCAGAAGGGTGGCTGCCTCCAAGGTGAGAGCCAGCAGCAAACTGAACAGAATACAGAGTTTATCTATAGGATTTCTGGGGTGGGCGGGATGGCTTTTCTAGGGTGGTTTGAGACTGGTGGGGTTTCGTGGCCGGATTCCACGGCAAGCTCAGGGACTGGTAGGAGTTTCATGTTCAGGGATCTCAGGCATTGGTGGGATTCTATGACCCGACTCTGAGGCAAGCTCAGGGATTGGTGGACTTTCAAGTCCTTGGTCCTGGCCTTGGGGGTCAAGTCAGGGTCAGAGTGTTTTTCCTTAGCCCTTTTCACCCAGCAAAGGGACCAGCCCCACTTGCTTACCTGCTACTGAGGACACTGCAGCCTGGCCCTGTGGCTCCTGTCTGCAGGGGCCTGGTCCTGCTAGGTGGGGTGTGCTAGATGCTCTACTCTGGGTCAATCAGCGCCCGTGCGCTGGCCAGCACCTGCGGGCACATCACAAGGGCCTCTCCAAAATGGTGGTTTGCTGTGGCAAGGACAGCAAAAGGGAAGGTCTGCAGTAAGGCAAAGTCACAGTGTTCCTTAGGTTAGTCCTAGCGGCGCGTGCCCTGTTCCCTCTGGAAGCCACTCATGCAGTCAGCCCTCTCTACGGTTAGACCTTGTAGGGGAGCACACTACGTAAGGTCGTGAATGCAAGAAGTGGCTCATTGTAGGTCATTGTAGGTCTCCCCGACCCAGTCACCGGCAATTTCCATTAACACTCCATTGAAAGAATACTAGCAGTACCCCTGCTTCTCTCCCATAAGCGGAGATACAAATAACCTACTATGACTCCTTAAAGTCCAGTTTTTGTAACTGTACTGGGATAGTGCCTCACTACAGTTACAGACTCACTCATGACCTAGTCAAGATGACAACCCTTTCCCCCAGGAGGTTTCCTCCCTTTCTAAGTCACTAGATTTTAGTCACTTTTGAATTTATTTTTAACTTTTAAACTTGTGAAAGAAATATTCTTGAATAATTTTATCTGCTTTGTTAGACTATAGGCTCCTTGGGGACAATGTAAACTTTCTTTATCACACTTTTGTATCATTAAAAAATAACATGAACTCAAGGCTAGAGAGAAGGCTCGGCGATTAAGAACACTTAGTTCTCTATCAGGGGACCCAGTGTCAGTTCCAAGTACCCACATGGCAGCTCGCAACTGACTACTAAATAGTTCAGGGAGCCTGACGCATCCTTCTGATCTCAGAAGGCATTAGGCAGGCCTACAGTGCACAGACATACAAGCAGGCAAGACATCCACACACACACACACACACACACACACACACACACACATATTTAAAACCAACTCAGAATTACTAGCAATAGAAGCAAGGATGTTTTCAGTTCACCCGAGTCTGATCAATCCTAGGCAGACTGAATACTGATCAAGGAGATCAATCCTAAGGAATACACATCCCAACAACAACAACAAAACAAGCAAAGTGATGAGTATTAAGCTCCCTTTACTGATCTATTTGACATGTGCATAATTTTTTCATTAAATATCTATTTTTCATTAAAAATACATACCACCAAAAATGATTCTCACATTACTTATAGTGCCTATATAAAACATTACATCACATAAATAATACTTACCCATTTGTTTTTATTCAGATGAAATAGTAGCCGGGTGTTGGTGGCGCATGCCTTTAATCCCAGCACTCGGGAGGCAGAGGCAGGCGGATCTCTGTGAGTTCAAGGCCAGCCTGGTCTACAGAGTGAGTTCCAGGACAGCCTCCAAAGCAATACAGAGAACCCCTGTTTTGAAAAACCAAAAACAAAAGAAAGGAAGAAAGAAAGAAAGAAATAGTATTACAATTTCAAAGATAAATAATTTATTCTGGAAGATTATGCATTTTTGTAAATGTCCCAGGTTTTATATTTGAGCATCCTGTTATTTACTTGTCAATTCATAAACCTCATGGCACGACCTTCAAGTGATTTATGACAGCCATACTACCTTAATGTGCTTTATCTGTGGAGGAGTTTTAAATTTTGGATTCCAGTTGTACTCTGGTGATAACACCCTAGTGGGCTTATTGATTAAAAAATATTTATTTAGGTATCTTTCATATGTGCTGTCAAGTTCATTTGTTCTGTCATCTGCAATTCCCTTTAGATATTGTGTAATGAAAGTTAAAACATTACTGGGTGTGCCACCAATAATACCACTGTGGTAATAGAAGTCTCCCTGGCCAAAGGGGATGAAGGCTGCTGACTTAACTCTTCTCTCATAAGGGAAATCTTTGGGAGTTTTAAAATACCACCATGAGTGGAGTTGAGCTACAGATTGGCCCAAGGTTTCAACACCAAAGTCCTTCTTGAAGATCTGGTTCGAAGTCATAGTGAAGAGAAAGTTGACTTCATACTGGATGTGACGTATGATTTTACTTTCCATGTTCTTCATGCTTCTGAGAATAGGGTCTTGATAGTAATCTCTATCAGATAGAAAAAATGTTTTAAATGACCGACGAGGACCCAACTCTAAGTACGGTAGCCTGTAGACGTTGTCCATCAAGATGTAAAAGACAACATTGTAGCCAACCATGAAGTATTTATCAGCAGATTTTATGAAGTGTTTCAGGTACTGTCTTGTAAAGCTATGAAAAATGGGGCAAAAAAAGAGACTTCACTGAAATTCACCAGGAGATACATGCCATTTAGTATGCCAAGTAACACAGGTGCCATTGATGTTTAAGAATATAAAGATGGAGAGATTGTGTCTATCTTCAGCTGTCTTGGTTAGGGAAAGAAAATATAGAAAACTCAGGGCCTGAGAAAAGACCAAGTTCTTTATGAAGAAAGGGGTAGAGAATTGCTAATGCCGGAGAAGATAACAACAGCTACAATAACAATCCACTATCCACAGATACCCAGGCCAGTCAGAAAGAACGGCAGGTTCTTAGGAAACTGTGAATGGAGATAATCCATGGCTGCTCATCCCTATCTCTCCAAAATGTAAAGGATAAAAACCAGTAGTGCATACTTTCCAGTAACAAGGACAGCCAAGCCTATGGTAATGTTCAGTCTCTTATAATACTTGTCTAGAACTTGTCTATTATAAGTTCCTTCCCATATGACCGGAGCGAGCCAACCAGTTGTTGCTATAACATCAGGACGTTTTCTGTTGAACAAAAAAAGAACAAAAAAACTTAGCAGATTATCTTACTGTGACAGTAGGAGTTATGAGAGTGATATTAGCTAATGCTTGAAGAGTACTTACTATGTTTTAACTCCAATTTTCCCTCTCTCCCCCCCACCCCCAGGAAGATCTAGAGTATTTCTCTTGCAGAGCTGGGGAGATGGCTCAGTCAGTGAAAACGACTGCCATGAAAGCATGAGGAACTATGTGAAAAATCTGGGCATGGTGCCCACCTAGAGGTAGGGACAAGAGGATCCTTAGTACTTACTGGCCACACAGCCTTGCCCTCAGTAACTTCAATTCTGTGAGAAACTGTCTCATAAAATAAGGTAGGAACAGACTGAAGAAGATCTTGTGGAATATTAGTTTAAGATGTGCTACATTCACTTATGCTGTGGAACGTTTGTTGAATGATGCAAGGATGTATTGCATTCTTTTATGTTGCATTTGTTTAACTCTATGAAACTGTGTTACTTTGCCTGCCTAAAACGCCCGATTCGCTTAATTAAAACGCTTAATGGCCAATAGCTAGGCAGGAGAAAGGTTATTTAAGACTGGCATGAAGAGAGAAAAATATGGGCTCCAGAAAGAGGAGGGAGGAGCAAGGAAAGGGGAAGGAGAGGAGGATGCTGGGAGCTAGCCACACAGCCAGCCACAGAGTAAGAAGGGAAGATATATAGAATAAAGAAAGGTAAAAAGCCCAGAGGCAATGTGCATTTAAAAAAATAGATAAAAGCTGGCTAGAAACAAGCCAAGCTAAGGCCAGGAATTCATATGTAAGAGCAAATCCCCATGTATTTACTTTGGAGCTAGGTGGTGGGCCCTCAAAGAGTGAAAAAAAAACCTACAAGAAGAGAAAATTTGGTATCAATCTCTGGGCACCTGCACACACATGCAAACACAACTTCACACAATGAATTCTTTTCTATATTCCCTTTTCAACTTTTCCCTTATGCTTTAGGCACATAGATGCAACGTAGAAGAAGATGAGACTACTAGGACAAAGAGAAAAGTCCAGACTTGTTTCTGATGAGTAGCAACATGATGGTAGTTTTCATAGTAATAAATAATCAGTCTGAAGTCAAGGCATTAAAATGCCATTAACATACACATCTTAGAGAGAACTGAATACAAAATTAGATTGTAAATTTAAGTACAAATCTATATCTACACAGATAAACCTGGCAATCCTTATTAATTTATTAATAATTAGAACCAGACATTTCACTCCTCTTTGCCAGTTCCCAAATAACCACTTAGAGTTTTAATATTAATTACAAACTGATGGGGGAAGTTCTGTGTATATGTTTGTCCTATTGGTTGATAAATAAAGCACTGTTGGCCAATAGGGAAGCAAGATAGGTGGGACTAGGAGAGGTGGAGGATTCTGGGAAATGGAGGCACAGTCAGACACCATGTAGGACTGTAGAGGAGTAAGAGGTCTGGACCCTTTCTTTGATAAGAGAAGACCATGTGGAAATACTCAGATTAGCAGTTATGGGTTAATAATTAAGTCAGAGCTAGCCGATAAGAAACCATAACAAATGGCAAACAGCTTCATAATTAATATATTGTCTCATGTGTTATTTGGGGGCAAAGACAATGGCAGGACCCAGGCAACTGGCAGGAAAGAGTACACGTTACAACAAACTGTTTGACCTAATAGCTCAGGCTTATTATTACCTAGCTGTTACAACTGACTTAACCCATTTTTATTAGTCTATATTTTACCACAAGGCTCATGGCTTGTTACCTCACATCTTGCTTCCCCAGCATTTGCTGGTATCTGCTCTGACTCCATCCTTCTCCTTCCTTTATCTCTGCTTGAATTTCCTGCCTGGCTGTATTCTGACTGATTATTGGCTAAATCAGCTTCTTTACTAACCAATAATAATAAAACATATTCACAGCATACAGGAGGACAACCACAGTCTCTGTCCTTACTATGTGTCTGTCTGTTCAGAAGTAGCTAGCCTACCCTAAATCTTCATTTCATTATAAGTTTAAAGCTAATTCTGTACAAGGTTGGGGTGCCACCCCTGGAGTGCTCGGAATCAGTGAGCAGGTTTTTTTTTTTCCAAATGACATGTTTTCCAAAGCTGAAGTACACAGTCTATAAGGGTAGGTGGATATGGGTAAGTGTCCAGCTCTTGACTACATTAGATAATGCATTTATAGAGTATTTGCTCTGTATGTTTATAGCGTCTAGATTCCATGTGTTGACACATACTAGTTCACAAGGGAGGAATGCATTCCTCAGGAAATAAAATCACTGGTCATTTGAGTTTTCTCAGTTGTTGAATTAAAAGGTAAAAATATCATTAATACCTGATTGGGAAAATTATTCTCATTACCAAGGAAATGAAAATTGCTATTGCAAAAATGACAGCAAGGAGAACTGGCGTCCAAAGAACCCAAAAATTCTATGGGATAGTGTTTATATTCTCGTTTCCAGTAACAATGGTTCTTGGGAAACTGTGGCACCTCGGTAGGGCCACACCATCAAGGGACTCAGAGTTGTCGGGAAAGGAGGTGGTCAGGTCATTGGCCCACAGCATATCAGTAGAGGATAAGGAAGCCATCGATTGACTGTTATCTACTCCATTTATTATCTATCTCCCTAATGGCTGTTGTGATAGGATGGTAACAGTGATTTGTTATGTAAATTATTTTATTTTCTCCCCTTTCTCTGCTCCTTTGTGGGGGTGAGTATCGGTGATGGCTATTTTATGATGGTGCAGTTGATGGAACTTTACGCTTGTCCTGCTTGGGGACATGAGTTTCTCCATGTTAGTGAAAGTCTTGAGAGACAATGTCAGTTTGTAGAAGGATAGGATTGTGCTAGCTGTTTTCTGTTTATCTTTTTACCTATCCTCATCCCTTCTCCACTCTGGGAGTAGATTGTTTTCCCCAAGTCCTTTGTTCTGTGGCTTCTACAAATGAGAGATACCAACGAAGGGTCAAAGGGCAGGAAGTGAGAGAGGTCATGATGCCCGTCTTCTTCTCTTCCACTTTTGCTGGACAGCCATGTCCCTCCATGACTACTGTTTGGGATGGCTCCTCTTTCACAGTTCTGGCAATTCCTGATCTCTTAAAGCCATCCCTACCTTTGCTTCTCTAGGCCTATGTGTGTTCATAGCCAAGAATGAAGTATTTGATATTATAAAACTAATGACAAGTAAATACATAAACAAAACATTACTGGTAATCTACCCACTACAGATTGGAAAATAAGTGGTATAAATAGTTCAATGTCATTGAGTAGCCTAAATCAAACATTTAAATGCGTATCTTTTCACTACTTAGTTTAATTTCCTAAGTGTGTTTTGTCTACATACATATATGTGTACCACGTGCATGCCTAGTACCCACAGAGGCCCCAAAAGGGCAAGGACTCCCCTGGAATTGGAGTTATATCTGGGTGTGAGCTGCATGTAGGTTCTGGGACTCAATCCTAGGTCCTCTGCAGAGACATCTCTCCAGTTCCTATTTAGTTGCTTTATTTTTCTTTTGTAATATGTGTGTGACCTGCAGGCATGTGTGTATGCAAGCTTACAAGTATGTGGGCTCATGTCTGTGCATTGCATGTGGAGGCTAGAGATTGGCATGGGGTGTCTTCCTCAGTTACCCCCCCCCCTTTATGTATCAAAGATGACTTTCACTTGAATCCAGAGCTTACCAATTAGGGGAGTTTAGCTAGCCAGCCTGCTCCAGGGATCCCCCTCCTCCACTTTCTGAGTACAGAGACAAGCTGGTTCCCCACACACCCAGTATTTCTGTGAATGCTGGAGATGCAAACTCTGGTCCTCATGTTCATGCAGCACCCACTTCACCACACAGAACCAATTCCCAGTCCTTGAAATCTGGAGCCTTTATCCCAGTAAGTGACTGCTATGAGGCATCCATACTGTTAATACACATGTGCGGACACACACACACACACACACACACACACACACACACACACACACACACACACACACACACGTATATTTGTTGGAATATAATAGCCCCTAGATGGTAAATATCACAGAATTTCAGTGAAATGCATAAATGCACTATAGACATTTTATAAACATGTTTATACTATATAAATATAATATCACACAGCCATTACAAGAGAATAATGATCTCACCAGAATGTTAATGCCAAATGAGGATGGTAGAGAGAATTGTCACGAGCAAAACATCATGTTTGCATCCACGGAAATGTCACAGAGAAACTTATTCATTTATATAATTAATATGATAATTATTGTGATAATAAATTAAAATTTAGAGGAATCAATATTGGCATATTTAGGTTGAACCTAAAGATGTTTTCTCCACAATAATACCAGGAATGATAATCCAAGTAAAATATGACAGCCTTCTTAACTGTGTGATTCTTGAGAAGTAGACCATAAACATGAAAGAAATCTTAAAATATCCAGAAACAATGAGAACTTGGTTCTAGTGTTTTGAGTATCTACAGTTTGATAAAAGAAGAGCATTTTCTTCAAACTGAATTACATTATTGTTTTGTTCTTACTTTGGATCAAACCAGGCTGAGAGCTGAGGTTCTTCCAAATGATCATTCCTAGGTACAAAGAGAAGACTCGCATCAGGAGTCAGCTCTCTTATATGACAGGCACAGTTTGGTGCAAAGAAACAGAAATAGAAAATCTTATCAATACCCCCAAAAGGAGATGACTCAGTGGGTGGGCTGAACAGCAGCATGCGGATAGAAATCATTCAAAGGGTAGACTCAACAGCAGGGTGGGGGTGTGGAGAAATCACTCAAAGACCCATCAAACTGTTAGACAGGCTATCAGAAACCACTTAGTTTGAACAACAGAGACAAAAACTAAAAACAAAAGAGATGGAGTGGGCCGTAACAAGACAACACTTGTGTGATTGGAGTCTCTAAAGGAGAGGAGAGGGAGATGGTACTGTACTCTCCAGGGAGAGATGGAGAGTTTTCATCAGCTTGACACAGGCTAGAGTCATTTGAAAAGAGGAGCCTCAGTTGTGAAAATGCCTCTGTAAGATCAGGTTGCAGGGCATTTTCTTAACTAGTGATTGAGGGGGAGGGCCCAGCCTATTGTGGGTGGAGCCATCCCTGGGCTGGTGATCCTGATGAACTACTGTAAGCCAAATAAACCCTTTTGTCTTCAAGTTGCTTTTGGTCAGAGTGTTTCATTACGGCAAATAGTGGTTAAAAAACAAAACAAAACTGAAGTATCCCCAAATATGGCAAAAGAGAAACAGATTTAAGATTCTATTTGAATTGAAAACTAGGGAAAAATATCTTGCAAGAAGCCAGAGAGAAATGATCCTTCACCTATTGAAGAGGGGAAAAAAACAACAACAACAACAAAACAAACAAACAAACAAACAAACAAACCAACAAGTGAATTTCTCATCAGGAACCACAGAGGCCAAAAGTAAACAACACAATATTTTCTAGATTAAATTTTTTTGGGGAAAAAGCCTGTTAATTAAAATGTCTCCAGTAAGCTTTGCTACGTATGAAGTATATACCAGTAAAAAGATACAGACTGTTAGTAAACACAACTACTTAGATCTCAAGGGCACCATGCTGAGTGACAAACTCTTTTATCAGTATATAATATATTTTATGATCCTATTTATAAGTCTCAAAATGACAAAATGCTTAGTATTGGGACCAGGGATGAAGCAGGATCCGGGACAGGAGGGTAGCAGATCTTGATTGGTGTTGTGATTGTATGTATCTCTACGTGTGACAAAAAGGCAGAACTCACTATGCCCCTTGTCTCAGCATCAATTTCCAGATTCTGAGTACAGATGCATAAGCTGTAACACTGGGGATCATCAGAGGAGGGTCAGGTGACAGGGACACATGACTTCTATGCAACTTCCTGTGAGCAATCGTTATTTTGAAATAAAATGGAAGATCATAAAGAGATCATCCTGTTATTTTCAGAGATGTCTTTAGCCAAAGATATTTCATTATGCGATTTCCCAGGAAGGTGTTTTTTTCAACATCCAAATTATTTTTTGCCTAAATTCATTAAAATGTGTAGTAACAGTGAATTTCTTTTTTTTTTACATAAAACTAATTGTATATATTTTTAAGCAACATGGATTCGAGATTTTTTTTCTATTTTTCTTTTATTGAAAATAGGTTTTAGGCTGGGTGGTAGTGGCCCATGCCTTTAATCTCAGCACTCAGGAGGCAGAGGCAGGCAGACCTCTGAGTTCAAGGCCAACCTGGTCTGCAGAACAAGTTCCAGGATAGTCGGAGTTACACAGAGAAACCGTGCTATAAAAATAAAAACCAACCAAACAAACAAACCAAAACACACCCCTCAAAAAGAAAATAGATTCCTTTTGCATACAATATATTCTGATTATGGTTTCCCCTTTCCCAATTCCTCTGCATTCCTGCCCACCTCCCCTCCCATTTGGATCCACACCTTTTCTATCTCTGGTTAGAAAACAAACAAGCCCCTAAAGAATAGTAATAAATTAGCTGGGCGATGGTGGCCCACGTCTTATATTCCAGCACTGGTGAGGCAGAGGCAGGCAGATCTCTACAAGTTTGAGGCCAGCCTGGTCTACAAAGCTACACAGAGAAACCCTGTTATCGAAATACCAAAACAAAAAAGAAGAAAGAAATACATTTAAACAAAACCAAACAAATCAAAATAGGACAAGACAAGCAGACAGAAGGAAAAGAGCCTAAGAAAAAGCACGGGAAACATACAGACACAGACCATTTTTGCACACACAGGGATCTCATAAACACACGAAATTGGAAGCCTGATGTGCATGCGAAGAACCTGTAAGGTAAAAAAAGGAGTCTGCTGGTCAGAAGGAGGCCCAAGCTTCAGCTGTGTTAGAGGGAGCAGTGAGCCTCAGGCCCAGGAACAGGGAGCAGCCACCGGGTGAGATGACAGCAGTGATTTCCAAAGGTAGCTTTCAGGAACTATCGAAAGAGCATCTGTGTCCCAGCCAGCATCCACTGCCATTTCTCAGTTGGAGATAACCCACTGCCACAGTGACCACTGTACCTTCAGCCCCACCCACACCTAGAGGAGCAATCACCAGAGTCACGGCACCACCTCCAATGGGAGGAGCGTTCCCTGGAGCTGTAGCACCACCTGCACCTCATGGACTGACCACCTGAGCCCTGAACCTACTTCCACCGGGAGGAACATTCACCAGAGGCTCTGCTCTGTTTGTGCCTGAAGGAGCGATCAATGGAGCCACATCCCCCAACTATACCAACTGGAGGAGAGAACCCTTGAAGCACAAGCTCCATCTATACCCATTAGAGGAAGAGATGCATAGACAACGAGGTAAGAACACACTCAACAATATGAAGAGTCATATTACACTGTAGAAACTAGTGGTGCAGCAACAGCAAGACCTGAGCATCCCAACACAGATGAAGCAGAAGAAAACAACCTAAAAAATAACTTTATGAGGATGATGGAGGCCCTTCAGGAGGAAATGAAAAATGCCCTGAAAGAAATGGAGGAAAATACAAATAAAAAGCTGTAAGAAAACCCTTAACGAAAACCAAGAAAAAGCAATCAAACAAGTGAAGGAAATGATTCATGACTTGAAATCTGAAATAGAGGCAATAAAGAAAACACAAACTGAGGGAATTCTAGAAATAGAAAATCTGGGTAGACTATCAGGAACCACAAATGCAAGCATAAACAACAGAATACAAGAGATGGAAGAGAGAATTTCAGGTTTTGAAGATATAATAGAGGAAATAGATTCATCAGTCACAGAAAATGTTAAATCCAACAAATCCTCAGCACAAAACATGCAGGAATTTGGGACACCATAAAAAGACTGAACCTAAGAATAATAGGAACAGAAGAAGAAGTCCAACTCAAAGGCACAGGAAATATATTCATCAAAATCATAGAAGAAAACTTTCTTAACCTAAAGGAAGACATGCCAATGAAAGTACAAGAAGCTTACAGAACACCAAATAAACTGGACCAAAAAAAAAAAAATAAACAAACAGAATAAAAATATTAAGAGCTGCAAAAGAGAAAGGCCAGGTAACATGTAAAGCAAACCTTTCAGAATTACACCTGACTTCTCAGAGGAAACAGTGAAAGCCCGAAGGTCCTGGACAGACATTATGCAGACACTAAGGGACAATGGATGATAGCCCAGCCTACTTTACCCAGAAAAGCTTTCAATAACCACAGATAGAGAAAACAAAATATTCCATGATAAAACCAAATTTAAACAATACCTATCCATAAACCCAACCCTACAGAAAGTACTAAAAGGAAAACGCCAACCCAAGGAAGTCAGCTACATCCACAAGAACACAGGAAATAGATGAGCTTACAGCAGCAAATCCCAGTGATGGGCACTGAACACACAATGCCATCACCAACGACATAAACAAAACTAACAGGAACCAGCAGTCACTGGTCATTAATATCCATTATATAAATGCTCTCGATTCACCTATAAGAAGACACAGGCTAATAAATTAGATACGAAAATAGAATTCATCCTTCTGCTGCATACAAGAAACACACCGCAACCTCACAGACAGACATTGCCTCAGAGTAAAAGGTTGGGAAAAAAATTTCTGATCCAATGGACCTAAGAAACAATCTGATGTAGCTATCCTAACATCTAACAACATAGACTTCATTCAAACTAAAATCAATCAAAAAAGATAAAGAAGGGTACACTTCATATTCATCACAGGAAAAATCCATCAAGAGGAAATCTCAATTAGAATCTATGCCCCAAACACAAGGGCTACTGCATTTTTTTTTGTTTTTACGAGTTTCTCTGTATTGTTTTGGAGGCTGTCGGTCCAGCCTGGCCTCGAACTCACAGAGATCCACCTGCCTCTGCCTCCCGAGTGCTGGGATTAAAGATGTGCGCCACCACCGCCCGGCGTGCTACTGCATTTTTAAAAGAAACATTACTAAAGCTTAAATCACAAATCAAGCCTTCAACACCCCACTCTCACAGCGGACAGGTCTGCCAGGCAGAAACTTAACAGAGAAATAAGGGAACTAACAGAGGTTATGACATCCTAAAATTTGCAGGCAAATGGGCAGAACTAGGGAAAAAAAACATCCTGTGTGAGGTAACCCAGATCCAGAAAGACAAATGTAGTATGTACTCACTCATAAGTGGATACCAGACATAAAGCAAAAGATACCCAACCTACAATCCATACCCCAGAGAAGCTTGAACCCTCTTCCAGAAACAGATGCAGAAATCCACAACTAACCAATGGACTAAGCTCCTGGAGTGCAATCAAAGTGAGGGAGGAGCCATAATCTGAACAGAGGAGTCAAGACCATGATGGGGAAACACACAGAATCAACTGACCCGACCAGAATCACTGACTCAGGTCTGACAAATGGGGAACCTGAACTAGACTCCCTTAATATAGGTGACAATGGTTGACTGGGATAATGTATGAGGCCACTGGCAGTGGGTCCAAGATCTAACATCAATGCCCAAATTGACTTAGTGGAGCCCATTCTATATGCTCAGCCTAGACACAGGAGAGGTGCCTTGGTCCGGCCTCAATGAGATGATGGACAGACTTAGTAGACTACCTAAGGGAGGCCTTACCCTCTCTGAGAGCCGATGGGAGGAGGGGGAGGAGGGGGAGAGTGGGAGAAGAGGAGGGAGCGGGAACTCGGATTGGAATGTAAAAAAATAAATTAATTTAAAAGTTAAAAAATTAAAAAATAAATAAAAGAAAATTTAGAAAAAAAAAGGGAGTCTGTTCTCTGGAGGGTTGATTTCTCAGTCTTGGTCTCCTACATGGTTGTGAACGGTAGGAACCGGGCTGTGGACCCTGTGATTACAGAGCGCTGACACCGTCTAAAGAAACAACACTGTCTTGGACAGGGATGCTTATTTAAGTCGGTGACAAAACGGTTCTTCTCTCCACAGCGTCTCCACTAGAAAGCACTTTGCCTCCACCCTTCTGTAATAGTCATGGGACAGACTCTTACCAACAGATGTACATCTTCTGCAGTTGATTCTTTATTCTTTAAGTAAACAAAAAAGAGCCAATTTAGTTTTAAATTTGAAAAATGCCTATAAATAATGAAAATGGCAAAAAAACCTCTAGTTGAAATTCCTCCTTTTACCTGTTTGTATACACTAAACACTCACTCTGTGCCAGATTTAAGGCTATGAAATATATAACAAATAAAGGTGTGCTAGTAGCTTGTGGGCCAGTATTGTCTTAAAAAAAATAACCTTAGCTGGGCAGTGGTGGCACATGCATTTAGTCTCAGCACTCTGGAGGCAGAGGCATTGTGAATTCGAGGCCAACCTGGCCTACAGAATGAGTTCTAGTACAGGTTCCAAAGTTACACAGAAAACCCTGTCTCGAGAAACAAACAAACAAACAACAAAAACCCCAACCATTCAAACAAAAAAAGATAACAGACTATAATGCCTAGCTGTAAATCTCCTTTATTAAAATACAGTAACTCTGGAGGACAAATAAATGTAACTTAGGGTGCCAAACCAAAGGGTTAACTTTAAAGACATTACTACCCCATGCAGCTGCTTTTCAAACAGCCTCTGGCATCATTGGGTCCCTTACACTATGGAGAGTAGGGTAGGAGGAGATGAGAATCCATATTTTTCAGTATGAGGGAATGTTAACACATTTCCCAAGTGTGGCCTATGCAGGTAGCTGTATTAATCTCATTCACAATGACCAGAACTTTTAATTGTTTTCTTAAAAAAGTAAGCCAGCCGCCATTGTAAAAGGTGTTTCTGTGTTACACGCTGAGGAGACAGACTCAGAAGAGAAATGAAGAGACTGGACTGAATTTCAAGCTAAAGTAGTTAGCAGAGAAGGTGGGGTTTTGTTGTTGTTGTTGTTGTTGGTGTGTGTGTGTGTGTGTGTGTGTGTGTTTGTGTGTGTGTGTGTATGTGTATTTTGAGACAGGGTTTCTCTGTGTAGCTCTGGTAGTCCTGGAACTCACTCTGCAGGCCAGGCTGGCCCTGAACTCACAAACATTAACCTGCTTCTGCCTCAACGTATGCACCACCATGGCCTGGTGTTGCTCAATCGTCTTCAAAGTTGAAAAAAAAAATGAAAGACTTAATGTATATGTTCACCAAAGAAAAACCACTTTCTCCTGAAGTTAAACTGGAGAGTGCTTGAATGTCTGGGCAGAAGCCTTTTTCAGCTATCCCAATCATTAGTGTCTAAGATGCAGCAGGGTTTCTTATTTACCTGTGGTGGTGCTTAGACAATGCCAGCAATAAAGCAAGCAAGATTAGTGACAGCATTTTTCTTTTAAAATTCATTCCCTCCTAAAAATAAAAAAAGAGAAGAAAACGATATTTCAGTAAAGGTTCAAAAATAAAAAAAAAAAAACAACTTTCTTTAGTATCTTCCAATCTGTAGAAATTTGTCCACCAGCTTCAATGTCTGATCCCAGGTTGCTGTACTGTTGAACTAAGTATATCACAAAAATAGTAAAGCCAAAAATAGGCTCAAAGACCTCAGGACTAACCACCTCAAAATACACACACTGCCTCATAGGCATACGAGACTCAGGCATATCCTTACAGTGAACGTCCAAATAAAAGCATTACGCACCCACAAAGCACGGTGTGTAACCAGCAGTCTTGATAGCTGCACACAAACTGGGTTTTGGCAGGCATCATTCAAAAGTAGGTCTTGCCTCTGGGTGCTGGAACGGTCACCAGTCCCACGAGTAGTGAGTGTGTGACCCACTCAAGGTCTAAAAAGTAGAGTTTGAAAACAGGGCATAGTGGCACACACCTTTAATCTGAGCACTTGGGATGCAGGGACAGACAGAGCTCTGAGTTTGAGGCCAACTTGGTCGGTCTGCATAGTGAGTTCCAGGACAGCCAGAGCTCTATGGAGAGACCATGGAGGGGGGCAGGGATTTAGGATATTTTATTTTTTTTTTAGTATTAATCAAAGTTGAGATGACATTTTGGAAACATGGGCTAAAGAAAATATTTGACAAATGTCTCATCTGTTTCTTTGTACCTCTTTATACCGTGTTCCCTCAAGTATTTAAGGTGACAAATGTGACATATTTTTATTGGAAAGGTCTTTTTTTCAGGTAATACTATACAGAGCATAGCTCCATGTCCCAACGACAATGTAAAATGTTCACTATTTCAGCTCAAGATTAGTTGGAACAAAGTTTGAATGATTTCCTATCTATGTGCCTGTAATGACATTATTCTCAGAATTCAGGAATATATTGAATATATCACTTATTGTTCTGTATAATATAGTTTTTAGGCCAATATTTGGGAATGATGACCAGCTACTATTTTTACCATGATAATCTAAAATTTTATACATTCCTTCCCTAAGAGTGACTTTACCTTTGGTTTTGATAAAGAGGAATAGTAGGAAAAAACAAAAGCAAAAACAAAAACAAAAAAACAAAAAACTCCAAGTCAGGTCCTGTGCGGTCTCTTCTGTCGCCAAGTCTTCTCTTCCTGGTGACTTCACCAAATTCTCTGGATGATGGAAGCATTAGAAGCTGCTGTCACAATGACACCTTAGGTAACACGTTATCCTTATGGCTACCAAAAACAGAACTTTGTCTCATCTGAAAAGCTTGAAAAGTTTTTTTTTAAAAAACAATTCTGATTTGAATTCCCATTGCTTTCTTTATAATATTTACTTACGGACATGTACTTTGAATTATGTGTATGGATGACAAAAATGACAACCATTTCCCTGTGCTTTTCAGACATTGTTACTCAGGCAGAGCTAGTCCCATCTTATTCCTTTTCATGACATATTCATGGTGCTTGTTTTCTTTCCCCCACCCCAGAAGCAGGGATTCTCTGTGTAGCCGTGGCTGTCCTGGAACTCACTCTGTAGACCAGGCTTGGCTTGAACTCACAGAAATCCACCTGCCTCTGCCTCCCAACTGTTGGGATTAAAGGTGTGCTCCTCCACCACCCAGCTGCTTATTTTCCTGATTATAAAAATATCACATTTTCAGGTCATTAAATATCAAGTGCATAAAAGCACAAGGAAAAGATAGCAAATGTAATTACACCATTACACTAACTGAGGCAGTCACACAAAATTTGAGATTACAAGAACCTTTATTTTTCCCCTCACCTTTAAAACTAAGTTTGCATTTGTTACTGAAAGAGATGCAAACATTTGTGCTGGGTAGAGGAAAGAGAGAAGCCACCAGAGGGAGACACCATGTAGCTGTTGGGAAGATAGGATGCCAGAAGTCCTCCAGTAAGATAAAACCACGTAAAATACATAGATTAGTAGTTATGGGTTAATAATTAAGAGAGAGCTAGCCAGTAAGAAGCCTGAGCCATCAGCCAACAGATTATAATTAATAGAAGCCTCTGAGAGTTCATTTGGGGCTAAATGGCTGCTGGCCCAGGAGGGAAAGAAACCGACTACACATATGTATGTGCACATGATAAAGAATTAGAGTATAAAAAGATTTGACACACATTGAGTCGTCTTCTGCTTAGCACTGACCCTTGTCATTGCCCTCTATCCCCAGAATCAGACACTGTTATGGGCTTCCTGGGTTTTATTCTATGTTTCTCTTTGTCCATGCAGGCACATCTATTTTAAATGCATGGCTTCTTTTTTGCAACATGGGGCTACAATCGTGAGCTGTCACTCTCACTGTCTCAGGGTAGTTTGAAGATCAGTCCATGACACCTTATACAGACACATTTCATTCCTTTCTAGGAGTGAGCCATATCTCATTTACAAATATAATCATGTGTTGGTTTTCTATCTCCAGACATTCCTCCTGTGCCTCGGCTGCTCTAAGAAACACCATGTTGGATTAGACGTTCTCTGGTGCTGTGTCTCATGATCTGGAGGACTAGTTCCTACGGTTATATGTAAGATAAATTCCATCATCTTTGTAAACAATTGTACCCTAGAGACTCCTAGTTTTAAACACCCAGATGTCCTGGCCAGATCCTGAATATTATAGCTCCTAATATTATCTCACTAAGACGGAGCCCTGGATATTTCCTTTGTCTGTATTAATAGTATTAATAGTTAGATGTGGGCTTTTGAGACAGCCTAATGACGAAAATGTTTGCCACACAAGCTTGATAACCTCAGTTTTAGCTCAAGAACTCACTGTGGAGGAAGAAGAGATGCATGTTCTCCCTCCCCTCCCCCCTCCCCCTGTCCCTCTCCCTCCCCCCCTCTCACACACACACAATAAGTAAACAAATAAATACATATATATCTGACATCAGGATCTCCCTTTCTGTATTTTACTGACAACCCTCAGAGGCTAAGGCAGAGAACAGCATCTCCATGTACTTTCCCTACTGTAACTCCTCTTTGCAGGCAAGTTCTTTCCAAGCAGACAGCTCTACCTCGGTCACCTCTCGCCACACACAGCAGAGGCCATGTAACTGCTGCCACAGCATGCCTGTGCTCTCATCCCATGTGTACCATTTTCAGGGTTTCAATACATTCTTTAGCCCATCAGCCGTTTTGGGGACACCCCCACAGTCTCATGGCCAACGCCATTCTGCATCACATAAAGACACCCACTCTGGAATCCCCCATCTCCTCAGCCTCAGCTGCATGTCTTACAGTCCACAGCAGGCACACCACCACATACCGCCTGGAGGTGTTCCTTCTGAATAGTCCTGAAGACATTCCACCCTCAGATCTCAACCTCAACTGCATGACTAACTGCTGTGACAGGGCCATGCAACTGCACCTCCAAGACTCAACTTTGGTTCTGTTGTGTTTCTATCAAGATACCCAATGTTACAAGATGTTTCCCAGGAAGTCTGCATATAATTAATCCTAGATAAAGGAGATAACAGCAGACCAAAGAAATTATTCTACTCCAGTCTATCTTAGTGAACCAGAGAGTTTATTGATGTTACAAGAAGTGTGGACAATTTATGGTTTAGTTACAATGACAGAAACCTCTTCCTTTTTCAGCAACTATTAACCATTTGTGTATCTTGGGGGACAGGGACTAGACTCATGAATCCCATGAGGGAATGTTAATGGACCCTACCTTGTGATGGTCTCAAAAATGACCACAGCTTCTCTGAGTCAAGATAGCGATGCCTATGTACTGAAGAAAGCAGCCACAAGACCATGGATCTCATCAACTGGGAAATTTAGTTTCCTTTTCTAGTTTCAGAATCTATCCTGTTCCATCATGAGCTAGCATATTATGTTTGCAACATTCACACAAGATGTGAAATTACTGCCTCTCCATCTGCTTCCAGCAGACTCACCTGGGTGCACTATATCTCTTATTACATCATTCAAGATGAATGTGAGCTGAAGAGTTCACTGTTGGTGGACTTGCCACTTAGTAATGAAGCTTTATTGCTAAAACATGCCAGGTACTAATTTTCCAAGAAAACCGATACTCTTCAACTCAGGAATATGAGGAAAGGGCCATAAAATTATATTTGCTGTCTAAGATAATCATAATTCTTAAAGCTCCAAGAAAGTTTAACAGTCTTGATATCATCAGTCTTACTCTTACGTAAATCCCAGCAAAATTCTGGTGACAAGAGTTTAGTGGGTTTATGGAGAAAGAAATACTTGTTTAAATGGCTTTCGTCATGCCAAATTGCTTCAATATTATTTTTCTTATCATTCATAATCCCTTTGGCACACTCTTTAGTAATCTTGAGAACCTGGGAGGCTGTGCCTCCAAAAACAGCAGCATGGTAATAAAAATCTCCCTCCCCCATTGGTATGTAAGCGTCTGATGACTCGTTTCTTTCAAAAGGCACTAGGTCAGGGTCTTCCCGATACCAATAGGTGTGTAGCTGAGCTACAGAGTCTCCCAGGGTCTCCAACCCGTAGCTGCTTTTGAATGTTTGATCCACATCCATGCAGAAGACATAGTCGACCTCATACTGTATGTGATCTGTGATGTGTTCACTGATGATCTTCATGCGCATCATGCTGATATCCTGCCACCTCTTCTGCCGTTTAACTTTAAAAACTTTTAACGTCCGCAGACGATTCAGATTTATCAATGGCATAAAGGCAAAATCATCCAACATGACATAAATGATGACCCTCTGGTCGACCATGAAGAATGTATTAGCAGATGTCAGAAAGTTTCCCAAGTAGTACCAAAGGTAACTGCAAAATAAATATGAAGCAGTTGAGTTTCATCCTCCGGTTTTGGTGGAACATACAGAGTCTCAGTTGCCTGGTCCTAGCTTATCTAGCAATGCGACTAAGCAACCAGATAGCCAACTCTATCTTAGAGCCCTCAGGCGCAGGGCTGGGCTGTGGGGCCCACTGGGGTTTGGTATGTTGGGTGCCAAGTAAGGGGGGTTGAGGAAGGCCATGAATGCCTAAATAAAAGAATAACAGATACTTATTTGGGGAGCACTCACACAATTAAGGTAAAGCGTGCCCTGGTCTTCTGCACCTAGAGGAGCAGGATGCTGTGATGCGGGATGCTCAGACCATCACCCAAGACAGGTCGAGCCAGACCCCTCTTCTTCCTTATAAGGAATCATGTCTGCACACCGAAGCCACACCCTCAGGCCGGTACTCCAAATCTGTTGGTGGAACGAATTCCCACTACACTAGTCTCTTTGAGCAGTATAGGAGAAAGTGACAGGACAGGGACCATAGGTCACAGAATGGAAGAGCTCTTCGGAAGAAGGAATGAAAATTAGTGAGGGAAGGAGGCTCATTTTTGGCTGTGTGCAAAGTGAAAGCCAGAGTTCAGGGTTGCAGGGTCAATGCAGCAGGGAATGTTGGGGGGGGCGGGGTCTCTGCCTGGCTTCTATGCCTTTCTATGCATGGTTGGCTAAGCGTGCAAAGTCAGTGCAGTAGTTGGTGCTCTGCTGTCTGCATTGTTCTGTATTGTGAACCTTACTGTGGTAGCAGAATCACTGGGCTGGAAAACATTTTCTCATTTCCACTCTCAGAAAGCATAAAGAGATTCTCGGGGTAATGAATGGACTCAGAGAAGTTTGGAAGAGGAAAGGTAGCCATTTGGGGCTCCACTCCAGTAATGCTTATGTAATCCTTAGAAATAAGTCCTGGATATTGGCCTACACTTTGAGAAATGGGCTAATAATAAATCATAACTAACCATCAGGAGAAAATGTAGTTCATCACATCTAATATTATTTGAGAAGTGTGAAAAGCATCACTGAAGTCATACTATGCTGGGTGCTGTCAATCAAATTCAAGGGAATCCATATGAAGCGGTGTATAACATTTTTAAAAGGGAGGTCCATTCATTTGATCACGTAAAGCCCTGATGTGATATCAATTAAGATGGTGTAGTCACCCAGTCTCATTAGTAACTACAAACTGGAAGCTGAGTCCAACAATTAAGAGACAGTCTTGAGGTCACACACACATGATGTCATTCCGTCTTCCTGGATCTTTGCAGTACATTTCTTGTTATCACTGCCTCATAGTAATTTCTCTGCCCTCAAAATAATGGGCAATCAAGCTGTCTTTGGCCATTTCTGTCATTGGTGGTGACCATGGAGTACTCTCTGAAGCAACACCTGCCATCATTTTTATTTCCCATTTCTACCTCAAGATTTCTTTGGCCATTTCCACCCACAGTCATCTTCATGTCACTCAAACACATCTTGTCCTCTCAAACGCATATCTTCTCTCTTTGCAAAATGTAGGACAAATGTTTTCCAGTGAAGCAAAAGCTTCTACTTTTGAATGTTTTAGATTTACAGAAAAGTTTCACTGAACGCTAGAGAAGCTCCCATTTATACCATCTAGCTATTCTTAACGTCCCCTGCAGCCACCGTGCCTTTGTCCAAATGAGGAGGCCATCAGCTGGAATGTACTATTGGCTGAACTGCAGATTTCGTCCTGATTTCCCAAGTTTTATCTCGTAAGAGTCACTTCAGTTGCCCTGATTCAGCTCAGGCACACAATGGCCTTAGTCTTGCCAGCTGCCTGCTCTCCTCTGACCTACATCAGAACGCCTGTGGTTCTGAAGCTCTTGCTCAGATACTTGTCATGGTCTTTCTTAATCTGTTTCTTTTTTTCAATGGTTTGTCTATTTTATTGACCTTTTGTAAAGGACTAATTTTGGCTTTAACTTCACTCCAATATTTATTTATTTTGATTTTTGCTTGTCTTAGTTTGTTTGCTCTTCTTTATCCAGTTTCTTAAAATAAAGATTAGGTTATGTATTCATATCTACATGTGCATGTGTGGTCCTGCAGTTCAAACCCAGGGACTTATGAGACCCCTCATTTTTTTCCCTAAGACAGAATCACATGGAGTGCCAGGCAAGCACGCTCCTAATTGAGCTACAACCCCAGTCTTGACTTGTTGGATATTTAAGAGTGTGTCATTCAGATTAGTGGATAAAGAAGTATAATAAGGTTGGATATGGTGGTACACACATAAAAAGATTTGGAAAAAGGACTAATGGGAGGAGAGAGGAAAACAAGAGGGCATGATAGAGAAGAAAAATACATGTTGCATGTTTGATTTCATATGCAGAATTAGAATATAATGGGGTAGGATGGCAGGATAGAATAATGAGAGGTGACTATGAACATAGTACAATGACATACATGCATGAAAGTGTCATAATGAAATTCATTATTTTGTAAGCTAAATGCAAAATGTTGTGGTGTTTAATACAATGTTCACACATTTGTGAATTTCCCTTATGTTATCCTATAATTGATCCAATATGATCATAGAAGACATTTGGTTCAATTTCAGTTTCATCATTTATTTTTCTTGTGGTCTAAACATTGTCTACTACAGAGAATATGTCATATACCTAGAGAGAATGCTTGTTGCCTGGACTGTTCTATACAGATTTTTGTAATATTCAATATGTACAATAGATGAGACTGGCATCTCTAAGCTTACAACCCTGAGCAAAGATGCTGAGACTGCATCTGTCCCTCCAGAGCAACGTTGCTTGTGTGGAGCCTCTGAACCCCACTGGCAGCTTCAGAGCTCTTCAACACATTTCAGACGTTTGATACACACTATGAAGTCTGAGGACTGTATACATACATATGCCCAACTTGATGTCTCCTATGCTTTATGTCTGCAAAGTCTTCAAAAATGTTGTGTTTGATTGCAGTATATCCCAACTTCACGAAACCCAAAGCCCCCCATGTGTGTGTGTGAGTGTGTATGTGTGTGTATCAATATTTATTGTCTATAGAATTTCAGAAGACAGCAGTTCAACACAGGGTCCACACCTCTCTGTCTTTAAATGGAAATCTTCATTGCATTTGCTTTCCCTTTTGAGTGGTCGACTTATGGCTTTGGTTTCCTGTTTGATTGGGAATTCAGCATAGATTTGCATTTGTTTTTAATTACTGGATGATTTTTATTTGTTTTGGGGGTTGTTTGAGTTTGGTTTTTCCAGACAGGCTTTCTCTGTGTAGCCTTGGCTATCCTAGAACTCTGTAGACCAGACTGTCCTCAAACTCACAAACATCTTCCTGCCTCTGCCTCCCAAACTCTGGGATTAAAGGCATGCACCATCACCTCTGGCTATATGCTTGTTTTTTTAACTTTATGATTAGTGGTCATAAAAATGTAGCATATAAAAAAATCCTGCTGCATAAAATTGCAGCTATCTTATTTTGGTACGTTCCTCTTAAAGTCAATATTCAGGGTTAAGTGGGATTTTCTGAAGACAATTATTTATCTCCTGGGGGTACAGAGGAGATAGGAAATTACTGGATTAAGTGCAGAGATAATGAAGAATGGTTATAAAAGAGGTATAAACTTGTATTAAGATGATTGGCAAAAGACCCATGAAGTTATGTTAATATTGGAGAGAAGACCATGAAATCAGATCATAAAAGGAAACCAAGGAATTGCGATGCTTTCCTGTGGTCCAAGTGGGTGCTAATTTGAATTGTGGCAAGAATTGGCTTAGAGAGAATAATTCTAAAGGACCCTGTCTCCCACTTTCTTCAATGAAGTAGCCTGTCTCCCACTTTCTTCAATGAAGTAGCCTGTCTCCCGCTTTCCTCAATGAAGTAGCCTGTCTCCCACTTTCCTCAATGAAGTAGCCTGTCTCCCACTTTCTTCAATGAAGTAGCCTGTCTCCCACTTTCCTCAATGAAGTAGCCTGTCTCCCACTTTCTTCAATGAAGTAGCCTGTCTCCCGCTTTCCTCAATGAACAGCCTGACTGTACAGGACACTTGACATTATTACCTACCTTCCCACTGCAAACACAATCAGCCCCACAGTAACTGGGTGCTTTTTATAATACATTTTCAAGACTGACTCATTGTAAGTGTCAGTCCACACAATTGGAGCTGACCAGCTGGTAGTTCTCATGCGTTTGTATATCGAGTTCTTGTTGTTTCTGTAAGAAAGACAGAATTTTAAAGTAAAATACATCGTGGTGACATCAGGGGGGTTGCTGTCAATACCTAAAGCCTTATATCTGAAGGCAGTGCCCTGTCATGTCTAACTCAAAGCCTTGACAGCTGTGATAAGCCAGAGAAGCATCATATTAGAAATGGCCAAATCATCGGAAGGACGAGACAACCATGAGGTCAAGGCCACCATGGGCTATAGATTGAGACTAGGTCTCAAGAAAATCTCTAAAAACGCAAGCAGTCAAACAAAAGGAAGAAGGGCCTAGAAAGATGGTCCAGCCACTAAAAGTGTGCAGCGTTCTTGCAGAGGACCACGCACTGGAGTGGCTCACAACCATCTGTAACTCCAGTTCCAGGGGAGCCAATGCCCTCTTCTGGCCTCTATGGTCACTGCATTCATGTGCGTGTGCATGAGTGTGTGCACATGTGTGTGCAAACACATACACACACACACACAGGCCAGGCCATCATGGAAGCACACACTTAGAGTTAAGAAAACATGAAAAGAAAGCCAGGAAATGTGCATGTGCAGGTTTGTCCCGCGCTCAAGATCAGGGCTGTATCTAAGTCCCTCTTCCTGGGGATGAAACCTTCTTCCGGTTTAGGAGTTCCATTCTCACACTGAGAATGGGGTTTCCTGGTGACCCTAATCCTAGTCCCTACTGGAGCGGCGCGACTTGGAATGCGAAGCGCTTGGGCACTTCTGTTTGTGCTCAGAATGCTGATCACAGTATAGTTAGGATACACTCAGGCCTGAAAAAGACTATTATTATCAGCCATTTTAGTTTGGGTGACAGCACTTGTCAGAGTGTCTCCCCACAGAGTGCATGTTGGGGAACTTGGACACTGAGACAGAAACACAGGGGATGTCAGGGCTAGTTAACCGAGGGCTAGTCTTCACTTTTCACAGAAAACCTGAACCATTTAAGAAACTTTAGTTAGACATCTTACAGACTTGGGAAGCAGGACTAATGGATGTAAGCAGGCCTATTATCTTACGTACAAGTGTGTTTCATACACACAATAGCAGTCATGTCTGTTTCCGTTGATGGAAACAGCTGCAGACAAAGTTTTAAGCAGCAAGACTGCCCAGAGTTGGGCCCGGTGGCCTGATGGTTAGAGCACGTGAAGCCCTCTATGGTGGAGGACTCCAGTCTGCTACGAGCACCACATGGTGGCTGTAACTCCAGCTCCAGGGGACCCAGTGCCCCCTTCCTGCCTCCTTGGCACTCGGCACACACACTCCCAACAGTGCCACTGGGGCCACCCATCACCAGTTAACCTCACAGATGCAAGGTTTGCATTCTTACTTGGAATTAAACCAGTTCATTGACATCTGTGGTTCTGGCTGGTTTCTCACAGACCTGAAAGACAGAAAAATTACAAAATTCACAACAGCATTGGCATGGGAACTGCGCTTCCCAGCAGCCCTCCTGGGTTCCCATGTTCCCTCAGTGTCCTGCCATCTTGCTTCCGCTGCTCACCTCCAACTCTGAATTGTCTGGAGCTTTGCTTGTTTTATTTGAGTCAGGGTCTTACTATGTAGCCCTGACCGGCCTTGAACTCACAGAAATTGGGCTCCTTGGCCTTGCCCTGCGCTTTTCTTATTGTTTTTGCTTTTTTAAACAGTGGAAAGAGACCCCCATTTCCTTTCTTATACGAGCCTTAATCATCTTATTTGCTGAGGAGTCTTCCTCTGAGACCCGGTAGCCACTTTCTAAGGGTTTCTCTGAGACTTTCCCTTCCCAGCATGACGTTTTCTTGGCACTCTTTGTGGCTTCTGTTTGTTGTTGCTGCTGCTGCTGCTGCTGCTGCTGCTGTGTACACACAACTTGAACTTCTCAATGAACTTAACACTTGGATATTCAGCGGCCTTTTTGGAGGGCCTGAGTGTTTTAGACACCATCCAGTAAAGCGTTTAATGCTGGAGTCATTATCTCGCTTCTAGATCCCCCCTGTTCAAAAATTTTATCTCATTAAACCTGTCTGCATCGGCAAGTCATAACGATGGGGTCACTCCTGGAAGCCCACCCTGAAACCCGCCGTTAAATCCTGAGGCTTCAGCCAGCTCCATCCTCTGCCACCAGTGTCCTCAAGCCATCGTCATCTCTTCCTGGGTTACTGTGATAGCTTCCTAAGGGACTCACTGTCTGAGTGTTTCAGTTCTGGCCCTGGGGAGTGCTCCACGGCCTCTTGCTTGATAAATAAGCACTCTCCCTTGAGCTATATCCCCAACCTGGAAGACTTAAAATTTTCATAGGATGAAAAAAAACAATCTCAAAGGAAGTAAACGCTAAGAGAAGAACGCCATGGGCTTCCACACAGCCATCTTCCAGAATTAGCAGGCTGCTCCCTCTCTGCCCATTTCCACGCAGTCTCCAGATTTCTGCTTGGCTGCTCGTATTACGCTTCTGCAGCCCCGAATTTACCGTGTTAACATTCGGTTTCACAGTGTTCAATAGGTTCCCGCGTCTTAAGAGCCACGTCCGCGCTCCTTACACGGCCACAAATTTCCCATGGCCCATCTTTTCTGTGGCTTCAGTCTTATCTCTTCCCAGACACTTACAGCTTTTCTGGTTCTTTGGTCTTTTTCAAACTCCCTTAATCAGACTGCAACCTGAGCCAGCTAATTTCCATGTAACCTTCAGAGTTCATTTCAGCTATCCTTAGTAAAAGTGAAGTATTTCCTAATCTGCTGGATAAGACTAGAGCTCACGCCTTTTGAATACTTTCCTAGTATCTAACTCATTCCACATATTAATGGACACAGACACTATCATCATCATCATTATTATTCTCATCCCCGTTTTACTAGATAAGGAAGTTGAGGCACAGAGATCTTTTATTATCCTACCCTAAGTCATTTTTCATCTTTGCTACACACTCCAATGGCACCTAGGTAGAGGGACATTGTGGAGACTTCATCTTAAGCAGAGCTGGTGAAGGGATTGGGCAGGCATGGAGCTGAGTATGGTGATGCTATCTTGTTTATACTCTACAACAAATAAAGCTTGCCTGAAGATGAGAGGGTGGAGCTAGCCACTAGCTAACCACAGAGATCTGGAGGTCTGTCCAGACAGGCCGGAAGTGAGAGCGCTGGGTGGAGAGAGGAACATGGGTGGGAGAGACAGTCTGAGGATTTCATAGAAGATCTGCAGTGGCTGATTGCTTCGCTTCTCTGGTCGTTTGGCTTTCACTCCCGAATATCTGACTCTGGGCTTTCATGACTAAGACCACTAGAACTCGTGTCACAGCTGGATTGTGCTATAAGATTATATTGAAGGCCGGGTGTGACCAAGACACGGCACTCAACTCTAACTCTGGCTGCTGTTGCCTTTGGGTGGTGTGTAAGGTGGAAGAACTTGGATTCTAGGAGAAGCAATGATAATAGAAGGCATTACTGTGGAACAGATGGTAGCAAATACATTTGCCAGGGTGGGGCATGGTAGCTCACACCTTAGTCCCAGTACTTGGGAAGATAGAGCCAGTGCCAGGACAGCCAGGGCTACACAGAGAAACTCTGTCTCAAAGAAAGAAAGAAAGAAAGAAAGAAAGAAAGAAAGAAAGAAAGAAAGAAAGAAAGAAAGAAGGAAGGAAGGAAGGAAGGAAGGAAGGAAGGAAGGAAGGAAGGAAGGAAGGAAGGAAAGAAAGAAAGAAAGCAAAAAATAAATAGATAAACTAACAGATAGGTAAACAGATTTGCCGGGAAGTCTATTAACCCATTCCCTCTCCCATTATCTGCTGCAGTGGACACTCCTTGAACGTTCATATCATTGCCAATGAGTGAGCTCTGTTGCATTTGAGTAACTAGAAGTTACTGTTTATTCTTTGTTAGCCATTGCTATTGAGGGAGGCAATAGACTTTTTTTAGATTTATTTAAGATGGGTTGTTGTATATCCCAGGCTGGCTTTAAATTCACTGTGTACCTAAAGTAACATTGAACTCCTGATCTCTCTGCCTCCATTCTCTGAGTGCTGGAGAACAAGCAAGCACCACTGTGCACCAACCCCATTCTTCTCAGTACATCACGTTCACGCGTGCCCAGGTCTACCTGGTCCTCTCGGGGTATTATAAGTCACAGAATCCTCACGAGACACATCACTGGACACAACAGACATCAGGAAGTGGAGCTGCTGCTCACCACTGTGGGTCCCATGACGGTCCTCCAAACCCACGACTATGAGACTGCTGCAATCTCCTGGCAGCCTTTCATTATTATTATTTCTTTCATTTTTGAAGTTACACTTTAGCCAGGTGGTGGTGGTGCACGCCTTTAATCCCAGCACTTGGGAGCCAGAGGAAGGGGGATCTCTGTGAGTTCGAGGCCAGCCTGGTCTACAGAGCGAGTCCCAGGACAGCCAGAGCTATACAGAGAAACCCTGTCTCAAAAAAACAAAAAACAAAACAAAAAGCCCTCTAATTACATCCTTTTCCCTTCTCCTTCCTCCCTTCAAACCTTCCCATATACCCCCTTCTTACTCTATTTCAAATTCATGGCCTCTCTTTTCATTAATTGTTGTTATATGCATATATATTTTTCCTAGATATATATGTATATGTGTTGCTAAATATAACCTGTTTAGTCCATATGTTACATTATGTATGTATGCATGCATGTATGTATGCATGTATGTATGTATGTATGTACGTATGTTTTCAGAGCCGACCGTTTGATACCGATAACCAAATGCTGTGGTTTTCCCTAGGGAAGACGATGTCTCCCACTCTGGGCATTTCTTACTTGCGTGTGGTTCTCTGTGTAGGGCGGAGGCCCTGTGGTAGCCCCGCCCCCACTCTACTTTGCCACCTATGCCGCTGTTCAGCTCATGCTCAGGCAGGCATGTTGCTGAGACTTCATGGCTGTGGCTTCTGACATCAAGCCTTGTACCTGTGTGCTTGTTTGCCCAGAGAGTTGCGTGATATTTTCTTTGTATCTGACAAATAGAACTTTCTTGGAGTTGGAGGGCAGAGCTAGCCACTAGTTAACTATAGATGTCTGGAGGACTGTACAAGAGAGGAAACAGGAAGTGATAAGGCGGGGTGGAGAGAGGATCTCAGCCCTTTGGGACGGAGGAACAAGAGAGGTAAGGAAGTAACTGGCAGCTGCTCCAGTTTTCTGATATTCCGGGTTCTTATCCCAATATACGACTCCCGATTTTTTTTATTAAGATTAATTAGATTCACAATTCAACAAAGTTTGCAGGGCCTAAATTCTGCCCCCTGGCTGATCATTCTCCTATTAATTCCCACCCTTTCATTAGATATGGTACTCTGTCCATCTGATTTTTCTTTGGTTCTTGGCATTCCAAATTTAGTTATCACCAACGTGTTTGTAAACATGTGTTTGCTGGTTTAATCTGACTGAAGGAAACATGGATTCATGGGTAGTCCAAGCCTTTCATCCAACGTTGTCCTCAAAGGACTGGTCATTCCATATTTTTAAATAAAAACTTACCAGCACTGATATGTCATCTGCAGCTTCTTTGGACTTAGGAGAAATAAAAAGGCATTATATTACTTTGAAACGTATACAAAAGGTTTCCACAAGTCGTCTAGCTTCCTTATTAACTAATGTTGCAAAATATACTACTGGAAGTACATTATTGCTGTCCAGATAATGTAGCAACCATGGTAAAGATCTTTAAATTGGAGGCTTGTGTCCTGTATATTCATTTATATTTCTCTTACCATCTGGAGACTGAACTCATGGCCTTGTTCATGCTAGGAAATGTTCCACTACCAAGCTAGAATTCCCCAACCGTTTACTACGTTTTACAAAGCATGTCCACTGCCTCCTAATTCTTGGAGACAAATAAATGAGATTAATTCATGTTATAAGTAGGAACTTGTTCTTTACATAGGAAGTCTTTCTATTTGTTTCACATTTATGGAGTAAACACAATATTTTATACGTTAAGTCACCAACAGTAGGCTCTCGTTCTTTAAGATGTCACCTGTTTCCAAAAGCAGTTTCTCTACGTATTTTTAATGAACATTGCACTGTCACAGTAAGTGGTATCTTCATACTGACTCTCCTACAGCTTTTCTTTTTTTTCTTTTTGAGACAGGTTTGTCTGTGTAGCCCTGGCTGTCCTGGAACTCTCTCTGTGGACCAGGTTGGCCTCCACCTCAGAGATCTGCCTGCCTCTGCCTTCTGAGGACTGGGATTACAGGTGTGTGCCACCATACCAGGCTATCTCTAGCATTTTGAAAAATCTTTCATATATTTAGAAACAAGGGGAGACAAAGGACTCTGTTCATGTAGACCTACTTGGGTCTAATTCTTTCATGTTCAGATTGATGCATTCAGCAGCTGATTTAGCTAAGGGCAAACCTGTTCTGACTCACCACATTCTTATCACATATATGAATACAACCTTAAGTTTCACAGTTACCTGAACTGGTATTCTCTATAAAGGACACACAGAGACATAAAAATCAATAGCAACCGGATTAATATTTTGTATCTCATTCTTTTCCTGAAGGAAAAACAAGATAAAAGTTGAATAAGCATAGTGCTATCTAAAGAGTAGACACAATAGTGGGAAACGCTGTGTATACGGAGTAAGCTGTGGGGGACCCCGTTTATACAGTGAGCTGTGGGAACCCCGTGTATACAGTGAGCTGTGAGAACCCCGTGTTTACAGTAAGAGCTGTGAGAACCCCGTGTATACAGTGAGCTGTGGGAACCCCGTGTATACAGTGAGCTGTAGGAACCCCGTGTATACAGTGAGCTGTGAGAACCCCGTGTATACAGTGAGCTGTGGGAACCCCGTGTATACAGTGAGCTGTCGGAACCCCATGTATACAGTGAGCTGTGAGAACCCCGTGTATACAGTGAGCTGTCGGAACCCCGTGTATACAGTGAGCTGTCGGAACCCCGTGTTTACAGTGAGCTGTAGGAACCCCGTGTATACAGTGAGCTGTGGGAACCCCGTGTATACAGTGAGCTGTCGGAACCCCGTGTATACAGTGAGCTGTGAGAACCCCGTGTATACAGTGAGCTATGGGAACCCCGTGTATACAGTGAGCTGTCGGAACCCCGTGTTTACAGTGAGAGCTGTGAGAACCCCGTGTATACAGTGAGAGCTGTGAGAACCCCGTGTATACAGTGAGCTGTGGGAACCCCGTGTTTACAGTGAGAACCCCGTGTATACAGTGAGCTGTGAGAACCCCGTGTATACAGTGAGCTGTGAGAACCCCGTGTTTACAGTAAGCTGTGGGAACCCCGTGTTTACAGTGAGCTGTGGGAAACCTTGCTTCTCTGTGGCCTCATCCTGGTGCACTGACTTGCATTAAGGCCCTGTGGCTCCTTGGAGGTCTGTCTACATAAAAACACGGTGTGTTAGTGGGCGTTCTGGTGTTTTAGCTAGCTGATGTTTAACTGCTTTCCTGCAGCCTCAATGCATCTGTGTTCTCTAAACCACAAGAGCTTTCTGTTAGAGAAACAAGTTAAAAATCTGCTCCTCAGCCTCAGTCACACTGTGGGTGTCAGTCAAAAGCTGCTCATGGAAACACTCACCTGCGTTAGGTTTGGGCTAAGGGCTTCCCAGGTCACACTTACCCGCAGCAGCCTCTTTCGCTTCACACTCTCGGCTTCTGTAAATGAAAGGACAGATACCCACACTGCAACCGTGAGTCTGCGTTCCACTTCATCAAGAGAAGTTTGCCAAGCACGCTTAGCTGTTGGTGGCTGCAGGTGGCGCATACTGCATGATGGGCCCCACCAAAAGGCCAACTCTTTTCCCTTCTCTTTCCACCCAGAAATCAGAGGCAACCTGACTACACCCATATATTATGGGCTGCTCGTCATCAACTACATGTCTCAGGACTTCCAGGGTCTATAGAAGGGGACCCTTGTGTGTGGGCCTGATCTCTCCCTCACTGTGCTGTATTCTGTGACATTTACAACTCCCCTAACCTCTTACCTCGGTGTCCCCTTGAATCCTGCATACTGAGACTTCTAACTTTGAGTCTGTAGATGTGCACACTTACAAACTGTTAAGTCTTTAGTCGTACAGTATTGTGATGATTACAGCAGGAAGGGTGCTGGGACTGATCGCAGCCGATGGCTTACGCTTCTTCTCAAGAGTAATTGAATATAAAATCAGTTTCCAGTGCTGCCTGGAGGCTCAAATATAATGTTTAGGTTACCTTGGCTTTTAGCCTGCAGTTTATAAAACCTAGCCAAGCATGCAAGGTATCCCTGTAACCTCAGTTCTCATGGAGGCAGAGATGAGCTTATCACTGCAAGCTTGAGGCCAGTCTAGAATCCACAGTGAGATCCTAGCTCAAAAACCAAACTAAAAGGCCTGGACCTGAGTCACACGGTAGAAGGAGAGAACCGATCCTTCCATGCCGTCTTCTGACCTCCACATATGTATACACATTCTCCCCACACATACACAGACAAACGGAATAAAAATGTTCTTCTTTGTTAAAGACAAGAGTCTCACTGTGTAGCCCTAGCTGACCAGCAACTCTCTCTGTAGATAAGGATGCCTTGAACTCAGAGGTCCTCCTGCCTCTGTCTCATGAGTGCTGGGAATAAAGATGTATGCCATCATGACCAGTGTAAAGTCTTTTTTTTTTTAAGTTACAAAATCATGCTGTTTAATCAACTCCTAATGAAATTATCTGTGTACAGAAAAAAACAGCTGTCGTTCAGTTCAGTTGCCATTAAGAACAACCTCTTACCAATTATTTTGCCCAGATCACAAAATAATTCCATACAGGTTCTTCATCAGACCCTTACCATTCATGGAGAAGACAGAGAATCTTAAAAGGGAAGATGGTTTGAAGTGTTTGAAAGCTAATCCAGTGTGTAACCTTGACACTCCACACTTTTGAGTGTTGATTATTCCAGTCTTTGGAATGTGGAATGTTTTGGTTATTCCAGTCTTTGTAGGTGATGACATCATCAGTCCCTTGGTGATGAAAGAATCATGCTGTGACCTTAACAATTCATGTTCTGGAGTTTTTTTTTCTTTTTTTCTTTTTTTGGTTTTTATGAGACAGAGTTTCTCTGTATTGTTTTGGAGGCTATTGGTCCAGCCCAGCCTCGAACTCACAGAGATCCGCCTGCCTCTGCCTCCCGAGTGCTGGGATTAAAGGCGTGCACCACCACCACCCGGTTGGAGTTTATTTTTCATAATCAGAAGACTAGATTTTGACTGTTTTTATTTAAACGCATTTGTTTGACAATTTCATACTGTGTTTACATAGTTCCATGTACAATGCCTTCTGTCTGTCTCAACACTCCCTCTCAAATTCATAATCACCTCTTCTATAAATAAACATACATTTACATGTATATGTAAAATTTACTGAGTCCACTTAGTGTTGTGTATGTATACATGTGTGGGGATGACCGGTGGGACTTGGACAACCCAACGGGGAGCTCATCCCTGTAAAAAAACAGACCCTCCCTCAGCAGCTAGCAAGTGCCTTTAGCTAGCTCTTCTTCTAGGGGTGGGATTTGGCACAGTTCCTCCATCTGCAGTGCAATATTGACTGGTGTTGTCATTATATAGGCCTTGTTTAGGCAACCACACTATTTCAATCTCATGGTGCAACTTCCCTGTCATGTCTAGAAGACATTTATCCTGAAGCAGGCATTGCAGTTCTCTGGCTCTTATAATCTTTCTGCCCCCCTCCCATGAAGTTCCCGGAGTGTTTGTAAGTAGAGCGGTTGGGGCTGGGCACTATGGTCTGTGTTTTGGCCCATTGTGCATCTTTGTAGTAACCTCCATCTGTTGAAGAAGGAAGCTAATTTGATGAGTGGTGTGAGCTACATTTATCTATGGGTGTAAGGATACACATTGATGATATAGTTAGAAATTAGATTGCTTTAGGAGAAATAGCAGTAGAAGGTTTTCCTCAACAGTCTATAACCTCTCCAGTCACAGGAAGATTTATGGAATCAGGCATGAACTCCCTTCTGTTGAACAGGCCTTAAGTCCAATTAGACAGCTGTTGATTACCCCAAGGTTGCGCCATTGGGAGATTTATTAGTCAGGGTTCTCTAAAGAAACAGAATTGATAGAATTGTCTGTGTTGATCCCATTGTTTCTGTTCCTCTAGCAAACCCTGAGTGTCCTAGTCACTGTTCGACAGAACTGAAGAGACACCGTGACCAAGGCGACTCTTCAGGAAGAAAGCATTTAGTTGGGACTGGCTTACAGTTTCAGAGCTTTAGCCCATCGTCATGTGGCAGGGAACCTGGAGGCATGCAGGCAGACATGGTACTGGAGGAGTAGCTGAGAGCTACCTTCTAATCCACAGGCAGCAGGAAAGGTGACACAGGGCTCGGCATGGGCTTTTAGAACCTCAAAGCCTGACCTCAGTGGCACACTTCCTCCAACAAGGCCATACCTTCTCAAATAGTGCCACTTCCTGATGACGAAGCATCCAAATAAGCAAGCCTATGGGTGGGGGGGGCATTCTTAGTTAAACCACCACACTGACTAATAGACTTGTCTTTGAGCCAATGTGCAGTTTCATTCAGAAAACCTGTGAATAAGACTTTAGAGAGAGCTGGGCGGTGGTGGCGCACGCCTTTAGTCCCAGTACTCGGGAAGCAGAGGCAGGTGGATCCCTGTGAGTTCAAGGTCAGCCTGGTCTACAGAGTGACTTCGAGGACAACCAAGGCTACCCTGCCTCGAAAAACCAAAAAAGAAAAAAGACAAAGAAAAAAAAAAGATTTTAGACAAGATCAACATGAACTTTAAAAGATTTACTAGAAAGCATTGTCAAAATGAATGACCAAGCAGAAATTCTTAGCCAAGCAAGAGAAATTACAAAAACAATTGACATTCTAGAACTTGAAAGCATGTATTTGAGCTAGGTATAGTGGTGCATGTCTGTAATTCCAGCACTTGGATGGCTGAGGCAGGGGTTCTTGGACATCCTGAACTACAGAGTGAGTTTAAGACCAGCCTGGGCTACATAGAATACCAGTCTCCAAAAAATATAAAATAAAATAAAACATACGTTTGAGAACCAGGTGTAATGGGACAGATTTATAATCCCAGAACTCACTAAGCCAACGTGGGGCTGTTGTGGGTTACATAGCAAGATCCCATCTCAAAAAGAAAATAAACCAAAAAGTACCTATGTGAAATAAAAACATTACTGGATAGAATTACCAACCACCTGAGCCATGAAGAATAAGAGAGCAAATAAAATGCCAATGACAGGTATTTTTAGTAACCCGATAGGAGGTTTCTCTGATGACACACTCTCAATCCAGGAAATTTCAAGGTGCAGCCAGGTTTGTAAACAAATGCTGAGTGTCCCTTGCCACTAAGAAAGACAAAAACTCCCTGGGACTGTCTTTGGAATTTGGAGGTTCCATGGGTGTGAATGTCCAGCTGCCTCCCGTCCATCTGATAAATGTAAAAAGTGGTGAGCTTCCCATGACAGCCTGGACAGGAGGTCTCCAACTGATCCCAGCTATGACGCTAGTGACCAGCGCTGCCTACATAGTTGAGTAGGCTTGAGATCAGTGGAGCAGGTGGTTGAAGGCTACAGCTCACCTTGGCAGAACACTTGGAGCAAGGGCCACTGAATTCCAAATCACTCCTTTAGCGCTTCTTGATGTGTTTTGCTTTGCTACCACAAAAGACTGGAGTCTGGGTGCTTCACAAAGAAAACAATTGTGGCCTCTAGTTCCACAAGTCCAGGAATGTGTCCCTGGAATCAGCTGAGCTTCTGGTGAGAGGCCTGCAGCCAGTTCAACTCCCAAGACTAAGTCAGGCAGGCTTTGTGTAAAAAGAGCTCAGGTGTGAGTCGGGTGGTGGTGGCACACGCCTTTAATCCCAGCACTGGGGGACGGGGGCGGGGGCGGGGTGGTGGTGGTGGATCTCTGTGAGCTTGAGGCCAGCCTGGTCTACAGAGTGAGTTCCAGAACAGGCTCCAAAGCTACACAGAGAAACTCTGTCTTGAAAACCAGACAGAGAGAGAGAGAGAGAGAGAGAGAGAGAGAGAGAGAGAGAGAGAGAGAGAGAGAGAGAGAGAGAGAGAGAGAGAGACATCCTACCTCACAGAAACTGTCACTCATAGAAAAGCAAGTCCCCATTCAAGGCCAACACAACTCACAACTCACAACTCAACACTGCCCCCTGGGCGCAAACCTCACTGTGAGCTTTATGGTGGAACCATACTCCATTGCAGCAGCCTTGGAGCGGATAACCACTATGCCTCTCTCTTAAATCAGCGTTGCCATGATTGTCTCCCTTCCCTCCGTGCATTTTTATTAACTGGAATATGTTTAGGAGTGATTTAAGCTTACCGTTCGTTTCACAAACTGCAGAACACGCCTGCAGCTGCCCAAGCAAGGAGCACACGCCTTTGACCATCAGACTTCTGAGACAGCGCACCCTGAGGAATAGCCATGTCCTCTGTAGGAATCTGGTGATGAGAAATGGAGAGCCTTAAGACTGATGCCCACCAGAGGAGGAAGCTGTCTCCTGGAAACAGATTTCACATGGTCCCACAGCATGTCAGATAGTCCTTCAGGACGGGCTGGAGCTGGCAGCAGTAAAACCCCACCTTGGCCAGCTTTGTGTTTAGTTTCTACTTAAACGCAAACCCATGTCAGAACTCCTAAGAAGGGTTTGAGGGTGGCTGTCATTGGACCTCTTTATTCGCTCCTCTTCCTAACGTGTCCACATTGAATACCTCTCTCTGTGGCTTTCACCACGGACCGTTTCTTTAATTAGCCTAGTGGGGAAATGTGTGGCCAAGGTTAGCTAGTTGGAGCTGCCAGGGCCCAGACTCTGACCCTAAAGAGTCTAATTAACAGTCAAATGAGCTGCCAATAGGACCCAAAGAAGCAGTTGTTAAATACTCTAAGAAACCCAGTCCCTTGATGCATCTGGACACCTGGGTCCTGCCGTGCGAGGGGCTGTGCTGAAGTGTCTCGGAACAACTTGGGATCATGGTGACAGGATGGCTTTTGGATGCTTGGGAAGGGTGTCTGGGTTCAGAGCCGGAAGTGGCAGCTACTTCTCGAGGGTGGGACACCTAGTTGTGGCCACAGAGTCGGTGGTCACACCCAGAGCAGCTCTCCTAGGACAGCGCTGTTTTCAGCTCTGAGACCCTCCGAGCCCTTGGCTCTTGCTGGTGTCCTGGCTATAGTAGCGTGAGTATGACGTGTTCACGACTGACACACAAAAGAGAAAGGAGGGGAAGGGAGAAGAAAGGTGGCCTAGCGTCTTGCTGATTCCCAGGAGGGCTTCACATGCCACGGTGATGTCACCGATCATGGGCTCTCACAAACATGCTTGTTAGCCTTCCGTAGACCGCTGCACCACCCCTCCAGCAAACGCTGGGGGACTTCAACAGATCAAGGCTGCTCCTGGTCCTCGTAAACCGATCTGTTTAGCGGAGACAGGAAGCTCTCTCCCTCTGGACAGTTACAGCCAAGTCACTGTAAATGTTCTGATTTTCCCTAATTTTTCACAGCGGCATCCTTTAAGCTTGTAGGGCTAGTTTCACTTATATACAGAATCAACACCATTTCTTCAGATAAGCCACCTTCAATAGTGGCAGGGTTTTTAATCGCTCCAGAAACTGGTTATCTTTGGAACTCCTGCCCCCTGGTGTCCACGAGAGGGAACTCCTCTGGTTGGGCTCTGGAGTCCAGGGAGGAAGTGAGCTCTAGAACTCCCGAGGCTTAATTAGGCCATTTCCCACACAAACAAGATGTTCCATCTGTGAAATCTGAAAGAACATGACACCAGGGCTCTGAGATTGGCACCAATGACACGCCTTGAGGTGGGGTTTACCGCCCTGTGCATCTGAGCATTGTGAAACACTTCGCAGTGTTCCTTGTATCTACCCACTAAAAGCCAGCAGCACCCACACTCACACACGGGTTGTGACAAGCAAAAAATGCAGATATTGCCACTGCCAAATGGCTGCAAGGGCAGGGAGAGGGGCGAGTCCTAAGCTGAGAGCCACTGTTTGCTGATGGGGCAAATGCATGCCAGGTCTACTGCCCCCGCCCCCCAATGGGCTCCGAACCGGGTCTGCTCCAGCTCAGAGCCTCAGCCTGAACACAAGCTGTAACCCTCGAGCTCCTAGCTTGAGTCACAGCAAGAAGGTTCTGTCTGACAGACCATGAAGGAGGAAGTTGTGGCAGCTAGGACGTGAGGCACCTCAGTCACACTGCACGTAGTCAGGAAGCAGAGAGATGCTGGGGCTCTGCCTGCTTTCCCTTTTAGTCAGGCCCTCACATTGACTGCGCCTTCCAGTTCCAGTCGGTCAGCTAACTCTATCCAGTAACTCCCTCACAGACACGCCGTTGACACTGGGAGGGTAGGGGGAGCATGGCCGGGCTGGGAAAATGGCTGAGTTGATAAATTTGATTCCTGAGAACCCACGGAAAGTATGTGTGTATGTGTGGGGGGGAGGCGCATCAGTAGGGGTGGAGACAGCAGACCCTTGCTGGAGCTCACTAGCCAGCCAGTCTAACCAAATCAGTGAGCTCCATTCACATTCAGTGAGACCCTGGTCAAAAGATAGATATGGTGGAGAACAAATAAGGAAGACATTAGTGTCAACCCCTCCACACTCGGACGGACACAGACACACACACATATACACACTCACATACACACACATACACACTCACATACACACTCACACACAGAGACACTCTCAGACACACACATGCACACACTCACACACAGACACACTCATATACACAGACACACACACATATACACACTCATACACACATTCAGACACACACACTCTCACACACACACACACACACACAAACAACTTTATAATTTGGGAGTGACACCCTACTCTCTGCAGTCCTGTCTCTGTAATAGAACAGGCCAAGGAGGTCATGACAGCTTTTCTAAGTCTAAGGTCCTAAAATCCTGTATGATTACAATCATAACTGATACTTTCGAACATCTCTGGGAGAAAATGCATAATCCATGACCAGACCAGAATATACCGAAAAATAATTTATTCAATTATAAACCAGAATTTTTACTTAAAAAATGTTTAAACATTACCTTTAATAACACCCTAAATTTACTCACTTAAGGATTTTAATTTAGATTAATTTTTAAAAATCAATAAGTTCCCTCAAAATTCCTTCAGCCTTTTTTTCTACACTTTCAGGACAGATCATTTCTTTGGTTCAAGACGTAAGACATTAAACTCTCCCACTTTAGACCAGATCCAGCACGACCCGAGTGACAGAGGCAGAGTCCTTAGCCAATGTGTGGTCTCCACTTCCTTTCGAAACCCCACAAATCTGGGAATTTGTTGCTGCTGGGTATGTGACTTTTTTTTTTAACTATTGAAGAGTAAGAGGTGGTGCACTGTAAACAAAATGTAAGCCGGTTTTTTTATTGAAGCCCTTCACGCCATACGTCAAGACAGTGCAACGGCATTTTAAATAAATTGCTTGAAAATGGAGACAGATGACACAGCTCGAAGTCAAGCAAGATATAAATATCCGTACATGTGGAAATAAAGACTGACAACCCCCTTTCTGCTGATTTGCTTAAGTTACCATATAGAGCAGTGGTTCTCAGCCTTCCTAATGCTGCGGACCCTTTAATATAGTTCCACATGTTAATTTATTAAGTTATTAAATTATTCGTTGCTACTTCATAATTGTGATTTTGCTACTGCTATGAATCATAATGTAAATATCTGATATGCAGGACGCCTGATATGGGACCACTGTAAGGGTCACGGCCCACAGTTCGAGAACCATTGGCATAGAAGATGTTAAGCTCCCCTTGAAGAAGGGAACCAGACATTTAGCAGCTCAGTTATGGTGACTGGGTCTCCCGATGCTGTAGTCAGTCGCCCATGTTGTCCAGTATGTCTGTCTGGCTGTTGCACTTGGATAGTGCAGACAGAGCAGGGGAAATGAGGTCACACAACGGAGGGCTTTCCCTTCATTCCGGTCCTCCATGCTGGAGTAGACGCGCTGAGGAAGCTTGAGGTTCGGGGTGGTAGGACCCGGTGCTGACAGGGCATCTTCCAGTGGAAATCGGGTCCACTTCCGCATTCTCCTTCCCTACTGCTGCCCACTCCTCTCTCCACAGTGCTCAACACCGACTGTGACTTGGGTGCCTTCGGAGTCCTGCTATTAGGCACCATTAAGAACGCTGTCTGTATTTGCAACTCAGTTCAAGCACTGACCCCCTGCCGTGTCCCCTCGGCATAGCACAGACTCTAAGTCGCCAGCCCAGCCCTGTATTTACTGGAACACTGACCAGGTGCCACCGTGGTACCCACTGGCACTCTCTACCTTCCTTACACACAGAAGCCAGACAGTAGCCCAATGGAGTCTGCACTGCAAGCGGCCTGAAGCATCAGCTGGAAAGCCTCTGAGGACCACGCGGGGTCCTCATTACAGTTCTCCTGCTGCAAAGTCTTTTTCTGTGTTGCTCTAGAATCCCACAACCAGGAAGGGAGTGAGCCGAGGGGATGGTGTCCCCCACCCCGATCAGCCCACCTCGTCACCAAGCACTTCTCTTGGCACCCTGCTCTCCAGTAAGCTATCTATATACTGGGCAGAACGTCCTGAATCTTGGTTTACCTATGGCAAATTAACTTTGATTTCAGCTTATGTAGTATTTCCCCCAAACCCAGAATATATAAGAAATCACTGCGAATTTACATCTGATTACTTACCATAGCCTCCTTCTCACAGTTGTAAGGGGAAAGAAATACTGTGTGTCTGCCATGTCAGTGGGTTTTGGTTTTGATTTTTTAAGGCAAAAATCAACTGTTATTACTCTTTTGAGGAATTTAGCCAGAATAACTCTCTGTCAGATTTAGAACCCTGCCAGCACATTTGAAGTCAGACATTACTCCTAACCAAATTATACTCTTTTGTCTGCCAAGCCACCTTTACGTTTTTGATTTCTGAAGGCAAGCCTATCTGATAGTCCCAACAGTACTCTGGAGACAAGATCTTCGTGGGCTTGTTGGAAAGGAAGTATTTGTTGAGGTGACTTTCATCGTGCCACTTGGCTTCTATGTCATTGTTCTTGTCCTGGAGGATCCCCTCAAAGCATTCCTGGGTGAGGTTGAGAATGCGAATGGGCGTTCCTCCAAAAATGGCTGCGTGGTAATAAAAATCCCCCTGTCCAAACGGGATGTACGCCGCCGACAGTTCCCGTCTCTCGTAGGTAAACTTGTCGTGATCGGCCTTGTACCACCAGGCCTGGAGCTGAGCTACCAACTGGCCCAGGGTCTCCACACCAAAATTGTCTTGAAAGACCTGATCCACGTCCATGCAGAAGAGGAAGTCGACCTCGTGCCGTATGTGGGACAGGATGTGCTCCCCGATGGTCTTCATACGCATCATGCTAATGTCTTGCCACCTCTTCTCAGGCTTGACCTCAAACACTTGTAAGGAGTGCAGAGGACCCATGGGTATAACAGGCATTCTGGAGGCGTCGTCCACCATGACATAAAATATGACCCTGTGGCCAACCATGAAGTACCTGTTAGCAGACTCCAGGAAATCTTCCAAATAATGATCCATATACCTGAAAGAGAAGGACATGTTTAACCACGCACTATTACCCTCACAGGGATGCATGTCAGTACAGTGCCCGGGCTCCTCTCCACCAGCTGGTCACCCAGGCCTCAGGGAAAGTGGAATGACTTCTGCCACTGCCAACTCTGTAAGAAAACTGGGCGTATACAGCCCTGTGCTGCTCTTGGAAGCAGGCCAGCCTAAGAGTATGTGTTCTCAATTACCTGCTTTGCAGTAAACCTTACTGTAAAGCTCTGGTCTCATATTTAGAAGCCTGCCATCAAAGAAGGTTAGCTCTGGAACAGCCTGAAAAGGCCAGTGTTGCTACTGCCAGGTCAAACGCAAATAAAGTATGCTGCCCAAGTTACCTTCTCTGTGTTTGGTTAAGTCTAAGTATAGTGCTGTCCCATCCTTCTCTGTGATACGAGGAATGGTGTGTAGGATGGAGACTGACTCCCACCAGCACCCTCCCATCCTCCTCTGTTGATATAGGGGATGGTGCAGAGGATGGAGACTGACTCCCACTATCACTGTCCCATCCTCCTCTGTAATGCAGGGAGTGGTGGAAGATGGAGATCCCACATTGCCTGGTCATTCTACAAACCTCCCATTGATTACCCCAAACACCAGTGTGTCATCCAGACAAAAATAATGCTATGAATCCATCAAATACTGGAACAGTCTCTGATTCACCTTATTTTACCCCCCCCCTTTTAAAGACAGGTTGTCATGTGTGCCAAACTAGCCTCAAACTCGCTGTGAAGCTGAGGATGGCCTTGAACTTCTCATGCTCCTGCTAGGATTACAAATGTGCCATGACACCTGCAGTTTTTGTGGTGCCTGGGATCAAACCTTGAGCTCCACCGCATGCCAGGCAGTCAACCATCTAAGCTACAGTCTGGCTATATTTTAATACTTCTGTATTTTGAATTCTGAGCAAAACAGGACTGAAAGTACTGGGCGTACCCATATACCTCCTGCCTAGACATGTGAACAACCTTCCCTGCCAGGACTACCCACACTCCAGGTGGCAGGCTTGTGACAGTTGCCACACTTTCCCTAAGTTTATACTAAGGAGCACTTTGGGAAAAGTGAAAAAGCACAATGCTAGGCATACCCACTGCTGTGGTATCATTCAGAATAGCTTCACTGCTCGAAAAATCTTCTATGCTTTTCTTTTCCCCTCCTCTCTCCCCCAGCTCTTGAGCCACCAATCTTGTTCATGACACTATGGTTTTGCATCTTCCAGAATCAGAAGGCGAAGCAGCCCAGCTCAATGGTACAGAAAACATATTCAGCAAAATCATAGAAGAAAACTTTCCCAACCTAAAGAAGGACATGCCTATGAAAGTACAAGAATCTTACCAAACACCAAATAGACTGGACCAAAAAAAAAGTTCCCTTGCCACATAATATCAAAACACCAAATATAAAGAATAAAGAAAGAATATTAAGAGCAGCAAAGGAAAAAGGCCAACTAACATGTAAAGGCAAACCTATCAGAATTACACCCAACCTAAATGGAAACTCTGAAAGCCAGAAGGTCCTAGTGTTCTACAAACACTAAGAGACCACAGATTCCAGCCCAGACTACTATTACCAGCAAAACTCTCAATCACTATAGATTGAGAAAACAAGATATTCCATGACAAAACCAGATTCACACAACACGTATCCACAAATCGAGCCCTACAGAAAGTTCTAGAAGGAAAACTCCAACCCAAGGAAGTTGACTACACTCAAAATAACATGGGCAATAGAAAATCTTACTTTATCAGAAGTCAGAAATAAGGGAAAAACTCACACACAATACCACCACCACAAACGGATCCAAAGCGAACAAGAATCAACAATTGATGTTCATTAATTTGCCTGAACATCAATGCTCTTAACTCACCTATAAAAAGACACAGGCTAACAGAATGGATACGAAGATAGAATCCATCCTTCTGCTGCATACAAGAAACACACCTCAATTTCAAAGACAGACGTTACCTCAAGGTTAAGGGTTAGGAAAAGATTTTCCAATCAAATGGAGGTAAGAAGCAATTGGGTGTAGCTATCCTAATATCTAACAAAATAGACTTAAAACTAAAATTAATCAAAAGAGATGAAGAAAGTCATTTCATATTCATCACAGGAAAAGTCCATCAGGATGAAATCTCAAATCTGAACATATATGCCCCAAATACAAAGGCACCCTCATTTGTAAAACATTAATAGAACTCAAGTCACACATTAAACCCCACACACTTATAGTGGGAAACTTCAACACCCGACTCTCACCACTGGACAGGTCCACCAGAAAGAAACTTAACAAAGAAACAATGGAACTAACAGAAGTTATAACCCAATTGGGTTTAACAGACATCTATAGAACATTCTATCCAAACAAAAAAGAATATACCTTCTTCTCAGCACCACATGGAACCTTCTCTAAAATCGACCACATACTTGGCAATAAAGCAAACCTCAACAGATACAAAAAAATTGGAATAACCCCCTGTATCTTGTTGGACCACCAAGGCTTAAAATTAGAATTCAACATCAACACAAATTGCAGAAACCCTACAAACTCATGGAAATTGAACAACGCTCAATTGTATCACCCCTGGGTAAAGGAAGAAATAAAGAAAGAAATAAAAGACTTGTAGAATTCAATGAAAATGAAGGCACAACATACCCAAAGCTATGGGACACTTTGAAAGCAATGCTAAGAGGAAAGTTCATAGCACAAAGTGTCCACATGAAGAAACCGGAGAATTTCCACACTAGAGAATTAACAGAACACCTGAAAGCTCTAGAACAAAAAGAAGCAAACTCACCCAGGAGGACTAGACACCAGGAAATAATCAAATTGAGAGCTGAAATCAATAAAGAAGAAACAAAGAAAACAATACAAAGAATCAATGAAACAAAGAGCTGGCTCTTTGAGAAAATCAACAAGAGAGACAAACTTTTATCCAACCTAACCAAAACATAGAGAGAGAACATGATAATTAACAAAATCAGAAAGAGCACGCACCTTTAATCCCAGCACTCAGGAGGCAGAGGCAGGCAGATCTCTGTGAGTTCGAGGCCAACCCGCTCTACAGAGCGAGTTCCAGGACAGCCTCCAAAACAATACAGAGAAATCCTGTCTCAAAACAAAACTAAACAAAACAAAATCAGAAATGAAAAGGGGGCCATAACAACAGACACTGGGAAAATCCAAAGAATCATCATGTCATAGTGAAAATCTGTATTCCACTAAATTGGAAAATTTAAAGGAAATGGATGATTTTCTGGATAGATATCACTTACCAAAATTAAATCAAGAACAGATAAGCGATTTAAATAGATCTATAACCCCTAAAGAAATGGAAACAGCCACAAAAAGTCTTCCAACCAAAAAAAGTCCAGGGCCAGATGGCTTCAATGCAGAATTTTACCAAAAATTCAAGGAAGAGCTAATACCAATACTCTTCAAATTGTTCCACACAATAGAAACAGAAGGATCACTGCTAAACTCTTTACGAGGCTACAATTGCCTTAGTACCCAAACCACACAAAGACATAACCAACCTCCCTCATGAACATTGATGTAAAAATACTCAATAAAATACTGGCAAATCGAATCCAAGAACACATCAGAAAAATCATACACCATAATCAAGTAGGCTTCATCCCAGGGATGCAGGGATGGTTCAACATATGAAAATCCATCCATGTAATCTACCATATAAACAAATTGAAAAAGAAAAACCACATGATCATCTCACTAGATACTGAAAAAGCCTTTGACAAAATCCAACACCCCTTCATGATAAAGGTCTTGGAGAGATCAGAGATAACAGGAACATACCTAAACATAATAAAAGCAATATACAGCAAACCAACAGCCAACATCAAACTAAATGGAGAGAAACTTAAGGCAATTCCTCTAAAATCAGGAACAAGAAAAGGATGTCTACTCTTTCCAAATCTCTTCAATATTGTACTTGAAGTTCTTGCTAGAGCAATAAGACGACAAAAGGAGATCAAGGGAATACAAATTAGAAAGGAAGAAGGCAAATTTTCACTATTTGCAGATGATATGATATTCTACATAAGTGACCCAAAGAATTCTACCAGGGGACTCCTACAGCTGATGAACACCTTCAGCAAAGTAGCAGGATACAAAATTAACTCAAAAATAACAAGTAGCTCTACTATATATAGAGACAATGAAAGGGATGAGAAAGAAATCAGAGAAACATCACCCTTTACAATACCCACAGACAACATAAAATATCTTCAGGTAACTCTAGCCAAACAGGTGAAAGACCTGTATAACAAGAACGTTGAGTCTTTAAAGAAAGAAATTAAAGAAGATACCAGAAAATGGAAAGATCTCCCATGCTCTTGGATAAGTAGGATCAATATAGTAAAAATGGCAATCTTACCAAAAGCAATCTACAGATTCAATGCAATCCCTATCAAAATACCAGACCTTGAAAGAACAATTCTCAACTTTATATAGAAAAACAAAAGACCCAGGATAATCAAAACAACCCTGTTCAATAAAGTAACTTCAGGAGGCGTCACCATCCCTGATTTCAAGCTCTACTACAGTGCTATAGTCCTGAAAACAGTTTGGTATTGTCACAAAAACAGACAGGTAGATCAATGGAATTGAATTCAAGATCCTGATATTAACCCATAAACCTTTGAACACCTGATCTTTGACAAAGATGCTAAAACTATACAATGGAAAAAAAGAAAGCATCTTCAACAAATGGTGCTGGCATAACTGGAAGCTGGCATGTAAAAGACTGCAGATAGATTCTTATTTATCACTTTGCACAAAACTTAAATCCAAATGGATCAAAGACCTCAACATCAGTTCAGCCACACTGAACCTCTTAGAAGAGAAAGTGGGAAGTACCCTTTAATGAATTGGTATAGGAGCCCACTTCCTGAACATAACACCAGTAGTACAGACACTGAGATCAACAATTAATAATGGGACCTCCTGAAACTGAGAAGTTTCTGCAAAGCAAAGGACACAGTCAGCAAGACAAAAAGGCACCCCACAGATTGGGAAAAGATATTCACTACCCCCACATCTGACAGAGGGCTGATCTCCAAAATTTACAAAAAACTCAAGAAGCAAGCCTCCATAACACCAAAGGATCTGATTAAAAAGTGGGGTACAGAACTAAATAGAGAATTCTCAATAGAGGAGTCCAAAATGGCTGAGAGACACTTGAGAAAGTGCTCAACCTCCTTAGCCATCAGGTAAACACAAATTAAAACAACTCTGAGATACCATCTCACTCCCATCAGAATGGCTAAAATCAAAAACACTAATGACAGTTTATGCTGGAGAGGGTGTGGAGAAAGGGGAACACTACTCCATTGCTGGTGGGAGTGCCAACTTGTGCAGCTATTTTGGAGATCACTATGGAGATTACTCAGAAAAATGGAAATCAGTCTACCACAAGATCCAGCAATTCCACTCTTAGGCATATACCCCAAAGATGTACACTCATACAATAAGGGCATCTGCTCAGGTATATTCATAGCAGCATTATTTTATAGCCAGAACCTGGAAGCAACCTAGATGCCCCTCAACTGAAGAATGGATAGAGAAAATGTGGGACATTTACAGAATGGAGTACTATGCAGCGGTGGGGTGGGGGACGGAACAAAAATGGAATCTTGAAATTTGCAGGTAAATGGATGGTACCAGAAGAAACCATCCTGAGTGAGGTAACCCAGTCACAAAAAGACAAACATGGTATGTACTCACTCATATGTGGATTTTAGACATGGATCAGGGGAGTGCCAGCCTACAATCCCACTGCCAGAGAGTCTGGGGTGCAGGGAGGACCCTAAGAGAGATATGCATGGTAACCTGGAGAAGGGGAATGGGACCAGATCTCCTAATTGGGAGCAGGGGGGAGGGGAGGAGAGAGGGAGATGGGAGAAAGAGAGGGGGAGAAGAAAAAGAGGAGAGGAGGACACGAGGGAAGGAGCAGGAAGGTTGAGTCAGGGTAAGAATAGAGAAGGATGGGAGATACCATAAAAGAGGGAGCCATTATAGGTTGGAGGAGAGATCTGGCACTAGTGAGATTTTCAGAGATCTACAAGAATGACACCAACCGGCATTAAGGATACCTTAAATGCCCTCCCCTGATAATGAGATTGATGACTACCTTATATGCCATCCTCATCCAGTGATTAATGGAAGCAGAGGCAGACACCCACAGTTAAAACTGAACTGAACTGAACTCCTGAGCCCAGTTGCAAAGAGGAGTGATGAGAAAAGGAATCAAGACCTGTCTGGTGAAACCCACAGAGGCAGCTGACCTAAATAAGGGGGAATGCGTGGACCCCAGACTGATGACTGACAGGCCAGCATGGGACTGATCCACATACCCTCCTCCAAGCCTGGGTGTCAGAGAGGAGGCCTTGGCAATCTATGGAACCTTGGAGAGTAGATCAGTATTTATTCCTGGCATACAAATGGACTCTGGGAGCCAATTCCAGATGGAGGGATGCTCTCTCAGCCTGGACACATGGGGGAGGACCTAGGCCCTTCCCCGGGATGATATGACAGACTCTGAAAATCTCTCATGGAAGGCCTTACCCTCCCTGGGGAGCAGAGCGGGGATGGAGTTGGAGGTTGGGGGATGTGGGGAGGTGGGGGAGGAGGGCAGGGAGAGGGAACTGGGAGTAACATGTGTAAAAAGTTAAAGAATTATTATTTAAAAAAAAAGTGACAGGAACTCAGACAGGGCAGGAACCTGGAGGCTGGAGCTGGTGCAGAGGCCATGGAGGGGTGCTGGTTACTGGCTTGCTCCTCATGGCTGCTTTCGTATAGAACCCAGGACCACCTGCTCAGGGATGGCACCACCCACAATGGGCTGGACCCCCCCTCCATCAATCACTAAATAAGAAAATGCCCTACAGCCAGCTCTAAAGCTCCTCCTCTCTGGTGACTCCAGTTGTGACAAGGTGACATAATACTGCCAGCACAGGAACCTTCCCAGATTAGGTTCGTCACTTAGTGACAAAAATTTCTCCTTGCTTTCTGTGGCTTGATAGCTCACTTTTTAGCAAGAATAATATTCTATTATCTGATCTGACCACAATTCATTTTTTACATTCTCCTGCCAAAGGAAAACTTGTCTTCTTCCAAGTTTTAGCAATAACGAGTAACGTTTCTAAAAATATTTATATGCAGGTTTTTGTGTAGACACGTGTTCAACACACTTGGGTTAATACCAAGGAATTTGATGACTAGATTATGATAAGAGCATGCTCAGTTTTGCAAGCAACTGACAAAATGTCTTCCAAAATGGCTGCACCATTTTGTGTTCCCACCAGCAGTAAACAAGGGTTCTGATTACTTCACATCTTTTCAACATTTGACATTGTCAGTAATTATTTATTTATTTATTTATTTGGTCATTCTAACAGATGAGATATGTCAATGTGTCTATTTATCATTTGAGTAACATTATAGTGATGCCTTCTACAAGCTCAAGCCACAGACTGTCTTCCCAAGTCATGCCAAGGAGACTGCAGAGATGAGGGCCAAGTCAGGTGGTCTCTTTCCAAACCTCAAACTTGCACACAGAGACTACGGACCATAGGCAGTTTACTGAGCACACAACTGGCCAATCACAGTGCTGTGAATGCAATAATTTAAAAAATATCTGCATTCTTTCTTTTTTCAATAATTTGTTTTTATGTGCATTGGTGTTTTGCTTGTGTGTATGTGTGATGATGCCAGATCCCCTGGACCTGGAGTTACAGACAGCTGTGAGCCGCCATGTGTAAGCATTTCAATGGATTGGATGGGTTGGATTATGGCACTTGGGAGCCAAAGAATATTGAGTGTTACAGCTCAGATGGAAAAGTATTCTGGCACTTGGGGGTCACAGAATACCACAGGGCACAGTAAGCATAGCAGCTCACAGCCCTGCTTCAGGGAGAGGCTTCCCAGCGTATCAGTTCTGCTCTGACTGGAGAGGGTTTCCCTGGCAAAGTTGTTACAGTTTGGCTCCAGTCCCTGGGAGAGGGAGTGTAACAACTTCACTTCACCAGGGAAGGTTTCCCCAGCCCTGGCAAAAAGAGTTGAGGCTTGGCTCGGCTCCACCCAGGGTCGTCTCTACAACATCGAAAGAGAGTCTCACCCAAACCTCATTCAAGAGATTTATTGGGAGGGAAGAATCCAGGAGAGTGGCTACCCAGCCAGGCAACAACTACAAGCTGACTGACACAGGGTTTATATAGGGATTCGTAGGAGGGCGGAGTTTTTCCAGGGAGCTTTCCACGTGGGGATTGGTCAAATTTCAATCCCTGAGCTCAGAATGACTAGATCTCCTGCTCAGGAATTGGTTGGTTTTCTGCACAGGTTTAGGTGATAGTGTAGTGACCAGTCCCCCATTTTAGCAGCCATTACAGGCTAAAATGTGCTTGCATGACCTTGCCACTCCTGTCCTGGTCACTAAGGTCAGATGCCCTCCTCGTGGCAAGGAACCAATCAGAAGTTAGATGATGGGGCTGTGCTTTACGGCTCTGGGTGTGCTTTATGGACAGTGCACAACAGTGATGTGAAGAACATAGCAACTGTCCTGGGAGGGCCTATGGGCCATAACAACCAGTTGACCAATCTACACAGGGTGGGTCACCCAAACCTGGAAGCACACCAATCCTGAGACTGTCTCATACCCCTAGACACTCCCCTTACTCTGCCCCTTTAAGATCTCTGCTTGGGGTCTTTCTCTAGCCATTCGCCATAGTGGCTAATGGGGTTAGCTCGTTAAACATCTACAATAAAAGACTCTTTGCTTTTGCATCGAAATGGGCCTCTTGGTGATTTCGGGGTTCAGAATTTGGGCACATTGTGGGACAGTGGGTTCATTCTGTTCTTTGGGGAAACACCAGGGTCAAATCAATGTGCAGTGTGGCTATCTTATCCCTTCTGTGTTAAAAGTTCTTGCTAAATTGAACTTTGAATCCCATCCCTAAAAATACAAATTCTTCTAATGAAATGTCCAAACCACACAGCCACTGTTTCCCATTGGGATGCCATTGGGCCCCAGGGACTCACCACGCTGAGCAATGCTAGAACTTCCCAAGGACAGCACTGAGCACTGTGGGGGTCCTGTGACTTCATCTCGGTGCCTTTTTTTAGGTCCTTGTCAAAGTTCAAGGTCAGGCCAAACTGCCCCTTCTACTCCTTTAGAATATGGCAGGGGAGTCAACATCCTGTTGACTTTGTGACTTTTTCAAAACAGGTACCAACCCAGAGGCCCAGAGGGCAGAAAAGGAAACAAAACCAGCAAGGATTCTCAGTATGTAAGGGTACTTGCTGCCAAACCTAAAGACTTGAGTTGGATCCCCAGAACCCACATAGTGGAAGAAGAGAGACAGCTCCCGAAAACCATCCTCTGGCCTACACACATATACTAGATACAAAACATACAAAACTTTTTTTTTAAGCACAGGGTGATTCTCTCAGAGAAGCCTACACCCACATTCTCCAATATGTCTTACTTTGTTGGCAGCTCTCTCTCTCAATCCTCACTCAGCTTTTCCTAAAACATCCTTTAAAACACAACTCTGCCTCAAAAAAAGAAAGGAAGGAAGGAAGGAAGGAAAAGAAAAAAAGAAAGAAAAGAAGGAAAAACTAAACCTAATGTTTTATTTTAGGGGAAAATAGTTAATTTACTAAGAAGATAAAATGGGTTAGACTTTAAAACCAATGACATAGCTTCGAGAATGAGTACGAGGTTTCTGGGTCAAGCTCTAAATAGGGGAGAGCAGCAGCCAGAACCTGTCCAGGCTCAGCAGGCTCTGATCATGGAGCACAGAGCAGACTCCAGAACTTCTAACCCTGTCCTTGGCCCTGGGCATTAACAGCTAGCGTTCGGGGCCTCCCTAGGAAAGCCCTGGAGCTCAGGGAGGAGGGAGCAGCAGGTAGGCTTAGCTCTGGCTTCCAGTGGCACTGAAGACAGTTTCCCTCCGCTCTGTGGTGGGAATGGGTGGACTTACCTACTGTTGATTTTGTTCCGCAGCCTTCGTCAGAAAGGAAATGGAAGTCTCCTACCTAGTAACTCAGACAAAGCGAGGAGGGTCTCTGCAGCGCTGCGGGTCCCTCACTATGACTTTGACGGTAGAGCAAGAAAAGCATCAAGGACAAGTTTGTCAGTTCGCTTACTTTCCCACAGCAAAAACCGTCAGCCCCACGGTGATTTTCTGGTTGGCATAATGCTTTTCCAGCAGAACTCTGTCGAAAGTGCCTTCCCACACAATTGGTGCCTTCCATGGGGTCACCGTCAAAACCTCTGGGCGGTTCCTGGTGACAAAACATGCAACACTGTGAGTCAGGACCTCTTTTCTAAGGTGAGAGATTGGCCAAGGAAGAGGGGTCCAGCAAGGGTCATGGCGACTGCGTCTGAATCCTAAATGCTTGAATAGGAGCTGTGACATTTCCCCGGGCAGCAGTGGGTCCAGGCACCACTGAGGGCTGCTCAGGTACCTTCTCAGATCCTCATCTAGTGACATTGTGAAACACTGTCTGCTCATGTACCAAGGCTGACCTCACACTCCCTATGTAGCCCAGGATCACCCTGAACTTCTGACTCTTGTCTTTCCACCGGCCAAGTGCTGAGATTACAGGCATGCCCTCTTCATGAGCCGCCATGTGTGCTTGGCAGACAGTCTACCAACCGATCCACACCCCGGCACGCCCCTAACTGACATGTTTGGGTTGCTATTGATCCTTGAGAATATCATCAGAGCCTGAGAAGACGCTAAGATAGGATGCACGGTGATGGGAGAGAGATGTCAGAGCTGAGAGAGAAAGGCCTCTTCCTGTTTTGGCCAGATAGGGCCCCAGACTCAGGGGATGCTGGTGTCCTCGGCCTGCAGGATGAAGACACTCTAGAGACATGCGTGACCCCTCCGTTTGGCTAGCAGGCCATTGAGACAATGTGCTTCAAGGAATGGGGACTTCTCCAGCAGCCTCCTACTGCGGGAAGAGAAAAGCGCAGGCTGGTACCAGCCAGAGGAGGACCTTGCCTCACTAGGAAGCGGTCTCAGAAGTTGTAACAACTTGGGAAACCACACTGAAAGGCAGTCTGCTGTGGTGAGACGGATGGGTTGATGGTGGGCAGTTAGCTATGCACACCTCCTGCCTAGTACTTAAACCTAAACGCCAGCAGGGCCCAAAGACGAAGCTAGGGGGCCACCAGACCTCTTTGTGTGTTCCTCTTTCTAATAGGAACACATCGAATAATCCCCTTCCTCTCGTTTTTCACTACTCTCTCGCTGTTTTAAAACTTTTTAAAAAATCGCACATGTGGATTGCATGTTTGTATGTATGTGAGTGCAGCGTATGTACATCCAAAGTTGATGTTGGGAGTCTTTATTCACTCCCTCAAGAGTCCATCTAGTCTAGCCAGCACCTCGTTCTGGGAAATCCGGTCTCCAGCTTCGAAGCAGTGAAATCACCAGTCCTGCTGCCACACCCAGCCAACATGTTACACGGATGCGGGAGAGCTGAACCCATGCTAGCAGAGTGGAGCAAGAGCTTCCTCCGAGTGCCGCCTCTCCAGTTTCCTTAATTAGCGTGTCGTCAGGGCTGCCCTGGGGTGGGCTGGTGTTACCAGTCCCATTTTACAGGCAAGGACACGCAAGTGGCCAGAGAGGAAGGGCCTGGGGGTGCACAGCACAGACATGGCTGGACAGCAGAGCTCTGGCAAAGACCCTTCCACTCACCCACCTTGTCTCTTCACCGGGGACGCAAGAGCCAGCAGGAGGCTTGTTTTCATTACTTAGAGAGCTTGAACAAGACCCAGCAACACCAAAAGCCAGGCAGGTAGCCACCGTGACACTGAAGGCTGAGGGCAGGAAGGACAGAAGGCAGCAGCGCCTAGCAGTGTAGACTCATACTGGATCTCCAACTCACTTGGGACAGACTGATGTACACAGAGGGTAGGCCCTGGCTGGGCGGAACACACTCTGGCCAAGCTTGTTTAGCTTTACACAGTGTTTGAACCTAGAGCTCACAGGCTCCCAATGCTGACACCCCGCCCGGGGGTGTGTGTATGTGGGGTCTGGCCCTTACTTGTGCTTCACGGGAAGTGGGGTGCCAACCAGGGAGGCACGTGGGTCTGCAAGGACACTGAGACACACTCTGATCCTTGATGGCTGCCTGCATGTTGCACTGCTGCTGAAGGAGCCATGGGGAGTGTTCCCGCACCTTCCACAGCGGCTGGAGGGCAGGGTGTGCACAAGCCTGTGCCACAGAGGAGAGCCTGATTCGCAGGCGGGGAAGGTGCCCCCCACCCCGCCAGGCTCTGCTCTCTGACTCTCGAGGTGACCCTGCCCCCCCCCCCCGCCCTTATTGCATCTGGCTGGCCTCTTTCTTTTCCGGGACAGCTGGAAGTACCTCCTCTTGGTGTGTGGCAGGGTTAGGGAAAGGCCTACTGGCTCCCTGCTCTCCTGGCCACCTGGTGCCTTGATGCCAGCTTGCTTGGAGCCTCCGAGTGAGACTCGGCCCCATCTCTAGCACATAGGGTGTGCCTGCTGCAGGGTGGACACAGGTGCTTGGGCACCCTTAGACATGGGAGATGCCACAGCGACTCTACCAACCCTAGCCAGGCTTGTCCTTATCACAGGCCCATGACGTGTTATACCCATTATCCAGGTATGAAAAACAAGGCTCAGGGAAAGCCATATAACTGGCCATGGATGCTAACAATTACATAAATGAATGCGGACCACTTCCTGTGAGTCTTGGTACCACGTGAAGGTTCATTCTTTTGAGACAGGTCACATCTGAATTCAACTATTAAGCAATATTGTTTGTCAGTGCTCCGAACCAGAATATACAGGGCTTACGTTATGTCAAAGTCATGTGCAAGTGATTATGATTCCCATTTAATCAATTACGAACCTGGAACAGAGGGCTCAGGTAATTTGCCTGAAGTCACACAGCTACTAGAGGGAAAGCTGAGACTCAACCCAGAGAGGCTTTCCCTGGGGTCCAGTGCTTTGACCCCCAGTTCCTATTGCTCCTGAGATGGACACTGGTGTGCTGATACAGTCTGGGTAAACCCTAGGTTTGCCTTTGTCCATTCGGTGGCTACTGTGGCATCTCGATGTGCCTGAGCCTTTGTGTGGCTGGTGTTTGTTAGGTGCTCCCAGGGCCTGGCTTTGTTTCCCTGGTGTTTGTTAGGTGCTTCCAGGGCCTGGCTTTGTTTCCCTGGTGTTTGTTAGGCGCTCCCAGGGCCTGGCTTTGTGTGGCTGGTGTTTGTTAGGCGCTCCCAGGGCCTGGCTCTGCTGGCGCTCGCCTTAGAGCTCTGCCCTGGTGATGCATTTAGTCCTGCTGCACCCTGGCTTTATTGAATGACAGGATTACAAAACAAAAGGGGAAAGGAAGTGAACACGTACAGACTCTGTTTCTCAAAACCAGCATTGTGAACGTCACCTCCCTCATGTGTCACTGTCTCAGCAAGGGCATCTCCCTCTTCCTGCCAGGAGTTTGGGCCTGTCGGTGACGGAAGATGTCTCTCTCAGGAGCTCTAAGCAGGCCGGCTTCCTCAGCCAGCCTTGCTGCTGTATACGAGCCACAGTATTATTTGCTGTTCTACACGAGAGGCAGAAAGTCTCTTTTTAACGAGAGAAAGGAGCTACGTACAAGCCTTTCACCCCTGCATTAAATCTCCGAACCAGCCGCTGCCACTTTCCAAGTCTAGGGAGGCAGTGGAAGGGAAGGGGACTGAGCCATTGGTCACCTAATTTGTACAAAGAGCCAAACTGAAGTTAAGCACCGGCCCACAGCAATGACAACTAGTCCTTCCTCTCGAGAACCTGAGTCCCCTCAGGTGATCAACCTGCCAGCACCCTCAGCCACATGGCCTCTCAGGCTCTGTCTTCTAGAAACCCAGCGTCCACTTTGGTTACTTGAGCAGGAAGACAAAACAGCACCATTAAAAATTAATGCTAAATTAAAAATTGAAACGTTCCATTTCCCAGCAGTTAATTGTTCAGTTCCACTGACAATTCCAGCACGTTAGTGACCCTTGACCAGGAAGGCAGACAACAGCCTGGAAATTCAGGAGGTGGGAGGGAGCATGAGGGGGAGACCAGGAGCAACCGGCCTGAAGCAACTTAGTCATCAAACCCACAACACCATCCCCAAAGGAAGCCACCGTGATGCCGTCAGCTGCCTTAGCCAAGATCACCATGACAGAGTTCCAGAAGGAGGGAGGGGAGGTGCCAGCAAAGGGCCATTCAAACACCTTCCGTCTAAGGGGGGCACTTGGCACCGTGTGACATTGGGGCACTCGGCACCATGTGACCTCAGTGTGCCCAGATCCACCATACAGGGCAAAAGCTTCTGGGAAAACCACAGACCTCCTGGAATAAAGCATTGGGGTCTTTGGGTTACTAGGAGGAGTTGGTTTTCAATTCATTGTCTTTATGCAGAGGTACATTAATGGTATCCAAGGGTTACCTAGAGAAGTATTAAAATTCTGTGAATTAGGCCTTCAAGACGGCTCAGCAGGCAAAGGCTCTTGTGGGAAACCCGACAAGCAGAGTTTGATCTCCAGGACCCACACGCTGTCCTCTGCCGTCTCCATGAGTGCCTTGTCACAGGCACACAAGTCAGTCAATAGTTAAGATTCTTAAGGATCACGTAGTAGACTTAGGAAAAAATGTGGACCACACATCGCCCGCCACCTGAGGGCAGCATGAATGGGCAGTGGCTGCGGAGTGGATTGGAGGAAGGCTGTAGACTGGACTGAGAGCAAGAACTGATAAAGGATAAAGACTTGGTGGACAAGGGAACAATTCTCCCAGACTCAAGCCGAGCTATTTCCTGAGGTTGGAAGTGGGCGAGAACAGGGTGGGTGGAATTGAGGAATTGAGGAATCCACGTGGGCTGTATGGGGCAAGCAGAGATGGCTGGCGGGCTGGCGGGCAGGCGGCCACGCGGCCACAGGCCAGGGACGAGAAGCACGTGGGCTGAACACAGCAGAGCACAAAGAAGACGCAGTGTGGAAAAGCCCAGAAACTCCTGGCAGGAAGAGGAGATGCCCTTGCTGAGACAGTGCAAGGAGAATGGCCAGGAGGGGAGAAGACGGAAAGCAGGGACCACAGCATGGAAATGTGTGCGCACCACACCGTTCCGGCTCCATCTGGTCACTCGCTTACTCAAGAAACAGGTTCTGGTGCCTTGGGAAGGCTTCAATGTGATGGTGGTTCAAGCCAAAACTCTTTATTTGTGCATGCATGTGTGGTTGTATGTGTGTGTAAGTGTGTATGTGCATGTACATGTGTGTGTTTGTACATGTATGTGTGTATATATATGAGTGCGTATATGTATGTGTGTATATGTGTGTGTTTGTGTATGTATGTGTGTATGTATATATATGTGTGTATGTATTTGTGTATTTATGTGTGTATATATGTGTGTGTATGTGTGTATATGTATATATGTGTGTGCGTATATGTGTGTGTGTGTGTGTGTGTATGTGTGTGTGTGTGTGTAGACCAGAGTACAACCTTGGTGTTCTTCCTCTGGTGCCATTCAGATTTTTTTTTTGAGACACAATTTCTCACTGACCAGCAAGCCTTAGAGATCCCCTGCCCCACTGTCCCAGTGTAAAATTACAAGTGAACGTCACCACACCTGGTTTTGACTAGAAGTTTGGAAAATAACTAGCTAACATGCTAATTTCTGATAGAAATTTGTTGTTTGCTTGTGTAATGAGTGAAATCTCTTAGCTCAGGATTCCTACTTCAGGGATGAGGAGTTCGCTGAATGTAGAGAGGATTTTCCTGACCTACTACAGAGCCTGCAGATTTCCATAGATCCTATGTGGCCCACTCCAGAGCCTGCAGATTTCCATAGATCCTATGTGGCCCACTCCAGAGCCTGCAGATTTCCATAGATCCTATGTGGCCTGTGTTTTATGCTTTACCTACCACCGGCAACATTCCTTGTTGCAATTATCACAGTGCTCAGTCTGTTTGACTGAGCACCCAGACATCAGTTGCTTAGCCACTGATGAAGGTTTGCAGCCGCTAAGACACCCGCTTCCCGCCAGCTCCACACTCAGCGTGCCCCAGCCTGCCGGGCCCGCCCCAGCTCCAACCTCAGCACTGGCTCTCTCCTTACTTTGGGTTAAACCAGTCCCACAGCTGGAGCTCTTCAATGCGGTCCTCGTTTCTCCACTTTCCTTTCCCCCTTTCTGTATCCTCCTCTTGAGAACTGTGGGTCCTGTGTCCAAAGAGAAAGGAAGCTGGGTGAGGCCAGGGGCCGGGCAGCGGGGGACTCCTCTGACTTGTGTCTCAGGTGGAGAGAGGTATGTGTGTCACTTACAACACTAGGCATGGATTCTACAGAGTTCAGGCAAAGGGGCAGCAATTGTCTCTCCTGCCACCATGCAGGTCAGCAGTTAGGTTTCAATGACCCTGTAACCATTGGCTATCCCGGGAGTGGGACCCTTCAGAGGAATGTCCTACTGAGGAGTCTATTCTGAACTTTAAACTTTACCTTAACTGGAGAAAGGGCACAGGAAGGAGAGAGAGAGAGAAAGAGAGACTCTAGAATCCCACTTGTAAGTTAGATTCCTCTGAGCTGGTGAGAAGGCTCCTTCAGGAAAACTGCTTGTCACGAAAGCCTGAAAACCTGAGTTATCAGAAAGACAGTTGTCTTCTAACCTCATATGTGTGCTGTGGCATGCATGTATCTGCATTCACACACACATCACACACACACACACACACACACACACACACACACGCACACACACCACATACACATTCACAAACATATTGCTCATACTCACACCCATCACACAACCACATACACACAACACACTCATACATACATCACACACACTCACACACTCACACACACACACGCACGCACGCACGCGCACACACACACACACACGCATGCACCACACAATAGCACCAGAAATTAAAGACAACAACAACAAAGGGACTCCTTGAGAGATTTCAGTAAGCCAGAGTGAGTGAGGAGAACGCGGGGGGGGGGGACGAAGAGCCTACCCCATCCCTTACCCATTGTTAAACCAGCTCGGGGGCCACCAGCTCCTCTGCCCGCTGCTGTCACCAAACTCTGGAATTCTAGGAAATGGAAAGGCATATAAACACTTCTGGAAAACAAGCTAGTCCCCGCCTGGATGGAGGGGGTTCCAACGTTTTTCCTAAGTGCCAGATACGACTATTAAAACTGGTGGTACAGACCTTCATCCCAGCACTCAGGAGGCAGAAGCAGGCGGATCTCTGTGAGTTCAAGGCCAGCCTGGTCTACAGAGCAAGTTTCAGAATAGCTAGAGCTATTACATAGAGAGACTCTATCTCAAAAAACAAACAATCAAAAAGAGAATTTTAAGCTGCCAGTTCATATACTGGGGAGAAGCAAAAGCCTGAGCTAAAAAGGAGAGGGCAGACCCGAGAGGCCTCAGCTGCCTCTTCCGAGAAGCCCCCAGCACTCTGCCCCTGAAGGATGAGGGGCAGGAAAAACAATGATGGGGGCCCCTGGAACAAATAAGCCTGTGGTCCAGAGCTCTGCTTGCTGAGGGAGTGGCTGTGGTAATGACCAATGAGACAGCAGAGCGTGGTGACAGAACATGACTACAGTGAGGGGTTATCTTTTGTTTTTAATTATTTATTTTAATCTCATATGCATTAGTGTTTTTTTTTGCCTTCATGTATGTCCGTACGAGGGTGTTAGACACCCTGGAATTGGAGTTACAGACTGTTGTCAGCTGCCATGTGGGTGCTGGGAATTGAACTCAGGACCTCTGGAAGAGCAGCCAGTGCTCTTAACCATTGAACCCCTTCCCTAGCCCCATGGGGTAATCTTAACTAAAACAAAAAACAAACCATGCATCTTCTCGAGAATGATAGCGCAAGTGTGTAAGTGTGTGTGTGTGTGTGTGTGTGTGTGTGTGTTACAAAGGCCAGTCAGAAAAAGCCCAGTTGCCCAACCTGTTTCGTGAAGTCTGAGGACTGCCAAACAGAAGTTAGAAAACTAGTTAGAAGCCATCTTAGCCAACTTGAGAAAGTTTGCATATTCTCTCATTGTGCAAGTCTGTAATTTCTATCTCTAGGATGAGAAAAGAAAGGGGGAAGTTGGATAAAGGCAGCAAGATTACCCCGAACAGAGACACAGTATTAGGGGAGAGGGTCCTGTTGTGTATTCAGGCTAATCCTCTCACTTGGCCTTTGGCTGAGATGACAGGCAAGCTTCCCCAATCCTAGCTAAGAAAACCATTAGAGAGTTCATCTGGAAGTGTCTGAGATGGTTAATGCACCAAAGGTGTGGTTATGTAAGTGGGAAACACCATAAGAATAAAAATCACAGGAAATAGAAAAAAAGGCCAACAAGATGTCTCAGTGGGTAAAGAGGTACTTGCTACCAAGTCTGACGACCTGAGTTCAATTCCTGGAACCCATATGGTAGAGGAAAGACCCAAGTTACCCTCCAATCACCACGTGTACACGTGCAGGCACACAAGCACATGTGCATACACACAGAGACAGACACACACACACACATAGACACATAGGCACACACCCACATAGACACAGATAAACACAGACACACAAAAACACACAGAGATAGACACACACACACACAGAGACATACACACAGACCCAGACACACAGGCACAGACACACAGGCACAGATAAACAGACACACAAAAACACACAGAGATAGACACACACGGACAGACACACACACACACACAGACACATAGACACACACACAGAGACACACACACAGACCAAGACACACACTCACAGACGCACAGGCACACACACAGACACACACAGAGACACACACAGATCAAGACACACACTCACAGACGCACAGGCACACACATAGGTGATTTTTTAACAGGGAAATATTGGTGGTCAGGAACACATAGGTAAAGTGCTCGTCTCAGACACACGAGGACCTGGGTTCAGATTCCCAGCACCCACACTGAAGTCAGGGAGAGCACGTGGTGGGGGAGGGGGAGAGAAAGGGATCCCGGGGCTGGCTGGCCATTCAGTGTAGCCAAAAATGATGATCTCTGGGTTCAGTGAGAGACTTCGTCTCCAAAACTATGGTAGAGAATAATAGAGGAAGATAATCCAAGTTGCCTCCTGGCCCACACTGGTACACACGTAGACAGACGCACCTACAGACACATGCACACACCCCAGCCCCTCCCCACAATGATTTGGTAACCCCAGGATGCATTTTCACATGACCTTGGCCATCCCAAATGAAATTTTCACATTTATTCTCATTTTTAAGCTGAGGTGTGGGCTTTGTGGGTTTGGGCATGTGGCCAAGGTCCCTCAGCAGTAAGGATAAATTCAGCTGTAATGCCTGGAAATGGATCACACTCAAAGAAGGATAAGGCGTGGGACAAGCAGTTAAGGAGAATCGTTTATTCCGAGCTTCCTGGCCACCACACCGAAGACGGGAAAATAGAGCTTAACATAGCTCTTCCCTCAATCAGATAGATGCCACCGTCTGAAGAGTCCCCTGAGCAGCACTGAGGGCAAAACACGTCGCTGTTCTATAAACCCCAGTCTGGGGACTGGCAGGGTACAGTTCTGACCCCAGGACCCTAGGCACCCCTCCTTCTCCTTGCCCCCCCACACTCCCACTGTGGCCTGAACACCCCTAGTGGCTGAGAATCAACTGCGGGGGTTAAAGACCAGGCGAGGAGACATCCAGCAGGTGTGCAGGGTTCGGAGCACTTACTTCATGTGATATATCCACAAGAAGGAGCCTTCTGGGCTAAGGGCAAACGAGAAAGAAAAAGATGTCACTTTACCTTTAGTTCTCTGAGACGTTTCACCGCCGTGGTTCTAACCCCTCCCAGGCTCAGTCTTCCCTTGAGACCAGTGACAAAGGCCCTGGGGATTCCCACAAGCAACGCCAGGGAAGGGAAGGGGCATTTGATGGTTTCAATTCCTGTTTGTTTTGGGGATCCCCCTTCTGGTTAGCTGTTCCTCACAGGAAGGTCCCCCTCCACCACATTCTCGGATGCTGGGCAGTGAGGAAGCCCAGGGCGGGGAGGAGGAAGGATCATGGCCAGCCATCCCCCACGGAGGATTTCTCTCCCCCAGGAAACAGAGCCTGGCTCACTCAGCTCGGACCCCTTAAACAGAGCAGATCCCAAGGGCATCACTTTAATAAACCAAGACAGTGAGGCTAACTTGATCCCTAGAAGACTAGGCCAGTGACCTTAGGACATCACCTGTACTCATTCTCTAAGTGCCTGCTGGGCTTGTCCTCCACACCAGGTAAAGGGGCTCACTGCACGCCAGGGCAGGCGCCGCATTACCCAGGAGCACGAAACAGAGAAGTCAGGCCACCAAGGGCGCAAGAGACGGGATAAGCGAGCATGGGGCCCTTCCAAGGAGGGCCTGGCAAGACTCCTGGAGAAGGCACTGTATTCTGAAGCATGGAGAGAAGTCCGCCGAGGTGAAAAGACACAGAAGTGTTCCCAGCAGAGTAAACGACATGCAAAGGCCCTAAGGCAGGAGAGAGATTGAGCCGGAGGTCAGACCCACTGGCCATCGCCTGTGAAGAGCTGTTGGAGAGCAAATGTGAGAAGCCTTGCTGGAGAGCAGCAGCGTGGAAGAGACCGCGTGGAGGGCAGTTGGGTGTGGCAGCGATCAAGGCAGCCGCGGCTCAAGACAGTGCTGACCAGACAGAGACTTCTGGGGAATATAAACAACACGACTTCTAGAAGGGCGTGGCCGGTTTGGTGCCTGCAATCCCAGCCTTGGGCAGCAGAGGCCACAACTTTGAGGCCTCCCTGATCTGCATAGCAACGACCAGTCGGGACTACATACTGAGAACCTGTCCCCAAAACAAAACCAGTGGCAGGACCTAGTGCCATACTGAGCTATTCGGTTCTGTGCAGAGACCCTGTGCCTACGTCCTATGCCTGAATTCGTTCATTCCGTAGACTCTATCACTGTCTCTTTAGCCCTTAACTCCTCCCCCTGTGCTGGAACTCAAGCCTCCTCCTAGGGATCAAGCTCCTGCCTTCCTGCCCTCTGACCCCCTCCAGCTGCCTTCCTGCCCTCTGACCCCCTCCAGCTGCCTTCCTGCCCTCTGACCCCCTCCAGCTGCCTTCCTGCCCTCTGACCCCCTCCACCTGCCTTTCTGCCCTCTGACCCCCTCCAGCTTCTCCCTAAAAGTTCCTGGTTCCTAAATCAGCGAACTGATGCTGTGCCTTGGTGAACCTAGCCAGGCACTGCTCCAGGCAATTTACATCCAGCTGCCTAGGGAATCCTCACACCACTGCAGACACTCTGTCCCCACCCTCACCCTGAAGAGCAGGCGTGTCCCGAGAGCCTTCTCATGGAACTTGTGCTAATCAAGTGCAGACCCCCCACGTCTGAGCCTGGGGAGGGGAAAGAGACAATGAGTAGGGAAAGGAGACAGTGAGCAGGGGGAGACACTGAGGAGCAGGGGGAGACACTGAGGAGCAGGGGGAGACACTGAGGAGCAGGGGGAGACAACCCAACATTCAGAACCCTGCCTGGCATTCAGGGAACTGTTTTGTAGCTATAGTTAACACACTTGTCGCCACACCTCTTTAACAGCATCTTTTTTAAAACTCTTCCCATCATCTCCCAGACTCCTTCAAATGTAGCCATGCTAAACTGACACTTCAACATGCACTCGTCTGTCCACCAGGCACATCCCAAAAACCACCTCTCCCTAGCCCCCAACCCTCCCACCCAGGGCGGTGCCTGGCCGCAGGACTTGCTTCCTAAGCATCTGTAAACTGAACCTCCTTGCAGGCCAGGCAGTCTCTGCCTTCTGGATCTCATGGTCTCCTCTCTCCCTCCAGGTCCGTCATCCACTTTGAATCACTGGTCATCCATCCACAGGTCTCACCTGTTCAGACCCTAACACCCTAGGGGGAGGAGCTCTATTTGGCCTCCATGTCTTTGTGCACCGGGCAGACAGGAGCTCTAGATGGAGTCTAGGACATTGGATCACTAGATCCAATTCTACTTACAATAAATACGCAGACCACTGCTGAGCCAGCCCCCAAGGCTGGTCTCCATTTGGTCACCTGAATGTGAGGGCTTGGCTAAAGGAAGGATTGTGCACTAACTGAGTGACTGACTCACAGGCAGGTCACAGGGGACTCAAGTCTTCCCAAGATGTGATCATGAAATAAATATTCTTGAGACTTGGTGCCCTCATCACCCAAAGTTACTCCCACTTTGCAGAGCTATCCTAAGACAGGTGTTGCACACAGCCTGGGGCTTGGCGTGTGCTCAGAACCTTCCAGCCAGCTTCATCATCTTCTTTGTTGTTGTTTTATTAACTTTTGAGGTTTCTTCCAGCTCAAAAATACAGTACTGCGTTTTCAAACAGCTTCAAATCAAATGCTTTCCTAGGTGATGTTCTTTTCACTTATTGACTGATTGACTGATATTAAAAATGTTTTCTGTGTGTAGGCATTTTGGCTGCATGCACATCTGTGCATCACTTCTGGGCCTGGTGCCCATGGGGGCCAGAAGAGGGCGCCAGATCCCTGACACTAGAGTAACAGATGGTTGTGAGCCACCGTGTGCTGCCCAATGCGGATGCTGAGAACTGAACTCTGGAAGAGCACCAACAGCCTTAAACCGTGAGCCATCTCTCCCGTCATTGTGTCTTCATTTTGTGCACCACTCGTGACACAGAGGCACAATTCTAATCAGACAACGTCAGGGTTACCTAATCAGACTTAGTTTCAGAGCTTGACATTTATCCAAACAAGTATTCCAGCCCCAGAGGGCGCTTGTTCTCTTGGACAATTCTAGCGGTTGGAGTGAGTTTCTACCTGCTGCAATCCTGATGCCGTATCTGCCCATCAGTGCAAACACTGCTGTTGTGCAGTGAGTGTCTGTGGACACCCTAACTGCAACTGTTGAAGCCCTGTCCCCGGTATGACATCGGCACTTGGAAATGGGCCTCTGAGAAACAGCTAGGTTTAGAGAGGCATATAAAGGTGGCACCTCATGATGGGCCCGGTGTTTCTGTAAGAAAAGGAAACAACTGCAAATTGCTTGCTCTCCATCACGTACAGGGTCAGGGAGAAGGTAGATGTCTGCAAGCCAAGGCGAAAGCTTCCCCTGGGAACTGAGAAATAAGTTCCTGTGGTTGAAGCCACCCAAGTTGTGGTACCTGGCTATGGTGACAGAGAATGGGTGATATAGATGATGGGAATGTTTCCTGTTTGCTCATCTGTGGCTTTGGTATTGAACCACGCCATTGCGCGTGCTAGGCAAGCGCTCTTCCACTGAGCTGTGTTCTTTGTTGTTTTGTTTTGTTTTCAGGTGGGCCTCACCTTACTGTAACCCAGGTTGGCTTCAGCTCATAGAGATCCCCCTGCCTTGGCCAGTCAAGTGTGGGGATTGCAGGTATGATCAACCGCACTGGGATATTATCCCCATTTTGAAAGGCAGGGCACCGAAGAGTAGAGTAACTGTGTAGCTCGCCCAAGGTCACACAGTCAGTGAACAGAAGCCTATGACACACCAGGCAGTCTGGCTTTATGGTCTAGCCAGGATGCTCTTCAGCACCAATAGCCTAAGGGTCACCATACCCAACTGGGGAATCATCTCTTACTTGAACTAGCTTCCTCAATTCAAATGACACACTCTCCAGACTTTCTAAGTCACACTCTAGCTTGTCACACCTTTTCTCAAACTTAGCTTTTCAGAATGAAACAGCAGAACATTCTAGAAGTGGTTACATGTCTGTCACACCTTGAAACTCATATCTTTTGCATTCTGACTGGAGGCTGCCCCTCCTAGAGGTTTGCTGGCTCATCCAACTTTAAAATTCAATATTCTGAAAGAGATAAATGAGAAGATGTTAACCCAGACTGCTAGAACTCTTGGGCCACTAAAACATTCCACTGTGAAAACAGTCATCTTTGAGACAGCTCCTACAGTTAGCTATACAAGGAATGCACTCGTTGGAGGTGAGTGGAGCTCAGCCAGTGTCCCTTCTTAGGGACCTGCTGGGGCTTTGCCGTGGAGTTCTATCTCCTCCCTGAGACCACCAGCACTGGAGCTTCCAGAAGCAGAAGCAGACAATAGATCTTAATTCACAGTTGAGTTCGATGGCTGAGAAACATTTAATTCATCTTGCTCTCCAAAGCCAGGAGGGGAAGAAGAGAGGGACAGAGTTTCATCCAGCACAAATGAATCACCAGTAAAACTTAGTATGTGTTTTTGCACCAAATCCAACCACTGGGACAGCTCCTTTAAACCTTACAAATATTTTAGGATTGCAGGGACTTAGGGCTGGTTTCTTGTGGAATTCCTATCTGAATTTTATTTCCCGCTTTCCCTTTATTTTTATTATCTTAAATGTTATGTGTGTGAGCACTTTGCCTGATGAGTGTGAGCATTGTGCCTGATGTATGGGTGTGCCCCATTTGTGTGTGGTGCCCATGCAGCGTAGAAAACGAAGTAGGATCCTCTGGGACTAGATTACAGGTGACTGTGAGCCACCTTGTGGGTGCTGGGAACGTAACCCAGGTCCTCTGAAAGAATAGCCAGAGCTCTTAACTGCGGAGTTACCTCTCCTATCCCTTTATTTTACTTGACTTGATTTTTGAGTCAGGGTCTCCCTGTAAAGTGATGGCTGGCCCTGCGGTCACTATGCAGACAATCTTGGCTTCAAACATACGATTCTCACGCACACACCAGCCTGCCCGGCTTGAAATTTCTTGTGTCTACTTATGCAAATTACTTGAGACTGTGTTTTTTTTGCTTAATGTGCCTTTTCTCTGGGTTTAGCCTACAGAAATGTAAGATACTAGGAGCGTGGCAAGGAGGAAGATAATTACTTAGGCAGAAGTTACCTGGATGGTCTGTGGTTTTAGCAACCATCCAGGGCTGGAGAATACAGGAAGGGTGGAATCCTGTTTATGGCTCAATTCCTCATGATCACTCTGCTTGGTCACTCAGCTGGCACCAGTCACACAGAATGAAAACAGCCTTCCCATCTCCACAATTCTAGCTGGTTTCATAATTACCTGTTGACATATTCCCAAAACACGACAACCACAGTTGAGACAACCAGCATCGACAGGACTACTTTTCCCTTGACATTCATTATTTTCTCCTGTGGGGAGGGGGAGAGGGAAAATAGATTAAATAAATTAAATCTGGAGTGAGGGATGGCTTCTGGGGAGGGAGAAACAGCTCAATGGTTAAGAACACTTGCTGGCTTCAGTTCCCAGCATCCAAATGTCACTCACAAAGTCGGTAACTCCAGTTTCAGAGGATCTGATGCCCTCCCTCTTTTGGCCGCCACGGGTACCAGACATACTGGGTCTCGGATAGACACAGGCAAAACACTCGCACGCATAGAATAGTCTACAAAAGGCCTCTGCCCACATCGTCTCTAACAGGATACATCTGTGTATGATTCACTTAGGCTGAGACGTGTGTCCCTGCACAAGCGCACAGGCTGGTGATGGCAAATTAGGCCAGTGTGGTTAATGACACTGCATGCTCCAGGAAGGATGCTGGAGCCGCAGCCCCGGCCCCGGCCATGCGGGCATGGGCAGGTGAGGAGGTAGGCGTTAGAACTGTTGACTCCGGGGCAGCCCTGCCCACTCCCCAACTCTGTTGTCCCTGGAGTGCTGACGACACATTTCAATGCCTCTTTATAGGCGAGGCCTTGCCCACTTCCCAGCCACACCCAATTCGCTCACACACACCCACAGGCAAGCAAAAACAACTGGAATGGCAGGAGAACTGGGAGAGGAAGGGGGGGGGTGACAGGCGGAAAACAAGAGCCTGGGAAGTGCTCCAGTGCGGTGATCAGGGAAGGCAAGATGTGGAAGGGACAGAAAAGGTGACTTGGAGATGAAGACAGGACATAAGGAGGTGAGGGAGGGCCTCTGTGGAGTGTCATCCACGACGGGCTAGCTGGACAGGACGCTTTAGAACATACAGCAAAACTGCACCTCCAAATCGCTGCACGAGAAGAGGTGTGGTGGGCAGGGAGGACAGAGCTCTCAGAGGTCCACGGGGAGTTCGGGAGGCACCAGAGCCTTTGGGGTGGCGAAGGACCGGATCTGTGTTCACCTGCTGAGGGGTGGGGGGAGGTACCAAACCCCAGAATTCGTGGGGAAAGTCACAGGCTGTTCTAATGGCCGAAGAGAGGGAGCAATTGTATTGGACATCTGCATGTTGCTATCCCCGTATCATGAGGTTTGATGTAGCACTCTGATACCTTACAGCCCTCCTTGGGTGGGGAGAAATCGTTCCTGGAGACGTGCCAGCTCTCTGAGATTCCAGGAGCTCAGACAGGACATGCCTTTGACCCACAAATGAGCCAGCCACTCGGTGCCAGGCCTCCTCTTTCTGGCCATGCACCTCACAAGGCAACAGGACCTGGCCTTGTTGCACAGAGCATCGGACACCTGGAGACCAGGCCTGCCGAAAAGAACCCTGAGTAGACGGATCTTACCTGCTCCCTCTGCCCTCCTGGCCACTCCCATGGATCCCAACTTCCAGCCCTCGGTACCACAGTGGTGGGTGGGGCTCCGGAGACCCCAAGAAGAAAGGCTAGCTAGGGAACCGTAAGAAGGCAGACTGACAGAGCCTGAGCAGCTCCCTTCATGGTCTCTGCACCAGGTCCTGCCTCCAGGTTCCTGCCCCGACTTCCTTCAGTGAGGGAGTGTGACCTCAGTGACGGAGTGTAACCTCAGAACCGTGAGCTGAAATAAACCCTCGCCTCCCAAGTTGCTTTTGGCCATGTGTTTATCACAGCAATAGGAACCCTAACTAAGACAGAGTCCCAGGAATTGAACCCAGGTCCTCAGGCTTGGCAGCAAACTTCTTTGCCCGCGGAGCCATCTCCTTTTCCTTTTCTTTTTTGGTGTGTGGCTGGGAATAAGAGGCCTTTCGAAGAGCTGGTTTCTTAACGAGCTCAATACAGATGTAAGCTGTGAGCTTATCTCAGAAGAAACATCCAAAAGCCAGCAGAAGGCTTCCAGATTAATTCTGGAAGTGATCACAGAGACTAGCTCCAAATGCTGAAAAAAAGCTGAGTTTAGCTCAGAGCCTTCCTCCCGCACGTGAGCACATTGGGCAGGCGGCCTTGAGAGCACAGCTTCAGTGTGACACAGCTCATTCACCCAGAGGCTGTGGATTTTAAAAGGCCAAGTGACCAGGACAACAGCTAGTCCCCAGCCCTCACCCTCACTTCCTAAGCCTATTTCCCCTACCTTATCTCCCACCCAACCAGAGACACCCCCCACCCACTCAACTGAACCAGTCAGAAGCCCGTCCATGGTGGACTACCTAGTTTACTACAGGCTGAGCCTAGCAGGCTCGAATGCTGGGCATAAAAAGCCCCAGTCAAGACCACTCATCTTCCCGTCCCCTCCCTGACTTTTCAGGAAGCTGCTTTTCTACTTCCGGGGAGCTTTGGTTATTCTTGCGCTATCTCCCCAGTCTGTGTGGGAGGTAATGACTTGGGTGAGCCCTAGCTCTCTGAGCCAAGCCCGCCTAGAAACAGACGTCATCACACTCAAGGACGCCCCACACAGACCGAGAGCCGGAGAAGATCTGTCTGAGCTGTGGCAGTGGATCAGGATTTGAGCCCTCATTTCTTTTTCTTTTTAAAATTTTACCTACATATTTATTTCACGTGCATTGGAACCTAGCCACAGACAGTTGTGAGGTGCTAGGTGGTACCTCATGTGGCATGTGAACCCGGATCTTCTGGAAGAGCAGCCAGTGCTCTTTACCTCTGAGCATCTCTGCAGCCCCTTGAGTCCTGACTTTACACAAGAAACTACAGTTCCTCAGCCCTCATCCCCACCTCTATAAAAATTTTGGAAAACTAAACATCCTTTTGTAATTCAAGGTGCACACACACACATGTGCGAACACACACACACACATGTGCACACACTCATATGCGCACACACATGCACATGTACACATGCACACACACACACACATGCACACCCATGCACACACTGGCACATGCCTGCCTTTAATCCCAGAACTCAGGAGGCAGAAACAGGCAGATCATCATGAGTTCCAGGGCTACATTATGAGACCCTGCCTCAGGAGAGAGAGAGAGAGAGAGAGAGAGAGAGAGAGAGAGAGAGAGAGAGAGAGAGAGAGAGAGAGAGAGAGAGAGAGAGAGAGAGAGAGAGAGAGAGAGAGGTAGTAATGATCTCAGAACCACGCCATAACATAGGATACATGTTTTTTCAAGATGTTAGTCTTCATTACTGATGTTCGTAAGAGAGAGGCTGCTGGGAGGTTCGCTGAACACGAGGGCTGACACTTCAGACATGCTCAAGACATTTGCAGGGAGGAGAGCCCTGGACTGAGAACAGTTTATACAAATGGATGCAAATTAAGGTTTCACCATCTGTTCCAGCTCAGCCTGAGTAAGCTGGTCCAAAGGGAGACTAACTTCAGACTCTAGGGCAGCCTGTGCCTGCTGAGAGGCAAGGGTGAGCCTGGCTCAGCTGCACCAACCCCGCTGACCAGGGATCAAAAGCAAAGCCTCTCCCAACTGGAAAGGGCATGATACAGAGCAGCACTGCCTGTGCCACCAGAGCGTCCAGACCGGCACCTGGATCCCCACCATCAACATCCTGGTGGGTGGGGGTGACGTTTTTAGATTTCAGGAATTCACATCAGAAGCACATTCTGGGCTTCACTGATATCTTGAAAGCATCTGCCTGCTGGCCACGGCTTATCACCCCGCCTCGTGAACTGAAAAGCTAGCGGAGTGAAGTGCTAGAAATGGGTAACAACAAGCTTTCTAGAATCTTCCAAGTAACCCAAGTCTCCAGAGAAAGAGGAGCTGGCTGGATGGCCAATTACTCTTTTAAAACCATTTTGTATTTCTCTCTGGACCAATGAGACATTTGGCAGACAAAGTAGCCTACAACTCCTTCTATGCCTCTCAGAACATTCAAAACTTTGCTTCTTAAGAGTGGTGGGCAGATGTCTTCCCTGCCAGGAAAGAAATAAGTTTGACTTCTTTCAGGTCTTGGCTCCAAGATGACCAAAATAATAATAATAATAATAATAATAATAATAATAATAATAATAATAATAATAATAATAATAACAATAATAGGAGAAGGAGACAGAGGAGGGAGGGAGGGAGGAACGGGGAGAGGGCTTTGGGCATAAGCAGCCAAGTCACTGCACAAACTACGCCTGGTGTATGTCCAAGGATAAGGCCATTAAGAAGTTCATCATTGGAACACTGTAGTGGCTGCTGCCACCAGGGACATTTCCTAAGCAAGAGTCTTCGATGCTCATGTGCTCCCAAACTCTGTATCAAGCTGTATTACTGTTCGACCTGTGCTATTCATAGCAAGGTGGTCAGGAACTGATCTCGTGAAGCCAGCCCCGAAGGACCAGACACCACCACCACAACAACCACGACCACCACCACCACCATGACCACCACTACCATCACTACCACTACCATTTAGACATGCAGTTGCTGCCCCACAACCTCCACCACATAAAGAGGTAGCTTCAGAACAGCAGAAGAAAAAACATCAGGGAAAAATAAAAGTGGAAGTCATGCTTTAAAAAAAAAGAAAGAAAAGAAATAAGTCTGAATCATATAGGAGGTCCCGGGGTGACCTTAGCTGGCCCAGTGGCTGATGTGATGGCGTGGGACCCTTCTACCACCTCTGAGACCGTCTGACTTAATGCTCTTGTCATCTGTCTCTAAGTCCATCCTCTGGCCACTCCCAGACTCAACTCTGCAGAGCTCGGCTCCTGCATGGGTTCTCAGACTCAACTCTGCAGAGCTCGGCTCCTGCATGGGTTCTCAGATGAGCGAGCACCCGCACCCCAACTCCTGGGACCTGTGCTGACGCTGGTGGCATTTCACAAGGCAGAGCCATGCCATGAAGCCTCCACCTTCCTGACTCCACCTCATGGCTCAATGAGCACCTCACAGAGAACCTCACAGAGCCAAACATTCCTTCCAAACAACTCCTCTCTGGACATTACGCTGGGCAATCCTGTTTTCTCCATCTCATATCAGGGTAAAAGGTGAACCTCAGCTGGAAAATGAATGCAGAAGGGCCTGGAAAAGCCATTACCATTATTGTGGAGAGCAGGGGACAGTCAGGGAGAAAGCACTTGCCAAAGAAAACCAGCCTCCTAGGAAGCCCTTGCCTCCCTGCCTGCAACCCTGCCACCGTGGCCTGGAACCCAGTCTTCTTCCTCCCATAATGGCCAGGCATGATGACTCCAGGCTGGTACAGTCCCTGAAGGATACTTGGTAGGTACACCCATATGTTTGTGAAGTAGACAAGTCAATGAGAGTCACCCAGACCCGTCAACCACTGCAGACTAGGACACTGGGTACTACCACATCTTGAAACAACCATACGTCAATAAACAAGCCTCCACTCTGGGGGTGGGGCAAAAGGCTAAACAGGCTATAGTGTTCCATAGTGACCAGTGTTACAAAGGAAAACAAAGCAACAGGTAACAAATTAGATATTGTTGTCTGTTGACTGCATACAAGTGAGCATGCGGGTGCCCACACACGCCCACAACCCCCCCCATTGCTCCAGATGGAACTCCACGCTCCACATGCCCCCCCCCCACACACACACACTGCTCACAGTGGAACTCCATGCTTCACTACTATATAATCCTCAGCCTAAAACATAATCCTCTGGTTCCCCCAAACCTCAGTTATAGCCCAGAGTATTAATCCAGCACTACAGTTAAAAATTAGACTAGGTGAAGACTCTGACCCTGGCGAGGTCCCAGACGTATCCCCTGGGGAAGTTGCTTTGTCCTGAGGTTCTTTCTCAGGTACAATAAGGACAGAGGTAGACCATGCCTACGTGGCTCATTGGGCCAGGCAGTCTGCATGTACTCCAAGAATTGCAGCTGTAACCATGACAATGTTCTTTAGGGAGAAAGGGATGCAGAGCTGTATTTCCACCAGAGACAAGAATCTCAGGTTCATATAGCAACACCTCACAGGGCAGTTGGGATGAGCCCAAGACTCCAATACAAGCAGGGAAACCCCGCTCTGCCCAGTCTGGGGCAAGACTGCTGCCAAATATCCCGCTGCCTCTCGTGGGTGCCCACATTAGGCATTTGCCAAGACCAGGCAAGGAAAGTGTCCAAGCCCCATCCTTTTCAAAGACCAAGGGGAGCAGTTTCACAGCTGATGAAGAAGTCCTAGGACTGGCCCTCTCCTCCAGGCTTTTCCCACTCTCCAGTCCCAGGGCCTATCCCATGTGCCTTTCCTAGACTCATCAGATGACAGACTCCTTGGCCAACCAGTGTATCTGAAGCACAGGTGGAAGGAAACGCGCGCACTTTCTAGAGTAAAAGGAATCCCCTAGAGTCTGGAGGAGCCCCTGGCCAGCTCTGGTAGCTGTCTGAGGCTGCCAGGGGCAACATGGAGATGGCCCCATTTACCCACCAGGGCCCCAGAACCGTGTGTAGTACCCAGGACCCACCTTCTCCCTGCTCAAGGCCTCTAGTGCCTCCCCAAACTGCCACCTAGACCTGGCCAGCCTACTGCACTACCTGTCAAGGAACGAAGAATGACACTCTCTGGGGATCTGCCTGAAGCCACCCGAGCAGGAAATCCTCCAGACCGTCCCAGATATGGCACTGCTGACAACTAACTATGGAGTCAAAAGCAGTTCTGCCAACGCTCAGTAGCGAGCATCAACCACTTGTGAAGTACGATGGAGTAAGACTTTTTGTTTTCTTTTTGTTTTTTTTTTCTTTTTTCTTATGCTTCCCTACTGGGCTCCATCTCTGGGTCCCAGAGTCTTCCGTGGTGGAGAGAAATGACTCCTAAAAGTTGTCCTCTGACCACCAAACGCCCTCCCAACCCCCTACACACTAAACAAATGCAATTTAAGATAAAAAAAATGATGTTAGAACAGCGGTTCCCAACCTGTAGGCCATGACTCCTTTGGGGGTCAAATGACCCTTTCACAGGAGTTGCCTAAGACCATGGGAAAACACAGATAATTACAATTCATAGCAGTAGCAAAATTAGTAGTAGTAGTAACAAAAATAATTTTATGGCCTAGAGCATCTTAGTCGGGATACTGATAGGATCCAAGAGTCTATAGCCTTGGGGCTGGAGAGACAGCTCATCAGTATACAGTGCACACCGCTCTTTCAGAGGGCAGAGTTGGTCCCCAGCATCCATGTCAGGCCGTTCACCGTCACTGTAACTGCAGGGACTCAATGTCTCCGGCTTCTGAGGGCACCGTGTGGATGTACCTCACACTGACACACATGCATGGACGCAATTAAAAGGAATAAAAGTACTTTTAAAGTTTGCAGCCAAATATAGCAAATGTATCATAGAGCTCCACACAGCTCATCCATTTTCCAGTTTTTCTATCATTTTATTATTGTTTTCTGAATGTCATGTTTGAAGGACTTGGCCTTTTTTACCTACCGTGATACCCATCCTCATAGTCTACACACTCACTTCCCTACCTAACATTGTATCTACAACTGTAAATTCTTTTCCTTACACCCTGCCCCCGATCTAGTCTGCTTCTGGACTACAAATACCTGCATCCTTCCTGAGCCCGGTCAGGCCCTGCCAGACTAAACAGTTCTCCGGCTGTCTTTCGGTTCTGCCTGCCTCAACAGCCCCGTGATGGAACTATATTATTAATCTCATTTTGCAGACAAGAAAACAGGCTCAGAAAGGCTACGCAACTTGCCCGTGTGCTCAGCACACACTGGGCTGGGTTCCACCCAGGGAACCCGCCTCCAAGGCCCTGTCAGTCATCACAGAAAGACTCAAGTCTCTTTGTGCCACTCAGGGTTATCACACTGTAACTGAGCCCAAGATGGCCAAACATCAGCTATGGCCAGCTTGTCCTCAGATCCACTGGGGGCCCTAACTGGGTCATCTTCTGCTACTAGCGAGGTGTCTCCTGTGCACCTCTCGTCACTTTTCCCCTTCACAATGGCCAGTGGTCACTGTGGTGACCACGGCTCTTCTTTCTGGCCGAGAGCAAGCTTGGGTGAAGGGGGAGCTGGCCTGAGGTCGCTGACTGCGCTCAAAAGCAATGGGTTTTAAGGTCAGAGGGTCTGCCACGAGGTCTTGTTCTTGGCAGTGGGGAAGTGTCAGGGTAAGGGTAAGGGGGACCATTTTATTATAAATTCCCCATGGGGAGAAAAAAACGATGCAATTGATGGGGAAAACAAAAAGCCAGCTTCCAGTTATGCTTTTCATTAAGAAGGTTGGATTCAGGGCTGGAGAGCTGGCTCATTGGGAAGAGGCTTTCTGCTCTTACAGACGGCCTGCGACTTGATTCCTAGCAACCACATCAGGTAGCTCACAACTGCCTGTGTGCGCACACCCACTCACTCATGCATATACACACATGTACACACATGCACACACATGCATTCACATGCACACTCACACACATACACACATGCACGCGCGTGCACACACACACAGAGAATGCTAATAACAAAAGGGTCAGAATAAACACAGATCCAGGAAAATGTCAGCCAGGTCTCTGACTTCCCATGGTCAACTGTCACTCCAGGCATCGCAGACCATGGGAGGCAGAACACATTTACTGAGAGGTGTCTCTCACTGCCTCCCCTTCAGTCTCCTTCTAAAGCCGGGATCCAGCTACCATTTCTTCCTGGCTGCTCCAGGAATCACGCACCAGAGGTTTCCTACAGCAGCAGACGTGCTAGGCAAGTGCTGTGCTGTCCTGAGAAGACTCAGCACTCCCACACAGTGCCCTGCCCCCATGCAAGCCTCAGCCCCTGGTCCTGCACAGAGAGCTCCAGGCTGCAGCCTTGACTGGCACAGCACTGGGCCCTGAGAAGGGAAATAAAGTGAAACTCACCGCCACAATCCCCGGGCCGGCCTTCCAGCAGCCCCTGCTTCCAGAGCCACTGGGGAAAGGTTAGGGAGAGAGCAAGAATCCTCCCTCGGATGGGACCATTCGGTGGCCTAACAGTAGCTCCTGGTGACCCAAGGCAGGCACAAATCCTTTCACCAAAGCACGTACCTCATCGTCCGCTGTGCTGCCTCAGGAGCAGACAGCAAAGCTCTCCTGAGCTCCGGCCTGCAGGAGGCAGGGCTCAGAGGAAGGGAAGGTGCAGTGTTCCAGCTCCTGTCAGAAGAATAAACAGCTGTCTCAGGAGGGGGGTGGGCAGACAGATCCCTCAGCAGCAGCCACAGGCTTTGTTTGCTCAGCCCCGGGAAACGGGCTGTTGACTCAGACCTACATGCCAAAGCAGAATTGGTGCTCCGGGCCATCCTCCGACTCCCTGGCCAAGAGAAAACTACAGGACCAAACCAGGCCGGGAGTCACAGGAGAGGAGGTCACCACCGTCCACATCACCCACTCCCAGGGAAAACTGCGAGCCATGTGGGATGCAGACAACCTCGAGTCGCACCTCCCAGGAAAAAGCCAGTGGGGAAGTGTGCGAGACAGCCCAGAGCAGAGAGAGGTGAGCGGAGGTCTAACGTGGTTCTGAGGAGGCTCTTCCTCCACAGCCTGGCTCCGGAAAGCTGCTCTGTCTTACGGAACGCTGTGCTTTGGAAAACAGTGTGGATCTCCGCACAGAAGTCCTCACTATATGAACTTGGAAAGGCCACGGAGGCCACACCTGCTCCTGAAGGGACACCTTATCCCTTACCATCCCATTGGAGGCAACTCATGGAGGGGGGTTTCCGGCTAGGGCTTTTTCCTTTTTTATTTTCCCCTTCTTTTTAAGGCAGGGTCTCAAGTCACCTATGAAATCACTGTGTGGCCCAGGATAGGACTTCTGGCCTTCTTGCTTTGTCAACAGCACTAGGACGATAGGTGTGCACCCCTACATCCAGTTATGTGATGCGAGGGATGGAGCCCAGCGCTGTGCGCTTGCTGGGCGAGTCCCTGTCGCCAGCTGGGCTTTCCCAAAGGCCCATTGTTCCCAGAAGCAGGACCGCACACACTGGCCCGAGCAGGGAGGTGGTACTCAAGGCCTCATTCCCTCCCCAAGTGGCTGGGACACTGCCGGGAAGTCTGGGAATCCTAGACGATGGGAAGGGACCAGCGCCAGACAGGAAGGAGTCAAGGCCGGGCCCCAGGTCACTCAGTTTCTTCCTCTTGTTCTCTAAAGGAAGTGTCACGGCTCCCTCCTCTGAGGGCATAAGGCAGCTGACCACCACCTTCAGGGACTGGAAGTTCCTCCTAGCAGCTGGCTTAACTCCTTCTGGTGATGTCCCTTTGACCCACAGAAACCCAGGCCTGTGACAGACATTCTGCTCTCAAGTCTACTTCCAGGAGATGAGCATCAGAGTACGACATACCTCACGCCGGACTCCAAGCCCCATCAGAAACACAGAGTTGCCACCAAGTGCCGCCATGGCTTCCTGCATGTAGCAAGGAGAACCGGCAAGCTGCAGCCGCGTCACAGCAACGGAAGCGCCTCAACACTCAGACACTCACGATCCAAGAGGATGCACCCTGGGCGTGGTGGTACACTCCCGTGACCCTGCGCTTGGGAGGGTGGCTCAGCAGGGGCAGGGTCCCAAGGCCAGTCTTGGCTACATAGCAAGTCTGAGGCCTGTAAGCATGACAGCTCTGACAGAAAGGTATCCTGGCAGCCGGGAGCCAAGGGGCACCTCAAAGTCACACCACACAACAAACCTCACATTTAGATTTATTGGGAGGGAAAAAAACCAGGAGGGTGGCTGCTTCGGGGTGAGAAACGGCAGCAAACTGAGCAGGATGCAGAGCTTGTATAGGGAAAGGGGTGGACTTTGCAAGGTGGAACTTTCCAGAACTTTCCAGGGTGGGGACTTGTGGGATATTTCACGTCCTGAGAGTGGGCTTTTACTCTGTAGGGTGGGGGCAGGGTCCAGCAGTTAGATTTTTCTGTGGGTGGAACCTGGAAGTTAGAGGTCCTGGGGGAGTGGCCCAGCCACTGCTGTAGCTCAGAGGTGGGGGGCAGCTGGGCTACGCGAAACCTTGTCTCAAAAAGCCGAGAGAGTAGCAGCACTCAGGAGGCAGAGGCGGGCAGATCTCTGTGAGTCAAGGCCAGCCTGGTCTACAGAGCGAGTTCCAGGGCAGGCTCCAAAGATACACAGAGAAACTCTGTCTCAAAAAAACCAAAAACCAAAAAAAGAAAAAAAAAGTGGACCGAGGTAAGCAGGGACAGGGCATGAGCTATATGATTCCACTTAAAATTCTATGCAATAGAATTGACCTATGCTGTTAGAAATGGGATGGTGGCTCCCTAGGGTGGTAAGTTCTGGTTACACAGTCCACTCAGTGAAGACACGCAAGTGGGCCTCATTAACAGGCTCTTTCCATGAGTATGTTAAGGATGGAAAATTCCAGAGGGCTCCCTGGTGGAAGCTGTGTGCACTCTCTGGCCCCAGTCCCCCCTCCACATCCCTGGGGGCCCCCATATCATGGATAGGCCCTGCCTCTTCCTCCTCCTGGATTGCTCGTGCGGACTGAGCCCCTTGGAAGGATGCAGCTATGGTCTGCTCTGGGACCAAGGGCGCTGGGGGAGGAAGAGGCAGCAGGGTGGGTGGAAAGGCTGTGCTAAAATAAGCGTGGCCTCTTTGGATGTTTGCAGCGTTGGGGGTGGAATCCTAACAGAGCTTTGTGCATACCGGGCAAGCTCCTTACCCATTCCCCAGCTCCTCGTGGAGTCCCCTGAGCATCCCAGCCCCCCCCCACACACTCCACAACATTGCAAGCAGCCTCCCTCATTACCTCAGGGGACCCTCACTACCACCCTCCGCATGGCCTGTAAAACGTCCTCCACCATTTTCACAGATGAAGGGAGAAGTTCTGAGGGTCAGGGTATCCAGCTGAGATGCTTCCCTTGACACATCCTGGACTGCCCTTCCTCCCTGGGGTCTCCAGAGGAGACTCTCCAGGTCAGCTGGTGTGGCAGGCAGGTGTTACTGAGAGGGAGGGAGGGAGAATGGGATGGATGGACGGACGGATGGACAGACAGACGGACGGATGGACGGATGGACGGACAGACAGGCAGACGGACAGATGGATGGATCTGGACATGCCATCCTCGGTCCTTGGGTCTGACCACGTTGTCCATCCAGAGAGGCCGGCAGCTGCTATCCCAGAGTGGGGAGCCCTGCCTCTGTTCCAATTCACTTCTGGCCGGGAGCCATGCGGGTTGATTCCCACCCCTCTCACCTCTGTGGGAATGTGGGGATTAAGTGTTCTTGGCAGGGAGCACAACTCACACCACAACTCACACTGTCATTTGTAGAATCCCAAATCTGCCTGGGACGGTCACAAAAGACGTGCTTGCCGAGCAAGCGAGTGACGGGGATGACCATGTCTCAGGGTGACTGGGGGGCTGGGCCATGCCAGTTACGACTCTGTCCCGTGGGCCACACTATCCTGGGAGACTTGACACCTCTGTGCCTGTACTGCCACGTCTGAGAAGCGGGAATGCTAATGTGGGTGGAAGCCGGCACCGCGTGAGGGCCACAGGCGCAGGCGCAAACCATCGCCAACTGGCCGGGCCTGTCCTCCAGAAGGACACAGTTTTACCTCAGCTCTGTCAGTTCGCACGCTTTGTTTTACAGCGTGTCAGGAATGCATGTGTCGACCTTATCAGCCTTGGGAAGAGATTTCAAGGGTGATGCCCCCATGGCTGTTAGAACCGCCGCCAACCTGGGTAGTTTTTGTCAACTGGACACAAACTAAAGTCTCCCAGGAAGGAGGAGCCTCCACGACTGCCAATCAGCAGGGAGGGCCCAGCCCACGGTGGGCAGGGCTGTCACCGGCATGTGGGCCTGAATGCCGGGGTCAGCATCCTCCGCTCTCTACTCCAGATTCCTGCCCTCACCTCCCTTCATGATGGACTGCAAGCTGTAAGGTGAAATAAACCCTTTTCTCCTAGATTGCTGTTGGTCACGGCTTTTACCGGAGCAGCACCTCTGAAATGATGTCGGTGGCAGCCTCAGAAAGAAGCACTGTGCTCAAGAGAATTTGCTCCCATGAGCCTCTGTCCCAGATAAATTGGAATAATCATCTTTTTCCCCCCAGCTTTTAAAAATTGCATTTATTTGTTAATTTTTGCGTACTTATTTGGGGGGTGCACATGCCACAGTGCACACGATTAAAGGACAGCTTTTGAGACTCTGCTCTCTCCATCTACTGTGTGAGTCAGGGATCAAACTCGGGTCATCAGGCTTGGCAGCAAGCACCTTCACCCCCTGAGTCATCTCACTGGTCCACTGCTGAGTCTCCCCCAGCAATTCATAGTCGCAGATAATGCACACTGCCTGTCCTGCCTAGCTCCAACCAGACCTCCCACTGTGGCCTAGGGTTGATCTAATCCTCTCTGCCATTAATGAGGAGGGGGCCAGTCCTATTGACCCCTTAGAAGCCATGACTGCTGTGTCCACAGGGAGGGAGCGGCAGGTCTGTCCCAGCTCTGACTTCTCGCCACCTGTGTGTAGTGCGCCTCCTTCAACTCTTCCAGATGCAAAGGTGAGCCGCTTTTCTCTCTGGACATCTGTTCCTGGCACCTGGAGCATACAACCAGGCTCCAGCTGACAGCTCTGGCTTTGGAGCCGTTGGTTCCTTTGGAGCTAGAAGGCATGCTGTAGCCCGGAGCCCGCCAGGAGAGCTGCTTAGCAATGATGGGAAGACAGCAGCCACCCAGGCAGGCAGGAGCACAGGACAGCAGCAGAGGCACTTTTTCTGGGCTCTCTGCCGAGAGTCAGAAGCACCAGGAGAGCGGGAGACCCCCAGTCTGGCCTCTGTCTGTTTCTTAGTCTCCCGGGGCAGTTCCTGTACCTCGGCCTTGCTGTCTGAGTGCTGGGTCCTCAGCTGGCCAGCAGCATGGCCTTCTAGATGACCTAAAGGGAAGAAGCCGCACTCGCCTCCCCTGTGTCTTCTTCTTTTTCCCCTGCCCTGTCTTCCTTTCTTTCTCTCGGGCTCTTTATGCCAGTGGTAACCTGCCTCTCCTCCCAGGCTTCCGCCAATCTTCTCTCCCAGCGGCTGCATTGACCCTCCTAGGGGAAGGGCGCGTGCCAACCAGTTATATACCTGTTTCGACTCTGAATTTTAAGACACATCTCAGTGTGAGGTCAAGCTCATCCTCACAAGATGCCTTAAAAAAAAAGCCAGACATAGTGGCACACACTTTAATCCCAGCACTCGGGAGGCAGAGGCAGGCAGACCTCTGTGAGTTCAAGGCCAGCCTGGTCTACAGAGCGAGTTCCAGGACAGCCAGGGTGAGACCTTGTCTCAAATGCTTGATGCATCAGTGTTTTGCCAGAATGCTATATCTGCACATGTGCACTGCCTGCAGAGGCCACAAGAGGGCATCAGATCCCCCTGGAACTGAAGTTACAGACAGTTGTGAGCGGCCATGTGGGGGCTGGGAATCAAACGGTTCTTGGCAAGAACAGCAGGTGCTTTTAACCTCTGAGCATCACTCCAGCCCCAAGGAAACCTTAATGATGGCCTCATTGCACACAGTGGGCCACCTTCCTATTTCCCCAGGCAAGAAAACTGCAGCTCAGGGGTTAGGTAACTTTGACAAGACCCCAGAGCCAATAACTCCTTATATCCACGTGAGTGCCGCCCTTCCCACGGAGCTCCTTTCAAAACAAGCAGCTCCTTCCGGACAGACTTCAGAGGTGCTGGCCAGCCTTATGTCAGCCTGACACAAGCTAGAGTTATCTTAAAGGAGGGAGCCTCAGTTGAGAAAACACCGGCCTAAGATCCGGTTAAAAGGCATTTTCTTATTTAATGATTGATGGGGAGGGCCCGGCCCATTATGGGTGGGGCCGTACCTGAACTGGTGGTCCTGGGTTCTATAAGAAAGCAGGCTGAGCAAGACAGTGAGCAGTACCCTCCATGGCCTCTGCACCAGCTCCGGCCTCAGGGTTCCTGTCCCGACTTCCTTCGGGGATGGAAGTGAGGAAGTTGTAAGCCAGCTTCCTCCCCAGCTTGCTTTTGGACATGGTGCTTCTTCACCATAGAAACGCTGACTAAGACACCCACCCACCAGAACCAAGCCCATCCACAGACATGAGGGCATTCCCCAGGCACCGGGTGGTATGGAGTGTGAAAGACCCAGAGTCCTGCTCATTCCCTGCCTGATTTCAGCATGCACTGGCAAAAGCATTCTGTGTGCACAGATGCTAAAGGCATCTGTAGGTCCCCGTTCTCACCAACCGTTGCCCAGGCAGAGTGTGGCCAATGGGGGATAGAGGGCTCCCCAGTACCCACCGATGGGCCCTTCTCCTCTGGGCTTGGGACGCGTCTCCTGTGTTTTGCCTGTGGTGCCCTGTCTCTTTGCTGAGACCCTCCAGTGTGGGCAGTCTGCCCTTGCTATACAGATGTGGGGTGGGGCTCAGGGTCACCCCCAGAAAATCAGGAATGTATCTGCAGAAAGGCTCTGGTTTGTTCCTGTTGTGAGTCATCTGACAGGTGGAGGCTAAATCACAGAATTGTCCCCTGCAAAAGTCACCTCCAAGTATGCTTCCAAGCATGGGCAAGCATGGGCCCTCTCGGACTTTGTTTTGGTTTGAAACAAAGACTTGCTATGTAGCTCAGTCTGGCCTGGAACGTGTAATCCTCCTGTCTTGGCTTCCAAGTGCTGGGATTACAGGTCTGTACCACCCACACCTGCCTGGGTCTGTTTTTAATACCCACTCATCCTTTCGGATGCCAGGCTGAAATTCAGAGTCCTTCCTATGGTGGTGCAGAAGTAGCATAGGCCCAGCTGTTCTTTTTCTACCAAAAAGCAAGAAAAGAGTCTGCTATGGCTTGCAGTCTGCAACTACGGCTCACAGTCTATGGCTCTCACAGTCTATAGCCACAATGACTCTCACAGTCTATGGCTCACAGTCTATGGCTCTCACAGTCTATAGCCACAATGACTCTCATAGTCTATGGCTCTCACAGTCTATGGCTCTCACAGTCTATGGCTCACAGTCTATGGCTCTCACAGTCTATAGCCACAATGACTCTCACAGTCTATGGCTCACACAGTCTATGGCTCACAGTCTATGGTTCTCACAGTCTATGGCTCTCACAGTCTATGGCTCTCACAGTCTATGGCTCACAGTCTATGGCTCTCACAGTCTATGGCTCACAGTCTATGGCTCACAGTCTATGGCTCACACAGTCTATGGCTATGGCTCACAGTCTATGGCTCTCACAGTCTATGGCTCTCACAGTCTATGGCTCACAGTCTATGGCTCTCACAGTCTATGGCTCACACAGTCTATGGCTCACACAGTCTATGGCTCACAGTCTATGGCTCTCACAGTCTATGGCTATGGCTCACAGTCTATGGCTCACAGTCTATGGCTCACACAGTCTATGGCTATGGCTCACAGTCTATGGCTCACAGTCTATGGCTCTCACAGTCTATGGCTATGGCTCACAGTCTATGGCTCACAGTCTATGGCTATGGCTCACAGTCTATGGCTCACAGTCTATGGCTCACAGTCTATGGCTATGGCTCACAGTCTATGGCTCACAGTCTATGGCTCACAGTCTATGGCTATGGCTCACAGTCTATGGCTCACAGTCTATGGCTCTCACAGTCTATGGCTCACAGTCTATGGCTATGGCTCACAGTCTATGGCTCTCACAGTCTATGGCTATGGCTCACAGTCTATGGCTCACAGTCTATGGCTCACAGTCTATGGCTATGGCTCACAGTCTATGGCTCACAGTCTATGGCTCACAGTCTATGGCTCACAGTCTATGGCTATGGCTCACAGTCTATGGCTCTCACAGTCTATGGCTATGGCTCACAGTGTGGAAGGTGAGCAGCAGGAGAGTGAGGCAGTTGGTCACAACTGTTGTCAGGAAGCAGAGATGAACGCTGGTGCTGAGCTGGCTTCCTCTTTAAAAGAGATTTAATTGTATTGTTTCTAAATTATGTGTGTGAGCACAGATATCCCCAGAGGGCAGAGGTGTGGGCCCTCACGGGGCTGGAGGTTCAGGCTGTTTCTAAGTTGCCCAACACGGGTGCTGGGAACTGAACCCCGGTCCTCTGTAAGAGCAGTGTGTGCTCATAACCACTGAACTATCCCTTTAGCCCCTGCTCTCACCTTTTTGTTCAGTCCAAGACCCCAGCATACAGAACGGTGTTGCCCACAGTTAGGGTAGCTCTTCCCTTCCCAATTAACCCTTCCTGAGACATCCTCTTCCTACACATGATCACGGGTGTGTTTCCGTGGTGATTTTAAATTCCATCAGGCTGATCACCAGACGGGAGTGACGACACACACCTTTAGCCCCAGCATTGGAGAGGTGTAGGCCAGTGAAGTCTTGACTCACAAGCGCCCTCCCCCATGCCTCCTCGAACCCCACAGACTCCTCGCACAGGCTGGTCTTGCTCTCTTGGGACTTCTGCAACTTGACTGATGCGATTCTTGGAAAAGGGAGACAAACAAACTCAAAGGAAGCTGTGCATGGCCCAAGGGTAAAAGCATTTACTGGAAAATCCTGAAACTGTTCTGTATTAGATTTTCCCCCTCCTATTAGATTTTTCTCAATCTCTTAAAATAAATTGAGTCAAGCATAAAAACACTTTCAGGAATTCATGCCTAATAGAAGAGGTTCTAGCAGGAAGTTAAAAAAAATAACAAAAAACCTCTCAAACCAACCAACCAACAAAATAACTAATTCAGGTCACTGGGGAAAGGTTTTCAGTCTTTGAATGAGACAGCTCTTATTCTATGACCCTGGACATCAACTTCCCTGAGCCTGAGTCTACTAACTATCCACAGGGGTGACAGAGCGTGGGACCTAGCATGAGTGAGGTCCTAAGGTGGATCCCTATACTACAGAAGTAAAAGGGGGAGATGGAGAAGGAAGAGGAGGGGGTGCTTAGCCAGACTGTATGGCTCTCATCTAATCACAACAGCCAAGGAAAACAATTCATTGAGCCCAAGGATACAAGGCTACCTACCTGGGCAATGCAATAAGACCCACACCCAATTTTCTAAAAATTTGGTCTTTGAATTATCAAGAAGATCAACAAATCTGTAAAGTTCATGGAACCTACTTAGGAAATAGCAGCTTGCATTACGGTCCCTAGTGCCTAAGGGACAAGCTATCCCCAGCTCTCCTCAGCCAGGAGATGGAGCCTACATCTCCAGGAGTCGACTGGATGAAAGACCTTGGGCAAACTGGGCTCTAAAGACTTGGTTTCTCCTGTGAGCAGCAAAGCCCCTCACAGACATCACAAAGAGATGGCACCCATGACGTGTGTGGCAGAGTGCCTGGGTTAGCAAATCCCCAGTAAGTAACGGTTTCTCAGTCCACAGTGATGATGATTCCAGAACTCTCCTCACAGGCTCTGGCACCATTAGATCTGTGTATCTAGAGCCCACTATCTACCCCGGGCCTGAAAAAAGCCCTGCCTTGGCATGGACGGAGCAATTCCCAAACACTGCTGAATCACCTTTCCTACCCGGGCCTTGATACAGCCTTGGAGGCAGGGCCATGGCTCCCTCAGCAGGAAATCCAATGACTCTGGTGACTTGTCTCTACTGAGTGGTTCAGGAAGAGCAAGAGCTCTTTCTTGCCTCCTCATAGCCCATAAGTGTGCGAAAGGGCAGTAAAATGGCTTAGTGGGTTAGGGCATTCACTGCCTTACCTGATGACCTGAGTTTGACACCCAGGGCCAACATGGTGGAAAGAGAAAGCCACCTCCCCCACAGGATTCCCCCTGAACTACACATACATGCCACACCCACACCCACACCCAAATATATTTAATCTGCAAGAAGGCTAGCTATGGAGCTCACTGGCTTAGCACTTGTCTAGCAAACGATAATTTAAAAACATCTGTAAGCCACTGGTCCAAATCAGAGGAAACTAGCTGCCTATATATTTACTCATCTGTTAGGTAAATATTTGTTTAGCACCAAGATCAGCACCTGGATGGTGCCAGGCATTATGTGGGTCTACAATGGCACAGCCTTTGTCCTGGGGCCTGAAGCCACCGTCCCCCTACTAAGATGAGTAGTGACCTGTGATGTCAACAACCAAGGTTCCGGTCACCAGTTTACTCTGAGCTCCAGGGATTTCTAGAGGATTCTGAGGTCACCTTTGAAGGTGTCTACCGTGGATTCCCTCCTGCTCAAGCGTGCCCCCAATCTCCTGAGCTGCACTATTTTCCAGATGAGGGAATGGGGAAGGGAAGTAATACATCCAGAGCAACTCGTGCAACTCAGCATGTGGTACAGAAGCTGGCTTCCATCCAGGCATCCAACAAACCTCCCCAAGACAGTGATGAAAACCACAGGAGTCACACGAGGGGCTGGGACTGTCCTCAGCCGACTTCCCAAACATGCTCAGCTGTGTCTGAAAACAGCCACGTCGCTCTGTTTCCCCCGTCCCGAATGAAAGGACAGCTCTAGGCTCTCGGATGGAGGTACAGGCCACTGCAAAAGCAAGCTTCACCTTGAGTGGACCGTGGCCAAGGCGGGTGGGGCACTGCACTGCGAGGACCGTCAGTCCATGCAAGAAGAGCACAGCCTAGACACTCTCCAGTCACCAACCACAGCACAGCTGGGCCTACAGAACCATCTAGAACAGAAACCCAGCTCCATCTCATTGCTTCTGAGACCTCAAGCTCTTAGTGGGTACCATTGCCCCCTTTGTAGTCACCCCTTCTGCCCCCAGCTTCAGGCTTCTGTCCCTCCAGATGTCCACCCTTGAACACATTTCTTCCTCTGCTGGGCAGTGTTGGGGTTGTCTTCTCTGGTTGTGGCTTCCCAGCCTTCAGGGTAGAAAGGCCACAGGCAGCTGTCATCATGGAAGGGAACACTCAACTTGAGATAGCTTTTAGTGTTGTTGGCTAGGAGCTTCCTGCCCTCCACCTTCGCGGTGAGGTTTCAATCCCTGGCCCCCCTGGAGTTGGCTGGGTAAGGCCATGTGGCTAATATGACCGATAGGGTGGGAGCGGGCCCAACCACTTGACTGCTCACACAGAGGGGAACAGGCCCAGAGCGCGTCTGCCTACACTCAGCCCTTACAAGGTTTTCCCCCAGCCGAGGAGAAACTTGCTTCTCTCAGAACTTCCCCAGTCTTGGGCTGGGCCTCTCTTCAGCATCTGTTACTTCTTCCCTCAGAGACTGCCGTGCCTGTCTGTCTCCTCCCCACTTCAGGTCGTGAACGTCCTAGCACCAAGGATCTGTAGTTCGTATAATCACACTGATTTGGGTCCTAATAACAGACTCTAAATCTGCCAGGCAGGGTCCTGAGCATGTGACTCTCACTTCCTTCTTGTTTTCTGTGAGGTGCTGAGAGGTTACCCTGAGGAACCAGAATCCCTCTGTTGGGTGTGCCTCAACTCCTCTCTGGGCCTGCTGCCTTTACATGGAAAAGCAGTCTCAGAAGACGCCTGGCAGCTTTCTCAGGTGCTCAGGGAGCCCAAGGCACCCGGAGGGCTCTGTCCTCTTCCTGTCATAGAACCCGCGTCTCTGGCTCCAGTCACAGAACCCGAGTCTCTGGCTCCAGTCACAGAACCCATGTCTCTGGCTCCAGTCACAGAACCCGCGTCTCTGGCTCCAGTCACAGAACCCGCGTCTCTGGCTGCTCCAGGGTTCCTGATTCTTCTCTTGGGCCACATCTCTACACAAGAGTGGGGAGTGGTGCCAGCGAGGGGCTCAGGGTTTGGCAAAGGCACTTGCTGTCACTGTCAGCCCGAGGTCTATGCCTGGGCCCACATGGTGGGAGGAGAGCCCCAAGTTGTCCTCCCATCTCCAGACACATATGTACCATGGCGCCTGCATTTTACACACACACACACACACACACACACACACACACACACACACACACGCACGAGTTAAACGTTTTCCCTGCCATGGAATCACAGAACAATTACAACTAGGTTTTACAAGTAAAAAGACTCACATACACACAAGTAAATAAACCCAACTTTTTTTTAAAAAGTTGTTTTTGAGACAGGTCTCACTGTGTAGCCCCGGATGGCCTGGAACTCACTATGTAGAGCAGGGTGACCTTAAACTCACAGATTCCCTCTGCCTCCTGAGCACTGGGACCAAAGGGTTGTGCCACAGCACTGGGCCCAAAAGCAACTGCACCAAGAGCAGGGGCTCCGACTCTAACCACGCAATGCCAGGCTGACCTTGAACTTCAGCGGCCGACTCCATTTGTAACGCTTGCCGTAATTAACACACCCACGTTTCCCCAGTGAAAAACAAACCTCAACTCTCAGCGTTTCCCCAGTGAAAAACAAACCTCAACTCTCAGCGTCCAGTGAGCTCCCTGGTAAAGCACCAGTTGCTGGTCCAAAGATGGGTAGCTACCTCACTGGCAGAGCCCATCTCGGAGTAGCCGTCCTTGCAGACAGGGAGGACAATTTATGCCTCGGCACCCGTGTGCTGGCCTGCCTCTGGTGGCACCCACATGCTAACTGTCCCACGTACTTTACACTGAACTTATATAAACTGCAGGTGCCCAAACAGAAGTACTGAACGTCAGGCCAACAGCATCCTGTGGACATTGGGAAATCTCTGGCTGGGACCAGCTGCCCTGAGATAATCCCAGAAGTGTGTTCCTCAGTCTCAGCAGATTAGACAGCCAGTACTGACAGCTGAGACCCAAGACCCTCAGGGACCTGAGGGACCTCATGGCCTTCCACACCTGCCTATCTGGGCTATCCTGTCCTCCAAATACTGGAACTGTGCTCGGATCCTGTTCCAGTCAACAAACAATTATAAAGTACCTACTGTGTGCCTGGCCCTATGGGAGATGCAGACATTGGACAAACCCCTCATGTCTTCCCCTAAAACGCTAACATTGTAATCAGACAGTGAGGCCTGGAAACAGAAGAAACTGAAAGGAAGTGGGTGACGGGAGAAGCTTTGAGGCCACAAAGGAGTGAGTCTCCCTCCCCCGCCTGCAGAGGATGGCCAATGCTTTCACTCGGCCTCTGCGTTCGCACGCTCTACAGTGAGAACGTGTGACTTTCGTAACCAGACAAAGACGCACTTAAGTTAGGTGGTTCTCCAATACTCAAAAAAAAATAAATTAAAAACGACAGCACTGTTGACTTTGCATAAACGTGAGCCATAATTTCTGTTGTTCATTTGCAAAAGGAGTCAAGTTCAAGGACGTCACACCATCCACTGTCCACGCTGCTCTACCAACAGCGGCAGACAACGCGCTCCTCGTTTCTAAGAACTCCAGTTCTCATCCATGTTTTAAGTAAATTTCACACAAAAATGGAACCGAAATAAATCTTCTAACGAGCCATGCCAGAAGCTGTCTGGCTTGGAAAGTTCAACGACAAACCCAAGAGAAGAGGGGAAGCACTAGGAGCTGGTGGGGACATAACTCACGGCCACTTCCAGAAGTGTCTTTGTCATAACCTTCCGTCCCTTCTGCTTCTGCAAAGGCCCTTGTGTGGGGTGGGACCTCAGGATCCAGAGCAAGCCTCCACCCCTTCCAGCTGGCTCCACTCCACACACACTCTGAGCAAATGTTTAAAGAGTACTGACTTGAAGGACAGCCAGCATGTCTGCTTGCCAGGGTGGCCTTGGTTCCCAACCACAGGGGTCCAACTCTCCTGCTTCCTCCATGACCTGCTCTAGGGTGGCTCAAGGACAGACGACAGAAAAATGAGGAAGGATTTGGGGTGCCACACTCACCTCCCCACTATGTCACGTGGCAGCGTCCCTGAGCTCCAATGAGAAGGGCGCCCCTCTGCAGGGTCGCTGTGGGGTTAAACCCAGTGGCACTCCTTGGAAACAGTCTTCACGGGTGACCGGGGGAAAGGAAATCTGCCAGGATATACTCGGCAACCAGTAACAGGCTATAGGGATACAGAAAGTAAGGCAAGAGTACAGAGACGAGACCCACATACACACTCCTGAGACTTGGCTCAAGGCGAGGGGCCTGCTGTCCGGTCCAGATCATGTACTGACTTGATAGCAACCTTCATGGAGGCCCTCTGTCCAATCAGCCAATTCATGGAGGCTCAAGTACATTAATGCACTTGCTCAAGGCCAGTTAAGAGACAGCCAGTCTTAGGGACTCCTAACATCGTGCGTGCGTGCGTGCGTGCGTGCGTGCGTGCGTGCGTGCGTGCGTGCGTGCGTGCGTGCGTGCGTGCGTGTGTGTGTGTGTGTGTGTGTGTGTGTTGCAGTGCAGGACACCACCTTGCATGGGCTCTACAGGCTTTGGGGTTTTCTCACCCTACTTAGGCGTGAGGAAGGAGCAGCATTTTGCAGTACCACAGTCCTAGGCGCGCCTCTTCAGCTATGTGATTACCTCCTGCTTTAAATCAAAGTGAGAGAAGCCAGGAGAGTCCCAAAGCTGACCCTGACTGGGCGAGTGTTTGGACACGTGTAATTGATTGTTTGATTAATGTTCACCCCCACAGGTAGATATATACCGCTCCTCAGTCAGCAGCCAGCAGAGGAGGCTTCTGGGGTCTGCTGTGTGTTGATCTGGAAACAATCTGTTCTCTCCATTCACCATGAACGTCTCCTCCTCTCCTCGACTCGTCAGCTATGGGATGCCGAGAGGTGGGCTACTCTGATGGCTTTATACTCTGACACACACTGGTAATTCATGACTCTGGGCAAACCAGGGGAGCCAGGGCGGGTTCCCACACGCTTTAGACCTCAGTTTTTCTCAGTTTCCCTATCTATGAAAGGAAAGTTCAGCTCATCTTAGGTTCTTTCCACCTCCAACTGGTACAGTTTTGGTGAGGAGGCTCCACCCACCCCCTTGCCCTTCATCAAGGTTCCATTTGGGTCCCAGGCAAGCAGGAAGTGTGACCTGAGCAAACAGTTTATGGCTGGCACAGCTTCTTGACGGTGGAGCAGAGAGTTTGTGAACTACCTCTCTGCCCCAGCCACGTGACTGAGTCCTTTAGAGTGGAGAGTGCCTCTGTCTGGAGGGAGCTGTGCCTCACTCTAGGGCATGGGAGGTGAGGGACACTCATGCTGTTTCTCTGACTTTCAGAAGGAGTGTCTGCAGCTGTGCTGGGCCTCTGCTTCTCCCCTGCAGACTGCAGAGCCTCCATTCCAGAAGCTTCTGGACTTACAAGGGTTGACTTAAGACTTTCAACTTTCTGGCCAGGCGACAGTGGCACATGCCCTTAATCCCAGCACTTGTGAGGCAAAGGCAGGCGGATCTCTGAGTTCAAGGCCAGCCTGGTCTACAGAACAAGTTCCAGGACTGTCAGTGAGTTACACAGGCAAATCCTGTCTTGAAGAAGAAAAGGAAAAAGGAAAAAAAAACCTTTCAACTTTCTGATGGTAGAGATGTCATCTGTGTGCTGTTGCATTTTGGATTTTGATCATTTCTAGGTTAATAATATGAGGCAAGATACTCCTGCCATGACACTGGGCAGTGGTACAACCCCAGTTCCAACGCAAAAATCCAAGACCTTGCACATACTCCACTAATCTAGGACGTTCCTCCAGCTAGGCGCACTCACTGAAATTGTAACTTGTGATGTTTTGGAGTCCCTGTGGATTTGTCCCAGCACAGCCAGTGTAAGTCAGGCATAGCGGCATCTGCTGCCCCAGTGGGTGAGAAAGACGTCTGTGGAGTCTCCCAGGGCAGCAGCCCTCACCATGTGGTTTACAGGGCCCCGACAGTCCAGTCATTTTACCTCCATGACCAAAATACCGGTCCCCTGAGTACTTGAGGGCTGAGGAGAACTGTGCCAAAGGCGGGGTTGCGAATGAGGAGTAGCAGTGTATTCCCACTCTTGGGACACCCCACTGGGTCCCAGCAGGCTCCGTGTTCAAGTCAGGGTTGTGTGTCCCTACGTGGCTGGAGCCAGGCACCCAGGCTAGTCACCCTTCCCCTGACCCTGACACATCCTACAAAGGAACAGCCACACACTCTCGGCTTGCTCTGGGGAAGGTGCTCTCAGCACTGTTCAGAGGGTCAGCTCCCTCTAAGTGCAGCTCAGAGAGCCAGGACTCACCATGGGCACCAGAGGGGAGCCATTTTGAACTCAGTATGCAATCACCACTGGTAAAGAGAGGAAAGTGGACAGTCCTGAGAACCAGCTCCTTGGAGTCACAGGTGTTACACACAGTTCAAAGAGCCCATGGAAAGTTGCAGTGCCGCCCGCCAAGTACTCCCCACTACGCTGCAGGGCCGTTCTTCCGATGTTCACGCTCCTAAAACGAAGCAAAACCTCGTCTCCCTGATTAGCAGCTATCAGACTCTTGCTGCCCTGGCTGCTGGGAGCAAAATGAGTGTCATCCCATTAACCAGCCAGACTACCCAGATGCCAGGAGCACGCGGCTGCAGCTGACTAACGGTTCCTGGAAGGACAGCCTCAGCCAGGGATGTTGAAGCAGCCTGTACCTGACCTTTTGCAAGCACAATCCTTGATGAACTCTAGATAACCCTGGACGGCCAGATGTGAAGCATGTCCCACGGTGATTTAGCATATGGCTTCTTAAACTGTGGCTTTCAGCTCCGTGTATTGGTAAGTTACAAAACGAATGAGCCACAAACACTTTGTGACAATGAAAGGCTAGGAGCACGAAGTGACCAAAACCCAATTTAAAACCAAACATGCAGCGAACCTCACCTATGTTGTGTCTTCTCTCTGGCCTGTTCTGAACACACAACATGCAGTGGTCATGGCCCCGCTTCTTGCCCTACTCACCCCTGGCTACTGCTCAGCCATCAAAGCCTGGAGTAAACAAGAGCCAGAAATCACCATCAAAGAGCTGTTCTTGGTGGGCCCTCCGCTGGTGGCTGGCGACAGTCAGGCGTAGAGGCATTTCACAGCTGAAGGAGACCCTGAGGTCAGCCCCCAACCCCTTGTCTTTTACACATAAACTGGGGCTCAGGGAAAGAGGCACCTCGCAGCGCACTCGGCAAGGGTGGGAAGTCTAGAAGGCTCCTTGCCCTACATCCATTCCATCAGTCAAGCCACGAGTTCCTGGGGTGCAGGCAGGGCCGGGCTAAGCGTGGGCCTCCGTGGGGAGGCCAGCAGGCAAGCTGCCTGTTCTGGGGCACTCGCACGCCACTGGGCAAGAGCTAGCTTCCTAACTGCAACTATAATTGAGACATTCAGCTTTACTTCCTGCTTTCCAAGGTTTCAATACAGAGTTGCTGGCCTCCGGGGACACAGCCATCACGAGCTTTGGGGACACGGTAGTACTTAATGTCAGAAAAGAGTGCTGCGTACCTCATGACCAGGAAGCAAAGGAAGAAAGAAAAGAGGCAGAGGGGGGAGGAGGAGGAGGAGGATGAGGAGGAGGGGGAGGAGGAGGAGGAGGAGGAGGAGGAGGAGGAGGAGGAGGAGGAGGAAGAGGAGGAGAAGCCGGTCCTGACAGCATCCATGTATGATCCCAGCAAGGAGGGAATGGAGTCAGTAGATTAATACCAGCCTTGGATACCTAAGAAGAAAAGTCTGGAGAGACAGCTCAGGGCTTGAAAGCATTTGCTGCTCCTGTCAAATTTTGTTCCCAGTACCTACACAACCACCTGTAACTCCAGCTCCAGGGGATCTGATGTCCTTTTCGGTCCCTCACACACATGCCCACACGCACACAACCAAACGTCTTTCCATCTAAACCAGAGGAGGACAGATAAAGGGGTCTAGGAACCCACTGTGGCTCCATGTGCTTCCTGGGACCTAAGGCCTCTGTCTGGGCCCCACTTCTTAAAGAGCCCCCCTCCAGATAGTGCCGCTGCGAAGCAGGGCCTTTAACATGGGCTTTAGGGCAGTGGCTCTCATTGGCCAGCGCTGCCACCCTCTAAGACAGTTCCTCATGCTGCGGTGACCCCCAACCATAAAGTTACTTTCATTGCTACTTGGTGACTGCCATTTTGCTACTGTTATGAATTGTAACATAAACATCTGTGTTTTCCGATGGTCTAGGTGACTCCTATGAAACGTCATTCAACCCCACCTCTGAAGGAAAGGGGCTGTGACCCACGAGTAGAGACCGATTGCTTTAAAGGTTGCTTAGGAGCCACCCTAAATCAATAAATGAGGGGATAAAGAGAGGAAGCACAGGTTTCAAGAAGGGTTATAGAGCAAGTGAAAGGGGGAGGGTGTGTGTGTGCGCGCGCGCATGTGTGTGCGTGCGCGCGCATGTGTGTGCGTGTGCGCGTTCATGCATTTAGACAGGGCCCCTGTAGCCCAGGCTGGCCTCTAATTTAATGGTAGTGAGGATGGATTTGGACTCCTGATCTTCCCATGTGTATTCACCACCTCAGCTACCACTCCAGGCTCAAACAGAAGATTTGGACAAAGTGACTCAGGATGAAGGGGGGGGGGTCTGACCCAGGAGCTCTCTCAACACAGACACTGCAGTTAGAGGATGCCCCAGACAGATGGCCCCACCCCAAGCAATCAGCCGCAAACACATATACTGAATGGAGGGGATAGATTGCTTTCATAAGTGTGTACATAAGTGTGTGAGAACAATAATTAAAGGTAAGAGGCCATGAAAAATCAATTGTATGCTTACAAGCGCTACAAGTCAATGAGTCATACTAAGAGGGAGGGTGGAAACACCCGCCCTTTCTGATCATTGTGCGAGCTGTCCTCTGGGTTTGCTTCTATGACTGAATGTAGGCAGAGTGGAAAAGACCACACCACCGCGGGCTCCCCTGCACCCTTCCTCCTTTCCTCCGAGGTAACTGGAAATGGCCAGGGTGGAAATATTTACACTGGAAACTGGCAAACACCACATGGCAAGGTGTTTGGAAGAACCGGTCACCAAATATCTGCTAACTCCACAGTCCTCCAAGTCGCCAACAACTGTGAAGGCTGTGTTTTCCTGTGGACCCCCCCACCCCACGGAAGGCTGCAGCCCGTCCTCAATGTGTGGACACTTAGGGTGGCGTGGGAGATCTGTGTGTTTAAGAGAATATGGTTCTTTTTTATGGGCGTGGTGGCTCACACCTTTAATCCCTGCACTCAGGAGCAGGCATAGACAGATCTCTGAGTTCAAAGCCAGCATGTTCTACATAGTGAGTCCCAGGCTAGCCAGGGCTACACAGTGAAATCTCATCTCAAAGGGGACAGCTATGCAGCTCCTGCCTCCACCTCCCAACTGCTTAGAGAGCAGACCATGCACCATGCTCGCCCCATTTATGCTGTGCTGGCAGCAAAACTCACGTCTTTGTGCATGCTGGGCAAGTACTCTACCAACTGAGCTACATCCAGGCCCTTTTTCCTTTTGATAAATTAACCACCCACGTTCAGAGGTTGGGTATGTAGTAACTCAATGGCAGAGTGTTACCCAGCAAGCGTAAAGCCCTGTATTCATTCTTCAGCACTAGGTCCTGGTTTGTAGGTAACCAGAGAGGTTACAACTGACAGGAGCCTCACACAGACTCTTAGCACAAGGCAGCACAAAACTCTAGTTCCTCTAGTCAGCAGCTCTCAATCTACAGATTGTGATGCTGATCAAGTCCCTGGGCTCTGTCCAGGGCTGACTGGCTCTGTCCAGGGCTGACTGGCTCTGTCCAGGGCTGACTGGCTCTGTCCAGGGCTGACTGGCTCTGTCCAGGCCTGACTGGCTCTGTCCAGGCCTGACCGGCTCTGTCCAGGGCTGACCGGTTCTGTCCAGGCCTGACTGGTTCTGTAGCAGCACATATTCTTACGGGCATTCCTTGTCTGCCCTGGGGTACTGGTGTCTCCCTTGGGTCTCTATACCCACCATCTGTGACCGATCGATACACCTTCTGGGGGGACTTGGTGTTTAGACTCAGAGCACCTCTGTGGTGATTGTTATTCAGGATGGCATTAAAGATGGCATCCCAAGTCCTCAGTCCAATTTGTATCTAGAAATATCATTTTCCCTTCCTTTGTATGGTACCGGCTAACACACAAGCCAGATTCTTAAGGATCTACAGACACACATCAGCAACCCTTGGGAGTCAAGTCACTAATTTTGTGAGTGGCGTGGCTTCTCCCAGACTGATGGCAGACAAGTTCCTCCTAGGGACAGCTGGCCTGCCCCATATGCACTCATGGCCTTCTGAAAGCAGGAACAAGGCAGACGGCTGCTCCCTGGGTGTGGCTAACACCAAGTCACCCCTCTGGGCAGCTGAGTAGGTACCACACTTGCTCCCGGCTCTGGCTTCCTGTTTGTCTCCAGCCAGCAGTGCTCTCCCTCAGCATTCTGGAGCAGCTGCAGGGAGGACAGGATGGCTGGTTCTCACTGAGGGCTCCTCTGCCTCAGAGACTTCCCTCTTCACTCAGCGCAAAGGTCACATTTGCAGGGAAGCCTTCCTTGTTCAGCTCAGCCAGGATAGAGGCTCTCCGTGTGCACAAGTGGTGTGCGTAAGCTCGGATGTCTAACCATGTCTCTCCACAGGCAGGTATGAGAGTCAGTAAGTGCTCAACCCTGAGTGACCCAGGGCAGTTGTTCGAGTGTTACACAGCTGGCAGAACCACAGTGAGTCCCCAAGCAGCTGCATCAGAAAGTCACTCCCTGATGTCCAAGCTGTCAAGAGAGCACTGGTGACTTGGGATCCCTCTGGGAATAACAGGCACTTCCTCTCTTTGGGTTTCGCTTTGAGAATTCATTTCCTGTGGGTTTGGACTCTTTCCTTTTTTTTTTTTTAGCTGTGCATTTTCAGGCAGGTTATCTGATCAACCTGTGCCCTATGCTGTTTGACTGTCAGGGAAACTGAGGCTCATACACCACCACAGCCAGTAGCACTAAAACTAGGTGGGGCATGGCCACCTCACTTTCAGCCCACAACCCTTCCAGCAGCCTGGCCTGCAGAGGAGCCCAGACCAATGCATTGAAATCAGTGGTTCTCAACCTTCCTAACGCCGATGGCCCCAACCATAAAATCATAACTGTAATTTTACTGCTGTTATGAATTGCAATGTAAAAATCTGTGTTTTCCACTGGTCTTAGGCAACCTCTGTGAAAAGGGTCATTCTATGCCCTGCCGATAAGGGGACCACAGACACCAATGAAACAAGCAGTCCTGTTAACAGCAAGCCCAAGGGTTGGGGGTCGGGGCTGTGGCTGAGTTGGTAGAGTGTTTACCCAACATCCAGAAGGGCCTGGGTTTGGTTCCCAGCACCTCATACACTGGGTGTGGTGGCCGTAATCAGGCAAGATCTCTCTCTCTCTCTCTCTCTCTCTCTCTCTCTCTCTCTCTCTCTCTCTCTCTCTCTCTCTCTCTCTCTCTGCACCTCAGGCAAGAGCCTTCTTCAATTCCCTATGACCCAGCAGCTGCCTCCAGAATGCTCCCCCCCCCCAGCTCCCAGGGGCTCCTAGCCACGCTGTCTGTCAGAATCCAAAATCTGGCTTGAACAGCTCAACTCTCCTGCTTCATTCTATTCCTGGTCAAGCCTCAGTTTGCCTATGGGCAAGAGGAAGAAATAATTCCTAGTCTGCTGTCCTCCCAGGGTCCACTGTGTAGACAATCCTGGTCATATCAACTCTGTGACGCCTTCCCGATGTCCCCCTCATCAGGCGAGTTCATTCTTCCAGGGTCTGTCTCCCTCCCCAGCCTGTAAGAAGTGCCAGGCCCTCCCTTCCCTCTGCTTCCATCTCTCTGCCCACATGCTCCTCCTCCATCCACAGGAAATGCCCACAGCCTCTCTCAATTTCACCTCCCAAAGCTCTGCGGTCTTCACGTGGAGACTGGGGCCTAAGGTAAGACCAGCCCTGGCTGGAGAGCTACACTATCCATTTTTACTTCCTCTTTTTAGATCCAGAAGGATTCTCAAAAATAATTCTGGGTTAAGTATACTAAATGGTGACCCTTCTGCCTGCATTCTGGCCTAAATCTCAACTACTCTTTCACTTTCCAAATGCCTGCTCTCAGGAGGGAAGGCACTGTTCCCAGTAGCCCATCTATGGAGCAGGACTCGGTATGAGAGCCATTAAGGAATGAAGTATGGGACTGGAGAGATGCTTCTGTGGTTAGGAGCACTTGTTCTTCTGAAGGGCTGGGCTTGTTCCCTGCACTCACATGGTGGCTCACAGCCATCTGTAACTCCAGTTCCAAGGGATTCAATGCCCTTCAGACCTCTGCAGACACCAGGCAGACATACACAGTACACATGCACACATGTAGGCAAAACACTTATACTCACAGTCTGGAAGAAAGAAAGAAAGAAAGAAAGAAAGAAAGAAAGAAAGAAAGAAAGAAAGAAAGAAAGAAAGAAAGAAAGAAAGAAAGGAGGAATGGAGGAGAGAGAGAGAGAGAGAGAAAGAGAGAGAGAGAGAGAGAGAGAGAGAGAGAGAGAGAGAGAGAGAGAGAGAGAACTCTGGGGTCTATAAAGTCTACCATGAACTCTCTGGCACCATCAGTTCACAGATTAGGAGGGAAGAAATAATGGCACCTGGCAGACATGCAGCTGAGGTTCACCCTACAGAACGCCCAGGGAGCTGGTGGAGAGGGAAATAATGCCTAACTCACCTAGGACACGACAAAGAGACTGACTTCCAAAAGAGGGCAAGGGCTCAACTGGGTCTTGAAGGATGAGTAGGAGTTTGTAGAAGCTAGACTTGGGAGGGAGTAGGAGGGGCATTCTAAGTATGGATAAGAGGGCCCCAGGAATTGCAGTAATCTCTGAGGCTGGAGTAGAGATTGAGGTGTGAGGGGGTGAGGTCAAGGCCAAGGCACCCTGCATGTCACATAAAGGAACATGTGCTTGGAAAGATCAGCTTTCTATCTGGTGAGAGGGCTTTCACCGCAGTGATGTCCCAGGTGATGCTGTTTCTTGGTCCCTAAGTAGCCACAGGGGAAAATAGTACATAAAAAATCCTGTAGGTTTCAGGTAGCCATTGGGGCCTTGAAATGTACCTTTCATAAATATTAAAGAAAGTATGTTATTAACAAACATATATGGTCAATTAGATGATTACTTTAAAGTACTGGTTCCCTGAAAATAAGCAAGGCCATAGATATACACACAGTTGACTTTTTACTTGGTCGAATGACTGGTTGTGACTACTAAAAACTAAGTGGAAGTGAAAATGTTCTCATGCAGAGAGGATACTCAGACATCTACAGAGAGGATGCTCAGACATCTACAGAGAGGATACTCAGACATCTACAGAGAGGATGCTCAGACATCTACAGAGAGGATACTCAGACATCTACAGAGAGGATTCTCAGACATCTACAGAGAGTATGCTCAGATATCTACAGGGAGGATGCTCAGACATATACAGGGAGGGTGCTCAGACATCTACACAGAGGATGCTCAGACATCTACAGAGGATTCTTAGACATCTACAAGGAGGATGCTCAGACATAAACAGAGAGGATACTCAGACATCCACAGAGAGGATGCCCAAACATCTAAAGAGAATTATTTCTCTATTGTTCCATTTCTTAAAATGAAAACAATGTACATCAGACAGAAGCAGTTTCCTCAACCTAGGTCTCAGAATAAGAGGACACTTAGAATAAACCTTCTGGTTTACTGACAACTACAGAGAGTCATGGTTGTAGACAATTTTTAAGACGGTATTATAAAGAACAAACACTGACAACCCAAGTAATACAGGAACAGGACATAATACCTGCTAATCTTCCAAAACACGAATAGCCCTACCTTAAAAAATTAACAGACAAACCTGTATGGGTTTATCAATGGCCTGTAACAACAGAGAAATTGCAGGCTTTAGAAGAACTGGTACAGGAGTAACTAAATGCTCAGCATATTGAGAAATCAACTAGCCCTTGGAATTCTCCTATATTTGTTATCAGAAAGAAATCAGGAAAATGGAGAATAATAACAGATTTAAGAGCTGTTAATAAGGTGATACAGCCAATGGGCTCTCTACAGTCTGGAATTCCTTTGCCTTCTCTATTGGCTAAAGGATAGCCTCTCATAGTTATTGAATTAAACGATTGTGTTTTTAGTATACCATTACAAGAAAAAGAAAATTTGCCTTCACAATGCCTACTCACAATAAATCTCAGCCTGCTAAGAGAAATCAATGGAAGGTTCTCCCACAGGGAATGTCAAATAGCCTCACCCTATGTCAACATTCTGTAAGGCAGTCACTGGAAATAATACGTAAGCAATCTCCTCAGTCTATAGTTTACCATTACGTGGGCATTTTATTATCTGATTCAAATGTAGATAATTTAAAAAGTATGTTTGAAGAAGTAAAGAAAATTTTGCCTTGTTAGGAATTACAAATTGCTCCTGAAAAAAATGCAAAGAGGAGAGTCTATTAATTACTTAGGGTATAAAATAGGTTTACAAAAAATTAGACCCACAAAAGGTGCAAATTAGGAAAGATGGATTGCAGACTCTTAATGATTTTCAAAGATTACTATGAGATCTCTATGGCACATCATTGAGATAAAACTGATCAATTTAAGCAAAACCTTAGATGGTGACAAGGACTTAAATAGCCCGAGGAAATTAACAGCTGAAGCTAAGAGAGAACTGCTTTTGGTGGGAGAGGAACTACAGCTTGCACATGTGGGTTGTGTGAATCCAAAGCGTAAGTGCACTCTAGTCATGCTACCCTCCAAGCACCCCCTACAGGAATTTCAACGCAGAGGGAAAACATTATCATAGAATGGATCTCTTTTTTTCTCTTAAAAACATTCTAATAAAATTAACAAATAAATATTCTAAATCATATGGACTACAAGGGCAGAGGCCAGAGAGAGTCTCCTCCAGGAAGAAGGACCCTGGTGTGGAGCTGATGCTGCTGACCTGGTGAGGAGCACACGATGGTGGAAGTAGAATTGTAACGAGCATTCTTCCCGCCAACCTGGTCCCTGAGCCGCATCAGTCCCAAATGAACACGTAGGACACTATATTAATTTTGAAGCTGTTGACCATTTGCTATGGTTTCTCCATGGCTAGCTCTGACTTAATTATTAACCCATAATTAGTAATCTGTATATTTTTACAAGGACTTATCTTACCGAGGATGCAGCCTCATGCGTCCTCTCTTTCTGAAATCACATGGTGACTCTCTCTCTTTACTACATTTCCCAGAATTCTCCTTGACTCCTAGTTCCACCTATTGGCCAACAGTGTTTTATTCATTAACCAATAAGAGAGACATATACACAGAAGGACTTCCCCCGTCATCTCTTTTCTGTCTAAACCCTGTCTCAGATAAAAAAATAAATAAAAGTAAAAAAATGGAGTAATAATAATAAATAGATAATAAATAAGCCATGTAAAGATGGAAAATACACAGAGAGTCTAGATACTGTATGTTATTGTGTTGCCTTTGAATTGTTTGAGTGATGAGGAAATAGCAACAACTACTAAAAGAAATGCTGCTAGATTAATTCAACATATATATTAAAAATGCCTTGACTTCAAAATTTAAGCATAAGGATATGCTACTTTGAAAAAGAGATTTTACTTGTGTTTCCACAGAAAATAAACAACTGTGGATTCCTTTCAGACTTCTATGGTTTCATGAAGCAAAACCTCTGAAAGCAGTGGCCCAGGTGATCCAACATCTAAAACAGCTGAGATGATGCAGCCTTACGGACACAAAAACAAGGACTTTGCCAGGTTTCTGTGTTTTGTCATGATCCCCATGGTATGGACAGCGCCCCCAACTATCAGGAAGCAGTTTGGAATGAACAACACCCAAATTCCCATATATTGTTTATAATTTTTTTGTTTTCATTTAAATAGGGTTGCTTATAAATGGTAATGATCACAGTCAATCTCTTTCTAAAGGGAAAAAAGGGAAGATGATATAGAAATGAATACTTTGTATTGGTATGGATTTTCATTTATTGGTACAAATTTAAGGTCAGTTTTGTGATATTTATATTTCTCCTCTTGTTTAAGTATTGTGCTTATACTGATCTTTTAAAAATGTAATGCATTATTAAATACAGATTATAGATAGTTACCTATAATAAACTTATAGTTAGGTTAGTTAGGTTTTCTAGATATACAGAGATGTATTTGAGATGGATAGATATTCTTCAAACCTTTCAAAGACCGTCAGAAAATGGCATTTAAAATGTTTTAAGGTTTTTCTTGACAATGAGAAATGTCTGCTCCTGGCAGTACCAATCGACATCAGAGAAGAAGATGGCCATCGAAGAAACTTGTTATGGAGTTTGCTTTCAACATGGCAAGACTAGCCATTTGGGCAAGAAACTGTTCTTTCCTGGACTGTTTGGCTGTTGTTGTATAATCTGGATATGTAGGATCCACAGGAAAGTGACTGCTGAACTTCAGAACAAGATGGACAGTCCTGCTTCATGGAAGAGTCTGCCAGACTTTCATCAGGACACAGAAAAATTACTGACAGACTGTCAATTCAGATGGACAGCTCAAAATTTCCTGCTTTGCTGAGAAATCTGCCAGACACACTGTGGCCTATGGGCTGAAGATGGATGCCCCAACGTTACAGAGGAACTTCAGGTGACTGTCCAGGCAGTGAGATGTCTCTGTCAATTCTAGTGTTTATATCTTATCCTTCTGTGGTCTTTGATAGAGTTGAAGACAGATAGTTATAATTACAGTTTTCCTTAGTTATGATAAAAGATAAGTTACATATAAGACTTTAGACTCACAAATATAGGATAGATGATACGTTCTTTAAATCTTGCTAAATGTTAATGGACTTAATATTGTAACTATAGTACTTACTTGGTAATTGTTTTGTTATATGTAATTTGACTATGTTAAAGTTAAAACCTTTCTTTTTATTTAGATGGAAAAGAGGAGATGTTGGGGAAGTCCTTCTGTGTATGTCTCTTATTGGTTAATGAACAAAACACTTTTGGCCAATAGGGAAGCAAGATAGGTGGGACTAGGAGAGAAGGAGGATTCTGAGAAATGTAGTCAAGAGTGAAGAGTTGCCATGTGATCCCAGGGAAGAGAGGATATGTCAGGATGCCGTCCTCAGAAAGATAAGTCCTTATAGAAATATACATTAGTAGTCATAGGTTAATACTTAAGACAGAACTACTCAATGAGAAGCTCTGGACATTGGCCGACAGCATTGTAGCTAACAGAGTCTCCATGTGTTATTTTGGAGGCTAAAGTGGAGCCGGAACCCAGGCAGGAGTCCTGCAACATAGAATGGATCTTTTTACCACATAAACTGATTAAAAAATTAGAAATTTATGTAGAAAAGATCTCTGAGTTGATTCTAAAAGGAAAATTGAGACGCAATCAATTAGCAGGAATAGATCCAGCAGATATTATAGTACCTTTTACTAATGATGAAATAGACAAATTATGCGCAGAAAGTGAACCCTGACAAAGAGCGTGCAGTAATTTTTTGGGAGAGGTCAATATCAATTATCCCAAAGGCAAGAGAATTCAACTTATAAAGAGGACTAACCAGATCCTTCCTCGCATTGTAAGGGAAACACCAATAATTGGAGCCCCTACATTTTATACTAATGCAAATAAATCATGAAAGGCAGACTACAAATCAGAAAATTTAAGTAAAGTGGATTTAAGTCCTTATAATTCTGCCCAAACGTTAGAATTATATGCTATTCTTATGGTGTTAATGGATCATAAAGAACCTCCCAACATAGTTACTGATCCACAAGATGCAATATGTTTTGCATATTGAATTTATACCAGATGACACAGAATTGACTTTATTATTTATTCAATTACAAGACATAATCAGGAACAGGAATCATCTCATATATAGAACAGATATCGGATCCCACATGGGTCTGCCAGACCCTCTAGCACAAGGTCATGATGAAACTGATCAACTATTGATAGGAAATGTGCTAAAGACATCAGAATTTCATAAAAAAAAAACACCATGTCAATAGCAAAGGTTTGAAAAAGACTTTTCCATCACTTGGCAAGAAGCCAAGGAAATGATAAGTAAATGTTTTACTTGCTCTTTATACAAGCAAACTCCAATACCTGCAGGAAGTAACCCAAAGGAAGGAAATCTGGCAGCTGGATGTGTTCCATTTTGTACAACTTGGAAAATTAAAACATGTACCACCACACCACTGATACCTATACAGGTTTTCAATGGGCAACTGCTTTGAGTTTGGAAAAGGCTGATCCAGTAATTACACATTTGCTAGAAGTTATGGCCATCTGGATATATCTGTACAAAAAAAGACAGACAAGCTCCAGCACATGTCTCTAAGAAAATGAAAGAGATTTTTGCTCATTATAATATAAGGCATATCACAGGTATACCACACAATACAGAGCAGGCAGTTGTAGAAAGATCAAATTGAACTCTAAAGGACATGCTAAATAAACAGAAAAGTATGATAAAGAACCACAGAAACAGGTTGCGTAGTGCTTTGTTAACTTTGAATTTTCTGAATGCGAATAAGAAAGGAACAACAGCTTCAGAGAGACATTGGATAATAGAAAAAAAAACTACAGAATTAAACCACTTGGTATGCTTCAAGATGTGTTGATCTCTAAATGGAAGCCAAGACATGTGTTACACTGGGACGAGGTTTGATTTTGTGTCAATAGGTGAAGAAAAGCTATGGATACTATCAAAATTGGTAAAGATTCAGTTTGAACAAAACACCTCTTAATTAGAAGAGATGATAGCTCATCAAGGAGCATGGCTGTTTAATCTAAACTAACCTATAAAACTTAACAAATGCTTTTCATTTGACCAGATATAAGTTGCCAAAGGAGAACCTACCCCAATTTTAGGGTTGGGGAAGGGTTTTATTTTTGTCTTTTCAGGAGAATGAAGTTATCCAGCTAAGGAATCCAGAGACCACTAGAAAACTGAGACACCTGAAGAAAAAGGACAAATAATCCAGAAAAATTGTCCCAAGAAAAGGAGTTAATTTGTCTATTGGTATATGCTACTTCCAACAGGATAAAATTTCATAGATCTTCCCAAATGTTTGTTTCTGTTTTCCTCTACAGATATAGAAAGCAAATGGCTCTATTGTCATCCAATTAAAGATTAAAGCTGGCTTTGGAGTTGGAGTTTGGCTCTCTCTTTTTTTAAACCCAAGCATGCCTGTTAAAGAAAGATCAAAATCTCTGTCTCATGTCAGAAGAGCCACCCAATATGGAACAGAAGAAAAGCAAGTATTTAGGGAATATTGCATTGCCATTAGTCTTTTAATCCTTTGGTTTTTATGTTACTTTTAGCAGTTTTTCTTAAAGCATAAATATTATATTTATATAAAATTTATAAGATTGATATATGTATTTTGAAGTTTTGTCATGATATCAGTGATCATATTGAGTACTAATTAATTCTAGAAAAAGGTTTCATCTACCTTCCTGCACATGATTTCAGGCTTAAGTCTCTACCACTTTTCTACAGTGAACCAGGACCCCACCTAACAGCAACCTTTATAGTCTCCAAAAGGAGGATAAAGCCCCACAACAACTATTTCCCCAGGTCTATGGCAATACCATTAAGCTGAACAACACCAACCAAAGATGAGCTTTGGACTGCAAACTGCTCAGAACAATTTTGAGGCAGCTAGCGGAGATGGCCCAGCCAGAACTTGAGTGAGACAGGCCCTGCACCTTCCCATTGTGCAGAGTCTGAACAACAAATGCTACAGCTTGACAGTTAACAGATTTTTTTTCTTTTAAGGATCCCCTAAAGATGCCATTGCCCTCAGACAGCAGGAAGTAACTTTAAGAACACGATGCCCACATTCCCAAGAGGTGGGGTAGGTGGTTTTTGATCACTCATTAGGTTATGGCTATTTGTCATTGTTTAGGGGGATTGGTTACAAAATGTTGTTGGTTACGGTCAGGAAGAAAGTTGAACAAAGGGAATTTGATTAAAGGTTTCTGTTTTTAAAAAAAGGGGATACAGCCGGGCGTTGGTGGCACACGCCTTTAATCCCAGCACTCGGGAGGCAGAGGCAGGTGGATCTCTGTGAGTTCGAGGCCAGCCTGGTCTACAGAGCGAGTTCCAGGACAGCCTCCAAAACAATACAGAGAAACCCTGTCTCGAAAAAAAAAAGGGGGGGGATACAGATATGATAGGAGAAAAGGGTAGATTATTGAATCTACTCTGAGAAGAAAAAAAAGGGAGACTATGGATAAGATAAGAAAGTAGATTATTGCTTTAAAAAGCAACTACTAGTTTTAAATATTTAACATTGGATTTTTGTATATTGTATACAAATATTGCATATTGATACAAATTTAAGATTAATTTTGTTAAAACATATTAAACATGTATTTCTAATATTGTTCAAGGTATTGTACCTATTACAGCTCATTTAACAATGTAATGCAAATTTCCAGTCCTTGAAAGTTATTATTACCAACTATCTAAGATAAGAAGGAAATGTAGGTGAGTAATCAGTCAACTATTACAACCAAACTTGTAATCAGATTAGGCATGTTAGCAAGGTCAAACAGAGATATATTTTAGACAGGTCATTTTCAACCACTTTAGAGATATACAGGATATGGCATTTAAAATGTTTTAATAACATGAATTTTTATGACAATGAGACATTTCTGCTCCTGGCAGCACCAATCTATTTCAGAGAATATGATGGACATTGAAGAAACACCACATGGAGTTTACTTTCTTTGTGCCAAAAGTAAGCCACTGGGCGAGAAAGTGACGTTGTCTCCACTGATGACAGTATACTGCCAAATTAGAACAGGAGGACACAAAAGAGAGTGACTACAAAACCTTGCTGACAAGGCGACAGCCCTTCAGAAAATCCTGCTTCACAGAAAAGTCTGTCAGAGATGCTAGGCCTATAGGCCGAAGATGGAAGCCCCAACATTGCAGAGCAACCTTGGGTGACTGTCCAGGCGGTCAGCTGTGTCTGTCATTTCGCACATGTTTTGGAAGTCGCTTGCTCGTGCTTCCTGCTTACTCAGTTAATATTATTTCCTCCTAGGTTTTCTGAGGGAGTTGAAGACTAGATAGTATAGATATAGTTTTCCTTGTTTACCAGACTCAGTCAAGAAACTCACTAAAGATGTGATAAGTGTAATAGTTTTGAAAGACATTAAAGGATAATTTGATAATGCTAATTAGAATAGAAAGTAAATTAGATACAAGACTTTGGACTCACCAAGATAGGATAGATAATGAAGTATTTTCTCTGAATTTGTCAAATACAAATGAACTAGACATTGTTGATGTAATTATTGCCTGTATATATTATATATAGCTTTTCCTATGTCAGTTGTAGCCTTCTCTTTTGTATTAGACAAAAAGAGGAATTTTGATGACATATTGTTTATTGAAACCACTGGAGATGAGAATAGCAAAGCAGTCATACTAGTTAGCCATAGAAGCCAGGCAGTGGTTGCACACACCTTTAACCCCACAACTCAGGAGATAAAGGTAGATGAGTTGAAGGCCAGCCAGAGCTACATGAGATTGAATCGATCTAAAAGAGGAGCAGAGTTTGTGCCTTTAATCCCAGCTCCAGAGGGGTATAAAAGATAGGAGCAGGGTCTTCAGTGGTCAGTCTCGGGCAGTCATTATCCAGTAACATTGAGGACAGAAAGGCATTCATTCTCCAGCCACCCTGAGGAGAGGCAGCGGTCTGAGGCTTGGTGAGAGCTTGTAGAGACATCATCAGCCATTTTAACATGAGGTAGAGGTAAGAGCTACTGGCTCGGCTGCTTTGCTTCTCTGATCTTCAGCTTGAAGCTTGAACCCCAGTATTTGTCTTTTACTTTTCATGCTACACACAAGCCTATAGAAAACATTAGATGGGGAAATTGAGCATCTCCTCTAGTCTCTGGAGGGAGACAAGGGTGCCTGCCTCCTCCACTCACATTCAGGATTGTGCTCAACATCTTAGAGCTCTCAGACAAGAGGAAGACGCGACTGGAATAAAAGTAGGAAAATAGGCCGGGCGGTGGTGACACACACCTTTAATCCCAGCACTCGGGAGGCAGAGGCAGGTGGATCTCTGTGAGTTTGAGGCCAGCCTGGTCGACAGAGTGAGTTCCAGGACAGCCTCCAAAACAATACAGAGAAACCCTGTCTCGGAAAACAACAACAACAACAACAACAACAACAACAACAAAAAAGTAGGAAAATAAGTCCAACCTGTGAAAGATATGATAGACCTTACGGACTCCACCAGAAAACTTTTAGATCTGATAAACATCTTTAGTAAAGTTTCAAGAAAGAAAACTTAATATATACACAAAGGAGTCAGTGGGTTTTGTATGTACCAAAAATGAACTAAGACAGAAATTAAGAAATATATTCCATTCTCAATAGCTACAGTCCAACAACATGCCTAGGAATAAATCTAACAAAGTAAGTGAAAACCTCTACAATGAAAAAATAAATTGAAGAAGAAAACAGATAATGGAAAGACTTTCCATGCTCATAGTCTGGCAGCATTGAGAATGTGGGAAAAAAAACTATACTAATATTAGAAGTATAAAATTACTCTACTAATTCAATGCAATTCCTATCAAAATTTAAATGATATTCTTGATGGAACTAGAAAAACAATCTAAAAATTCAGACACAAACACAAAAGACCATAGATGGTCAACTCAATTCTACGTGTGAAGAGCAATGCTAGAGGAATCACAATACCTGAACTTAAACTATCCTACTGAGCCATAGTGACAAAGACAGCATGGTAAATGTATAAACACTGATATGTAAAGCAATCATCAGAAATAAACCCTCACAGCTGTGACCACTACATTTTGATAAAGGTATCAATAGCATAACTGGAAAAAAAATCCATTCAACAGAAGATGTTGGCATAAACAAACAAACAAAAGAATGCTGCAGAAGAATAAAACTAGATCTCTATTTCTCACCACACACACACACACACACACAAATTAATTTAAAGTAGAACAAAGATTTTATTTTAAAGCTGAAACTCAAACTTCTAAGGAGAAACACTTCAAGATGTAGGAACAAATAACTTACTGAATGGAAGGAGCCCCAATAGTACAGGAAACAGTCCCATGAACTGATAAATGGGATTGCAAGGAATTAAGGGTCTGGGTAAAAAGAAAGCCTACACAATGAGATCTTTGCCATCTCTATACTTCAGCTGGAGGTTACTATGCAGATTACATAAAGAACTGAAAAAATTCCAGCAGTGGTGGTGTACTCCTTTAATCCCGGCACTTGAAAGTAGAGGCAGGGGCAATCTCTGAGTTTAAGACCAGCCTGGTCCACAAAGAGAGTTCTAGGACAGCCAGGGCTGCTACACAGAGAAACCATATCTTGCAATTAAAAAAAAAATGAAGAAAGAAAATACGCCAGCCGGGCGATGGTGGCACATGCCTTTAATCCCAGCACTCAGGAGGCAGAGACAGGCGGATCTCTGTGAGTTTGAAGTCAGCAACTGGCCAAAAAAATGTTTTTTTAAAACTGTTCAAAATCCTCAGCCATCAGGGAAATGTAAATTAAAATGACTTTGAGCCCCTATCTCACCCTGGTCAGAATGGTTATCATGAAGAAAACAACTGACAACAAACGCTGTCAGGGACTAGAGGCAAGAGGGATCCTCATCCGCTGCTGGTGGAAATGTAAACCAGTGTAGCCACTATGGAAATCTGTGCAGAGGCTTCTCACAAAACTAAAAACTAAGCCGCCACGTGACCCAGCTCTGCTACGCCTGGACTCTGTCCTACCAAGAAATCCTTGTCTGTCTGTGTTGACTGCTGACGGATTCATAATAGCAAAAACAAAAAACAAAAAACAAAAAAAAAATTGAAGTCTGCGTAGCTATGCATCTGCTGGTGGATATAATAATGCAGTATATATAAATACACATGGGAATCTTAATAAGCCACAAATAAAAATGAAATTTGCAGGAAACTGGGTGAAACTGGGAAATATTATATTGAGGTAACATAGCACAAATAATGAAAACCCAGAGAAAGCAAAGTGGCCAGCCATATGAGTGTTCTCACCTCTATCAGCGCTCAGACCGAGGGGGCGATCCACCAAACCTCAGACTGCATCTCCAGATTGCACCACTTCTTACCAAATCTCAGACTGCTCCTGAGACTCCAGTGCTGGGATTAAAAGCATGAGCTCTGTTTCTCTTTTATACTGACTAACTCTCGTGTAGTCCAGGGAACCCTTGAGCTCACAGAGAGCCATTTGCCTCTGGCTCCACAGTGCTGGGACAAAAGGTGTGGCCACCACTGCCTGGCCTCTATGGCTGTGGCTAGCTTTGGTCCCATAGGCCCATAGGGAGTGGCATTATTAGGAGGTGTGGTTTTGTTGGAGTAGGTGTGACCTTGTGTCTCTGTGGGAGTGGGCTTTGAGGTCTCATATGCTCCTTTATAAGAGTTGTCATGGTCATGGTATCTCTTCACAGCTACAGAAACCCTAACTAAGATAGAAGTTGGTACCAGGAAGTGGGATATCGCTATGATAGACCCGATGGTGCTTTTGTTTGGAAGAACGTAGACTTGGGACTTTGGGTTTGGAAACAGTGGAAAGACAATGATATTGAGGGTAATTCAAACTGTGGAGGCCCAGCTCAAGAGGTTTCAAAGGAGAAGAATTTTAGCATGTGGTCTAGAGACTATTCTCATGACAATTTTGGCAAAGAATGTGGCTGCTTTTTGCCCTTATCCAGAAAGTTTGCATGAGAGTGAGGAGACTACAGTGAGGAGTTTTGGATTAACTGTTGGCAGAGGAAATCTCCAAACAGTCTAGTATACACTCTGTTGTGTGGTTATTTGTTGTGGAATATTACTTTAGTAAGCAAAGATGTGTTACATTTGTTGTGTTGCAGAATACTACTTTATGCTGGAATATAATCTGTTTGGAAGCATATAATCTGTTTTTATTTTGATTTTAGAGGGGATTACAGTTAAAAGATTGCATGAGTCTCAGAAGAGACTTTGAACTTCGGACTTTTAAACAAGTTTGAGACCGTTATAGACTCTGTGGACTTTTGAAGTTGGACTAAATGCAGTTTTTGCATTATGATATGGCCACAAGCCTATGGGGGCCAAGGAATGGAATTTGGTGGTTTAAAAGAAAATGGCCCCCATAGGCCCATAGGGAGTGGCAATATTAGGAGGTGTGGCTTTGTTGGAGAAAGTGTGTCACTGGGGGTGGGATTTGAGGTTTCATGTGCTCAGGCTACGCTCAGTGTGGCTCACAGTTCACTCCCTGTTGCCTGAGGATTCAGATGTAGAAGTCTTAGCTCCTTCTCCAGCACCGTGTCTGCCTGCACGCCACCATGTTTCGTCATGACGATAATGGACTGAACCTTTGAAACTGCAAGCCACTCCAATGAAATGTTTTCTTTCATATGAGTTGCTGTGGTCATGGTGTCTCTTCACCGCAATAGAACCCTAAGACAGGAGGGTGACAGAACTTAAGTGGCGTGAATGTGAAAAGTGCGTCCCATTGGGGGCAGATTGGGAGAGCACAGGGAGGAGGGGCAAGAGCAGCTTTGCATGAAAATACCGCAAAAAAAAAAAAAAACTCGCTGCTTTGTGTACTAACTAAAAAGTTGGGTGTGGGAGAGATGGTTCAGTGGTTAGAGCACTGGCTTCTCTTCCAGGTTCAGTCGCCAGCACCCACATGGTGGCTTGAAACAGCAGGTAACGCCAGTTCCGGGGATCCAGTGCCCTCTCTGACTTCCAAAGACACTGCATTCACACAGCTGTGGCTTTACACATAGAGATTCCTTGCTTAGGCAGGTGAGGTGATACATGCTTGGGAAACAGAAGTAAAAGGAATTCAGGGTCATCCTAAACTACAGAGAGGCACTGAGGCCTAACCTGGGCTACACAGGTTACACAGGAAAGCCCTGTCTCAAAAAACTACTTCTTGGGCTGGGCATGGTGCTACATGCCCTTGAGCCCAGTACTCAGGACCCAGAGGCAGGTGGGCATCTGTGAGTTTAAGGACAGCCTGGCCTATGTAGCAACTTCTAGGCCAGACATAGCTTTGCAAGGAAACTGTCTAAAAACAAACAAAATCTTGGGCTACCCAGCTGGCCCAGCAGTTTACAACATTTGCAACCAAGAAGTGAGTTTGATTTCCAGGAAACACATGGCAGGAAGAACCAAGCGCACAAACTTCCCACTGATCTCCACACGTGCACCCGCACTCGTACACACGCGATAAGTAAAATGTATCAAGAAGTCAACGCTTCCTGCTGCTTCAGCTTCCGCGGCTCCGCTTGCTCACTGTCTCCTCCATCCTCCTCTCTCCGTGTATTTCGGTAATTTATTTGCCCAGTGGCACTTCTTGGTTCCATGCTGTCCTGCCCCCAGGCCCTACCAGCGCTGTTCTGCACCACTGAACTCAGTCCACTCCCTTCCCTGCCCCAGACACTCCTCCCTGTTCTCTGCGCCACCAGCACCAACATTCATCCAGCGATAACGACAGAACGACACCATTAGAAAACGGATTCCATGCTGGACCTGTTGAGAACTGCAGTGCCTAATATGTTCAAGAAGAAATGTACGAAAGTTAAAAGCCAGGACCGAGGAGCCACAGTGAAGATGAGGTGGACACTAGGGATGTCACATTTAAAATCTGAGATGTTCTTGAATTTGCCTAGATTCTGAAAATCCCGATTGATGACAGAGAACACGCTGGATTCCAGGAGTCTCTGTGGGAAGGCACTGTGAGGTAGGCGAGCATGGGAGACAGCTCAGTAACCAACAATACTGTCGGGCAGCCTCCTTCACCCGCATGGACCACACACACACAGCCCTCTGCAAGCGTGAAGAGCCAAGTTTAAAAGTCAGGCATGGTGCTGCATGCTAGAACCCTAGTGCTGGGGAACCCCAGGAACAGGGGGGAGGGTTCTGGGGGCTTGCCCACCAGTCAGTCTAGCTGAGGTGGGGAACTCGAGATCCAGGGAGACCCTGTGACCACAAAAAAGAGACAGCAAGTGAAGACACCCGACTCCTCCCTCTGGATGCCATATGTGCACGAATGGACCATGTGCACAGGTGCACAGGTGTACATGCATGTGAGTGCACACAGGCACGTGCACACACTGCACGCACACACAACACACACACACACCTCAACAACTCCAGTTCTCACACGCTGCTAAGGGAACAAATAGTGACCCAGCAATTTCACATTTCCCTTCTGGCTGCACACCAATGTTCTAAGCAGGTTTGAACAAAAGCGCTTGCATGCTAACCCCACCCCGGAAGGGACTACCCTGGTCTCTGATGAGAGAAGAGATAAGCAGATGTGGCTGGAGAGCCGCTCAGTTGTTAAAGGCTAGGCTCACAACCAAAACTACAAGAGATAAACAAACGGGGGCTGTGAAGCGGACACAGCTTAACAACAGCAAAAATCAAATTACTCATAAGCACACTACAATTGAATCTCAACACACTGTGTGAGTGAAATAAACCAGACATGTTTGGTTCTGTTTACATGAAGTCCAGGAACAGGCAGAATCAACCAGTGACCGACAAACTCCGGAAACGGCTGTGTGGGGGGGAAAGAAAACGAGGATTTTCTCGGGTGATGACAGTTTTTTAAGACTCACTATTGTTAATGGTGTGTATGTGTGTCTGTCTCTATGGGGTGTTGCTCCTGCATGCAGAGGCCCTCGGGGGTCAGAGGAAGGGATCAGGTCCCCTGGAGCTAGACTCACAGGCATTTATGAGCCAACTGACTTGTCCTGAGTGCTGGAAACAAAACTCAGGTCCCCCTCAGCTGAAGAGCCATCTCTCTATGCTTGATGAAAGCATTTGTCTCATTTTGGGTAGTTGCTTAGCAGGTACTGACAACTGAGCTGGCATGGAGCTCCGGTGGTAGAGTCCTTGCTTGGCATACGAAGTCCCGGGTTCAGTCCCCAGCGATTATGTAAGTGCGGAATAGCAGTGCGCCTTTACAGTCCTAGCACTCGAGCGGAGGCGAGGCAGAAGAAATACATTCAATCCAGGCCTGCATGTGTAAGTGTGACCCTGTCTCAAAAGATTAAAAAATAAGTAAAAGGCGCCGGGCGTTGGTGGCGCACGCCTTTAATCCCAGCACTCAGGAGGCAGAGCAGGCGAACCTATGTGAGTTCGAGGCCATCCTGGTCAACAGAGTGAGTTCCAGGATAGCCTCCAAAACAATACAGAGAAACCCTGTCTCAAAAAACCAAAAAAATAAAAAATAAAAGGAAATAAGTAAAAGGCAGTTGCTTACATTTTCCTGCCTTCTCGCTCTTCGGAGTTCTAACACAAAAGGTCTAACTAACTGTTCCTTTCCTCGCGTTCTGTCTCTTCTTTGGAAAGCACACTCATTCTGACCCTCTGCTCGTCACTTGCTCTGTAGATACCTCACACCAGGCACAGCTGCTTGCATGCAGACCTCCGTGGCTCTCTCTCTCTCTCTCTCTCTCTCTCTCTCTCTCTCTCTCTCTCTCTCTCTCTCTCACACACACACACACACACCACACACACACACACACCACACACTCTCACACACGCACAGTCTCACATTCACACATACTCTCTCACACACACAGACTCACACACAGAGACACACACACCCTCAACACAGACGCTCTCGCACACAGTATCTCTCCCTCTCTTTCTCTATCTGTCTCTGTCTCTCTCTCTCACACACACACACATACACACACACTCACATAGTCTTTCTCTCACACACACTCACACATACTCTCTCACACACACAGACTCACACACAGAGACACACACACCCTCAACACAGACGCTCTCGCACACAGTATCTCTCCCTCTCTTTCTCTATCTGTCTCTGTCTCTCTGTCCCTCTCTCTCACACACACACTCACTCACACACACACACATACAGAGTACTTTTAATTCCCTTCCTGGAGGAATCCAGAGTGATGGGGAGGCAATCCTAAAGAGCCTTTTGTCCCAGTCACTGTGTTGGTGGCTGATGGCTCCAAGGCAGTGTCTGTTCCCTTTAGGACCCAGTTGGTACATTTAGGCAAAAAGATCTAAAAAAATCACCTCATGGTGTTATGAATATATTCCCTCTCCAAGAAATTCCAGCTAGCAACAAAGCAAAGGCCTTAAGACCTATGGTGGTAGGGAGATAAAGCCTGGAGAAGAAATAGCCAAAGGGTAGCCACCTGGTCTGTCATTTGTGATCCCCTTGTATGTTACCAGAGAATCCAGGTTCTCTTCTGCAGGGGCTTAGTCTTGTTGGCAAAAAGAATTTTAAAACAGACTCAGAAGGAAACTCAGGAACTGTTTCATGAAAATGTACAAGACCAGCAACAGGGCAGGTAAGCCATAAATCTTGTCAGCTGCTGGGGAGGAGTCGTGTAAGTGTGTGTGTGTGGGAGAGAGAGAGAGAGAGAGAGAGAGAGAGAGAGAGAGAGAGAGAGAGAGAGAGAGAGAGAGTCTGTGTGTAAAGCTTGGTCCCCTCTGGTCAAAGAAACTTGTAGACCCTGACCATCATCAGTTGGGGAACGTAGACCCTGGTACTAAGGGAATTTGAAGACTGTGGGGAGCATGTACCCCAACTCCCAGTAAACTTTGGGCCTTTATTCTCATCAGCCAATGCAGTCTGGAATCAGCAGTGCATGTTCCTGCCCTGCTACCCTTACTCTTCCTTGAGCACTGGTTCTCATCAAATGCACTCCCTAGGATTAGAATAAATTCGATCCCCAAGAAAGAAGCAAACTTGTCCCTGCACAATGTCATTTAGAATTCAAGTCAACTTGTTGGAGAGAGTGACCAATCACTGGTAATTTAAGCTTTATGATAAAAATAAATAATAATAGTAACTATAAATGCTTACTGACTTCCAGGTCTAGATCTGTAAAAAGTGATCAGATGTGCCCTATGTCCAAGCTTCTCTTCAAGGCTGTTGTAACTGACTCTCTGGGGAGTAGGAGAGCTCAACAGTCCAACTTGGTTGGACTGGAGCCAATGAAGATTCAAGGGCTAAAGGAAGAGCCATTATTTTGAACCCTACCCCTGGGTCAACCAGGCTCCCAGGGATGATGGGACAGTTCTCCAAGGGTCCTGACAGCTCTCGCAAGTCCCTTGTCCTCTGGACTGGAGCCCTGGTGGCAGACGTTGAATCTAAGGATTCTGCAAAGAGGAGGGTCAACATGGACAGAACGCCCTGGGGACTTCCAAGGGAAGCAACATGGTCAGCAAGCCCCCAACTTAGCCCAACAGATGGCAAAGCTGGCAGGGGAGACAAAGAGGCTTCAGGGGATCTTGAAAGTCCCTAAGAGTAGCCTTAAGGAGCACCAATAGCCTTTAGCAACAGAAAGAAAATTGAGCACATTTTCAGATACCTCGGTTTTAACCACCCAGCAAGAATGTATAGCCAAAGATTCAAAGAACTGGTGAGAATACAGAATCAAAGAGTAAGTAGATGTAAAAGGGAGGAATCGGGCCTTCAGGCCTCCCTCGGGCTACCAACACACCAGGAAGGGAACCTGGAGTAAAGGACTCTCGCCCTGCCTGGCCATAAACAAAACAGCACTGTGTAACCTGGCAGCTTACACAACCCACACAGACAGTGTCCAGATTGCCATGGAGGAAATGATCTGTTCATCTCAGGAGCCGCATGATTGTGCCTCCTGTCATTTACAGGGTGTGTGTGGACTTTCTCCACTGGGTCCCCTAGATTACCTTCCAGTGCCTGAAAGTCAGCAAGTGCGGCCACACCAGGGACTTCTATGCCTCCATCTCAGATGCAAGTGCCCAGCTCCACTGGGCAGCCATCTGCGTCCTAGACGATGGGTAGCCAGACAGGCATTAACAAGCATGAAAGCCATTGAAGATGGCCTCTCCCATAAATGTGGCAGAGCCGGGATTCTGCTGAGGCCCACGGAGGTTCTTTCTTAGAGTCAGTGGAATCTAAGTCCTATCTCTGGGAGACACAGTTTATTTATTTTTTCTTCATGACAGTTTCTATGTGTAACAGACTGGCTGTCCTGGAACTTGTACTGTGGACCAGGCTGGCCTCAAACTCACAGGATTCCATGAGCCTGCCCTTGAACCACAACTCAAAAAACTCCTCCCAGTCTCTGCCAAGATTCATGCTTGCCTATCTTGCCATTTTCTTCAAATTCTAATAAAATGGTCTTTAGTTTTAAAATACAAAAACAAATCCGCACTGGTGTGTGAGGTCAGGTACAATAGAGCACACTGGGATTCCAAAAGCTAGGAAGCTGAGACAGGGCATCTATGGAGAGAGCCCAAGGCCTTGTCAGGCCTACAAAGCAAGACCACGTTTCAAAACAAATGGCGGATCAAAAGGGGCTAGGGGATATTGCTCAGAGGTAGAATAATTGCAGGGGCTTTGGGTATTTACAGCTCAGTGGATAACAACCCAAACTGGGTGTGTAAAGGTCCTGGGTTCAAATGCCCTCATCAAAAACTCCATCCCACCCCCAAACACACATCTCAAGACTGTTGTGTAACAGTTTTGTCCTAGATTAAAACATTTCACCCTGCAGGGAAGTATCTTAAGCAGGGAAGTTAACATCAACAAGATAGCTTCAGGAAGACCCTGAAACTGACCAGATTCACTAGACCCCTCTAGCCAGAGCAAGCAATAAAAGCTGAGAGTCCCTCACAGACAAGCCAAGCTGCAAAGAAGACAGGCCTGGCCAGCTGACTAGAAGCAGCAGAAACCAGCTGAGCTGCCTAGGAGGTTTAGACCAGATTAGACCAGAGTCCCTTGGAAAGGACACTCTCCAACCTGTCATGCTGCCTGCAGGATGTATAGTGTACTCCGGGTTCCTAGCTTTTGTGAGCTGTCACCTGTGCTGGGGTGGGCACTGGTGATGCAGCTGTCTGTGAGTCATTTATGCTCCTGGAAGTGACCCCCTCACCCATACTCCTGTAAGTAACCTCAATAAACACTCACTGGCTCACAAAGCTGGACTCTGGTGGTATCCCTACTTTGGTCTGTCCCTATCCTGGGTGAGTAGACATGTGTTTAGTCTCCCCAGGAAAAGTTTGGTTACATAAGACCTCAGCCACTCCATCGAAAATGGCCAAAAACTGTCCCTCCAAGAACCTTCCAGATCACTGAACCAAAAATGCTTATGACTTGTGGATTTTAGTGTATGTAAATTACAGTGAATTTTAAGCTAGAAAATAAAATTTAAGTATCTAAAATGAGCAGAAAGCATATTCACTTCAAATAAAATAATAAGTATGCCTGACTGCAGGTATTTAAATGCTCAGTCCCTACCCCTCCCTTCCACTCCCCCAGCCCTCCCCCCAAAGTCCTTTAGGCATTTTCTAGCAGTGGTGGGCTGTGTTGATGAGAAAGAAAGCCTGCAGCCTTAGAGACCAACTGGACCCCATTCACACCTCAGCTTTGATGTAATTACTGAGATCCCAGCGACTTGGCTTGTTAGACTAGGGACCCTGAGGGACCCATTTACACTAGAAGTCCCACTAGAGACCAGACGTGCCCAGGGAATAAGCCTCATGGTCAGCCCCTGGCACAGAGTTGTCACAGAACTGGGGAAGAGAGAGAAAGGTCACTCCTGCCCTGTGACTCAAAAAAAAAAAAAAAAAAAGTTCAGCCACTGGAGGACCTGATTGTAATCAACTGATCTACTTACACCTTCTGATCTCAGGCATTGCCCCACGAAAACTGGCCAATCACAGGGAATGGGGGGCGGGAGGACTCCCCCAAAGCACCCTCTGAGGGGTTCCTAACAGAGACAATGGTTCTATCTAGTACTCTCAGAGAAACAGGAGCCTGCACCTCCAGATACCCCTCAGGCCACTGGGGCCTGAGCCAATAAGTCCTCAAAGCCTCTGGAACCAGGTGATCCCGAGGAAAGCTTCCAGCCCAGCCCTATTTAGTCGCTGGGCACCTGTTAATTGCAACAGATATAGCTTGGAGCGGCATCCGGCTCCCGTCAGGGAGGAAGCAACTGCTCCCAAAAATAACTGTGACAGAAAATAAAAGAAGACAGAAAGTGTCTAGTACCAGCAAGAGGCAGAGGTTCCATAGTCCTGACGCCCCAACCCCAGCACACCCCAGCCATGGGTGAACCCCCTCGCCTTTGCCTACCAAGAACCTGAGAGTGAGGTCTCCAGCAGATTCCTTACTCGCTGCTTGCCAACAAGAGACTGTGCCAGGGAAGGTGTCTCCCAAGTAAGAAAAGGCAAGACCAGGGCTCCACCCAGAATCTGCCTCCTGAGACACACCTATCAACCTTCAGGCAAATGAAAGAGGCAATCAGATCTATTCTGGGGTCGATAATGCCAGACAAGCAAAACCAAAAAAAAAAAAAAAAAAGAGTTCATGGGTCGCGCGGGTCCTTCCTGGGGGAGGAGCAAGTGGTGCTGACACAAAGCCCTCCTCTCCTGGGTCCAGGCCCCACCGCAGGAAGACAGCAACCTCAGGCTCCAGACGCTCTGCTCTCCTCTGTTCCCAAGCCCTGCATCCTGACATAGTTCTCGCTTTGCTGTTTCTTGGATGCTTTTCAAGAGTTTGTGCAACTGCATATATGTGAAAATACCACAATGAAACACATTACTTTGTATGCTAACATAAAATAAAATATGCTACTATAAAATAATAAAGCGTGTGTGTGTGTGTGTGTGTGTGTGTGTGTGTGTGTGTGTGTGTGTGTGTGTGTGTGTGAGCGCTCTGTTGAGCAGTTTCCCTGCCATCTTCAAACGCTGGGTAAGGTGGTGTCTCTTTGCGGTGGGAACGAAGCGGTTTGAAAAGTTGGTGCCTGAGACTGTCCAGGCTTGGTTTTGGGCTTCGTCCTTCCTAAGCTCTGTCTGTCTGTGTCTCTCTCTCGAATTCAGGAGTTCCACACTTTACCCCCACCTGCTCCCCTTTCTTTCCCGTTTGTTCGGAGGAAGAGCTATCCCGCCCTGTCCTACCCTATAGCAGGATAGGACACCTCCTGCCTTTCCAGACTCTCTGGTTAGTACTGGTGGCCCCGAGTTTGTCTGCGGTGCCCAGCCCAGCCCGGCCCTGCTTCTCGGATACCGAGGGAAGGGGGTGGCCCCGGCCCTCAGCCCAGCAGGCCCTGGTCTGGAAGGTTAGACAGATGCAGCGACGCGGTACAGGGTGGAACAGGGCCTGGAGTTAAGAACTGGACACAGAGGAAATGATCAAGTGACCAGAACAAAAACAAGGACCATAGTAGGGCTAGGCCGGAGCAGCGGCACTGCCCGCTCGCTCACACCGCTTCCCCACGCGTGACTACTGGTGGCTTCAGTGTCCGGAGCTCCGTGGAACCCACCTGATCCGCAGAACCAGGCCCGGCGGGTGCGGTCGGCCGCGCAGGGAGCAGGACCGCGCTCGCCTGGCGGCGCCCTGCGCTGCTCCGTCGGGGTGTGCCGGGTGTGCCGGGCGGGGTGTGCGCCCGCCTCCGTCCCCGCGGATGCCTCCTCCGGGCAGCGCGCCGTGGCGGGGGGCGCGGGCGAGCGGCGAGTGCCGAGTGCGGACCCGGGAGTGGGAGCCTAGAGCGTCCTGGCCCCTGACACAGCGCCGGGCGCGAGTGCACGTGTGTCTGGCTGCGGGAGGAGAGATGTTTGTTTCATCTCCACTCAAGCAGAAAAAAGCCTGAAACCAGCAAAAAAAAAAAAAAAAAAAAAAAAGACCCTGGTCAAGGCCTCCTGTCTCCCTGACCTTCCTGCAAGGGTCGCAGAGGCGGGACGGATGGGGGGTGGGGTGTCACCCGAAACAAACGAGGAAGGAAAAGGGCTCAGGGGCACTGGCTAACAGCCAGACACCTACACGCCTAGGTCTTCCCCTCCGTGGATTTCCCAAGGGGAGAAACAGCCACAGGCTCCAGACTGCAATGGATGGCTACTAGGGGTAGGTCTCCCAGGGCTGAGTTCTAGGGGTAACTGCTGGCCGTGAGGCACCTAGAGCGTGGATGGCTTGCTTGCGGGTGTTCTCTGGCGAGGTTATACAGGGTTGTCTTCTGTAAGTATTTAGACAGGAGCCCAAAACAGCTGTGGCAGACTTTTGTGTCTCTACGCCGAACAGGCGCATCTGCTCATCTGCTTTGCTCCACCCTCAAGCGCGGGGGAATCTATTTTGTTCCGTAGAAAAGCAAAATTTTGCTTTGGCTAAAATTTTCACCACTGAATATAGTTTTCTTTGTGTGTGCGGGGGGGGGGGAGATAGAGAGAGACAGAGAGATTTTTGTTTGAAGTATTTTTTTAATTCTATATGTGTGGGTGTTTTGCCTGAATGTACATATTTGCATTGTGACTGGTTCCCCCAAGAGGTTCAGAAGAGACTATTTTGATCCCCTAGATCTGGAGTTCAGGATAGGTTGAGCCACCTTGTGGTTGCTTAAAACAGAACCCAGGCCCTCTGAAGTCTCTTGAGGCCCAGCCCCAGGCCCCTCCTATGAGCACCTCCAACCAGAAGGTTCCACCAGAGGACAGCCCCCCACCCCACCCCCCAACCCCCCCACCCCCTCCTCCCCACCCCCAAAGCCAAGGCCGGGCATTGGTGGCGCACGCCTTTAATCCCAGCACTCCCGAGGCAGGCAGAGGCAAGGCGGATCTCTGTGAGTTCGAGACCAGCCTGTTCTACAAAGAGCAAGTTCCAGGACAGCCTCCAAAGCCACAGAGAAACCCTGTCTCGAAAAACAAAAAACAAAAACACAAACAAACAAAAAAAGCCCAAGCCCTGGACTTGAAACCCCACCGCCCCCACCCTGGAACTGCCCTATCAGCCCTGCTCAGTTCTTTGCAGCTTCCTTCCCAGCAGAGGCAGCCACCCTCCTGGGTTCTTCTTCCCAGTTTATCTCTTGTGGCAAGTTTGATGTGCCTTGTGACTTTGTGGTATTCCTTGACTGCCAGGATACTGTTCCTTACAGAACTGTAACACTTTGGGGAAATCTTCCCTGTGGGAGCAGACCTGTAATACTTGTAGTGGGGAAACCTTCCCCCACCCCAGAGGGAAATGGTAACACTTCCTGTGGCAAAGCCTTTCCCCTTAGAGCTGACACAATTAGATTTGAACTGTGACTCCAATAGGCTCTCCTGGTGCCTGTGCTCCCCCCTTGGAGTGGGGAGGGTCCGAAACTGCACTGGGACCCCATCCCTCATCTCTGGTCCAGGAGGTGAGCAACAGACTCACCTCCTAGCTCTCCAATCTGTCAGCACCCCCACCCAATGAGGTAGGTAAGTTCCCCCTTTGGTGAATGTGAATGTTTCCCTGAGTCTGAGAAAGTGACCACTGAGTGTTTGGCACTTATCTGGTACTCTTGGGAGTGGAGGGCCCCCAGGCACAGTCTTTAAGGCTAAAACTGACCCTCTTCATCTGACCCAATCCCCCAACCATTGGAGCTGCAATCCTGCAGTTCCCTTAGGCCCTCGGATGAGACACACCTACTCCCCTGAGCTCCATTTTTTGTCCTGTCCTTGCCTTTTGGCCTCCATAAAAGCCCTAGTACCAGGTGCCCAGTTTCTCTTCAGGCTAATCCCCTAACCCCCACTGAGTGAGAAAACTGTTATGATAATGTTCGAGGGTCAAGGAATCCGCCAAGTTTCCCCACACAGTATCAGGGTGATCCAGCTCCTTCCTACTGGATATCAGGGCCACTTTCTGGGTCCTGATTAAGTTTTGGGGACCCACCTCTCCTGTCCCTCTCTGGTCAGAGTAGGGGGGGCAGCCTTATCAAACTCACCAAGCCCCACCACTTAGCTATATCTTTAGTGGTACTCCCCTCCCTCACCCACTCCTTCCTAGTGGTACCAACCTGTCCCATCCCCTTGCTGGGAAGGGACCTCATATCCAAAGTGGGAACCTCTATTTCTTCTCCCTGCATTGGCTTGACCCCAGGATCACCAGCCGTTCCCTCCCTCTTTCTCCTCCAAACCACACAACCTGACACACCTTTTCCCCTACTGGCTTCCCAGGTGGATCCTTCGTATGGGACACCCCCAAACCCCTCTATAGCCAAATATCATTCCCCTCTCATCCAATTACAAAACCCTTTCACTCCTGTCTTAGTGTTTCTATTGCTGTGAAGAGACACCATGACCATAGCAATTCTTATAAAGGCTAACATTTGATGGAGGGTGGCTTACAGTTCAGAGGCTTAGTCCATTATCTTCACTGTGGGAAGCATGGCAGCATGCAGAGATAGGATACTGGAGAGGTAGCCGAGAGTTCTATATCTGGGTCCACAGGAAGGCGTCTGCATCTACACTATGTATAGCTTGAGCGTAAGAGAACTTAAAGCCCGCCTCCCCAATGACACACTTCCTCCAACAAGGCCACAGCTCCTAATAATGCCAGTCCCTCTGAGCTTATGGGGGCAATTACATTCAAACTACTACAACTCCCATGTTGGACAAAAGGCAAGATGTAGCTTGCTTGCCCGATTCTGATTGTCAAGTGTTGTCTTCTGTGTGTAAATGAGTCTGTGTTTTCTGGAGTATCTGTAAATGTCATTGTAAACATGAGGGCTGAGATGGAAATTGGTCAGGCTCAGTTGAATGCATGAATGATAGTGGCCACCATATGTTTTGCTTCTATTGGTATTTTTTGAGTGTGTGAGCTTTCTATATCTATGTTTATTGCTTTTTTGTTTTGTTTTGTTTTCTCTGCCACAGTTACCATTGCTAAGGCTGCTTTGATGGCAAGAGCTCAGAATTTATCTCTGGGCTTTCTTTTTTTTTTTTTTTTTTTTTTTTTTTTTGGTTTTTCGAGACAGGGTTTCTCGAGACAGGGTTTCTCTGTATTGTTTTGGAGGCTGTCCTGGAGCTCACTCTGTAGACCAGGCTGGCCTTGAACTCACAGAGATCCGCCTGCCTCTGCCTCCCGAGTGCTGGGATTAAAGGTGTGCGCCACCAACGCCCGGCCCTATCTCTGGGCTTTCTGGTCACTGTATTCAGTTTATGAAAGATAAGCTTGCTTCATAAAGGTATTAAAGCTACACCTCCATGCACTCATTATACAAGAATGTACCTCTGACTGAAGCTGAACTTATTATACTCTAATCAAAGAAGTTAACCTTTGGGTCATCTGTTACTGTCTTCTCTCCTCACCGCCTGACCCACCACCTAACATACAGGGGTCTCCAAACACTCCCCGCAGCAAGCTCTCCCTCTTCAGGTAACATTGGTAGAGGACGCCATTCTTACCTTTCAGCCATGCCCACATCTCAACATTTCAGGCTGACTCAAATTTTCATCTGAATCTTTTTTGTTTTGCTTTGCTTTGCTTTGCTTTGTTTGAGACAGGGTCTCTCTATGTAGCCCTAGCTGTCCTGGAACTCACTCTGTAGATCAGGCTGGCCTAGAACTCACAGAGATCCTCCTGCCTCTGCCTCCCAAGTGCTAGGATTAAAGGCATGCGCCACCAATGCCTGGCTGATTTGACTTTATTAAGGTGTGTGTTGATCATTTGTTTCTTCTGGCTTCTGCCACCCAGTATATTTAGTTCCAAATTCTCGAATCCACCTCTTCAACTGCCCTTCCCTCTACCTGGCTCCTTTCTGGTAACCTTGCCAGGGTACCTTTCTCTTCAGAGCTGGCGCACTTTGGGGAAACTTTCCCCAACCCCAGAGCAGAGCCGTAACACTTCCACTGCAGAAGCATTCCCCCTCAGAACTGTAACACTCACATTCTAGAAGAGCATCGAATGCTCTTTACTGCCCTCATCTCTCCAGCCCTTCAACACCATTTTCACAGACTAAGAAATATACTTCTTAATTCTTTCCTATAGCTAAGTTGTAGCTTGATGTCCTGAAGATGGCACACATTGTGGATTGTCCTATGCTAATGGAACAGAGAACTGTTTAGATTCCTGACAGATGCACAGAGCCTACATCCTCATCAAATGCTGTTGCAAAACTTGGGAAACCCCAGTGGAGCAAGACAGTGGGAGAATGGAATCATGGGTCCATATCAGCTCAGGAATGAGGAGTGTAGGCAGTTGTGCTGGCTCATTTAATGTCAGTTTTACATAAGCTAAAGTCATCTGAGAGGAGGGAACTCAATTAAGGAAATACTTCCATAAGATCAGGCTGTAGACAAGACTTAATGATTTATGGAGGAGAAGCCAGCCCCTTGTAGGGGCCATTCCTGAGCTGACCGTCCTAGGTTCTGTAAGAAATCAGACTGAGCAAGCCATGAGGAGCAAACCAGTGAGCAGCACCCATCCACGGCCTCTGCATCAGCTGCTGCCTCCAGGTTCCAGTCCTGCTTGAGTTCCTGTCCTGACTTTCTTCAGCGATGTGGAAGTCTAAGCCAAATAAACCCTTTTTTCCCAGTCTGCTCTTAGACATGGTGTTTTATCATAGCTATAGTAAACCTTACTAGAACAGCCGCCATTACAATAATGAAAATCAATCTGGGCATTACTGTCTTGCTTATGTACTCACAGGAGCGCATTAGTAGCCACAGTTAAATCAGTGGACGTGAGATGCCAAGTTGCATTATTTTTCACATCTCATTATCACATTGGAGAACATATTGTTTGGACTGTTCTGTCCATTAGAAGGGATGCGATTTTGTTGCTGTAGTTTTGTTTTTATTAAAATAATGTTTTTCTTTCTAATTTATTTTATTTATTTATTTATTTTTATTTTTTGGTTTTTCGAGACAGGGTTTCTCTGTATTGTTTTGGAGACTGTCCTGGAACTCGCTTTGTAGACCAGGCTGGCCTCGAACTCACAGACATCCGCCTGCCTCTGCCTCCGAGTGCTGGGATTAAAGGCACCACCAACGCCCGAAAATAATGTTTTTCATACACCGTATTCTGATCATGGCTTCTCCTCTCTGAAATCCTCTCTACCAAAGCCCTTTGGTTTGTTTGAGAGTATCTTGTGTAGCTGTAGGTGGCTCTGAACTTTTTCTGTGACTAAGGCTGCCCCCCTGAACTCCAGGCCTCTACCTCCCAAGTGCTTAGAATTACAGGTGAGTACCATTACGCCCTGCTTGAGGACTTTTGGGCCAGACGTGGTGGTGCACATCTATAATCCCAGCATGCAAGAGGCAGAGGTGGAAGGGTTGCCTCAGATTCAAAGCTAGCCTGGTCTGCACAGCTAAGCACCCTGGCCCAAAATAAGAAGACAAGGGCTGGCCAGGCAGCCCAGTGAGTAAGGTTGCTTGCTGCTAAGTCTGAGGACATGAGTTCAATTCCAAGAACTCACATGGTACAAACAGAGAACTAACTAAGGCAAGTCATTCTCTGATCCACACACGAGCCCCTTCCCACCACACTAAAGAATCATTAAGAAAACAATGGTAGTTTTACCAGAAATTTGAGGGAGTCTCAAAAGAATTACCACATGTTACAGGGGAATTGAAGTACCTTTCTGGGTTCTTAGACTAGTTAATAAAAGAATATACTCAAAAGGAAACTTGAGCATATTTTATTAGAGGTTTAAAAAAAAACCTCCAGTATAGGTGTCTTAGTCAGGGTTCTATTGCTTTGAAGAAATACCATGCACAAAGCAACTCTTTAGGGATGATTGTGAGTCACCATGTGATTGCTGGGAATTGAACTCAGGTCCTCTGGAAGAGCAGTCGGTGCTCTTAACCGCTGAGCCATCTCTCCAGCACAACCAAGGCAATTCTTTAAAAAAGAAAGCATGTGGCTGGATGTGGTGGTGTGTACCTTTAATCCCAGCACCACACACACACACACACACACACACACACACATACACACACACAAGGTGGGGTGGAGGCAGAGGAAAGACAGGTCTCTGTAAATTCGAGATCAGTCTGGTCGACAATATGAGTTCCGGGACAACCTGAGCTACCCAGAGAAAACCTATCTCAAAAACCCAGAAGATCAGAGAAAGCATTTAACTGGGGACTGGCTTAGGCTTTCAGTGGGTTAGTACATTACCATTACGGCGGCCAGCATGGCAGCAGGCACGGCACTGGAGCAGTAGCTGAGAGCTGTAGGCAGGGCGAAAGACAGACTCCAGGCTTGGCATAGGCTTTGAAGCTCACCCCCAGTGACACACGTCCTCCAACAAGGCCACACCTCCTAATCCTTCTAATCCTATCAGAGTTCCACGCCCTGGTGACTAAGCATTCAATCATACAAGCCTATGGGGACCATTCCTGTTAAACCACCACAGAAACCTGTGGATTTCAGCAGCTGCCCCGATGAAGAAAAGAGGTGAGTAGAGACATCTGCCTCCTGAAGCCGGGATGGCATGAGGATAGCCACGAAGCAGAGAGGAAACTTTAGGGAGAAGTGAGGCCCAAAGAACTCGGGGACGCACATTCAGAAAACAGGTGGATGGGAAGGAAGAGCCACGAATTTTGGGGAAATTCAGAGAAGTGGACAGTGGCACACACCTTTAATCCCAGCACTTGGAAGGCAGAGGCAGGCGGATCTCTGTGAGTTAGAGACCAGCCTGGTCTACAAAAGCGAGTTCCAGGACAGCCTCCAAAGCTGCAGAGAAACTCTGGCTCAAAAAATCAAAAACAAAAACAAAAAACAAAAGGCAGATAAGTGGGCAGATTTCACCTAGGCCGCACATCTACATCTCTCTACACAGTTGCACTAGGGGGCAGGAATTCTGGGTAAGAAAAGGACACTTCTCATTAAAGCAATAATTATTCCTCCTGTTACTTGAGCACCAGTTAAGGTGGGTCTGCCCTCTACCTTACGGTTCCTTGGCCACGGGATTGACCTGCCCACCTGGAATGTTAGGTCTCCACCAGGCCAGAGATTCTGTTCTCTTGACTGAGGAAAGGGTTCACCTCTTAGAGGGTCTGTACTTTTATTGCATTTTATTTTTATATGATATTGAGTATGACGGTTAGGTTCAAAGAGGCCCCTTAACACAGCAGTGCTGGTGACAACGTCTCTGCTTTGTTTATGCCCTCGGTTTAACAGCTTCGCTTCAGAATGAAATGTTTTACCTCCTTAGAACACCCAGTGGCTCCCCTCCAAGTCAGAGGGGAGGGTTTCAAGCGGGGGCATGCTGCTTTTGATGAGTCATTCCACCCTTCACAGAAGGTAGAAGGATGGGCTGGAGAGAAGAGATGAACCCCACCAACACTGGCACCAGGTAGAAATGGCTTCAGGGCTTTTCCCATGGCAGCCTCCACTCACCTACACTGGGACACCAGTCACCTCTGGGTTTCCAGGGAGACAGGAGGACACAATGGGCAGGTTCAGTAACTTTGTTTGTCATCCCTCCAGATGTGGACCTTTGCCCCGGGACTGGAAGATATTCCTTTTATACTCATTTCATTCTTTCAACAACTATTTATTGGGACCGTACATGGAGGAGACCAAGCCAGACAGTGTCATAGACCTGAAAGAGGTGGCATCCCAGCAGATGGTAGCCACAGACCACTTAGTTCATCCTGCCGGGACAATTGCAATCAGTCTTGAGAGGGAGAGCTCCGGGACAGGGGTCTCATGTTGAAACCCAAGCCGGAGGCGAACTGAGGCAGGGGACAAAATAAAATAAAAAATAATAAACTCCTGCTAGCTGAGAATCCAGAAAATCTCAAATAGGACAATGAACCCTGATTATGTCAAAATACATGCCTTGACTCTGAGCGTTTCCCCCAGAAATACTGGATGAAGGAAAGTCCAGGCTTCTGTGGAACAGAAAGCCCCAGATCCCCAAGGACAGCCAGCCCTGCCCTTACAGACAGTTGCAGAAGTGAGATCTAGGTGGGGAAGTAACTTCATCAAAATCACAGGCGTGGGGTTTTCAGAGCTAGGATCTGTTCCTAGGGCCTTTCCCCTGCCCCTTAGCCAGGGGCAGGTGTGGAAACTCCCAGATCCAGCATGGGTCAGGAGGTTTTTAGCAAAGATGCAAAAGTGACGGTATTACTCAATAGGAGTGCACGGTAAACGGGAGACCCACATCTAGGAAGAAGCAGGTGAGCAGAGCATTGGAAAAGGGTGCCAGGCAAGGGATGCTTAGCTGTGGTACCGCGGAGGTGGCCTAGGCCCCTGTAGGAGACAGTGGGGTACAGCACAGATGGAGATGTTTACAGGAAAGATCGAGGACTTGTGTGTTAGCCCATCCTCAGTAAGGCCTTCCCAAGAAGGGAAGGGGGCATTTCTGTTTCAACAGGATACTGTCATCCAAACCATCAGCCACTGCTGGAAAATGACGTCGGAAGGGAAGGAAAAGAAGGTGAGACAAAGAGACAGAGAAAAAGACAGAGGAAATAAAGGGAGGGATGAAGGAGGGAGGGAGGACATGAAGAGACAATTTAAAAATAAAAAGGGAAAAGAGAAATATGAATGCATTGGGCTGCACAGGCACTTACGCCATGTTGCAAAGCAGTGTCACCTACAGGCCGGGCCTTGTCCTGAGTGACTCATCTATAAGGAGTTTGCTCCATTTGAGGCAGCATTGCTGAGGCAGAATGAATCGGCATCTTTCTTGTGCCAACTCTGGGCCTACAGGATGGCTCAGCAGGTAAAGGTGTCTGCTGCCAAACCCAAGGACCCGAGTTCAGGCTCTGGAACCCGCACAGTGGAAGGAAGAAACTCTGACAAGTTATAGCTCAATCCCCACGTGTGTGCGTGTGTGTACTTCCCCATGTCAATGTGTGCTGCTCCCATGTGTGTTGGACCCTTCCCCCATAGGGATCTGCTGACCAGGTTGTGACTAGGACCTTATGTAGCAAATACCTCTTGTTCCCCTCCTTCCAATAAGGCCTGAATGCAGGTTTCTGTTATCTCCCCATCCTTATTGCCTGAATGCAGGTTCCTGTTTTCTGCCCATCCTTATTGCCTGAATGCAAGTTCCTGTTTTCTGCCCATCCTTATTGCCTGAATGCAGGTTCCTGTTATCTGCCCATCCTTATTGCCTGAATGCAGGTTTCTGTTATCTCCCCATCCTTATTGCCTGAATGCAAGTTCCTGTTTTCTGCCCATCCTTATTGCCTGAATGCAGGTTCCTGTTTTCTGCCCATCCTTATTGCCAGAGGGCCCTGGGAACATGAACTTCTGACCTTGGTAGTTTTCCACCATGCCTGCCTACTGGTATATAATGTTCCCCTCTTGTTGCAATAAACGGCATTCTCCTTGCAAGAATGACCTGCTGTCTCTTGTCTTTATTTCAATCCTCAGACCCTTGCCCAAATCCGTGAGAAGTGCTGTAGTCCGGGCACTACAAATGGAGGTCCCACTGAGATCAGGAAAGAAGGGCAAACACTGGAAGATCACCCTCGAAAGCTGGCCAGCAAGTAAGGTTGAGGGTATATTGCAGAGGGGTACCAAGTTAGGGGTACCAGATTAATCTCCAGCCTTTTGCCCGATGCACTGAGGTCAGGAAAGAAGGGAAACTGAGAGATCGCCCTCCGAGGCTGGCCAGCACGTAAGGATTTGTGAGGGTGTATTGGAAAATGGGTACCTCAGCTTCTAGGGCTGTATTGATAAAAGAATTGTTAAATAGACAAGGTACCAATATTAAGTGAAAGACAGCTAAAGATTTTATTTTAACCTTGAGAGTAAAAAATGTATATAATTAGAGATATGAGACAGAGAATTATTAGTTAGATGATTGTATATTTACTTGGGTATATTTTAACAGCCAGGAGAGCTGAAGTAAAGCAGAAGAAAGTACAGAAAATTTTAGAGTTTAAAAGTTTTGAAGCCACCGCTGCAGCTGTATCAGAGCTACACAGGGGCTCGGGGAAACAAAAGTTCGACCACACATACATGCAGGACAGCAGAAAATATCTGCCCTGAACCAGTTAGCAGTGAGACAGAGACTTCTGCCTACTGAGCAGCGGCTAGACAGACTGGGGTGAGTACCAAGAGAGAGTTACTAAGTATCGGGACGAAGAGTCTTCACCTCCCTCATTTTTAACTAGAAATGCAGAGAGACAGCAACCTGATGGTAGAATTCAACAGAGGCTAAGAGGCTTGAAAGATTAGTGGAATCATTCTCACAGGAGATAAGAACTTTACAGGTCTCCTCAGATAAAAAAAAATGTTCCTTTGTCTATGACAATATCAAGCCTAGATCAGCCTCAGGTACAGACACCCTTCAAGTCATGGCGGAGAGTCGCAGCAGTTCACGTGTCTCCAGTGCAAGCTAGTGTTAGAGGAATGGTAGACAAAGGAGAAGATGTACATGGATTTCAGACAGTTCCTATGACAGAGCATAGGGATGCTCAGGGAATCATAGACAGAGTGTGCATGCCGATACCATTTAAACAGCTCGAGGTACTAAAGATGGCTCATATTCAGTATACACCAACAGCAGCTTTTGCCCAGATGCTGATAGAGAATATTGCCCCCCAGGAGATTGGAAGCTGACAGCCAAGGCCTGCCTACCAGAAGGGAACTATTTGTGTGGAAAGCAGAATTTACAGAGCAGTGTCAGATCACAGCTGAGAAGAATAGAGCCCAAAACCTTCCTGTTTCTTATGAGATACTCACTGAGGAAGGGCAATACAAGGATATAGATAAGCAATTAGCTTTAAAAATAACAGTGTATACACAGATTGGTACAACAGCCAAGAAAACTTGGAAAAAGCTTTCAGCTGCTAGGACACAGGCTAAAGGCTTTATAAAGGGTGAGCAAGGAAGGCCAAGCCCAAAACTTAGGAAGCTCACAGCCTTGAGAACTGCTGCCGTAGCTTCCGCCCAGCCATATGTGTAGAAAATGCTGTTCATACAGTCAGTCAGAAACTGTTTTAAGACCTTATAGAGAAAGAAAGACAACATGGATAAATTTGGATTTGTTCAGATTTTGGATGCACATGATTCAAGGATTGGCTATAGCTGCTGTGTTACAAGAAATTTCAATTAAGGATGCTTTATTTCAACAAACTAATCACAACCTAGGCAAAAGGAGAGATGAGAGATGTGTGTATGCTCTGTGTGTAGGCATGGCCACACCAGTATGCATGAAATATGATTGTGAATGCGAGAATGTGAACTACTCTGATTGTTTTGGATATGATTAAAAAGATACTTAAATTGCTTCGAATATAGTTTAAATGCTACCTAAATTGCTTTGGATATAGCCAAAAGGAGCATCCAGCCAGTCAATGTCTTAACAGGAAAGGTTGGCAATTTGAGCCCTCAGAGCCAGTCAGTGGAAAAACAGCAGAAACCTGCAGCATTGACCTAAGAGCAAAGGGAATCTGTATGGATGATTCTATAGAGTTTAGCAGAGAAGAGGATATAGAGGTCCTTCTAAATTTTTATAGTTAAAAAGAAAATCTAAGCTGGGTGTTGGTGGCACACGCCTTTAATCCCAGCACTCCGGAGGCAGAGGCAGGCAGATCTCTGTGAGTTTGAGACCAGCCTGGTCTACAAGAGCTAGTTCCAGGATAGCCTCCAAAGCCACAAAGAAACCCTGTCTCAAAACAAAACAAAACAAAAAATCTGGAGAATAGAAGTTAATGCATGATTTGAAAAAAATTTTTGAGAAGAAGCCTCAGGGAACTGCCACCCTGTTAGACCCCACCCACAAAGGTGTCAGTGTATATGCAAATGAGGCCATGTCAGCTAGCAAGAGCTTTACAGATTGGATTAGAAAAGACTGCTCACAAACTTTAAGTTATTTTCAAAAGTTATTTGGGACATATATGATAGCCTAAAGAAATTAAGATCAAAAATTAGAAATTAGTAACGATAGTTTACAATCTTTAAGTTGTTGGAAAATCTTCAATGGTCATGTCCTTTTTTTAAGGGCATCTACTGGTGATTTGAAACCTTTAAATGAAATACTAAAAGAAGGTAGTGATCCCAATTCACAATTAACTAAAGATGGTAGACAAGTTCTTCTACTATTATAAAGTGTAATCCAATATCAACAGATGTTATATTAACAGTGAAAAACCATGGGAAACTTGTTTTGTCTTCCCAGCCAAAGTGTTAAATCCTTCTTTTGAAGCACTAGCGTATATAATACAGAAATGCTGTGTGGAATCAAGGAGATATTCTGGCAGAGAACCAAATATGATGCATGTTCCTTATTCCAAGCAACGAGTTGATTGAACTGATAATCATTATGTTTTTAAAGCTCCTCAAGTAATAGAGACAGTGCAGTGCATAGGAACAGGCAATGATCAGATTAGAACATTGTTTGAGCAAATTCAAAATGTAATGCATTCTGCAATTCATATTGCAGAATTTGGCAAGTTAAAATATGTGCACATGCCAGTTGATAGGTATTCAGGCTTCTTGATGGCCAACTGCACAAACTGGAAAACCACCAAACATGTGATACATGGGAGTTCCAAAAATTATTAAAACAGACAACAGATCTGGATATGCTAGTAAGGTATTTCAGGTGTTTTGTACTCAATAGAAAATTGAGCACAAAACAGGTTTTCCTTATATTCCCCAAGGACAAGGAATTATGGAGCATGTTCATAGCTCCTTGAAAATGTAACTTCAAAAGATAAAAAAGGATAAAAAAGGGGGAGTAATGTCCCCAGTCTCCACATGATGCATTAAATCATGCACACTTCGTTTTAAATTTATTATGTCAATGAGCAATCTGCTGCAGACAGATTCTGGCATGATGGAACTCCAGCAACTTTCACTTGGGTCAAATGGAGACATCCATGCACTAGAGAGTAAAGAAGGCCCGATTCTGCCCTAATTTGGGGTCGAGGGGGCATGTTTATATTTTCTTGCAGGAAAAGAATAAAGCTTGGTGGCTTCCAGAATGTTTGAGATGCATGGAGCAGGGAAAAACCCGACCTGAGACCGGGGAGCCTGCCCAAGCCAGTTCGAGTGAGATCCACTGAACCAGTGTTCCTGATCCTTGATGTCATCCAATCTACAGTCCGAGGAAGAAAGGAAACAGTCAGTTTGAGATTTCCAGTTTCTCAACAGGCCTACTGCATCGACTTCCCAAACCCGTGAGTTTTCCTCCTGGAGCCAACAAAGAACCGGACACCTTGAAACACAGAATTCATTTTGCCAGTTTTTCCTTTGGGAGAAAAAGGACCCATTTAGAACAATTGGACGCTAGTGTGGACGTGATTGAGTGGCAAAAACACCTTCTCAGTATTCCATCAGGACATGGACAAAAGGTTTTGCAGTTAACATTCAAGGGCTGGGCAGGATCCCTGTCCTGTCAGGCACTGCTGGAGCCGCTGTTCTTACACCCCAGCCATCAGAAGACCTTTTGTGCCTTCATGAGGAACCCGCCTGTCCCAAAGCTGCTTGAGAAGCTGTTGGAGTGGTGAAATGTCTCCTCAGTGGTCTCTGTTCCTGGTATCATGCCTATGCCAGCGGAACACTCGGGAGAGAGTCAGCTCATCCTTACACGAGAGAGATTTTGACATCACGGCGGCCATCGCGGTAGCTATTGTGACAGCCGCCATCGCAGCTACAGTTTATCTCTGAATCAGTTGCTATGGCAGGCATGCTGGATAAACTCTCAGGGGAGGTTGCCTCTATCTTAAGTTCCCAAAATAATATCAATTCTCTAGTACAATTGGGCACTTTAAATCTTTTTTTTTTTTTTTTTGCTGTTGTTTTGTTTTTTTTGTTTTTTCGAGACATGGTTTCTCCGTGGCTTCGGAGGCTGTCCTGGAACTTGCTCTTGTAGACCAGGCTGGTCTCAAACTCATAGAGATCCACCTGCCTTTGCCTCCCCAGGGAGGGCACTTTAAATCATAACCAGCAAATTTCTCTCTTAATTTTCCCAAATTAAGATTTTTGAGACCAGGGTGCCTCCTCTTTCAGGAGACTCCCTCTTAAAGGGGCCACAGGTTGATTACTTAAGGAATGGAGTTGGTTGCTAGCCCTCAGGAGTATGGCCCTGGGCAGCGCAGTCTTAGCCCTAGTCTGCCTTTGCCGCATGGGAAGGCCACAAGCCCAGTGCCATTTTCATACAAAGCAGATCATACTTTCCTTGACAGCAGAGAACCCCTCAGTGCAGGCCTGACTGAGCCTGCAAGACTAATGAGCAATCAGTGACAGGTAAGACTCGGTGGGGGGGGGCGTGACACACGTCTGTTAACCTAAGACAGAGTGTCTGCAGTGCCTGGGCAGGCTTTTCAATGATGGTAAAGCAGATGTTGACATCCTGGGCAACCTAAAACAGAAGCTCATTTTTGCTTATATATATATATATTAAAAGGGGGGATCTGTTGGACCCTTCCCCCATAGGGATCTGCTGACCAGCTTATGACTAGGACCTTATCTAAGCAGTTATCTTCTGTTCCCCTCCTTCCAATAAGGCTTGAATGCAAGTTCTTGTTATCTGCCCATCCTTATTGCCTGAATGCAGGTTCCTGTTATCTGCCCATTCTTATCGCCAGAGGGGCCTGGGAACATGAACTTCTGACCTTGGTAGTTTTCCACCGTGCCTGCTAACTGGTGGAAATGCTCCCCTCTTGTTGCAATAAACGGCATTCTCCTTGCAAGAATGGCCCACTGTCTCTTGTCTTTATTTCAATCCTCAGACCCTTGCCCAAATCCGTGAGAAGTGTTGTAGTGCGGGGCTACACGTGTGAGTGTGTACTGCCCCACATGAATGTGTACTATTCCCATGTGAGTGTGTGCTGTCCCCACATACAGAGAAAACCATGAGGTACTAAGCAAATGACTTATTTAAGCAAATTAAATCAGGAACATATGGTATACCAAAACCACACCAGGCCCACCACAAACTTCGCAAAACCAACCGATCAGTGAATGGTGTGATTCCCCTTACATGAACGATAGGAAATGTAATAGTCAGGGTTCTCCAAAGGAACAGAACTGAATTAATAGAGTGTGTGTGTGTGTGTGTGTGTGTGTGTGTGTGTGTGTGTGTGTGTGTGTGTGTATTAAAAGGAGATTCATTAGAGCCACCTACAGGTTCAGGTGGTCAAACAATGACTATTTCCCAATAGAAAGGCAAAGAGCTGTTCGGTCCAAAGAGACTGGACATCTCAGAAGTCCCAACCTGGTGCAGGAGTCCCAGCAGATTCCCAGAGAGCTGCTGGTCTTTAGTCTACGTTGGAACGCTGAGGGAGGAGGCTCTAACCCCAGCAAAGGAGAGCATCAGCAACAGGATAGATGAGCCTGGCAGTGAGAGCGAAGGCAAGCAGGCAAAGAGCAAAAGCTTCCTTCTTTTGTGTCCGAACGGTGTGGCCCAGACTTAGGGTGGGTCTCCCCATTCCAAATGGTCCAGTGAGGAAAATCCTTCACAGGTGTGCCCAGTGGCTTAAATTTTAGTTAATTTCAGAAGCAGTCAAGTTGACAAGCAAGATTAGCCATCACAGGAAGTAATGCTGGGGACAACCGTCTCCTAACCATCATCAGGCTGTCTGGTGCATGGAGCATGGGGTCTACAGCAGAGGACCTATAACCCTGTTCCCTGGGCCTGGGCAGTCACCCTGCTTACCTTACTACGATCCATCTTGACCCAGGAAGCCTGGAGCCAGCCATTGACCTTGAATCCACCCGGTCTTTGGCAGGCTGGTGCCACAGCACGTCTGTGACCACATTGTTAGGTCAATTGTGTGACCCTCGGGGACTCTGCCTCATCATCAGCTCTCTGATCTTGTTGCGTGTGACCCAAGAGTTAATATGAGCAAATTAATTGGGACAGAAGAAACTGCAGTTGCCAGTGGCTGTGGATATCAAGTGAAATCCATAGTACTTGGAAAATTAAAGCCAGTGCAATGGACCTAGTTTGTGAATTTATCACTTTTGATAAACTTTGACATCATGGAAAGACATGGGAAGCTGTCTTTGCAGGGATGCAGTCAGAACCAGCAAACTTGCCCGGTTCATAGAGTGTGGATTGAGAAAGGCCAGCTAAAGATGTTAAGAGAAAGATGCAGACGCAGGATAGGGTCAGGAGGGCAAATCAAGTCCATACTGAATGCCCCGAATTTCTTCTTTAACATCCTTAAGTACCCAACCAAAAGTGGGGACTACCACAGAAGACTTCTATTATCATGTAAAGGAGCAAACAGACTTACTTCCCTTAATCCTCCAGGTGTTTGGTAGCCACACCTGCCACCTGCCTTCAGGGTCAAGAGTAAGCACACCTGAACCCACGTCTGTTGTCTGTTGTTACTTAGATAAAGACATCCACTACCAAGGCTGAAACATCCTGCAGCAGCCGAGCTTTAGACCCATAGGTCTAAGGACAGTTTTGAACTCACTGAACTTGATAAAGATGAAATGGACCCCTCTTTATGAGTCCTAACACATTAACAATATCTACCTAGCTTCTAGACCAAAAACACCCAAAGCAGTTAATGCAGCTGTCAGAATTCCACCCATTCAAGAAGGATGCTGATGAGTAAGCACACTACCGGCAAAAGAATTGGCAATACACGAAGATTTATTTTGCTTTATCAAGTAAAATAAACCATTTGGTGATAGAGACAAAATCTGAAACCCTGCCAAAGTCACATAAGCTGCTCGTAGCTGTTACCTGATGCCTGACTTACACTGTAGTGTAATCCAACACCATTTATAGTCGCACTTGTCTCCTGGGTGCTCGATGGAGTGGGAAGGCTCCCCGCCCTCTCTATGGAGGGTTGCAGTTCTCAAGGAGTTGGTTGGCAAAGGAAGCAGACCAAGCAGCAGGAAGAGAGACGAGCCTGCCTCATCCTGTAGCCGGGATTTCATACATAAGCTGGGCTATCCTCAGGCACAGACCTGCAGTTAGCATTCAGGCAGCTGAGGCAGGGGTATAACTGTGGGTTGAAGGCTAGGCTGGGCTACTTGGTATATTCAAGATAAGCTTGGGCCATGTAGCAAAACTACTGTGCTGTGCTAGGAAATTATTTCAATAGGCAAGAAAACAGCTAGGCTGGGTTGTGGCAACACACACCAGCACTCCAGAGGCAGAGGCAGGTGGGTCCAAGTTTGAAGACAGCCTGGTCTATAGAGTGAGCTCCTGAACAACCAGGGCTACACAGAGAAACCCTGTCTTGAAAAATAAAAAAAAAAGGAAACAAAAACAAAAAAGAAAAGAAGGAAAAAGAAAAACAGCTGGGAGAAACCTACCACAAACAAGCTAATTCTTGGGAGAAAGACACGGCACAGGCTACGGAAAAGAAGAGGTGCAGGGTGGTCCTTACCTCTGTCATCCATGGCGCCCAAAGATACAGGAGCTAGAATAAAGAAAAGAGAGCAGTAGCAGTCCTAAAAAACATCGAATGAGATGTAAAGAATCCAATGATGAACTGCCAAGAGAAGAGGCACGGGGAATAGTGTTTAAAGGCGCCACTGGTTGATCACAGCAGTCACAAGGGGAAGAGCACTGAAAGGGTTTCAGAACACCCCTGCCATGCTTTGTGTGGGAACACCAGACCTTGAGCAGAGACCCACTTCCCCTTCTGCCTGGGAGTAGGCAGCTGTAAGACAATGTTTACTAAAACATGTTTACTAAAAACAATACAATGCCTGGGGGCATTAAGTTCCTGGAAAAGGCCTGCCTGCAGAAACCACCCTGACCTCGACCTTGTCCAAAGACTAACCACCTCTTCTGCCACGCCCAGATCAGTTTCTGGGGTCAGAGCAGAACCAGCCAGGGTAGAGGAGAGAGCAGAAGCTTCTCTGGTGGGAGCCTTTCCTAGGAAGTTTTCTTGAGCCTTTTTGGAGCCTGCTTAAAGTTTTCTTTACATCGTTGAACGAGTCTCTGTGTTGTCAATCCCCGACACCCTCCACACGTTCTCGGACACAGGCCGCGCAGCAGACGCGACAATTGGAGGTCCTACCGAGATCGTGACAGCGAGGTAAGTGGACGGGGTTGTCCCTTTTGCCAGCCAGGGACAGATGGAGGAAAATAGGAAAAGAAACAATGGGAAATAGTCCCTGGAAGTTTAAATTACAGTATCCCGTAAAAAAGTTGCTTGAAGAACAGGGGACTACAACCATGGCAGGCTTTTTAAAATGGATTGAACCAGGGAGCCCATGGTTCATTACTGGGGAAGGCTTAAATGTCCCAGATTGGGAGGATGTTTGCTATGATATTCAGAGAGCGGGGTGTTGGTGGCATACGCCTTTAATCCCAACACTCGGGAGGCAGAGATAGGAAGGAATGAGGCCATCCTGGTCTATAGAGCAAGTTCCAGGACAGCCTCCAAAAGGATAGAGAGAAACCCAGTCTCAAAAAAAAAAAAACAAAAAAAACAAAAAACAAAAAAAGGGTAAAATAAGAAAAAACAAAACAAAACTCCAGTCTTTCGCCTGATCCACTGAGGTCAGGAAAGTAAAGGGGAACTGAGAGATCTAAAAGGCTGGCCAGTAAGGCTATGTGGATGTGTTAAAAAGGGGTACCAAGCTAGGGGTACCAGGTTAAATCTCCAGGCCTTCGCCTGACAAAGGTCAGGAAAGTAAGGGGACCCTGAGAGATCACCCTCAGTTGGAGGGGGGATTGGATTAAATCTCTAGGCCTTAGCCTGACACTAAGGTCGGGTAAAAGGGGAACCCAGAGATTGCCCTCAATTGGAGGGTGGATTGTGTAAATCTTAAGGCTTTTTGCATTAGGGAATATCCTGGGTCGAAGAATAGATTGAAAATGGGTGAATAGCCGGGGGGGTGGCGGCACACGCCTTTAATCTCAGTACTCGGGAGACACAGGCAGGCGGATCTCTGTGAGTTCGAGGCCAGCCTGGTTTACAGAGCAAGTTCCAAGACAGCCTCCAAATAATACAGAGAAAAAAAAATTGGTAACAAGCTGGGCGGTGGTGGCACACGCCTTTAATCCCAGCACTTGGGGAGGCAGAGGCAGGCGTATCTCTGTGAGTTCGAGGCCAGGCTGGACTGACAGCCTCAAACAATACAGAGAAACCCTGATTTAAAAAAAAAATGGGTGAAACAAAAAATTTGTAACAGTAAAAAGGTACTGGTATTAAGTAAAGAAAAAGAAAAAGACAAAGGTATATAGAATGGAAAATTTTGTTTACCTTTAAGTTCTATTTTGTGAGTCATCTCTAAAAACTTATGGCCAAAAGCTTGGCCTCTCCACCTCACATCTACAGAGTTACAAGGAGTAGGTACAGCTGTACCCCATGACTGTAGCTCAAATGGAGGAATGATAGAGAACATACAGGACTTTTTAACCTCTTAGTTCAAGGATTGGCTGGAGTTGTTCTTTTACATAGATTTCAATTAAGGAAGCTTCATTGCAACAGACTAATCATGACCTAGGGAAAAAGGATGACTGAAAGATGCATGTATGTTCTGAATGTATGGTGTGGCCACACCGGTATGTATGAAATGTGATTGTGAATGCGTGAGTGTGAACTGCTTATATGATTAAAAGGATACTTAAATCCCTTCAAAAATAGTTAAGAAGCTACCTAGATTGCTTTAAATATAGACAAAAGGAACATCCAGCCAGTCTGTTAATGTTTTTACAGAAAAATTTAAGATGCAAATGAGGCCTTGTCAGCTAGTGAGAGCTCTACAGGTTAGATTGGGAAAGACTGCTCACAGACTTCAAATAATTTTCAAAAGTTATTTGGACACAGTATAGTTTACAATCTTTGAGTGATTTTCAGAAGTTTTTGGGAAATATTTAATGGATATGTCCTTTTTAATGGTCATCTACAAATAATCTAAATTTATCTAGATAGTTAACCAAGGAGGGCAGACAAATCCTTCTACTATTATGGTTCAGCTTCAACAGTTCAAAAAATTTTTTTTAGAAAATAAAAAAGGGGGAATAATGTCCCCAGTCCCCATATGACTCATCAAATAATACACTCCTCATTTAAAAATTTTATAATGTGAGTGCCAGTGAGCTTCAGACAGATTCTGGCATGATGGAACTTGAGCAACCATTGCTCAGGTCAAATGGAGACATCCATGCACTAAACAGTGGAGAAGACCCTAATTTGGGGTCGAGGGCATGTTTGTGTTTTCTTGTAGGAAAAGAATAAAAGCTTCGGCATGGAGCAGAGAAAAACTGGACCTGAGACCATGGGAGCCTACCTAAGCTAGTTTGAGTGAGATCTCCTAAATCAGTGTTCCTGAACCTTGATGTCATTGAATCTAGAGCCCAAGAAAGAAAGAAAACAGTCAGTTCGAGATTTCCAGTTTCTCAACAGACCTGCTGCATCAACCTTCCGGACCCATGAGTTTTCATCGTGAAGCCAATAGAGAAAAAAGGACCCATTTAAAACATTTGGACATTCGTATGGACTGTGATGAGGGGCAAAAGCCTCTTTTCAGTAATTGAACAGGACATGGTCACTTGAAATATCCGACTTGGTGGTTCCTGTTTCTGGAATCGTGCCTAGGCCAGTGTATTTTTCTGGAGAAATGCAACTTGTCCTAATGTGACAAAAAGGAGACTTTGACTCAAGTCACATAATCAGCTGACATTAAATCAACAAACTGCATCACCACAGGAACAAATTGGTACTCTGTAGATAGTGCAACAAGCCTATTGTTCATATTTTTCATAATGCTACATGTGTAACATCAATGATTGTACCTAATGTATCTGTGCAAGTGCACTTTCTAAATGCTTTCATGAGCAGATCTTGGAACAATTGTAAACTTTATCAAATTGTAAATGTAAATCACATGCGGGTTACCCTTGTAACAGAATGTAAATCACGTGCATGTTACCCTTGTAACAGATGAAGGCTGCTAGAATGTTATGGCCCAGATCTGGTGATGGGTACGGTGATGGAGAGGCGCTATGTCAATGGGGGTCCTGGAAATGGTGGCAGTGGTGGTAGGCATTCTGGCTTTATGCCGAGCTCAAACGTGCCTTGTTCCAGAGGCAAGAGATCTGTAACCAAGTATTGCTTAGCTTAGCCCATGGCAATCCCGATAGCCATGAAGGTTGGTTACAGGTGATTTAAGGTTGGGGTGTCTCCGACGACGGGCAACCTGTGGGGAAGACCCCTCCCGCCTAAGACAGGGGTTCAAGGTCCCCCAAGGACGGGAAAGGGAGGGTGACCCTACTTGACCTAAGCCAGGAGTGCCTCATTTAAAAATAAAAAGGGGTGAATTGTGGGAACACCAGACCTTGAGCAGAGACCCACTTCCCCTTCTGCCTGGGAGTAGGCAGCTGTAAGACAATGTTTACTAAAACATGTTTACTAAAAACAATACAATGCCTGGGGGCATTAAGTTCCTGGAAAAGGCCTGCCTGCAGAAACCACCCTGACCTCGACCTTGTCCAAAGACTAACCACCTCTTCTGCCACGCCCAGATCAGTTTCTGGGGTCAGAGCAGAACCAGCCAGGGTAGAGGAGAGAGCAGAAGCTTCTCTGGTGGGAGCCTTTCCTAGGAAGTTTTCTTGAACCTTTTTGGAGCCTGCTTAAAGTTTTCTTTACATGGTTGAACGAGTCTCTGTGTTGTCAATCCCCGACACCCTCCGCACGTTCTCGGACACAGGCCGCGCAGCAGACGCGACACTTTGGAGACATCTATCCCAGATAACATAAAAACTATGTCAACAAGGAAATGAAATGCTGCTGGGGCCACAAGGCATTCTGTGGACCTTTCTGACGCTAATGATCCCCAGAGAAGCCCTTTGTGGCATGACCAACCGAAACTAGCAAAGCAGCAGTATATTATAGCCATGGACAGACATAGCAGAAGACGGAGGAGGGATGAACCTCAAAGCTCTTGGACAGATGTTGCGTGGTGCAGAAACAGACCACAGACGTTGAGTGGCTTTGAGACGGTGGGATGGAAACACAGATGTTGTAGTCCTAAGTATCTTCAAAACGAATCAAATATCCTTTTCTAGCTGAAAACCCAAACAGAGCTCACTCCCTACTGAACGGGGATGTGTGAAGAGCAAGATGGGGCAGAGAGATGGCTCAAGGGGTAAGTGCTTGCCATGCAGGCATGAAGACTGGAGCTGGAAGAGCATGGTAGCCTGTCTGCAACCCCAATATGATCCCTAGGCAATCTAGCCATCTTGGGGAACCCTAGGTTCATCAAGAGACCTTACCTCAGTATACAAGGTGGAGAATGAGCCAACATCATCCTCCTCACATACACCCACACCAATGCACCCATACACATGCTCCAGTACATACACACACACACACACACACACACACACACACACACACACACACACACACACACACAGAGTCTGGAAAACAACAAATCCTTACTGTGAACCCACAAAATTTAGAGATAACTTAAAATGGATGGCTCTAGATCAAGCCAGTAAAAAGACCAGAAAGTGGGTCATAGCAACAGTGATGCATAAGAGACAACAGCGTTGTTCAGGGTATCACAACATGAGTCAAAGGAAGTGTCTTTAGCCAGAAGTAGCTCACACCTGCAATCCAGCCCTTGGGAGGTGGGGGCTGGAGAATCAGGAGGTCAGGGTCACCCTTAGCTACATTAATGAGTATGAGGCAGCAGGACTGAAAAGGACCTTGTCTCAAAGGTGGAGGAGGGGGGAGAGGGAAGGAGGGGAGGGTGAGGAGAAAAGAAAGCTCTGCTAACAGACTAATAGCTGTACCAGAACACCCGAGTCTCACTCATGAGTGTATAAGCCAGCTGCCAGACATATTACAAACATTTAAATTGTCATCATAGCTGTCTGGCTCACACAAGATAACTCATGACAAAACTCCTTCCAAATCAGGGCCACATACAGGTCAAAAAATTTTTTTCACATTTAACACTAAGACATGTCTAACAAACAGCATACCAAGTTGAAAATTATTCTCCACACTCGATTAATAGGACACACTAACCAAGAGCAAACCGCCCAGACAATTCTAGGAATGTAAACCCATGAGACAGAGATGGCTTCTGGGGATGATCTCTCTTCCCTTGAAGAAACAGGAAAGAAACACAACAAACGACACAGAAACTGAGGTGCTCACTGCCGTCCCGGCACTCAGGGGGCTCAGGCATGGGGACTTCCCAGAGTTCCATGCCAGCCTGGGCTACACAGTGAGTTCAAAGTCAACCTGGGCTACAGAGGGAGACCACGTCGTTTGGAAAAAAGAGAAAAGAAATATTATCTCTAGGGGGAGGAAGCTCACAAGGCCCTGCCCCTCTCTGGGGTTCTGAGGCAGTTACTGGTCTCTGGTGGGGGAAGTATCATTTTGTTTGTTGGTGGGGCCACTGGTAAGGCACATGTGATCCTGTAAAGGAAACGGCGGGGGGGGGGGGGGGGGCGCTCGTGATTAAGAGCATTGGCTGCTCTTGAGAGGACTTAGGGTTCAGTTTCCAGCACCTACATTGTAGCTCACAATCATCTGTAACTCCAGGTCTGGGAGATCTTAGGTTCCCTCCTGGCTTCCTTAGGTACCAGCACATGCATAGTACAAAGGTACGAGTGTAGGTAAAACATCCACACATTTAAAAATAATTAATTAAAAAATCAACTAAGACTGCACTTGGTGGCACAGGCCTTTAAACCTAGCATCGGGGAGGTGGAAACAGGGGTATTTCTGTGAGTTTGAGGCCAGCCCGGTCTACTTATAGAGGCCACAAGGTTCTCATGCTCACAGATGAACACTGGAGGAACCAGGAATTTTAATAACGCAGGGGTGTCTCCTCAATGGAGGAAATAAACGTCTGTTTTCCACCCAGGAAGCTGGGAGTGGATGTTGCTAATTACCCAGTATCCTTCACAATCTGTAGAGCAGACCTCACCCAAGTTCAACAGACTCTCCCTCCCTACGCCTGTCTCTAAGCTTTCAGTCAATAGAACCGAGGGAGATGTCACATGTAGTTTATTGCCTCCTGACTCAACACTATCTCCAGATCCCAGGCCCTTAAGCTATAGAACCCAACCTCATGGTCACATGCACTTTCGTGAGACAAAGTTACACTTTAAGTTTTAATTACTATACCTTAGAGATCCAAGAAACAGAAATGCCTCTTAGCCCTTTGCCCGAGGACAGATAGATAGTTCCCAAAATGTTGGAGGCTATTGTTTATGGAAGATAACAAGCCATATGTTTTTCACTCCTAAACAAGTTTGTTTGATCCATCTGACCAGAAGCGCTCCATCACTTATAGGTGGGAGGTTCACAGGCAGTAAATATGTCAGGATGTATGCTTGTCGCTGATTGGACCTGATGGGAAATACTTAAGCCCCTATAAGCCCTGATTCGAGGCCTTCTTCTGGAAACCTAGATAGAGATAGACTTGGCCAGAGCCTGTCTACCCGACCAGTATTTAATTAAAGCTTGCTTCAAATTTGGCTTTAAACTGTGGTAGTAGTCTTATTCTCAAGTGGTGGGATTAACATTTTGTAAATGAGTTTCTTTCTATGTAGTCACACTGTAAACTTTATTGTGCACCTGGAACTGGATAATTGTTGCCTGGAAACAGTATATATACTGTGTTTATACATACTTACAGTAAACTGCCTGGCATTGAACTCTCTGAACAGTGGTTCTCACCCTGTGTGTCTCAACCCCTTTTGGGGTTGAACAACCCTTTCATAGGAGTTGCACATCATATATCCAGTAGCATATCAGATTGAAGACACCAGGCCCTCACCCAGTCCCCTGCTTTAACAGTCATGACAGGCTGCAGAAAAGACCCAGCAGGATGAAGGCCTCTGACTCAGCACATGTACTAAGCTTCCTGACCTTGCCAGACCCCCTAGTCAGTAGGAAGTCAGATGCCCAGGAACCAATCAGAAATCAGCTGCCGGGTTCTGGATGTGCTTTACAGTAACAGTTGTGTACAAGAGCACAGCAACCGCCCTGGGAGGGCTTATGGGCCATAGCAACCAGTTGACCAATCAACACAGGACAGGTCACCCAAGCCTAGAAGTGCACCAATCCTGAGACTGTTGGGGACCCCAGACACTCACCTTGCTCTACCCCAATAAATTCCCTGCCCAGCTGTCTCTCCAGGTCCTTCTTACCCCACCCACCGTGTCAGGATGGAGGACCGGAGTTAGTACAGTTAACTCCCTAATTGATTAAAAACTCTTTGCTTTTGCATTGGATCGGGTGGGTCTCTTGGTGACTTTGGAGTTCAGAATTTGGGCACAACAAGATATTTATATTACAATTCATAACAGTAGCAAAATTACAGTAGCAACAAAAATAATTTTATGGTTGGGGTCACCACAGCATGAGGAACTGTATTAAAGGGTCACAGCGTTAGGAAGGTTGAGAGCCACTGCTCCAGGAGTTTGATCCTGACCAATTAAGCAGCCTAAACTGAGTTTTCAACTCACCTCTTCACAGTTCATTTCCCTGAGAGTGGTGACACCTGCAGGGAAACCTTACCCCCACCCCATATACATAGCAAGGTCCAGAAGAGCCAAGACAGAGAGACCTTGTCTTAATAAGCTAAAAAAAATAAAGTTAAGATATTTTTTAAAAGTAAAGAAATATAGAAGAAAGGGAGCAGAACCAACCTAACACACTACCTTTCAAAGCTCACACCAAAACTACACTAAAGACCACAGGGAGTCTCTGCGCCAAGGGAGGAAAATGCCTGTGCAACAGAACGGCACAGAAAAACATTACAGTCATTAAAAAACCAACCGTCTTGGCCACCATAACCAGAAGTATAAATGAGTTTACCGTATGGACTTTACCAGTGTCTTAGACATGGAGGCAGTAACAGCTCTGGTGAGGTCAAAACCTGTATCCAGTAGGAAAGCTAATCTTTCACCTGTGATCCTGTCTGCGATTGTGACATTTCTGTCAGAGCATTGATATCCAGTCTCAGACAAAATGTAACGGCGCTGTCAGTTAGGCAGCCTCTGGTACACACTCATATCCTAACCCTGTGTGGTCGCATAGCTATCACATCCTGTGACCAGTTATGCCCAGAGGCTTTGTTACTGACTGTCGTACCTGGGCTGGATGCCAGCATGACCAATGATTCCCCATAGATAGACAAGCACCTGCAGCATAGAGGCGCTCCTCTGTCAGAGCACATTAACTAGACCCCTAGTAAAGCAGAAACATTGAGATGTAATGTCTGAGCCCTTAATGAAGGTTTCTATTGATGTTATAAACACCATAACCAAAAACAACTTGGAGAGGAAAGGGTTTATTTTTTTATAATTTTTTTAAAAATTAGAAACAACCTTATTTTGCATATCAATCCCTGGCACCTGAACTTGGGGCCATGAACTCCAAGAATCTAACAAAAATTTGAAAAGGGATTTTAGAAACAAAAGAACAAAGACAAGCAAGGCTTCTTAGTAGAAGCATTTTCTCATGTAGGCTCTGTTTTGCTTGAGAAAAGCAGAGACTCATGGGGCTCCTTTAAGGGAGGTTTCCTGACTCAGCATAAACAGAAAAACTGCAAACTCTTTTAAGAGGCCCTGCTAACAATTGAAAGGTGTACAAGCGGCTGCCTTTGGCAGTGACCACATCTCCATGCTGGCATAGACTAAGGCGCTGAGCACAGCTCCCAATGCTGGCGGCAAACTTACGCCCTCCATGTTGGGAAGCCAGCAACTGTTTCTGCTTTAACTTTAGCAATGAAGTTTAGCAGATAACAGACACGCAGCCAGAAAAACATAAAGATTTACAATAACATCAGATTCAGATGAAATAAAACCTCTAAAAAGTTTATAGTGTGTTTAAAAATACATGTAGGCTTGGGAGAGGAATAAAAACAGGATAGTGAAAAAATAAACAAAGGGAGTAGCTGGGTGTGGTGGTGGCACATGCCTTTAATGCCAATACTGCAGAGGCAGAGGCTGGTGGATTTCCACAGAGAAACCCTGTCTCAGAGAAAAAAAACAAATAAATAAAAGTGAAAGAAATAGAGTAATAAAAAAGCCACATAAAGATGAAAAGTACAGAGAGTCTGGATACTGTATGTTATTGTGTCGTCTTTGAATTTTTTGATTTCTAAGGAAATAACAACAACTGGTAAAATACAAGTGATTATAAAAGATGCTAAATTAATCCAACTTACATATTTTTAAAATGCTTTGACTTCTAAATTTAAACATAAGGACAAGTTACTTGGGAAAAAAGTTTGTGTTTCCACAAAAATGAAAGGCTGTGGATTCCATCCAGGCTTCTATGGTTTGATGAAGCAAAGTAGTGTCCCAGGCAGTCCAACATCTGGAACAGCTGGGACAATACAGCCATACAGACCACAAAAACAAGGACTTGGCTAGCTTTCTGTGTGTTGTCATGATCCCCATGGTATGGACAGCATCCCCATCCAGCAGGAAGCAGTTTGGAATGAACAACGCCCAAATATTGTTCATAAAATTTTGTTTTCATTTAAATGGGGTTGGTTATAAATGGTCAGTGATCACAACCGATCTCTTTTTAAAAGGTAAAAGGGAGATTATATGGTATAGAAATGAATATTTTATATTGGTATGGATTTTCATTTACTGATACAAATTTATGGTCGGATTTGTGATATATATATATTTCTCCTCTTGTTCAGGTATTGTGTTTGTGTAACTTATTTAAAAATGTAATGTATAATTAACTACAGATTATAGATAGTTACCTATAATGGTCAAGACTTAGGTTAGTTAGGTTTTCTAGATATGCAGAGATGTATTTGAGATAGATAGATATTCTTCAAACTTTTCAAGGACCTACAGAATATATGGCATTTAAATGGTTTAGGGTCTTTCATGATAGTGAGATACAACTGCTCCTGATACACCCATTATGTCTGAGAGGAAGATGGGCATCTAAGAAATTTGTTATGGAGTTTGTTTTCAACGTGGCAAGATTAGCCATGGACAAGAAACTGCTCTTGTCTGGACTGTTTGACTGTTGTTGCATACATTGGACATGTAGGACCCATAGTAAAGTGACTGCTGAACTTGGACAGTCCTACAGGGTTTCTGCTTCATGGAAGAGTCTGCCAGACATTCTGCAGGACACAGAAAAATGACTGACAAACTGCCAATGCAGGTATACAGCTTAAAATTTCCTGCTTTGCTGAGAAGTCGTCCAGACACAATGTAGCCTATGGGCTGAAGATGGATGTCCCAACCTTACAGAGGAACTTTGGGTGACTGTCCAAGTAGCAAGATGTCTCTGTCAATTCTAGTGTTTATATATTATCCTTCTGTGGTTTTTGATGGAGTTGAATACAGACAGTTATAATTATAGTTTTCCTTAGTTATGATAAAAGATAAGCTATATATAAGACTTTAGATTCACACAGATAGGATTGATAATAAAATAATTTCTTTAAATCTTACTAAATGTTAATGGCCAAAATATTGTAACTATAGTTCTTGCTTGATAACTGTTCTGCTATATATAATTTGACTATGTTAAAGTTAAAACCTTTCTTTTTATTTAGACAGGAAAGAGGAGATGATGGGAGAAGTTCTGTGTATATGTAAATAAAGCACTGTTGGCCAATAGGGAAGCAAAGTAGGTGGGACTAGGAGTCTAGGAGGATTCTGGGAAATGTAGTGAAAAGAGTTGGCCATGTGATCTCCCAGGAAGAAATGATGCCTCAGGAAGGCGTCATTGCAAAGATAAGTACATATATATATATATATATATTACTAATTACTAATTATATAGTATTATATATTATATAGTATTATATATTACTAATTATATAGTAATTCGTAATTACTAATTACTAAAATATATACATATTAGTAATTATGGGTCAATAATTAAGCCAGAGCTAGCCCATGAGAAACAATAGCAAATGGCCAACAGCTTCATAATTAACATAGTGTCTCATGTGTTATTTGGGGGCTAAAGCGGCAACGGGACCCAGGCGGCTGACAGGAAGAATGCATGTTACAAATCCCAGTTCCCTCTCCCTCCCATCCTCCTGTGCCCCCCACCAAACCATCCATCCCATCCCCGATCCACTCCCAAGAGAGGGTGAGGCCTTCCATGAGGGATCATCAAAATCTGTCAGGTCATTTGGAGCAGGGCTTAGGCCCTCCCCTGTGTATCTAGGCTAAGAGAGTATCCCTTCATGGGAAATGGGACCCCGGAATCCATTCATGCAGTAGGGATACATCCTGGTTCCACTGCTAGAGGCCCCAGAGACTGTCCAGTGCTCCTAGCTGACACCCGTGTTCAGGGGGCCTGGTTTGAGCCTATGTTGGTTTGCCAGCTGTCAGCCTGGGGTCCGTGAGTTCCCACTTGCTCAGGTCAGCTGTTTCTGTGGGTTTTCACAGCATGGTCTCGACCCCTTTGTTTGTCATTCCTCCCTCTCTGAAGCTGGCTTCCAGGAGTTTGGCTCAGTGCTTTGCTTCTGCTTCTATCAGCTACTGGATGAAGGCTCTAGGATGGCATTTAAGGTACTCACCATTCTCATTATAAGGGAAGGGCTTTTAAGGTAGCCTCTCCACTATTGCTTAGGGTCCCAGCTGGGGTCATCCTTGTGGATCTCTGTGCAATTCCCTAGTGCCAGATTTTTCTTTAAACCTATAGTGGCTCTCTCTATTGAAGTGTCTCTTTCCTTGTTCTCTATTCTTCTCCCCACTCAATCTTCCTGATCCCTCATGCCCTCCCCCCCCCTCTGCTTCTCCCTTCCTCTTTCTCCTACTTCCCTCTGCCCTGCTCCCCATTTTTCCGGACAAGGGGCTCTTGTCCGGAAAGGGTTTATTTCAGCTTACACTTCCATATCACAGTCCATCACTGAGGGAAATCAGAGCAGGAACCAGGAGGCAGGAACTGATTCAGAGGCCATGGAGGGTGCTGCTTACTTCCTAGCTCTCTATGGGTTGCTCAGCTGGCTTTCCCACGCCACCCAGGATCACCGCCCTATGGGTAGCACCACCCACAGTGAGCTGAGCCCTTCAATATCAAGCATCAATCGAGAAATCACCCCCACAGGCTTGCCCCCAAGTCAATTTGGTTAGAGATGTTTTCTCAGTTGAGTTTCCCTCTTTCCTAATGACTCTAGCTTGTATGAAGCTGACACAAAACTAGCCAGCACACTAAGCCTGGTGGCTCATACCCTATCATCCCAGAGATTGAGGGGTGGAGGCAGGAGGATTCCCATTAGTTCAAGGCTAGCCTGAGCCACCATGTGAGACCCAATCTCAAAACAAACAAAAGGAGCCCTAGAAAGATTATGATAGCTAACAGACATGTTATAAAAAAGAAAACAGCATATGAACATATAACATTTATGAGCCTTCCATTTTTGGTTTATTTTATTTTTGTGTATGTATATTGCATTGCATGTATCATGTGCACTGTGTGCATTCAGTGCCTATGGAGGCCAGAAGAAGGTGCTGCCTTTGTCATAGTGTCTCTTCATAGAAAAATGACTAAGACAGGAATATTGAAAAGTTTGAATGGCTACCACATCATCAGTCAAACACTCGGACACAGTACTACAATCATACCTAGGACACAATGCTTTGGTTGTTGTAAACTCAGAATGTTTGACCCTCATGTATGCTGAAGTGGATTGAATAAGAATGGTCCCCATAGCTCATAGATTTGAATGCCTGGTCACAAGGGAGTGGCACTATTTGAAAGGATTAGGAGGTGTGGCCTTGTTAGAGGAAATGTTTCTCTCTTTTTTTTTTTTTTTTTTGGTTTTTTGGAGACAGGGTTTCTCTGTGGCTTTGGAGGCTGTCCTGGAATTCGCTCTGTAGACCAAGCTGGCCTTGAACTCACAGAGATCCGCCTGCCTCTGCTTCCCAAGTGCTGGGATTAAAGGCGTGTGCCACCACCACCTGGCGTTAGAGGAAATGTTCTAGGACAGCCAGGGCCTCACAGAGAAACCTTGTCTTGAAAAACCAACCAAACCAAACCAACAAAAACAGCAACAGCAAAACATAAAAACAGTCATGGTGGCTCAATGCCTGTGATCACAGCACTTGAGAGACTGAAGCAGGAGGATTGCTCTATATTCAAGGCCATCCTGGTCTATGTGAGCTTCAGTCCAGCTTGATCTCCAGAGTGAGACTTTGTCTCAAAAACAACAAATTGGAATAAAAGAATCTACTATGCATGCCATGTGAATCCAGCGTACTTGGTAAATTAAAGGTGATGAAATTAACATTCTTTCTGAGTTTACCATTACTCTAAAAACCCTAGCAATGTGGAAAAATTCAAATATGCAGAGAGAGAGAGAGAGAGAGACAGAGACAGAGACAGAGACAGAGAGACAGAGAGAGACAGAGAGAGAGTTGGAGAGTTGGGACTGGTATCCAAACAATCTTTTTTCTTTCAGCTTGACAGTAAGTTAGACAGGAAGGAATGAGCTGCCTGTTGACACCTCTGACCATCACTGCCCCAAAAAAAAACTCTGTTCAAATCATGACTTCTCTCTTTTTATCTATCTATGACTCGCAAGTCCTTTGTTTTCTAACGATATTAAATTCCACCTCTGGTACTTCCATTTATCTAATTTTTAAAGGCAGACACAGAGAAAGCCAGGTATTTTTATGCTCTTGGAATTCAATTTTTCAAAAATCTTGGGCTTTCCAGGCCAAAGAATTCTACCAGTTGAAATAAAAATCTTACCTACCGACCAAAACCGAGAAAGTTACATTCCATCCTGTTTTGAATGTTGCTACTCCTGACCTTTCCAGAAAGGCCTCACATGAAATTCAATCCACTTGATTGTTCTTCTGTGCAAATGTATTATTTAATTCTTTAAGTGCATGGTATTTAAAAGCACAAATACAAAATGTGAGCAGTCCAGGTCTTCTTAAGACTTAGTGCGTGTGGAAGGATTTCATCTGAGTAACAAAATTAGATTCTAGTCTAACAAGTCAGGGATTAGCTTGGGCTCACTGCACACACTGTGCAACCTTAGGGGGAAAGTATTATTTAACTACTTATTTCCAAGTGGGTGTAATCTCCATCCCTCAGAGAACTTAGAAAGTTACCAAAGATGTTGTGTATTCTTGCAATGGGGCTCTAAATATGACAACTACCCATCACATGAGCATCTCTCATAATATCTGACAGAGGTCTAAGAGAATGAGGCCTTCAGTCACTGACTCCTGCAGGAGGAGAGTTCCCAACAACGTCATGTAGACGCTAGTAAAATGGGATTTGAACTAGTAATTAGAAACAGCAGATTTCTAGCTCTTGAGAGAAGAAGGCAGGAGGACCAGAAGTTCAAGGTCTTCCTTGGCTACACAGCAAGTTCAAGACCAGTCTAGGATACACAAGCTCCTCTTTTTCTTTGATCAAATGCCACTACCACCAGAGTCTCACTCTATAGATGAGAATGTCCTTGAACTTCTGATCCTCCTGCCACTGCCTCCCAGCCATTGGCATTACAGGTCTGTGTCACCATGGTTGGTGTGTGTGGTGCTGGAGATTGAACTTGGAATTTTTGTTAGGTAAACCAAACGCTCATGTTCAGGATCCTTCCTCTTTCTCATAGCATTGTCAACTCCTATTTCTTCTGGACTCTGCTCATCAGTTATCCGGTTTTGACCTCCGTCCCTTTTCCCTCTCAGAATGGTGTAACCAATCTCCATGCTCAGGGGTACAAAGGGGCAAGAACAGATTAGGAGAGAAAGTCATTAACCACTTTCCCTATCTTCAGGGTGGGGACAGTTATAGACACAGTAAAAGAAATGAGAAGACTGAGCTAGGTGTGGTCGCTCACATCTATAGTGTCAGCACTGGGAGGATTAGCTTGAGCTTGAAGCCAGCCTGGACTGCACCTCGAGACTCTGTCTAAAGAGCAACTAGAGGAAGGGTAAGCTGTGGAGAGAACAGCAAGGATCCCCCCCCCCGCAGAATTCCTGCATAGCCTCTTCTGGTTCTATGAACTGAAGTCCCCTAAAGAGCCCAAGCCAGCATCTGTGCAGGGAATTCAGCGGAGTGAGTGACTAGAGGTTCCGTGGTTACTGAGAGTTGAAATGCTGCGGATAGAGAGATAAAATTATTCTGGGTTATCATTCGTCCATAGCAATTTACCAGCAACATCCTTTGACATTCCAGTGACATTTTTGGAATGCACTCCAACAATTACTGGATTCCGCCAACCCCAAAACTAAGAATGTCACCAGACAGCCTCTGGAACCTATAGCAATAGTCTCCCACTTGGCTGTGAACTGCCTAGCTGATGTCCCCAGCAGTGTACTTAGTAAATGAAGTGATCTACATTGTGTTTCCTTCCATGACCATAAAAATCCTGATAACCACTCCCATGGTGGACAATGTCATTTGCGATAACTTGAGTGCATGTTCTGGGGTCATGGTCAGTCATATTTGGCTCATAAGGAACTACTCCTATTCTCTCTGGAGCAAGAGCTGAGTTTTGCAGTGACAAGTTCTTTTATGGTTCTTCCTGGTTGCCGTGGCAACTGTCTACTGTTGTAGAGTGTCGTTTAGTAAATGGATGGGACCATAATGAAGTTCAGTAATTTCATTCCGGCAGTTACCTCCCTCCAACAGGTTGGGCTAGTGCATGGAAGAGGAACTTCTAGCCTTAAATCATCCTGTGTTCCAAGATAAACAGGGTTAGGACAGGGCAGAATTTCCATGAGGTTGTGTAGGCAACTGATAGGTATTTTTGAAACCCTGGTAGTAGGTTTCTCCACCTATGCAATAAACCAAATCAAGCAGAATTTAAAAGAACAGGTCTAATGAGCCAAGCACTCTTGGGTGATCTTTCTAGCTCCCCAGAGGTGACACAGGGGAAGGGAGGAAGAGACCTGACATGACAGGTCTAGGGACAGGATTTAAATACCTGTAGGCGTGGTCATGACCTTCAGGGGAGGAGCCAGAACTTTTTGGCAGTTTTTCTGAAGGAGCAGGGTTTGGAGATGGAGGAGTGGACTTGAGGCAGAGCTTCCAACTGAACAGTAACAAAGTAGACAAATGGTTAGGGTAAGGTTCTTGCGGTTCCCCACACTGAGAGCAGACTCATACCCTCCACATACATTCTAGACCTCAGGACACATCCCTGGAAAGTGGATGCAACTCTTCTCCACTCACAGAACAGAAAGTGAACATTCATAAAAGTGATTTTCCCCCAAGCCATACAGTCTCCAGGGCCAGGGATGGTTTTGCCTAGGTCTTAAGAGCCCTAAGACCCCAAGGAAGATGGCTTATGCCACAAGAAAACAGACAGTGCCTTGTGTCTCCTGGGCCTACCCTGCCTGTTCTTGGGCCTAAACTGGGTTCTGTCTCTCTTAGAATTGGGGGGGGAACAAAACCAAGTGCCAATCAAGCAGTGAACGGGACTTTTTATTTGTGGCCAAGAATAGGAGAAAGGAGGCAATAAATGTGAAAAACAACTTCTCAGCCCAAGGGGCTTGAATGCTACAGTTGTGGGGGAAAAGAAATGAGGGCTGGGTAAGGCTAATCAGTGGGTGGGATGCTTGGGTGCTTTCTGGAAATGGGCAGGATTTTTCTGGGAATTTGGACACTGCCTCTTTTTGACCTTTTATGGTTTTTTTCCCAGTTGTTGTCAAGGCAATTGTCAACTGACATGGCACTGAGGGTTATGTCATTTCACTCACAGAGAGGATTATAAATTAAACTGTTTCACAGCAGTCATCTGCTTCAGTCTAACTAGCCTGGGCTAACCATCTGAAAGGGGCTTCTGGACTCCTGTCCACAGAGATAAACATAATTATGGCAGTGAAGACTCAGCTGGGAAGCATGCCCTGCTCCCTCAAATTCCGGGATGAATGAATGAATGATTGATTGATTGATTGATTGATTGATTGATTGATTGATTTGGGGGCAGGACACAGTGTGCTTATGGAAGTACGATGAAAATATTCAGAAGTTGGTTCTCTGCTTCCACCATGTGGATTCCAGGAACAAAGCTCAAGTCAAACTAATTAGTGTTCCATAGAGATCCAGGAAACAAAAATGCCTCTGATCTGCAAGCCCCTTGCCAAAGGACGATAGTTCCTCAAATGCTGGAGGCTAATGTTTATGGGAGATAACAAGCCACATGTTTTCACTCCCTTACACAAGTTTATTTGGCCATCTGCACAGGATGTGCTTGATCTCGTGAGGGCGGGAGGTTCACAGCCAGGAGGTATGTTAGGATGTATGCTTGCTCCTGATTGGACCTGATGGGAAATGCAATGAATTATGGGTTTTCCTTCTTAAGCCCTTGCCTTACTTGATTCTGGGCCATTTCCCAGGAACCTGGGTATGGACCCGTGTAACGTGCATTCTTTCCTCCAGCTACCTGGGTCCCACCGATGTCTCTGCCCCCAAAAACACACAAAACAATGTACTAATCATGAAGCTGTTGGCCGTTTGCTACGATTTCTTAATGGCTAGCTCTGACTTATTTATTAACCCATAATTACAAATATATATATATTTTTATAAGGTCTTATCTTACTGAGAATGCCAGACTAGCAGGCCCTCTCTTCCAGGGATCAATGCCGACTCTCCACTCTTGACTACATTTCCCAAAATCCTCCTTGACCCCTAGTCCCACCTATCTTGCTTCCCTTGGCCAACAGTGCTTTATTTATGAACCAATAAGACAACATATACACAGAAGGACTTCTCCCATCAGACCTGGCCAGTATTTAATGAAACTGTGGTGGTCTGATTCTCAATAGGTGGGATTGACAGGCTCCACACTCGACATGGTCAAGAGATCCAGGGGATTGCTTTGACCCCAGTTGGCCATGGGCCTGGTTTTCTACACAATGTCCTATTCTAGGGCCATTATCCCTTAACGGTTTTGTTTGTTGGCTTTGTGTTTTTGAGATAGGGTCTCATATTGCCCAGCCTGACTCCAAGCTAACTATGTAGCCTGTGCTAACCTTCCGTTTGCTGATTCTACTCCTAAACATTGAGATGTTAGTGTTTGACGCCATACCTGATTTGTATACTAGTGGGGATCTAGCCTATGCCATGGTGCATGTTGGACAAGCACTCCACAACTGGGCTTAATCTCTATCATCAGGGAAGGGTTTCTTTTGTCATCTTTTTAATCTTTTAAAAATTAGTGTGTACCAGACTTTTTCTCTTAGGTCACCAACCAGCTCCCAAAATCATGACACAGAGACTTAATTTAATTATGAATGTTCTGCCTTATCTTAGCTCTTATTTTAATCTGTTTTCCTTTATCTGTGTTTTGCCCTGGGGTTTTGTACCTTCTTTTCTTTCTGTCTGTGTGTACATCCAATCACTAAGGATCACAAATTCAAGGCCAGCCTGGGTTATATACTGAATTCCAGACTAGCCCGGGTCACATAGCAAGTCCCTGTCTCAAAATAGAGAAAGTTACTGGGCAGGTGCATTGTCTCAGCATGTAAAGGCACCTGATTGGTCTAATAAAGAGCCAATAGCAAGGCAGGAGAAAGGATAGGCAGGGCTAGCAGGCAGAGAGAATAAATGGGAGGACAGAAGGAGGGGTGAGAAGAGGAGGAGAGGAAGACACCAGAGTCCAGCCTCCCAGCCACCCAGCCACACAGCCAACCATGGAGTAAGGAGGAAAGAGGGGTGTATAGAATAGACAAAATTAAAAGCCCAGAGGCAAAAGGTAGATGGTATAATTTAAGAAAAGCTGGCTAGAAACTAGCCAAGCTAAGACCACACATTCGTAAATAAGAATAAGTCTCCCTGTATTTATCTAAGCCCCCAAATCACAAAGAGTGGGGGGGAGGTGGAGCAACTACAAATTACCAAGGCCATTCCCTAATTCTAGTAATCAAAAAACCCCATGGATAATGTGGTAGTTTGGAAGAAAATGGCCTCCAAAGGGAGTGGCACTGTTAGGAGGTGTGGCTTTGTTGGAGTAGTTATGGCCTTGTTTGAGGCTTAGAGGTCTCCTATGCTCAAGCTACTCCCAGTCAAACAGATCACTTCCTGTTGCCTACAGGATGTAGGACTCTCAGCTACCTCTCCAGCACCACATCTACCTGCATGCTGCCATGTCCCAGCATGATGATAATGGACTGAATCTTTGAACTGTAACCCACCCCAAATAAATGTTTTCCTTTATAAGAGTTGCTGTGGTCATGGTGTTTCTTCACAGCAATAGAAACCCTAAGACAGATGTGGGCCTGGCATGTGTCTCCTGAATGTAGCTGGCTGATATTTTCTCATTGCACCATCTCAAGATTCACAAAACCACCTACTTCCTTTCCTATTCCCTAAGTCATATAGCACATGAAAATATCTTGTCAGCGAATGAATGAGTGATCATCGCTGTGACACACAGCCTAGGCATAGTTGAACTTTGAGAATGATGTTTTGTGTTTGTACAACATTATTGAATGATGCACTTCATGGGATGCATGTCCCCATCTTGAAATAATATCAGGCTGCCTGTGGGGATACAGTTATTTCACTAGACCCAAGATAAATGATAAATTGGTGTTTATTGGGGAACAATTACATAGAAATACAAAAAAGAACCACGTCTGTCAAGGGTATAATTGACTAGTAACCTGGATACCTAGTTTTACCTAGATGCTATTGTACCGGAGGCAGAATCACAAAATCACAAAAAAAAAAAAACAACAAAAACCGTAAAAGCACAAACTGGACACAGAACTCAGTACACGGGACTTGCCAGGTCAGTACAACAGATAACACAGAACTCACTGAACCAGAGTCGAACAGGCAGGTAGATGGCCGTGGAAGAACAGGTAACACAGAACATTGCCTAACCGGCTCCCAACCTGTCTGATAGAAATCAGAGCTTGAAGAAACAGACACGGACAGCAAAGCTTCAACAGCCAAAGACAGAAAGTGAGAAAGCAGAGCTTGCGGGGGGGGACGGGAAGTTACCTGAGCTGGTGCCACAAGCCTCAGACTCAGCGGGATGGGGTCCGGGTGGTTCTGGGAATCCAGGTGAACGGGAACCGGTCTGGGCATATAGGGCTCGGGGTTCCTAAGTCCCTGTCTCAAAGGGAGTCCTCTGGGATTCCCGGGGGGCTGGCACGCTGAAGCTGCGCTCACTTCCCCTGATGTGCCCTATAGGAGGGGCTAGTTCCCACTTGAGGGAGGAAACAAGGGTGGAGGGTGAGCTACTGGGCCAGGGTGATGATGTCCTGCCAAGTTTTCTATGTCGATGGGTCTGCCAGCTCCAAGTCACGAGAAGCAAGCAGGAGCCCCAGGACTTTAAGTATGGGGCAGGGGGATGATGAGTTAACCCACACTTAGGGTCTCACCCAATTCATGCACCAGTTGTTGGTCTCACCCAATTCAGGCACCAGTTGTTGGGGGGTCTCTGGGGGCCCCCTGAGTCGAGGTCGGAGAGGGGAGTGTGTGCTGTTTACCCCAGCAGCCTCCGCCAAACCCGGGCTACAGGGAGTCGAGTCAAGCAAGATCTCGTTTATCATTTAACAGTGGAGCCCTCTTAAAGTAAAAAATAAATAAATAAATAACCTGCAGAGCCGGAAAAGTATTACCCAATAATTTGAAAGGTATTCCTGTGATGTATGCCGGGTGTTGGTGGCACACGCCTTTAATCCCAGCACTTTGGAGGCAGAGGCAGGTGGATCTCTGTGAGTTCCAGACCAGCCTAGTCTACGGAGCAAGTTTCAGGACAGCCTCCAAGACAATACAGAGAAACCCTGTCTCGAACAACCAAAAAGAAAGAAAGAAAGAAAGACGGACAGACAGACAGACAGACAGACAGAGAGAGAGAGAGAGAGAGAGAGAGAGAGAGAGAGAGAGAGAGAGAGAGAGAGAGAGAGAGAGAGAGAGGTATTCCTATGATGTATCTAGTGTCCTATCCCCTCTCGGGCCGGTCTGCGGGTGTGATGACCTTATCCGGTGTGACTTTGGGCCGCGAATTGTTTTCTTGGTAAACACTTGAAGCCTCGCCTCTGTAGCTTCCTCCCAGCACCGTCTTGTGATGGCGCCAGTTGTCAGCTTTGGGCCTCTTCCTCTTTTGGTGGGACATGACCTGTTCTCCTCCACACCTATTAATAAATGATCAATTTCATCATTGCCTTGTTCTGGAGAACTGGCAGACCCGTATGGGATCTGATGAGTGATATATATATATGATGAGACTTATTCGTGATTTGTCTTGTCGTGATTCGTGTACTTGTATAAACAATGAAGCTAATTCTGTATCATCAGGATTAAATGCAGCAGTTTCAATGTGTAAGAAGACTCTGCATATTGAGACTTGGTAACTATATTGAGGGCTTCTGTAAAATCCATAAGTACCTTGAGAATGGCATATGATTCTGACTTTTGTACAGACAGAGTTATAAGGGCTTTGAACTACTTTGCTTATATTTCCTGATTCATATCCTGCCTTATCTGATTTGTTCACATCAGTGTAGAATGTTGGTACTCCAGAGATTTGTGTTTTCCTTACAATTTGTGGAAGGATCCAAATGCTTTTCTTTATGAATTTTATTCTCTCACTTTTGGGATAATTGTTACTAATCATTCCCAAACAATTACTGCAAGCTCTTTGCCAATATTCATTATCTTTCCATAAGAAGGAAACTTCCTCATTAGCTAAAGGTACTATGATTTCTGCTAGGTCCAGTCCTGTCAGTTGATGAAGTCTTAATTTTCCTTTTAAAAATCAAATCAGAAATCTTTCCTATATATGTTTTTATTTTTTTATTCTGTTTATGTGGTAGAAATATCCGTTCTAATATGATGTCTTCCCTCTGCCTCAAAATCCCTGAAGGGTATTCCCTAGATGGTAAAATAACCAAAATGCGATCAAGTTTTGGATCTACATGGTCCACATGTCCTCCGGTATTCATTTTTCTACCTATTCTAATTCTTTTTCAGCTTCAGCTGATAATATTCTTGGACTATTTAAGTGCTTGTCCCCCTTTAGGGTATTTTTCAAATTTTTTAGATAATAGTCTGTAACTGGGAAGTCTCTCCTAGCAATTTTTGAAGATCATTAAGAGTCTGATATCGATCCCACCCAATACTTTTTGTGGTCTAATTTTCTATAGACCGATTTTATATCCTAAATAATTGATAGAATCTCCTCTTTGTATTTTTTCAGGAGCAATGTGTAATCCCCGGTGAGGTAAAACCTCCTTTAACTCCTCAAACATTTTTTCTAGCATCTGCCTTAGAATCAACCAACAATATATCATCCATATAATGGTAAATTATAAATTGTGGAAAATTTATGAATTATTTCCAATGGTTTTTGCACAAAATATTGGCACAGGGTGGGGGTATTTAACATTCCCTGTTACAAGACCTTCCATTGATATCTTTTAACTGGCTGAGAATGATTGCAAGTAGGTAATGTGAAGGAAATTTTTTCCTTATCCCTTTTTTGTAAAGGTATAGTAAAGAAGCAATCTTTTAAATCAATAACTATAATAGGCCATTCTTTAGGTATCAGAGAAGGTAAGGGCATTCCAGACTGTAGAGAGCCCATTGACTCTCAGGTCTATAAGCATTCACCATTTTCCACATTTGTTTGTTTGTTTTTTCAAGACAGAATTTCTCTGTATTACTTTGGAGCCTGTTCTGAAACTATCTCTGTAGACTAGGCTGGCCTCAAACTCACCCAGATTCACCTGCCTCTGCCTCCCAAGTGCTGGTATTAAAGGCTTGAGCCACCAATGCCCAACCCACATTTCTTTTTAATAACAAATACAGAAGAATTCCAAGGGCTAGTTAGATTGTTCAATATGTCCAGAATTTAGCTGTTCCTGAACAAGCGTTTCTAGAGCCTCTAGCTTCTCAGAGGTCATAGGCCCTTGCCCCACCCAGACAGGTTCATCAGTTATCCACTATAAGGATAGGGCTTTTGGTTCCTCTGCTAGTTTGGCACTTGTATTCTGTTCTTGTACAGCCTGGATAGTTGGTATCTGTTTTATATAATGCCTTACAATATTTTTCCAAAACCATGAGTTTGTTTATGGTTCATATCTGATACTGCAGAAATGTTAATCTGGGTATTCCATTGCTAACATAGATCACGACCCCATAGGTTTATTGCTGTATCAGTCACATATTGAAAGACCCCTACCCAGGCCCCCCCTAGGAAAAGAAAAGCAAGGCCAGGCCGTTGCCTAATGAAAGAAACCCAGACCAGGTGTCTCACCCTTAAAACAGGATGTCTCTGATCACTATAGCAATCATGGGACCTGGATAATAATTACTGAAGCGTGCTGGGAACTTTCATATGACAATACTAGAAAACCTAGTCCTTGGCAACTACTCTGGCCCCCAATTGTGTCTGATCACTATAGCAATCATGGGACCCAGATAATAATTGCTGAAGCGTGCTGGGAACTTTCATATGACAATACTAGAAAACCTAGTCCTTGGCAACTACTCTGGCCCCCAATTGTGTCTGATCACTATAGCAATCATGGGACCCAGATAATAATTGCTGAAGCGTGCTGGGAACTTTCATATGACAATACTAGAAAACCTAGTCCTTGGCAACTACCCTGGCCCCCAATTGTGTCTGATCACTATAGCAATCATGGGACCCGGATAATAATTGCTGAAGTATGCCTGGGTCTTTCATAAAGTAATACCAGGAAACTTAGTCCGTGGGAACTACCCCTGTCCCCAAGATGAGCCAATGAAATGCCTGTTACTTATGTAACCATTGAAACTCTATAAATATTGTACTCCCTGAAAGCCCGGTATGCTCTGCACCCGAGTTGCAGTAGCATCCGCAGGCGCCTGTGTACTCAGTAAATCACCTCTTGCATTTGCAGCCAGTGGTCTGGCCCCGGTTCTTGGGCAGAGGGTTCGGTTCAGTGCCCGGCGCTTTGATGCCAAGGTTTTTCAATATGGCCTCAGCATTCCTCTTCATCCTTCTGGTCCAATGCATTCAATCTATTTCATGCTTTGTTTTACCTGAGATAAGGTTCCAATCCCTAAGAATTCAACCTTTACCTCCTGTAGAGGCCAACTTGGATGCCAAGATACTTGTGTTGGAATGGTAACATCTGTTTCCATGTCAAGAAGCCCCACAAGCATTCTGTTATTTATTTGTAGTCTTAATTTATAGAAGTCTGCCAAAATATACGTTTTTCATTTCCTCCGTGTATGCTTGATTTGTCCTAAAAAACTAATCTACCATCCAGAGCAATATGACTTTTAAAAATAGGCACTGGATTTTCTAATTGTTCTGGGGAAAATTGTTCTTCACAGTTAAACTGGGAATGCCTGCACTACTTTTGACATGGGGGCCTTTGGGTGAGCCCACAAGAAGTTTCCCAATGGCAAAGGGCTTCCTTGCTTGTCCCTGGTAGATCTACATTAATTGGTTCAGTATCAGCCTTTGCTGCATCTTCTACATAATCCACTAGGTTGGGGACTTCTGTTTGAATTATTCCAAGAACAAGCATTATTTCTAGGAATGTCTTGACTACAATTTCTTCTCAGATGTCCTATTCTACCCCAATTAAAACATTTGGTATTTTGTTGACTTTTCATACCTTTGGAGATTGCTTCTCCTACCAAAGCCTCAATGCCAAAATCATTAGACTCAATATTGGCTGTGTGCAGGATCCATTCATCCAATGGTGCTGATCTTTAAGAGCCAAAGCACCTTTTTGCATTGTGAATTATCATTCTCATGAGCTAGAGATTCTATGACTACTCATCTAGCATCTGGATCTGCTACCCCTATTTGTACCGCTCTAGTCAATCTTTGCAAAAATTCACTATAATGTTCCTTGGGATCTTGTAACACTTTACTACAGGTCTCAATTCTTTTCCCTGGTTCTTGAATCTCATCCCAAGCATTCAAGACTGCTGTACAGCATAGGGACGAGATGTGTTCATTACATGCAGCTTGAGTTTCTGCATCAGCATAAAGAGCCTCGCCAAGAATTTTATCTTGGGGAACCTTATAACCTTTCTTTTGGCCTTGATGTTCAAGGACTTTGGCCTCTTCTCTACATAAAGGCAACCATTCAATTTGAGGATCAATTACAAGGACAGTTTAGTCTAATTGGTGGCAATCATTAGGGGTTACCCTTTAACTTGTTGTCCATGACTCTACTAATTGCCTCACATATAGTGAATGCATTTCATAATAGACTACTGCTTCCTTTATACCTTTAAGTCTTTCACATATATTGGCTCCCAGTGACATCCAACGAATCCTTTTTGGATGTTTTTAGTTGCTGTTTTTTCAGTAACAGTAACAAGATAAACCATAGGAGATGATGTTATGACCTTCAGTAAGTCATCTCTGACTCTGAAAGGTACTGGCAATGTTAAATCCCTTTTATTCTATATTGTGTGTACCTCCACTTCTGGTGTATCAGTTTCAAGGTTTCCTATGACCTGTAACCTACTCGTCATTGTTTCTCTGAGTGTTTGAATTTCCTGCACAGTAAGAGTTTCATTAAATCAGTCAGTTTCTTGTTCTCTTCATTTACATATGATTCTAGAGATTTAATATTTCCATACTTACAGATTATCTGAACCTCATGTAGATTGCCTTCCAAAAACAATGTTCTATCTGGTAGCTTGTCATTAGTCTCATACAAGACACAAAATTTTTTCTGTTAGTATTTCAACCTTATGTTTCAGTTTTTGCATTCTGTTTGTAAAATCATCATACATGGAACAATTTTTTTTGTGTTAGCAGGTGGATTTTATGATCCATATTTTGCATTCTGCTTGTCAAATCACCATTGCCAGTTTCAATGTTCTGAATCCTTTTTTTTCTTAAGTTCTCATTATTAATCTGTAAAGTGTTTTCCATGGTGTGAGTCCTTTTTACTAAGGTCTCATTACCAATCTATAAAGTGTGTGTGATTTTTATAAGTTCCTCACTCTTCGCTTTATTGTCAAACAATTTCTTTAAGGACATTATATGAATTATCAAGCTAATTGCCACTATGAATAATAAATATGTCCCAGATAGGTCATAAACCTCTTCCAAAATTCCATCCATATAAGAAACTAAAAGATTTTTTTTTACCTCCTATATGGCAATATTATCTGCCATTGCTGTAGGGTTGTTAATTGTGCCTTAAGTAAATTCCTGGAATGTGGAGATTTGGGTGATTGTTGGCTCATATGGAACCAGTAGTCTGGCAAGCAAATCCAAGCAGAAAGAAAAACTGCTGCAACTCAAATACTTTCCACAGGCATGCACCCGCAATTCCACAGCATGCAAAGAACACAGTGAAGTAGCGGCTTTTCCTGAGACAAGTCACAGAAACTGCAAATTCAGTGGCAGGAGTACATGGGGCATTTGTGGGGACCCACCCAAGCAACAATTGCAGGCAATGATACAATTATTTCACTAGACCCAACATAAATTATAAATGGGTGTTTATTGGGGAACAATTACACAGAAAAATACAAAGAACCATGGGAGCGTTTCTCTGTCCTTCCTAGTGGATCAGCTGACCCACCAGGAAGAAAAAAGTCACAAAGGAAAGCCACGCCTCAAGCTTCCCCTCTTTCTGCTTCCAGCTGCCTGAGGCCACACCCAAGGGGGTGTGGCCACTGTTACAAATTCACTGCAAGACTGTCACACCAGGCTGTTCTTGAATCTTTCCTATGAAATTTCCAGGCATGGCATCTATTGCTGTGTTCAGTGCACACACTCTTACTCACTGAAATATTTGCTGAACTTGCAATATAGACTGTTCTTGCCTTAAACTCATAGAGATCTGCCTGCCTCTGCCTCTTGAGTGCTGGGATTAAAGGTGTGAGCCAATACAGCTGGCACTCTTTTCTTCTTTTTTGAAAATATAATATTTCTATTAGTTCTTTGATACTGTCATATATGCATACAATGTATTTTGGTCATATTCATGCTCTACTTCTCCCCAGATTTTCCAGATTCACCTGAGCCTCCCCATCCACCCCAATACTGACCAAATACTCCTTGGTGTGAAGCTGTCCACTGGAGCATGGTCAACCCACTAGGTGCCACACCCTTAAAGAAAACTGACTGTCTCTCTCCCAGTAACCATCAACTGTCAATAACTCCTCAGCCAGGGGTGAGGGCTCATGAACTCTTCTCCTTGCAAGACTGTTGATTGGCTTGATCTTGTTCAGGTCTTGTGCAAGCAACTTACAACTCCTGTGAGTTGATGAGTGCAATGGGCCTGTTGTGACAGAAAGGGTATGTTTTCTTTTTTGACGCAGGCCTTGAACACCTCCTCCTCTTGCTTCAGCCTCTCGAGTGCTGTTTGTGAGTCATCATAACTGACTTCAAACAGATATTTTGGAAGGACAGTTTGGTGGTCTCTTAAAGTTGTCTCAACTGTTCTTCTTCAGTGATCCTGTCCAGTTGTTCTCTTCATTCACATGGACATATCTATAATGCTGATCCCTGCAGTAGGGTTTGAAACATTTGTACACAGCCTAACCGTCCCTCAGCAGAGGACCAGGTAGACAGAACGATATGCAGGCAGTCCAGAATACAAGGCTGGACTCATGGGCAGACTGCTTGCAGTGCATGAGCAAGCTCCTGAGTCTGATGCCCAGCACGGCTAAAAGAAGATGAAGGCAGGGCCACCAAGAGGGCTTTTGGAACAAAAGGTTCTTCCTGCCATGTCTGACTCCTGAATTCCATCCCCAGAACCCAGGGTGGAAGGAAAGAACCAGTTCCTAGAAGTTGTCTTCTGGCTCCACATGTGAGCTGGGATTGCAGGCATGTACCTCCATGAGCTGCATGTATTCATCAGTTTTTAATTAAAACAAATAAAATATTGTTGTCAGTGTTCAGCCTGGCCTTTGGGTCTGTGGGCTGCCACATGCCAAAAGCCCAGCCTGTAGACTTACTGGGGGTCCCTTTGAAGTCACAGTGGGCTGGGTCAATATGTTCCCCACAAGCTCTTCTCTTCCTCCCCATCCAGAGAGCCCTTGGACCCCTGAGGCCATCTCACTCAGGAGGCATAAATCACAGCCTGAAGGAGTTGAGAGTTATGGGTAGAAACCAAGTGAAGAGAGTCTCAGACCTTAAGGGGGCCACCTCCTGCTCTGCTCCAACTTTCCTGGGTGGGAGATTTGAATAGATGGTGCCAGGCAGAGGCTTAGTGTCCTGCTGGGTGTCCCAGCACAGCCTCTAATCCCAGTAGGGAGATGGAGTTACCAAGGGCACTAGGTCAAGGACAGCCTTGGCTACATAATAAGTTCAAGGACAGCCTGGGCTACATGAAACCTTGTCTGGAAAAAAAAAAAAAAAGCTGTTATACTGGTTAGCTTTTGCCAGTTGACACAGACTGAAGTCTGAGAAGTGAACCTTTGTTGGGGTACCCAGAATTGAGGAGGGGTCCCCAAGCTGGATTCGTCACCCCAAGAATCAAGAGTCCTCGCGCCAATTGATGCAACATGCAAGAGGCTTTAATTAGGCATCTGCAGATGGGCCTCTCGGTCAACTTTTAGACCGATTGGCCCCGAGGTTCAGTTACAATCAGCTTTTAAAGACAAAAACCACAAGCCTTTGGGAAGGGTCCCTATCTTGTGACGGGGGGGGGGGGCCCCCGCGGGTACGTGACTACTGACCAGGGGAAGTAGATGTCTTCCTGACCTACACGTTGTAAATTCCTCAAACCTTGGTATGAGTTAATCATCTCTCCCTAAGTAAATGGTGGTTATCATCTCCTTGTTTCCCACGAACCTTGTTTGCCCATCTCTGACGTCCTGGTCAGTTCTTCACAGGTGGTCAGCAGCCCGGAATTGGCCTTTTGTGGGTTTACAGCCCTTCTGCAATTAAGGTTGCTAAACCATACATTCCATTCTGTGGTTTGGCCAGTTCCTGGGATGGGGTCCTTTGTTCACTTCCCAAGTTCTCTAGTGGGGTGCCCTCCCTGTTTAAGCTTACATTTTATTTCTATAAATTCGGGGTATTTCACCTTCAATACAGGATTGTCTTTATTGGACTGGCCCATGGGTGTGTGTGTGTCTGTACAACATTTTCTTTCCTTTCTTTTTTTTTTTTTTTTTTTTTTTTGCTTTTTTCTTTTTCTTTTCTTTTTTTTGTTTTTTGGTTTTTTTGGTTTGTTTGGTTTGTTTGTTTGTTTTTGTTTTCTGAGATAGGGTTTCTCTGTGTAGCCTGGGTGTTCTGGAACTCTCTCTGAAGACCAGGCTGGCCCCAAACTCAGAGATCTGCCTAACTTTGCCTCCTGAATGCTGGGGTTGAAGGCACACACCACTACCCAGCTGCGCAGCATTTTCTTAATGTAGGAGGACCCAGCCTACTTTGGGTGTGTCATCCTTTGGTAAGTGAGCCTGGACTGTTTAAGTAACAGAGCAAGCCAGAAGACGTAAGCCATAAGCAGTGTTTGTTGTCTGTGTTTGTTTTTGCTTCAAGCTCCAGCCTTGAGTCCCTGTCTTGACTTCTCTCCATGATGGACAGTAACTTATAAGTTACCCTTTCCTCCCAAAGTGCTTCTGGCCATTGTTTTATTGCAGTCACAAAAAGTAATTAGACTGTGTACACAGCCAGGAGAGGAGCCAGCAGGAGATTCTACGTGAGGCACCTAGAGGCACAGGACACCTACCTATGTGTTATGGTGGAAGCCTCACCCAGCCCCTGGCATCCATTTACTCAAAGAGTCTGGGTTGTTATGGTGGAGGTTCCACCCAAGACTCCCTCTCCCATCTCCCTCCAAACCCTGCTGCATCTCAGAATGACTGCCAAATGATGACTTCTTCCCAGGGATGCTCAAGACCGCTCCCACAGGGTATTTAAACTACCCACAGAAAAATAGACTCATGGTTTTCCTGTCTTTCTTTTCCATCTCCTCTCTGGGGGACTGGAAGGCCATCTGGGAGTGTTGTATCCATTAAATGTGGGCTTTTCTAATTTGGTTTGATTTGGTCTGGTTTGGATTGCTACATCGGCTGAGAGGCTTATCGGGGTGTAGAAACTTTTCATCTGGAGGTTCCACCAGGACCAGCTGGTGGGAAAACACCCTTCTAGCCCACACCTGCTCTCCGCCAAGCTAAGATCAGCTTTCAACTGGGTAAGTTGTCCTTTCCAAGTCATTGCTTTAGAGGTCCAGGGCCTCCAGCAGTTTTCGGGGTGTCCTGCAAAGGCTGTGCCAGGCCCCCAATCTGTTACTGGGACAAGGACCTGCCTTGTCCAGTGGGAACCCTTCTTCAGAAGACGTTCTGTTCAAGGGAATATCCAGCTTGGACTTGTGAAATAGACACCTGCCATTAAAGGCCAGATCCCTAAATGTCCTTGGACTACCTTTTACAAAATCTTTTTATATTGAGGCTATCAGATACCATGTGTTCTGAATGCCTGATTTCTCTGTACACTAAGGCCTGGCCTCATTATGTCCTTAACAATGGGACGTGATGGCCACTGGAGGGAACTTTTGAAATTTCCATCCTCCATGCTCTCTGGGGGGCTGGAAGGCCATCCGGGAGTGTTGTGTCTATTAAACATGGGCTTTTACTATTTTGGTTTGATTTGGTCTGATTTGGGTTGCTGCATAGGCAGAGAGGTGTATTGGGATGCAGAAATGTTCCACTATGATCATTCACTGAGGAATGAACTCGAGGTGGACCCTCGGGACTTTTAGCCACTGGGAAGGTACAAGCAGTGGATGTGCAGCTTCTCTGGTTGAACTATGGCAACTGCAGGGCCCAGAGCAACTTGGTACACACCTGCCGAGGCTCAACAGAGACCAACCAGAGAGTAGACCCGAGTTTCGGTTCACCCTAAAGCAACACCTGACTCCAGGAAAAATGACAAACTGGAACCACCAAGGCACCATGCAGGAATGGACCAATCAACATCCAAGGGGAAAATACCTAATGTTCCAAGGGAAATACCTAACGTTCCAACCATTGTACATATAGGATCACCAGATGTCCCTTAGTCCAGCACACACCCATCCCCTGTCACCAAGACACCCCTAGACAAATATCAGTCAATCAGGGGTCCTGAACCTTAGAAATCCCTCACCCCAACCTCCACTATGTTTAAAACCCAACCCCAATGAGCTTGAGGTTCTCTGATCATGCTAATGTGTTGGACACACTGTGAGTTCAAATTCAAACTTGGATAAAGGCTTTTTGCTTTTACAGATAGGATTCAGTCTCTGTGGTGGCCTTTTGGGGGCCCCTGAGATCTGGGCATACCAGCAACAACCAATTACCCATACCCAGGAATCGGCCTTGAGTTTCTCACACTCAAGATGTGGGACAAGCTTCATCTTAAGTGTTACAGTATGGGCTAGTTTTTGCCTGCTGTCCATTGTCCAAGACGAAACCAGGCTGTTCCTTGGACCCTTATTATTTCTAGAAGACCTTGGAGATTCAGTCTTGCTACGTTGCCTCAGACCTGCCTGTAACTGTGATCCTCCTGCCTCTGCTTCCTGAATGCTGGGAATCACAGGATTGTGCTAGCACTCCCAACTATGACTTCTTTTCCTCCAGGAGTATGTGAGTGCTATTACATACTGGACTCCAGATCTGTGCTTGGTGTGTTGTGCCCAAATTCTGAACCCCCAAATCACCAAGAGACACATTCTGATAATGCAAAAGCAAAGAGTCTTTTATTATTTAGTGAGTTAATTGTATTAACTTGCTTCCTCTGTCAGTCCGGCACAACAGGTGGGGTGAGAAGGACCCAAAGGGACCAAGAGGCAGGGAATTTAATGGGCAGAGCAAGGTGACTGTCTAGGGTCCACTTCCAGGCTTGGGCGACCTGTCCTGTGTTGATTGGTCAACTGGTTGCTATGACCTATAGGTCCTCCCAGGGCAGGCGGTTGCTATGCTCTGTATGCCACTGTTAGCGTAAAGTACATCTAGAGGTCATAAATCACGTCCAAAGCCCGCCAGCTATCTGATTGGTTTCTTGCCACATGGAGGGTATCTGACCTCTTTGAAGGTTGGGCAAGGTCAGGTTGGAAACTCAGCAACATGGGCTGAGTCAGAGGCCTACATCTTGCTGTGTCTTTTCTGTAGCCTGTCATGGCTGCTAAAGCAGGGGGCTGGGTGAGGGGTCTGGTCCACACTTTCCTGGCCCCTTTCACATGTTACCTGCTTGTGACTTGTGGCGGGGCAGTGTGTGGATGGACCTATGCTGTGCACTCCATGCATGAGCTGACAAATTTGACAGCTGAGGAGTGTGCGGGCCATGGTGTTGCGTACAGTTACGAGTCTTCCAGAGTATGCCTCAGCTCATTTCTGGGTGCATGCTTGTGCGGATGCATGCGTTCACGCTGGGGGAGAGTCTGGGGAGCCTGATGCACAGGGAGCAAGCAGCAAGCAGGCTCATTGGGAAACCTATCTTTCAGTGGGTGCCTTCAGGGCCCCGGCAAGCTAGACGCTGCCTCATCCATCCAGTTGTTTCTGCTTCCTTTCTGGGACCCAGTGGTGCATGTCCAGGAGTCTAGCTGAAGTGGGTCAGCATCCTTGGTGCTGTTGGGAGTCTTGGGGGTGGCGGGGAGACCACAGTTGCAGGAATGGTTCTCAATTCTGTCCCTGGCACCATTTTGGAAAGCTCTGCCATTTTGGATGAATGGTAACAGTTTCACCAACCCATGTGGACTGCCCTTCCTAGATTCCTGCCACTGACCCACTGCAGAGCCCCTGGTCATGGCTGGCCATAGGAAATGTTTGTCAATCACTTAACGTTCCTTTACTCACTGCTTGTCCTTTGGTCACTCCTACAAATGTCCAAATGTCAGCAAAAAAAAAAAAATCAACCTTCCTCCTTGGCTCCCCTTCCTGCTCTGTAACTGTCCCAGCTTGTAACTGGATGGGCTCTGATTCTTACAGACTCCCCACTCAAGCCCCGCCTCCCCCCATATAGGCCAACACTGTCATAAGCTGGCATTCCTTGTCGTCTTTCCTTCTTGATGACTGTTTATGCCACATCCAGAGTTTCTGCTGTCAGCAGGGGGGGGACCCTCCCAAGGCTGGTGAGTTTAGAGGAATGCAATGGGTAGGAGAGCCTGAGACAGACCACCCAGGCTGAGGTCTACCCTGTGGCAGACAAGGAGGCTTTGGGCAGTCACTGGATGACTGTTCCATCAAGGTGGAAACCTGGCTCCAAGGAAGTCGAGCCACAGCTTAGCACTTGCACGTGCCTACTAGATGCTGCTGGGCCCTAGCCAAGTGGATCTCCATGGTGATTGGTGATCGGTGATATAATGCGGCGCTAGGGGGACCTTGGTGGATTCCATGGTGGGTGCGGACACAGCTTAAATGGAAAGTTTTATTGGGGAAAGGGAAGGGAGTGAAGAAAGGGAAGGGAGAGGGAGGAGAGAAGAGAAAGAAAGGGAGACAGACAGAAAGAGAGAAGAAGAGAAGAGGGAGGCAGAAAAGATCCCGTCTGCCCCTTCAGTGGAAAAAAGAGCGGAAGGGAGTGGAGTTGTTCTCTTAAAGGGTCCTTTGCACCTGCAAACAGACTTTGTAGTGATGAAGCAGCTCTAGGACCCTGACCAGGGTCCTACCTAAGTGAATCCTGCCAGGTGATAAGGGGCAGGCCATCATAATACCTGAATCCTAACAACTAGTACACTTGTTGCCAACCTCCATGAGCACGGGCTGCTAAAGTCAGAGCTATCTACCTAAAGCCAGCCTAACCCACCCTAACCCACCCCACCCCTTCTTTTGAGCTATGGCCCTTGCTATACAGCCAGGCTAGCCTTGAACCCAGTCTCTCAGAATACTAGGATTATAGGCATGTGCCACCATTCCCAATTCAACAAATACTTCTCTGTGCTGGGAAATGGTTCAACAGGTAAGAGCACCAACCCCAAGCCTGCCAGCCACACTGCAGAAGGAGAGGCCGAGTCTTCCAAGTTGTCCTCTGACCACATTGCTATATGGCATTTGCTGATATGTCCCAGCACATGTGTACACACACTACATGTTATGCCCAGAGCACACAGTCCTCCAAAGTTCAACCAGGAGCCCGGATCCCATCTGTAAAAGCAAAGAGCCTTTGTTTGAGCTCAAACTTGGACTCTCCACGTGTCCAATGCATTGGCAGGATCAGAGAGCCTCAAGCTCAGTTGGGGTGGGGGATTTCTAAGGTTTAGTACCCCTGATTGGCTGACATTTGTCTAGGGGTGTTCTGGTGATGGGGGGTGGGTATGTACTGAGCTAAGGGATATGTGGTGATCCTATCTACAATGGTTGAAATGTTATCTTTTTTCCCTTGGATGGTCCGTTCCTACGTGGTGCCTGAGTGGTCCCAGTCTGTGGTCTTTCCTGGAAGCAGGTATTGCCTTAGGGTAAACTGCAACTCAGGCCTACTCTTTGACTGGCTGATCTCTATTGAGTTATTGAGTTTGTCATGGTCCTACACACACACACACTTAATGTATTTCTTAAATGTGTTTTGTTTTGAGACAGGATCTTACTATTGAAGGGACCAGAACCTCACCTGGTCCCCTGCTTTAGCAGCCTTGTCAGACTGCAGAAAAGACCCAGCAAGACAAAAGACCCCTGACATGTGCTTGCCTGACCTTGCCTGACCTCCTAGTCACTAGGAGGTCAGATACCCTCCACATGGCAAGGAACCAATGAGAAGTCAGCTGGTGGGCTCTGGATGTGCTTTATGGTGAAAGTGGCATGCAGAGCATAGCAACCGCCCTGGGAGGGCCTATAGGCCATAACAACCAATTGACCAATCAGCACAGGACAGGTCACCCAAGCCAGGAAGTGCACCAATCCTGAGACTGTTGCATACCCCTAGATACTTCCCTTGCGCTGCCCAATAAATTCCCTGCCTTGAGGTTCCCCTGGGTTCTTCTCACTCCAGTTGCCTTGATAAACGGACAAAGGACCCGAGTTAAAACAGTTAACTGGTTAAACAATAAAAGACTCTGCTATTGCATAGGAATGGGTCTCTTAGTGATTTGGGGGGTTCAGAATTTGCACACAACACTATGTATCCCTGACTGGCCTATGGCCTGCAACTCACAGAGAGCCCTAAAGGTGTGGGCCAGCTTTTTAAAAGTAAATATTCTTTAATGACTTACTATGTTCTGGGTGCTATGTAAAGCCCGTAAGATGAAGATTGGGGGGGAAAGACAGACAGCAAGAACCAGCCTTGTAAACTTCAAAATGCAACCCAGAGGAGCCTGGAGAGGCAGGCAGGGGAGTCTGAAGGGCTAGCGAGGAAAAGCTGGACTCCCGTTTGAAAGGACAGCGGAGCCCTTGCTGGGGACCCAATGACTGAACTGACCTCTGAAGGATGAAGAAAATGTCACAAAGGGGACGAGAGAGAAGCATAGAGAACAGTGGGACAGCGAGTACAAAGGCCTGTGGTGGGCAGCAAGGGTGAGTCTGGATCTCAGGAGACAGAGGACAAGGTGAGACCATAAGGAGAGAAGCCAGGATTGGGGAGCAAGCCCAGATGAGCGATGTCTCCTCCTCCACCCCCCCACCCCCACCCCCAGCAGGGAAGGCCTGATAGAGGCTTCAAAGTTCCCTTTTCATGCCTGGCACCAACTTCAACTTGCCTTTCTCATGATGAAATTAGTGTTCCCCTCCTGGTTGTGACATCCCCTGGCTCCCAGCATCCTCAGGCTTGCTCCGGCATGCATGGCAGGTGACTCAGAGAGACACCCAAGAATGATCACTGTTTCTGCAAACTGCAATGCCCAGGGTCTCATTCACAGCATGCGGGATGGCTAATTCTTTTTTAAAACTTCATCTGATAACGAATTCATTTGTGTACGTGTGCTCTCGAGAGGGGCACCGTGGCACTCATCTGCCAAGAATGGCTTGCAGGAGTCGGTTCTCTCTCTCCACCTTGTGAGTTCCAGGACTCTGCACTCTGAGCCTCTGGCTTGGTGGCAGTTACCTTGCCTTTACATGCTGGGCCGCTTTCCCAGCTCCGTAGTCGCTAATCCTGACTGTCAGCTAGAGTCAGTTTGGAATCAACATGGAAGCACACCTCTGGGCGTGATCAGAAAGGCTTGCAAAAAGAGGAGAGAGTCGTCCTGAGTGTGAATAGCATCACCCTATTGGTGGGGTCCCCCGCTGAATGCCAAGGGGAAAGTGGGGAGTGCCAGCTTCCGGCTCCAGTGGAAGGGATGTGACCTTGTGCCTCTCCCACTGTGCCCTCCCCACTGTAACGAAACCACTTCCTTAAGTTGCTTCCAGACAGCTAGCTAAGGGCTGGAGAGATACCTGGGGCTTGAGAGCACTGGCTGCTCTTCCAGAGGACCCAGGTTCAATTCCCAGCACCCACATGGCAGCTCACACCTGTCTGTAACCCCGGTGAGTACATAGCAGGTGGACAGACATATGTGCAGGCAAAACACCCAATACACTCGAAGCAAATCTTAAAAAAGCAAAGTAACTGAAGCGCGTCAGGAAGGTGACAGGGTAGCCCAGGGCACAGAAAAGCACACCTCCAATGGGGTCTCCTCCTCCGGGCCACCCTTGCTGCCGCCCTGGCCCCACCTGCCATCTCAGGCACTTGAGGGAAGTACCCCAAGTGTGGTTGGTCTGTTCAGAGGGCACGGGGTGGGGGAGGGGCCGTTCTGCTGCGTCCGGGAGGAGCAAAAGGACACAGCTGCTGAGGCTGAGGGGGGAGGAGGCTTTTGAACACAAATGAGGGTGTGGGGAGCAGACCAGGGAGTGCTTACCTCAGTTCTACCTGCCCTCTCCCCACTTCCTGTCTGGGGCTGGGAGCCTGGGGGGAGAGCAGGGGCTGAGCTCCCAGCATGCCTTGCAGCCAGAACTGCTGGATAATGAGATTTTGTCTGAGGACTGAGGCGTGTTCACACAGCAGATTCTAAGATATCTAGTCCTCACACACAGGGACACCAAACAATTCACACTCAGTCTGTGTGACAAACACGTGTGAGTATGTATATGCACAGAAAGACTGCTTATGATTTTGGTTCTAAAGCCAGTCTTCAGAATTAGCAGGAGCTTGTAAGATGCAGACTCCTGGACCACAGAAATTGACTGAGCCTTATGTTTTCAAAGATGCTCAGAATTCCATACTGGAGCAGGGTATTGGCCCCTAAAAAGGTTCCCGTCTCTGTGTGTGTGTGTGTGTGTGTGTTCTTTTGTTTTTAGAGACAGGCTGTTAACAACTCTGGCTGTCCTGGAGCTCTCTCTGTAGACCAGGCTGGCCGTGAACTCACAGAGATCCGCCTGCCTCTGCCTCCCGAGTGCTGGGATTAAAACCGTGCGCCACCACTCCAGCAGATATCCACGTCCTAGCCGCCAGTCCCAAGACTGCTATGTTACAGGCAAGGGGGAAACTGAGACCCTGTATGGAATGAAGGTCCCTACTTAGGTAACTTTAAAAGGAAACTTGGAACTGGGGCGTAGCTCCATGGCAGAGCGCTTCCCCGGTGTGTGCAAGACTTGGGGTCCTTGTTGTAGAATGGCCCAGGTGGGACCCCATCAGGCAGAAATGACATGGGAAGGAAGTTTTATTAGGGAGTGGGGGAAGGGAGAGAGAGGGCAGAGAAGAGAAAAAGAGAGACAGAAAGAGGGAAAAGGGAGAGAAGAGACAGGAAAAGTCCTGCCTACGCCTTCAGAGGAACAGCAGGAAAGAGAGAGGGAGGGGGTGGAGCTTGTCATTTAACAGGTACCTTTGCACCTGTATGCAGGACTGGGCTGGCCAGGGTCCTGCCTGAATGCTTCATGCTAGGTGACAGGAGGCAGGCCAGCATAGTGTCTGAATCCTCTCAGTTCTAAGCCCCACCATCATAAATAACAATAAATAAAACCTCATACTTCTAGGGTTGCTTGAGCAAAATGGGCTGAAGGAATCTTTTTTATAATACACAAGTTAAAACCTTAAGTCCCCAAGTGACCAAAGCTGTAGGCAGCAAGGACATTGGGAAGTAATCAGGACATGGTGGCCAACTCCTCACACCCTAGATCTCAGCCGAAAGTGACTGAAGCATGCTCTAAGTGGGATTACAGCCTTTATGAGAGGAGGGAGATCGTGAGAGAATACTCCCAGGGGAACTTGGGATGGACACAGACACTTCCAAGACTGCATGGTGCTGGCCTGGGGCAGTGTCCACACCAGCTACTGCTGGAGGAAAGAGATACGTGTCACACTGAGGATCCTAGGGGTACAGATAGGAACCGCTAAGCCGGGCACTAGGAGGCTTACGGGGAGGAGAAGCAGCAAGCGTAGGCACAAGCCTGACTCTAAAGTCACCATGACTCAGAGCAACAACACCCTCACGGAAGACACAGGGCGGGACAGTGCCTGCTTGGGAGGCCATTTCCATTCCTCATGAACCACATGGTCTACTTGGTGACAGGATGGCCCGGCCCCCACCTTATCCCTAAGCAGACACAGGATGCGGGCAGCCTCTTCGGTCCTGGAGTCTGCATTCCCCCGTGGAGAGAAGAGCTATCTTCCTGGTCCTGCCATCCACCTGCCTCCAAGGCTGGAGATGGAGAGGACAGATGGGCTGTCTGTGGGACAGTTAGTCACCCTCGCATGTCTCTGAGCACCTACTGCATGCTAACCCTGACTGGAAGTGTCATTCACACATTCTTCACTGATTCTTCAGGACACCCTGAGGTGTGCCGTGCGAGAGGGTGGGGTGCGGGTGGATAGTTTATGATTCCCCTTACACAAGGTGCTTAGGGAAGACAGGAAGAGCAGCAGGGTGGGCGTAGGGGACAGAGGGACAAGTGAGTGGGGTGCTGGTGTTTGTCTGGGAAGAGAGGACGCTCCTCTGGAGAATGGCCAGTGGTGACAGACCAAAGGCAGGGAACTGGATGCTTCAAGCCAGTTTTGTGTTACAAATACTTTACTCTTTAAGGACTCTTTAAATTAGCACTCATTTCTTTAGTATGTGTTTGTGTGGCTGTCAAAGAACATTTTTAAGAGTCTACTCTCTCCTTCCTCCATGTGGACCCTGGGGCTGGAACTCGAGTCACCAAGTTTGGCTATCAGCACTTTCCTTCGCCTTCTTGCCAAAAACCCCCAGCCACCCTCCCTTCCTGCGCCAAATTTTAAGCACCCTCAAATGGTATGATTCGAATGAAAGATATTTCCAGAGGCTTTTAGTCCCTGGCTGGTGATACTGTTTATTTTGGAAGTAGGTAAGGCCTGGCTAGCAGAAGTCAACACACACCAGAAGAGCCTGGTTATCATCAGGAGATGGGGGCCAAGAGACCATCACCCTTATATTTGGGGGCGGGGTCTCTGCATTTAGTTATCTTGGACACCTTCAGTCAATGCTGTCTTCCAAGCTCAGCCTTTGGCTTCGGTACCCACTGCCCCACCTAGTTCTGTGGGGAAACCTGCAGGAAACCACTATCTGCAGCTGAAGTGCCATGTGGCATACCTGCCATGTGGCGTACCTGCCATGTGGCAGACGGAGGCAGAGCAGGACAGCTGTCAAGGCACTCAAGTTTCCTCAGGAAGGACAAGGATCCCTCCTGGTGAAGCAGATTCAGCCACGGGGCTGGGCAGTGCTCAGGGTAGCCTTTGCTGGAACCTGCCCTCATCCTAGTGACCCTGGAGGGAACTGGGGGACATATCAGGACACTAGTCCATTAGAGCTGCTGGCCCAGGAGGCAGAGGGGAGCCCCACCAGGGGTAGTTTCTTATGTGGCAGTCTGTGATGGCGGAGGGCAAGTGACAGGGCAACAGGCTAAAACATGGTGGCAGAGCCTCACGGAGGCTCCGGGGACGGCTGTGACACGAGCAGCAAAGCTGATATAAGTGACAGCCACTACCTGCTCGCCACGATTCTTGGCTGCGGCACGGAGCAGCTTCTAGGACTGACGCAAGGATGGCTTGGATAGTGTGCGTGCCGTAGGGCTGGAGCCCCTGTAGGAGTGGGCAGGAGCCCCTGTGGGAGTGGGCAGGAGCCTTTTGACGTGGGATGGGGGCTGGACCAGAGTGGCATTTTTCCACAGCCGTGGTGGGCAAACCAGTTACACCCAAGCAAGGCAGGCTGCTGTGATGCTGTGATCGCGTGCGGTGGGGGAGCTGTATGTCTTACTCCTGGGGTGGGGGGTGTAGAAATGTAGACTCTGAGAGGGAGAGGAGGCAACTTCAATAGGGAGGGTGCAGGCTGGGGTAGAGCCATGGCCAACTTCCATAGGGCTGTTACCTTCCATGAGGAAAGGAGGGGGTAGGAGAGGTATTCAGGTGTTCGTGGAAGAACAGCCCTGTGGTTCATGCTCTTCAGGAAATACTGAGTGCCTGGCCTCCCTCACAGGACAGCTCACAGAGGAGGGACGCTTAGCTGGTGGGACTTGAGGCTGTGAGACTAGAGAATTCAAAGTTATTGCCGACCCTCACAGGGGTTTAAAGCCAGATGAGAGAGAGAACTTGCCGACTGCCCTCTCCAATTTGCATACCAAGAAAAAAAAACCTCAAACCTCAAATGAATGCATTGCAATTTATGTGCCTAGTTCCGGTTCCCACCAGTGACTACTGTAGCAATGAAAACGAAGGAACTGAAACCAGAATCAAGAGTGTGGTCGAACTTCAGGGGCTCAGTGTCATAAGGAAAGGAACGTTCCAGAAGATACCCAGCCACGATTCGATGCCTATGCAAGTTTCAAGGCAAAAACAAGACCAAACAACAGTGGCTGGAGGCATCTGTCTACAGCACAACAGTCAGGAAAGCCGGGGTCTCCGAAACATGACTAATGGGAGCAGGGGACAGGGAGCACCAGGCGCTGTGACGGAAGTGGTTACATCGAGAATGAAGTCTGGTGGTTCGTGTGTGGGCATCTGTTTCGTGACAATGCCTTGTGACTTCACCCATGTGACACATGTTTTCTCACCCCCGTCCTTCCGTCCTCGTCCTGGTTTCCAGGGAGCTCAGTTACTGCTCCACTTTCTGCTCCTGGAAACTGAGGTCTTTGATGCTTGTGGTTTTAAACTACTCAGGTTTGAGGAGTCCCACACACAGAAAATGCACGCCATAGTTTTGCTGTCTTCCTGCTGACTGTAGGAGTCTGCAGGAGAGGTCGCATGCCTAGAGAACTCTGGCTTGTCTCAAGTCGACAAGAAACTAACCAGCATACCTGTCCTACACTCCGGGCTGCCCCAGGATAGAGACAGACCGTGCCTGTCATGTTGGGCCCCTCGTCTTCTTGACGTTATCCTTGGACTCTGGGGCACCCCGCTTTTGTGCAGGGGGAGGATCCAGGGTGCTAATTCCGAAAACCTCTGCAGGTTTGCTGGGTAACCCTGGTGAGCACCGGCTTGTCCTCTGCCTCTGGATGGCAAGATTGCTAGCAACACTCTCTAGTTACCGTTGCTATGGAGAAGAGCAGACCGCTATAATTCCTCCTCCCAGCTTCACTGCTCTCTTGGGCCAGCTGCTTCCAAAGTCGTCGTAGAAAATAAGGGTCGTCAAGGGAAACCCAAAGAAACAGCCAGTCTGGGTTGGAGGGAGGATGAAATGCCTCCACGATGGCCTGCTCATGACGTCAGAGCTAAGCCTCTTCTTCAACTCCCTGGACGCCTCGTCTGAACCCCATCTCTGATTTACTTCTGCCATGCCTAGCGGAATACGGAGAAATGAATTGGGATTTAGGGTTCAAACCCAGCTCTGCCGTTCTCTGCTATAGGATGTTGGGAAAAGTCTGTTCAACTTCTGAGCCTCTGTTTCCCACCCACCTGAGCCGCAGGCCTGGCCCATCTCCCCGTCCTCATTGGTGTCGTGCGCCCATTGTCCAGCCCTTGTCGCGTGTATAAGCCAGGATCCGTCTGTAGGCGGAGACATTTGGCCTTATTTGGGATAGCTTGCCAAGCTGTTCTGTAGGACAGAGAGCTGGGATGGAAATACTCATAGGTGGGGGAACGAGGGCTGTTCAGCCCAAAATCTAGAACCCGAATCACCACCACAAGACGAACTCCGATACAAAAACAAATGGTCTTCATTTTTGAATTAACTTGGGTCCCCCGTCTGTCCAAAGTGGCAGCTGACAGGAGCAGAGCAGGAGAGACACAGAGCAGCAAGGGAAGGGGGTTTATATAGCCGTCAGGCAGGAGGGAGGGGCTTGGGGAACTCTGAACCTGCCCAGCTACAGCCTTATGATTGGCTCAAGCCTGGACTGAGCTGATTGGCTGCCCTGGGTCTAGGGGCATTTCAAGTCCTCTGGATGGTGATTGGCTGCCCCTACGGAGTGGCGGGAATTCCTAGCCTATGGTAAATCCCAGCCTGAGGAGATTCCAAACCCAGGGGAATTCTAAGCCTGCTGGCCTGGGATTGGTCAGTTTTTCTAGCTCAGGGATTGGCTAGTTTTAAGTCAGGGCCAGAGATGGCTCCAATTCCAGGGTCAAACTGTGTTTCTTTCCAGGGCCTGGGCAAATTTCTTTTACGTGTCCCGAATCTAGGGGCCAAGTGTGTTCTTTTGGCACAAGTTTTGGAGTTATAATGTTTTCCCCTGACTCTAGGCTCAGGGATAGTCTCCTTTTGCTGGCCCAGTCCAAATCCAGGGTGTGTTTTTTACTGGTTTGGGACTTGGGGCCCAAGCCATTCAGGGTCTGTGTAGGGGCTATTGACCACGGATTTTCTGGGGCCTTGGTCTCTGAGGGCAAGCTGGAAGCCACACTGTATACGGTACCTTACATGATGTCCCAGCCTATGGCTCCCACGTCAGGGTTGACTCACAGGAGATACTGGAAATGCTGTCAGGGACACTATCTCAGGACGTGACAAAATCACAGAGGAGCAAGGGTGAGGGCAGTTGTCATGTCACCCCAAAACGTGACGGGGGACCCATGTCAGCTGCCTCAGTGTCCCTTTGTCCTGGTTTTCTGATTATAAATACAACCATTTCACTTCCACTTCCCCTGTCTTGTGCAGATTTCTTCTAAGGTCAACCCTAACCCAGAGGAGACTCCGGGGAAGCACGTTGCAGTCCACTTAAACTCGATCTGGTACACTTCCCCCCAGGCCGTTTCCTTAGCCCAGAATGTTCCGTATGTCCCTCTTGAACAACTCTGCATTTGCCACAGCTCCACGCAGCTGACTCTCCACTCCCTAGACTCCCCAGGCCCGTCAGGCGATACCTGCAGGCTTCATAACTCAGCACACTGTGTTCTAGGAAGCCATCTAGCCTGTCCTCCCTTCCTGAATGACTGGGACAACTAGGACACCCCTGAACCCTGCCTCAGCTGTGCCCTGTACACTAACCCTTCAAGGCAAAGTCACGTTCCTTATCCCACAGATAAGCCACAGCTCCTAGAGGCAGAAGTGTCACACAATATTGTGCTGCTGAGTTACCCAGAGGCAGACTCTAGACTGTCGGATACAGAGCCCAAATTCTTAACTGCCTAGCAATTCTTTCTCTTGCTTATTCTTTGACAATTTTGTAGGTATATAAAATGCATTTTGAACAAACCTACCCACACTTCCCCCACTTTGTCCATCAAGTAATTCTTTTTCTTTTTATTACATTTACTTATGCACTTATTGTGTGGGTACACACCTACCATAGCAAGCATGTTGGGATCGGGGACAATTTGGGGGAGTCATTCTCTCTTTCCAACATGCGGTTCCAGGGATTGAACTCAGGTTGTCGGCTTGGTGACAAGTGCCTTCGCCTGCTGGCCGTGTCACCAGCCCAGCCACCAGCCAGTTGTTAAGGCAGGAAATATAAAGTGTAGTGACAAAGGTGACCAGCCAGTAGATTGCCCAGGCTGGAGGGTCATTTTAGAAGGAGAAGTCTTCGGTTGTTTTGTTTTGTTTGTCTAAGATATGCTTGTGTATCTGTGTATCATCAACACGCGTGTGCAGGTAGCTGAAGGATCCAAAGGCAGCTTTGGACTCCCTGGAGATGGGGTACAGGTTGCTGTGAGTGGCCCTGCAGGGGCACTCAGAACTGAACTCCAGTCCTCTGCAACAGCAGCAAGCACTCACAGCTGTTGGACCACCTCTCCAGGCCCTGTTTTTATTTGTACATTATTTCTTTTGTTTGGATTGTGCTCTGGCCAGCAGGGCACAATGCAGGTCTGGCCCACGGGAACCTGGGATGACGGGACAAGAGACACAGCAAGGCAACATGGCTGGTCAAGCTGCATTTAATGAGTATTTCATACAAGCTTATATAGGGGAAATGAGGTAGGGGGATGGGTCAGGAGACAGTGAGGGAGGGGTCGTTACCTAGCAACCAGGCCACTGAAGGTAACAGGTGTTGGCAAGGTGAAAGGGTCGCAGGAGGGGTTAAGTGATCTAATTGTGGAATGTTTCCTTTCTTGCCATCAGCTATTTCTTGTGAGCACAAGTTCTATTCATTAGGAAACTGGGGAGGGGATGGACCATTCTTTTAAAAGGCTGGTAATATTTACAAGAGGCTCTAAATAACAATGATCGCTCCAGACAGATTGCTTTGGAACGGAGTCTTCTGTATCTTGGCTAGCTTCAAGTCAGGCTAGATTTGAACTCACAATCCTCCCACCTCCATCTCTGAAATTCTGGGATTCCAAGGGTGTGCCTCAGGATCTTCATCTTTAAAAGGGAAAACTGGAACCTGGAACACGTCAGTCACCCCAGGAGAAAGAGCTCTGTGGGTCTGGAGGCAGGAGAGGGCTAGAAGGTCTTGAAGCATTGGAACTGTGCATGGGGAGAGAGCTTTGTTGTTACAGTTTTTTGTTTTTGAGACAGGGTTCTCCTGTGTAACTCTGGTTGTATAGACCAGGCTGGCCTCGAACTCACAGAGATCTGCCTGCCTCTGCCTCCCCAGTGCTGGAGTTGAAGATGTGCAGGAGATAGTTTTGTAACTGGCCTTGTTCTCCAGTTTGACCCTCTACTGTTTAGAAACCCACTGTTTAGATAGTCACAGTCAGCTAATGACAGCACCTGAGACTCTGGGGTGTGGGTGGCAGGAAACAGTCTCCCTTCCTATGAGCTCCACTGTGAGCCTGGCATCAGGGTGCGAAGCTGGCGGCTGACAGACTTCTCAGGGTGGCACCCTATTGAGATGCCTGGATACCCAAGCTGGATCGATAGAAGTAGAATCCCAGTCTCCTAAAGGTTAGCAGTGGGAGGAACCAGCCACGCCTGGTTAGGCTTGGGGAGGGCTTTGTCGAAGGTCACAGGTGATGGAGAAGGATAGCGGCTAGAACTCAGGTCTCCAGGCTCTGGACAGACTGGAGATTTGAGAGAAGCACAGAGCCCACTTCAGGTAACTCTTGTCCTCTGACACACGCTGTGAGACAGGGAGGGAGGTGCCCAGGGTGAGAAGATGGCGAAACGTAGGAAGCACGCAGTTGCTTTCAAAATACCATGCCGATGCTTCTCCCCAGCAAGGTGGCATGCTCAGGGCGGTGCCAGCTCGCTGGGCAGCTGTCTGTTTCTTCCTGGGTAAAGTGAGATCTCAATGAGTCTCCCCGGAGCTATTGAGCTTGTGGACAAAAGGCCAGAGTAAGCGGTCTTTAGAGCCTGCCTCTCGCTGCAGCAGCCTGGAGCTGCAAGTACACACAACCAACACCTGGGCAGGCTCCTTGGCAGAGTGCTCGGGCTGGATGTCTGTGCAGGAGTGGGTGCGGTGCCCTGCTGGGGTGGAACTCCTGGGCAGACGCGGGAGGGAGGGGAGCGGGCGAGACTGGCGGGAGAGCCTGCAAGGATTGAGTCCCGAGTTAGGGAGGTAAGACAAACAGACGCCTACCCAAGCAAGCCATGGGAATAGCTGAAGAGTGAGCTGAAGTTCTCAGGAAAAGCCACACCTAAGCCCGGCAGGGCCCTGCATGTCTGCAAGCCTGGCGCCTGCCCTTGGGAGACAGAGACAGGAGGATGGGTGCTTCAAGGCCAGGCCAGACTACGTGAGACCATCACACACACACACACACACACACACACACACACACACACACACACATACACATACATACACAGAGAGAGACAGAGAGAGATCTGTGTTGACATGACTAATGGGAACGTTGTGATCGTGGAGAGCCTGTGTATTGCAGACTCAGAACCAGATTTTCTTGAGCTATCTTTATCTACTGAAGACGCTTGCCATTCACTACGCTCTTAGGCATCAGACCTGACATCCTGTGTTTGTTGCATGAAACTTTTTGGGGCATATGAATAGACTAGTAGTTTCCACCAGTCCCTAAACAAGTGTGTCATTTGAAATCTAAAATCTACAGTGGAGACCCCCCCCCTACACACACACACTCTGGTGTGATCCACCTAACTGACATTACCAGCAATATATCAAAAAAAAAAAAAAGTCCCAGCCACATATCAGGAAGAGAAAAGAGGGATCTGAGAGAATTAAGACCACAGACACACACAAAGAACTCCACTCTCTCTTCTCTCCCTCTTCTTCTCAGGCCCTCAGCCTGCTGCCCTCCCAGAATCCTTTGCAGGAGACATTAGAACCTGCGTTTGTCTGCCCCTTGCCATTCTCTTGGGTCTGGCCCAGAAAACCTCCCACTCATGGCCCCAGCCCCTCCCAGTGCCTGGAGTGGTTCTGAGAGTCATATGCTCACAATGGCAGAGCTGCAATCTGAGAGCTGCCCCCACCCCCAACCTGGAGAAACAAGAGAAAAGCCTTCATGGCGGCAAGCTGTAACATTCTCAGCCTAATGTCAAACAATCAGCTTAGGGAAGGCTTGGAACTCTGGAGACTTTGAATCAGGTGGGACTGTTGGACATCTGACGCGGGGTGCCATGTGTGAAGTTTATAAGCACTCAGACGGCAGCGGCCACTCAGATGAGTGCGCTAAACTTGGTTCACCCTCCTCATTAACTGCACCTTCTGCGGAGCTGAGGGGCCCACAGGGCTGTGGCTGCATTGTTGGCTGAAGAAAAGTCCTTAGAGAATTCAACTTGGCTCTTGCATTTTTGGGGGGGTTTTGTTTTGTTTGTTTGTTTGTTTTTTCCTTCATTGAACTAAGCAGAGCTACGCTAAGCTGAAATCTGCCGCAGGAAAGAAATGGGGTGGGGGAGGTGCGGACGTGGGTGGGGAGGTGGTTAGTTCAGGAAGACACTGGAGACACTGCCCCGTTGAGGGGCGGAGCTGTGGAGTTCGTACTGGTGCCATTTATTTCAAAGCTCCCAGCCCCCGTTCCCCCCCACCCCCCCCCCGTTCTGAGCTCTCCCTGCAGACAGGGGCAGACCCCTCCCGGGACGCCTTCAGGAGCGCACCCTGCCCCTGGGAGCTTCAGGAAGGACTGGCGGGAGATGGGAGCCTCGCTTCCACAGCGCCTCAGACACACTTGTGGACGGAGGGAAAAGCTGGCGCCCACCCCAGCTGCAGAGCTGGGCAGAGTGAGCTGGGAACTGTCACCTCAGCTCCTATTTTGGAAGAGTCCCCTGACCAGAGACAGGTTGGCCTAAGACAGCTGCAGTAGATAAACACTGGTGACCCTCACCTGCTTGGGGGGGGTAGGGTGGGGAGAGGAGGACGAGAAAGAGCACACCGCATAGCATAGGCTGAGGGTTGGCAGTATAGCTGCGGTCTCCCTCCAGGATGCTGGCCCTCTCCGGCCCTGAGCGTAGCACATACAGCACTTCCTGTACAGCTGGCGATCGTTAACCTGCAGCCTTGACAGGGGAGGGGTGGGGTGAAGGAGTCCAGATGTGTCACCAGAACTTAAAACAGAGGCCTCTTAGTGCCTGGGAACTGGGGGCCTGAGCCCACTTCTGCCACTCTGCGGTGCCTTAGCCTCCCGGGGAACAAACCAGACCCAGGCAAGCTGGAGACCCCAGAGCAGGCTCAGGCCCCAAAACATGTGTCTTGGCTCGGAAACAAGGCAGACGGGGTGGGGGCGAGCAAGTGAGCTACAGGATTCTGTGGAGGTTCTGAGGGCTGATTTCAGAGATCGTGGCCGGGGAGGGAATCTTATCTCCAAGGTTACCAGAGAACATCAAGTCCGGATTCTGTCCATGTCTGTCTCCACAGCTGGAGCCGAGAAGCAGAGCAAGGGAGGCTGTCAGGGAGCCTGGGGCGGAAAGCTACACCTTTCGGTTCATGGTTCCCCTCCCCGTCCCCCCCCAAGCCCCCTTTCAGAAAGCACAGCTTGTGTTCTCAAGGCCGCTTTGGTTCACAGGGTGGCTTTGGGATTTCTGAGCCTCGATTCCTGATGGATGGGATTACAGCAGTAGCTGGGCGGGTTCACTGTGGAAAATCAAAGGAAACATGTAAAAGCCCTGTGTGTCATCGTGGCACAGTGACCGTAAAAGCGAGTGTCAGACCACCGTGGCCGATGGCCTCATTCATTAGGGCCCTACCTGATAGCTGAGGAAGCTGGAGCCCTCAGGGGTAGTGTGAGGGCAGCAGAGCTTTCATCATCAGAGTCTGACCTGAAGCCTGAGGTAGGACCCCAGTGCCCAGGCTTGGGTCTCTCTGTGTGTCCTAGCCAGAACAGTCTGCTGTCTGAAATCTACAGCGGGAATGTGCCAAAAGGAACTGCCATTCTGAGAAGGATTCTGGGATTGGGCAGAGGGAACCTGTGTTCCCCACAGCAGGAGGTAAGGGAGCCTTGCCAGTGGCTGCAAGTGGGGGCAGGTCCAAGTGCCGAGCAGAGATGCCAGTGGCATGGCTGACTGCCTTGGAAGATTCCAGGACACACACCCTGGTGAGGGCCGAAACCTTGCCCATGGCATCATAGACCAACAAGGTTTTTTTGTTAGTTCTTGAGTTTTTTTGTTTGTTTGTTATTTCTTTTTAACAAAAAAAGTAGCCATCAGATTTGGGGTGGGGAGGTAAGGTCTCACGTAGGCCCGGATGGCCATGAGCTATGTACCTGAGGATGACTTTGAACTCTGCCTGGTCCTCCGTTCTTCACCTCAAGTGCTGGGATTATAGGTGTGCCGTTCCCTTGACAACTCAATTAAACAACGGTGGGGCCAAGGACCAGGGGGTCTCCCCACTACCCAGCCCAGTTCCCAGCAGGAGACGCAGACAAACATCGAATGAACAGAAGCTGGAGGACGCAGATTCCCACCCATCTCTGGTTTTGGCAGGGTTACTTACCTGTGTGCAATCAGACAGCCTCATCCGTCCCCTGCAAAGCAGGCAGGCTGATAGGGCTGGAGGCCAGTGACAGACAAGGAATGCATCAGACCCAGCAGGCAGTGAAAAGAAGCCAGAGCCGTAGGCTGCCCCATCTCCACACCCACACCTGGGGAGCCTCCCAGGTTTTACACGTAGAGCTGTGCTGGCTACTGCTGTTACGGCCCATCTTTTTAAGGGCCTTGAACCACTAGGGGCTTGTGGAGCAAGGGTGAGCAGCTCACTCTGAAGCAAGGGCAAGCCTGCTTCCTGCCCATGATGAAAGAAAGATTTGTGTTCTGCCTGACGGGAGGGCACACCAGTGACTCCAGTGTTGGGGGGGGGGTGAAGTGAAAAGGACACAAGCCCACACCGTAAGACCAGCAACAAGCTGGCACAGACCTGCAGTCCCAGAACTCGGGAGCTGGGGGCAGGAGGATCAAGAGTTAAAGGTCAGGGACAGAGGGATGGCCCAGCGGTTAAGAGCATTTGCTGCTCTTGCAGGGGACCTGGGTTCAGTTCCCAACACCCATCTGGTTGCTCACAGTCATTCTTAATTCCAGGGGATACTATGCCCTCTTATGGCCCTCAAGGCCACCAGGCACGCACAGTGTACAGACACACATGTAGACAAAACACTCAACACACATAAAATAAATTATCTTAAAAAATTTTTTTGAGTCAAGTTCAAAGGTTCTTGTAATGCATCTACCCCACATGGCTGGATCTGTGTGTCATCCCTGTGCGGAAGCGTCTGGGAAAACACAAGGTACCACATAAAGCTTGAATTCAAGAGGAAAAAAAATAAATATTTTTTAGAATATGGATGTATTGTCAAATATTTAAGACATACTAAAACACATCTCCATTTGAAACAGAAATCCAAATTCCCATGGTTTTATTTTCCTAATCTGGCAACACACTAAATGGTGGGTCTCGGGAGCAGGGGGAGTGATACAAACACATGATGGTAATCACCTCCTCCATCTCTGCGTCAGCAGGCTGGTGTCTTAGGCCAGAGACCAAGTTAGTGCCTAATTAAGGTACAGTCACACACTTTCTAGTCTTGACCAGTGTCCCCTGCTAGCCACAGATCCTAGCAGGATGAACAGTTGTGGACCCTTGGGAACCACTGGCAAACACGCAATTCCTGGGGGACTGAGGACTTGCTGTCGGTGCCTGGTGCTTCAACTTCCCATCTCAAAACCCCTTGCTGTTGCCATGGTGACTGCAACGACACAGCATTTTGCAGCATCCACAGAGCATTTTCATGCATTATCTCATTCAGTGTCCTGATGACTTGAGGAAATGCATATGATTATTCTTACTTTAGGGATTAGAAACTGAAGTTCAGGGAACAAGAGGTTATGCAAAGACACCCAGCCAGTTAAGTGGCACAGCTGGAAGTCACTTAACTGCAGAGGAAGTACCATGATTTGCTGTGTGCTCAGTGTGGGCTAAGTACTTTGCATTCCTTATCAAGTGAAGCCTCATAACTCCTTCTGAAGTGGGCATAATTGGCCCCCCGAGAGATTGTGTTTCATGCCAAGACTCAGAATGAGTCTATGGTAGAGCCCAGCAGTGCAGGCAGATGGGCCAGGGCTGGGGACTGAACCCAGGACTTCAGGCATGCCAAGCAGTCCCCCCGACTGAGCTACACACCCAACCAACCAAGAGGTCCTGCAAAATATCTGGTGACATCGTATTCCTCACATAGCGATTTTTATTTGACTTTCTTGTCCTCGAGCTGTCATTAAGACATGATAGAGGCAGACAAGACGATTCAGTGGGTAAAGGCATAGCCCACAAGCCTCACATCCTGAGTTCAATCTCCAGGACTCAAGTGGAAAAAAAAAGAAAATGACTCTCACAAGCTGTCCTCTGGCTGGGCGGTGGTGGCGCACCCCTTTAGTTCCAGCACACAGGAGGCAGAGACAGCAGATCTCAGAGAGTTCAAGGCCAACCTGGTCTACAAAATGAGTTCCAGGACAGCTAGAGCTGCACAGAGAAAACCTGTCTTGAAAAACAAAAAACAAAACAAAAAAGCTGTCCTCTGACCTCCTCCACACATGTGCTGTGGCATGCACATTCCACTAAATAAATAAAAATTTAGTGTGTGTAGCACACACACACACACACACAAATAAATAAATAAATAACAATGTAAAGACAGTCTAGAATGATCAGGCATGGTGGCTCATGCCCATGGTACCAGCATTTAGGAGGCAGAAACAGGAGGGTAGCCCTGAGTTCAAGGCTGGTCGGAGCTGTGTAGTGAATCCTTGTCTCAAAGCAAACAAGCTGAGAAAACAGGAAACCGCACTGGTAGAGCTTGCCCAGCCTTTTGCCTGTTTCCCATGAAGCCCTGTCCGAGATTGCTTTTGTAATGGCCGGCAGCAGAGAAGCCATGTTTAGCGTTTGCTCCAGGCGTGTAAAAGTGGAAAGAGCGTCATTTCACTGCTAGAGCTATCCTCAGGAAGCAGAGGAAACAGCTCTGGCCGACTGATGTGAATGCTTTCCGGGCTGCAAGTCTCCAGGAAGTCAGCAGTGTCCCCCAAGAAGGACCTCTTGGATCACACTGTCTATGGAAACCCAAGGGTGCCATTAGTCAATGGATGCTTGCAATGTTCTCAAACGTTACAAGAAAAATAAAATAACTACGAGCTTACACATGTTCGCTTCAGGCAGCTCTGTCCCACAGGCCCTCTGTGAGGCATATTCTGGAGTCCTGAGGGAAAGAGACTTTGACTTATTCCAGCAGAGAAAAGCTATTTATAGCCACCAAGCATGGGAAATGCTGGCCGTGGGAGATTTGATTCACAACCCTGCAAGAATCAGGCTTGCAGGAACAGGCTACAGAGACCTGGGGAACTTTTGACAGAGTCTGTTACACATGGAAGCTGGCCACCCACCGACATGGGCTCAAGCCTTGATGCTATGATTTAGGACAAGGCACCTTGGAACAATTTACTGAATGGTTCTGACCTCAAATCCCAATGTATAAAAAGAACAAAACTTCCTGCCATGTGTGGTTTGAGCAAAGACTAAGAGAATGCCCAGGAATGCAGAGGGCTCTCCATCTGCACGACCAGTGAATTTGAGTCTCCTCTATCCTTGGGTTCAGCCAACCTCAGATCAAATATACTGTAAACACTAAAATCCCATTGTGGCTAGCATGTGCAATGATGGCCCTATCTGTACTGAGAATGGACCAACTTTTCTAACCATGATTTCCTAGACAATATAGTATAACACTTAAGTTTCTCAACTGGGCTGGAGAAATGGCTCAGGGGTTAAGAGCGCTGACTGCTCTTCCAGAGGTCCTGAGTTCAATTCCCAGCACCCACATGGTGGCCCACAACCGTCTATAATGAGATCCGGTGCCCTCTTCTGGCCTGCAGGCATACATGCAGACGAAACACTATACAAAATAAATTAGTAATTTGGCCAGGCAGTGGTGATGCATGCCTTTTAAAAAAAGTTTCTCAACCTCCTCCTTGTATTAGGAATTGAAAGTAAACTTAGATTATGATTTAGGTAAGGGTGGGGAGGCCATCTTATCTAAGGGACTAGAGCACTGTAGAAGCTGGCATCCTGGGGAGCCCTGGGACCATGGATACAAAGGGTGACAGTGACCGTTCGTTGTTGCTATCATCAGTGGGTGGGAAAGCAGACAGAGGGGAGGAATCGGGAGGGAGACTCTGATTCATCTTTCACACAGTGATGATTCTTGGAACCGAGACAGCTTTCACTTCTCCCTTTCCCCATGAATAAATATGAAGATTGACCAGGAGGCAGAAGGACACCAGACAGCCTGGAACTAGAGTCACAGGCAGGGAGCTGATCCCATGTCCTCTGCAAGAATGGCAAGCGCTCTTTTTACATAAACAAATATTTGTATATGTGTATGTGCACATGTGTGTGTCTGTGCATGTGTGTGCATGTGTGTGCACGTGTGTGTGCACGTGTGTATGTGTGTGCATGTGTGCGCGTGCATGCTTGAGTGTGTGTGCATGTGTGTGAGTGTGCGTGTGTGTGCATGTGTGCGTGTGTGTGCATGTGTGTGCGTGTGTGTGCATGTGTGTATGTGTGTGCATGTGTGTGCGTGCATGCTTGAGTGTGTGTGTGTGCATGTGTGTGTGCGTGTGTGCATGTGTGCATGTGTGTGCGTGTGTGTATGTGTGCGTGTGTGTGCATGTGTATGTGTGCGTGTGTGTGCATGTGTGTGCGTGTGTGTGTGCATGTGTGTATGTATATATGTGTGTCTGTGCATGTGTGTGTGCATGGGTGCACATGCGCATGTGTGTCCGTGTGTGTATGTGTGTGTGCATGTGTGTGTGCGCGCGTGTGCGCGTGTGTGTGCATATGTGTGTATGTGTGCATGTGTGTATGTGCGTGCGTGCGTGTGCATGTGTGTATGTATATATGTGTGTCTGTGCATGTGTGTGTGCATGGGTGCACATGCGCATGTGTGTTATGTGTGTCCGTGTGTGCATGTGTGTGTGCGTGTGTGTGCATATGTGTGTATGTGTGCATGTGTGTATGTGCGTGCGTGCGCGTGTGTATGTGTGCATGTGTGTATGTGCGTGCGTGTGTGTGCATGTGTGTGCACGTGTGTGCATGTGTGTGCATATGTGTGCATGTGTGTATGTGCGTGCGTGCGTGCGCGTGCGTGCGTGCGTGCGTGCGTGCGTGTGTGTGTGTGTGTGTGTGTGTGTGTGTGTGTGTGTGGGAACACCAGACCTTGAGCAGAGACCCACTTCCCCTTCTGCCTGGGAGTAGGCAGCTGTAAGACAATGTTTACTAAAAACAATACAATGCCTGGGGGCATTAAGTTCCTGGAAAAGGCCTGCCCGCAGAAACCACCCTGAGCTCGACCTTGTCCAGAGACTAACTGCCTCTTCTGCCACGCCCAGATCAGTTTCTGGGGTCAGAGCAGAACCAGCCAGGGTAGAGGAGAGAGCAGAAGCTTCTCTGGTGGGAGCCTTTCTTAGGAAGTTTTCTTGAACCTTTTTGGAGCCTGCTTAAAGTTTTCTTTACATCGTTGAAAGAGTCTCTGTGTTGTCAATCCCCGACACCCTCCGCACGTTCTCGGACACAGGCCGCGCAGCAGACGCGACATGTGTGTGTGTGTGTGTGTGTGTAGACCAGAGGTTCACATCCAGCATCTTCAATTGCTCCCCACCTTATTTTTTGTTTGTTTGCTTTCTTTTTTTGTTCGTTTGGTTTTGGTTTTCCAAAAGGTCTCTCTATATAACAGCTCTGACTGTCCTGGAACTCGCTGTGTAGACCATGCCTCTAACTCACAAGATCTGCCTGCTATCCAGGGATGGCATGAAAGGTGTGCACCACCACCTGCCCACTGTTTGTTTTTTGAGATAGTTTCTTTAGCCCAGCCTGGGACTCACCAATTGGGCCAGAAATCTTTTTGTCTCTGCCCCCGACCCCAGTGCTGAAATTTAATTACAGGTGTGCTCCAAGTGCCTAGTTTTAAAAGTTCTCGTGCTCAGGTACAAAGTCCCTTTCTAACTGAGCCGTCTCCCCGGGCCCATTGCGACATTTTCCCTAGTTCCGGAAAGGCAACCTTTAAAAGAATTTCTTAGTTTTTTTCTAATTGTCCCTCTTTCTCTCCCTGGAGACAGGAAGGTGTGAGGAGGGTGGGGTCCTCTGCTACCCTTTCCCTCATCAGATAAGCCTGGGGTAAAGCAGTTTCCTGGCAGGACTCCTTAGTTTTGGAGTGGTTACAGCCCTTCCCCCATGGTGAGCCCAGCATCTTCACCACCAGGCAGAATCTTGCAGCCTCAAGGGCGGGCTCTCCACCTAGTCCCCAGCGAGCCTCTAGCTGTGGTGCTGGAAACCTTCCAACTAGTTACGGCTGCAGCTGTCTGGGTAGAGCTGAGATCCCCCACTCCCCCCTCCCAGACTTTAGAGTGGTGTTTGCCATTGACCTCCATTCTCCGTGGATCCGAAACTCATTGTTCTTTCTCAGCCCCCCCCCCAATCTTATTCTCCCACTAGACCAGAACTCACCATGTAGCTCAGGTTGGCCTTGAACTCATGACAATTCTCCTGTCTCAGGTTTTCAAGGGCTGGGATTATAAATATTAGTTACCATGCTCAATTTTTTTCTAAGTTTAAGAATGGCAGTGAGTGAGCTGGGGGGGGGGTGGCGGTGGTGCCCCTCACCTTTAATCCCAGCACTCCTGAGGCAGAGGCGGGTGGATCTCCCTAGTGCTGGGGTTTAAGGCAAGTACCACTACTGCCAGGTTATAGGGCATTTCTTAATTGGTGATTGATGGCAGCTCTGAGGTGGTGCCCCACACCTTCAATCCCAGCACCCCGGAGGATGAGGAAGGTGATCTCTGAATTGGAGACCTGTCTGGTCTGCAGAGGTAGTTCCAGGACAGCCAGGGTTACACAGTAGCCAAAAGAACAGAAACCAAAGAACAAAAAGCCAGAATGGTAGTGGTGACTTCCAAGCTCTTCACATAATGTTGGGGTGAAATTGGGACTGTGTGTGTGTGTGTTTGTGTGATTGTATGGGTGTAGGAGTGTGTTTTCATGTGTCTTTGAGTGTGCCCCGTGTTTGTTAATGTGACTGGGTATGAGTGTAACTGACTTAGAATTTGTTAGTGTGTGGATTGTGTGTCAGCGTGAGAGTAAGCTATCTGCCTGTGTGTACATGTGAAAGTGTGTGTGTACAGTGTGAGCACCTGGTGTATGAATGTGCCTATGTGTGAGAGAGTGTGATTAATACGTGGCTCACTGCCTGTATGCGTAGGTGTCTGTGTGGGCACTAATGTGGGCGTTCAGCCGTGTCTGTGTGTGAGAGAACATACGAATGAGTGTGCTTCTGTATGTGTTGGAGTGAGTGTGGGTATGTGAGAGTGTGTGAGAATGAGTGAATTAATGTGATTTTTATATGTATCTGTGTTGAGTAGGTATGTCTACTGAGTGTGAATTTGCATGTATATGCATCTCCAAATGTGATAAGTGTGTATGTGTGACGTGTGTGACTATATGTGTGTGTGAGTGCAGAGGTACAAGTGTGTATGTAAATGAGTGTGAGTATGTGTATGAAGGTGTCTGGGGGGAATCTGTGAACATGAGAGTGTGGGTGTGAGCATGAGTCAGTATTGACACATGTGTGAATGTAAATACATGTGTCTGTGGGGCATGGGTGTGGTATGGATGAGTGTGTGTGTCTCCATGAACATGTACTTGAATGCTGTTGAGTGTGAGAGTGCATTGAGTATGAGTGTTTGTACATATGTGGGTGTGGACATCCGTGAGGGTTCATGTGTATGCATGTGTGTGTGAATTTAAGTTTTTTAAATTAAGTAAAAAGCGCACTCCTAAGATGGTTTATGAAGGCATTGCTTTAGGTTAAGAGTGACAGGTGAAACTCAGGCTTGCAAGCGGCATTTATTTGTTGAATTTTCAAAGGATGCTTTTATTTTATGTATGTGAGTGTTTTAGCTGCAGGCATTTATGTGTGCCACCTGTGTGCCTGGTGCCTGTAGAGGCCAGAAGAGGGCATCAGATCCCCTGGAGCTGGAATTGTGGGCGGTTCTGAGCCACCATGTGGGTGCTGGGAACCAAACCCAGGTCTTCTGGGAGAGGAGCAAGTGCTCTTCACTACTGAGCATCGCTGCAGCCCCTACATGTTATTTCAGACGTCTTTAGGAAGCGGTCTGTTGGCAATTTGGGGCTGTCAGTCATGGTGAAGTTTCTCGGGCGTCGTCCAGCAGGACAGACACACTGGGCGGGAGTGAGGGTGACTTCTTTCATTTTCCTGTCCCCTTAAGTTTCCTCTGTTGTGCCCTGCTCCAATTCCACACTGCCTGACCCAGCCAAGGGCAGGATACATGGAGGGGGATGAAACTGCATGCACACTGAGGGTGCCGTCTTCCTTGCTCATCATGACTCCCCAAACGATACTGTTCAACAACTACTCACATGCCATTTGCATGTCTTAAGCGCTATGGGTAATCCAGGCATGCTTGGAACTAAACGGGAGACTGGCTTTGGTTACAGACAAACTCTACATCATTTTACACGTGAGACCTCTGCATCTGTGGGATTTGGGTACCTGCAGAGGTCCTACGCGCCCCCAAGACGTACTGAGATGACTGTACCCATGCAAATTAAACAGCTGTGAGGCCTCTGTGGTCTAGAAGAATGGGTCGAGAGCAAACAGACTGTCACCTCCTTTGTAACACTATTGGTAGTGAGCAGGCTGAGGTGGCCACAAGGAGCTCTTCCAGGGTCAGGAAAGACTCCCCTGTGGCAGCCACAGGGGCTAGGGGGCCCAGGCAAAGGGAGGATTCAGGGGACAGTCCTGAAAGGCATAGGGCTCCAAGCTTTCCAATTGCAGTCCAAACCACTCCTCTTGGTCATTCATTCATTCATGCATTCATTCTCACTCTTAGCTTGATTGACAGCTATGTGTCCACCAGCAAATTAGAGGTCATTTTTACCACTGGATGCTGTGCCAGGGATGGAGTGTGGGATCTAGCTGGTGAGTCCAGGAGAACTTAAAAGGAGGTCTAAGGTTCCTGGGTCCGTCGTCAGGAGTCACAGAAGGCAAAGACTGCACCTGTGTCTCGGTAAGTGTGAGGCGTTGCCCACTGGCAGCCTACTCTGAGGATAAGTGCCTTGACTCCCTTTTACAGATGAGAAAGCTGAAGTTCAAAGGGATGGTGTACATCTGCCCCAGGAGAAAGGTGCAGGGCTGGGATTCAAACTCATAGCCTGACTTTCGTCCAGACTCCTGCCTTCTCAGCTGCACCAAGGCCCAAGTTAACCCAGTGTGGCAAAGCCATGCGCTTCACGGCCTCAGCGGCTGTCCCCAGATGCACAGGCAGATGTTGTGGATGACTTGGCAGCGGGCCAGCTGAAAAGTTGGCCTCCAGCCTCCATTGTCTCAGCATTTTATAAGCTGGTCCTGGGTAGGGGGCTGGGGTGGAGGCCACTTTCCATGGGAACTCAGGCGGGGAAGGAGGGTGAGCCCTCCAACTGGGACCCAGGCCAGAAAAACAAGAGAGCTGGGGGCCAGCCAAGGCTCTATGCCTCTCCCCAACACCCCTGGGAGCATCCAGCTGTGGCACAGCCAGGCAGGCCAGACCAGATGTGGGTTGGGGCAGAGGTGGAGTGAGGGACTGCAGGAGGGTGGTGATGAGGTGAGGTCAGCAGGAGAGAGACCAGAAGAAAAAGGTCATGAAGATGGAAAGGCTAAGGCCTTGCTGTGCAGGCAACTGGCTTCTGATCACTCAGGGGAGCAAGGGGGCTTCTTGGAGGAGGGGACTACAGGGTTCCAAGTACTGAGAGGTGAGCAGGAAGGGGGCCTCCGTGGTGGATCAGACATAGGTAAGAGGAAGGTACCAATGAGCAAACATCTGATCCTCAGGGCACATTCAAGCAGCTCAATCTGCCCCAAATTTATGACCTGAAATACAGCATAATAGGCCGGGTGTTGGTGGCACACGCCTTTAATCCCAGCACTCGGGAGGCAGAGGCAGGCGGATCTCTGTGAGTTCGAGGCCATCCTGGTCTACAGAGCTAGTTCCAGGACAGCCTCCAAAACAATGCAGAGAAACCCTGTCTCAAAAAACAAAAACAAAAGCAAACAAACAAAAAAAAAAAGAAATACAGCATAATAAGAGACAAGGTTGGGGGCTAGAGCATGACTGAGTTGGTAGGGTACTTGGGGTATGACTCAGTTGGTAGGGTACTTGCCTAGCATTTGGGAAGCTCTGGCTTCAACCCAGTAAAACTGAGCATAGCGGTGCACACCTGTAACCCCAGTCCTCGGGAGGAGGCTGGAGGGTCAGAAGTCTAAGGTCATCCTTCACTACATAATGAGTTCAAGGTTAACCTGGGCTACATGAGACTCTGTCAAGAAAGACAAGGAGAGCTGCAGAGGCGGTCAGTGGTGGAGTCCTTGCTGCCTGCTCTTGCAGAGAATGGAAACTCCCAGGACCCATGCTGAGCAGCTCACAATTGCCTATAAATTTAGTTCCAAGCCGGGCATTGGTGACGCATGTCTTTAATCCCAGCATTGGGGAGGCAGAGGAAGGCAGATCTCTGTGATTTCAAGGTCAGCCTTGTCTACAGAGAGAGTTCCAGGACAGGCTCCAAAACAATACAGAGAAACCCTGTCTTGAAAAAACAAAGCAATTGAGTTTCAGGGGATGTGACAGCCTCTTCTGGCCTCTGCACTTACATGAACACACCCTCCTGAAACATGTACACATAACTTAAAAAAATAAACCTTAAAAGAAAAAAGAAAAGGAGAGAGAGAGAGAGAGAGAGAGAGAGAGAGAGAGAGAGAGAGAGAGAGAGAGAGAGAGAGAGAGAGAACTGCCGGGGGGTATGGAATACATACAAAGTATGAAACGTCCTGATGCGTGTGACATTCTCATACCACAAAAGCAGGAAACAGCCGCTGCTCAGCCTAACTGGACATGATATAGTTTTGTTTGCTAAGTATGGCCACTTCAGCCTGGGGACAGTTTCCAGTGGGACCTCCAGAGGCTGCTAGGTAGAAAATACGTCATCAGATTTGCATACGGACAGAAGAGGACAGTGACTCGCCTCAAGGCTGGGGTCCACTGGGAGACTGAAGCCAGAACTGTAGGGATGACGCATGTGTGGACAGACGGAGATTTGTCAAGAGAGGTCAAATCAATGGGCCTTGCCGAGTCACTGAGTGTGGAAATAGAGAAAATGGGGCCGTCAAGGATGACGTCCTGATTTCTGGACAGCTGGACAGATGGCAATGGCCTTTCCTGGGCTGGAAAGGAAGGAGAGAGGGAGATGTGGGGCCCAGTGTTTGGTGGGAGTGGCTGAGCGTGGTCGCAGAGGTGAGGGTTGAGACTGCTGGAGCCTGGGTCTAGAGCACAGGCTGCTGGCCAGCGCGGGATGTGCTGTCTGGAGAAGACTGCTGCAGTGAGGGAAGCTGGAACCACGGGCGTGCGGGAGACAGTGGGTGGACCGGGAAAGGAAGGGGCAAAGGGAACCCCGGGGGGGAGAGGCCCACTCTGGAGAAAGCAGGGGAGAAGCAGAGCCAGCAAGGACCTCAGACTCAGAGGCGAAGGTGGAGATGTGGGAACACCTGAGGCCGTCAGGAGAGGAGGGTCAGAGGAGACTCCAGAGCGCCAAGGAACACAGTGCCTGCGTGGGCGCGCAGCTCAGTTGCTAGAGTGCTTGCTTCGCTTGCACCAAGCCCTGGGGGCCACTCCCAGCACTGAATGACCCAGGGTGCATGCCGGCACTGGGGAGGCTGAGGTAGGGGGCCAATCATGAGTTCCCGGGAAAAAAACCCAAACCCAAACCAAAGCAAAGGGTGCCCATTGATAAAATGTAGTCCTCTGGCTGCGGCTGCTAGAGCCCAGATCAGGGGAGCCGTGGCGGACCTGAGGGAAGATGGAAAGGTACTCTAAACGTCCATGTTGGTTGCAGGCAGGCGCTTGTCTTACTCTACTCTCCTGGGGTGAGGAAAACTTGGGAAGGAAGGGTATAAATTAGCCCATGCGACTGAGAGGGACAACACCCACAGGAAAGAGATGTCAGCAAACCTTGAGAGACAGGATGCTGACAGACAAGAGCCAGCCACGGCGGCTAACAGCATCAGAAGAGCCACTGAGGGCAGCGTCCCGAGGAATTCTTGAGAGATGGGGTGGGGAGGTGGCTAAGCAGTTAGAAGGTCCGAGTTCAGTTCCCAGCACCCACTTCAGACAGCTCCCCACAGCCTGCAGCTCCAGAACCAGGGATCTCCCGATGCCCATTAGCACCTACACTCACATGCACATTCACACACACAGACACAATTAAAATAAAAATAGGTCTTGAGAAGCCCAAGAAGCCATGAACTGGAAAGCCCAGAGCAGTGTGAATCTGAACCCCAAAACTGTTGCTGCCCCGTGGGCTACACCCACAGGTTGAAGGACACCAGTTTCCTTTTAAAACCAGGGGAAGTAAACCAAAAGAGTCACAAACTTGCATAGACCAGGTGGGGCAAACACACTGTCCGCAGAGACTGAGCCATACCTCACGGATGATGGCGCTTCCTGTCTTCCTCCATGACCTGCCCCCAAATGCCCACAGCCAGTGAATACCGGCCATGCCACCACACACAATCGACTGCAAACTGCAGATGACATTGACCGCTACGGTGACAGTGATGGCTCCGCCCACCCTTCTTTCACTGGAGCCTAAGCGTGGACACGGGTCTTCCAACCTTTTGGAGCCTTGCAATTGAAATGTGAAATCCAGACTGGGGAAATGGCTCACTCAGTGCTGAGTTCAGATCCCCAGGCCCACGTTAAACTGGGCATGCTGGCATGCGTCTGTAATTCCAGCACTGCCACAGTGAGGTCGGATGGAGATGGAAGCAGAAGAATCCCAGGAAAGTCATGGGCCAGCTAGCCCGGGATACACAGCAGCGAACGGCAAAGAGATCCCGACTCTAAACAAGAAGAAAGTGAGGGCAACACCAGGTTTGTCCTCAGACCTCTACACATGGCACATATGCCAGAATGTACATACACACGCATACATGCAAATACCACACACACACACACACACACACACACACACAGATGTGTGGGAACATCCAGCCACGTGTGAGGAAGCTTAAGCAGCCACGTGGGAAAGCTCCTGGCCCACCTACCATCCCGGACAGTAACCACCAGTGCCCTGGGACATGTGAACGGGGAGTGGCTGACGTGTGATTCCATGTCATCCTCAGCCTGTGTCTTCAACTGAAGAAAGGAAGAGAAGCTGCTAGCGGAGGCGTGATTTAGAAAACACTGTGATCTGGCACAGTCGTCGCTACAGTCACGGCGTGTCCAGGAGAGCTGAGCTCCCCCGGAGCAGGAACTAGAAAGGTACTTGTGGGGACTGGAAGAGGGTGTGGGGAAGTGGACAGCCACTCCTGAGTTTCAGTTTTGCCAGCTGGAAAGGTCTCAGAGGGCTGGAGGACAGCGCGACACTTGTACTTAATAACACTGCATTGTGCCCTTCAAGAAATGAAAGCTGAGGCTGTATCTCATGTCAAGGCTCTGACCACAGGAATGGAAGCTAAAGCAAGGGGCACCAGGGAGCTTTTGACAGCAAAGGACACATCAGCGTGGCTGGTGGCACAGTTAGTTCCGTAGGTGTGTGCTGTGTCCAAATTCATCAGAGAGCTTCAGTTAAATACGACAGACTTTTGTGAGTCAGCTCTCTTCTGAGTCAGTTTTTGCCAATAGAGTTGTTTTTTCAAAACCCCAAAACCCAGGCAAAGGCTAGAAAGAAGTTTCTAGGGAGTATGGCTTGAGGTAGAGAACCATGGAGGGATGTGGGGTTCCTCACCAAGGGTCTCCAGGGCTCATGAAGGAGTTGCCCGCTGGCCTGCTGCGTTCCTCGGATCACAAGAAGAGCACTGTGACCTGTGACCACACAGGATGGGAAGCCCTGGGAGACACCTAGGACTTCTTCTCTGGAGGACTTCTCAGAGTCTTCCATTTGTTAGCTGCCCTGTGTCTCTCTACGAAGGGGACAAGTGTGCAGCCGTCTCGGGGTCTCTTTGATTGCAGAGTTCCCCTTCTCAGGGTAGGATCTGGACCCAAGCGCGTTGCGTTTGAGCAGGGCTGGTGTGGGGTGTGAGAGGGTCTGGAGCGGGGGCTGGAGGGGAAGCATCCCATCCAGGTGAAGGGCTGGGCTGGAGCCAGTGCGGCTTTGGTGGGAGAGGGAAGGCGACTCAGGTAGTATTTATGAGGACACGAGCTGACTTGGCGGGAACTGGAGTGTGTGCGTTTGTGTGATTGGGGTGGGGGTGGGGGGCTAACCCCTAACAATCGGCAGAAACTCCAGGACACTGCCCAAGCGTTATGTGGAACCCACCGGAGCTGACCATTCAGACGGTTTACAGCCAACTGAAGATCTTTGTTCCAGCTGCCTGGGACCACACTCGGGATTTCGGGTCTTAGATGTACATACAGTGTTTACACCACGGCCTTTTGGTTGGCAGCTGCAGGGGCGCTTCAAAGAAGCAAGCAGTTTAACGGGAGCTGACAAGTGGTTCCTGGAGGGGATGCCACACACGAAGGCGGTTTGACCAGAGTTAGCCGGGACATCCTGACCTCAGGGTACTAGAATACAGCTGCATCACTTTCCACAGAGTTCTCCGTCGAGGAGATCAAGGATTCTAGTTAAACCAGAAACAGTCTCAGCAAGAGTACCAGATGGAGGAACCTCTGTCACACAAGGAAGGACCACGTGGTGCTGGGAACCTAATCCAGGTCCTCTGGAAGGGCAGCAGTGCTTTTAGCGGCTGAGCCAGCTCTGCAGCCCCCTTGTCAGGGTTTTTATCGTATCAACAGAAAAAGAAAAATGACACCCATCAGACCAATGGAAACCCTGATTGGTGCAGCCTCAGACATACATATGTTCTGCACACCCGCCCCGCCCCGTCCTGCCCGATTCCAAACCCTGCCACAGGAGCCCCAGTTTGGTTGTTATGAAACACCCAGCCTGGGGCAAGGTCCCCTCCAGAGCAAAAATCAGGGTAGAGCTATCCCAAGCAAGGGAGGGTGGGGAGGGTGGGTGTGAGCTGTCATGCCTAGACATGCCTAGAACTATTTCCGTGTCCCAATTCTGGGAACTTCCCCTCGACTCTGGGCACTTCACAATTCCCATAAATAAATTATTAGTAATGCGATAGGCTTTAGGATGGATGGATTCTGACAGTCACTACCTCAATTACTAGTGGAGTGACAGGGAGAAGCAATAAGAAGGCACAGAGCTGGGCTGTGGATGGGCCAGTGGACAGACGATGGTAGATGGGAGGGTAGTGGATGGGTGGATGAGTAAGGCCATCTCTTCCTAGCCAACCCCCCGGCAGCAATACGTTCATTGTACTTTCTGTCCACATATTTACTCTTAGGACTAGCCTACTGCAGATATCCAGACATTGTCTTGTCCATTGTGGCTCCAGCACCCAACACAGAGCCTGATTTAAACAGGGGCTCACAGAAGATTGGAATGAGGGGAAAACGTCATCTATAAACGAAGTTCCCAGTGCGGCCACTCCGCCCTCTGTGATGGCTACTCTTGGTTGTCAACGTGATTGTATCTGGAACAAACTACAGTCCAGAAGTGGACGGACCGCACACTTGCGATCGGATCTTGAGGTGGGAAGGCACACCTTCAATCTGGGGCCCACCTTCTGCTGGAAGCCTATATGACGGCAAGGGAAGAAGGAGGATTCTGTCCATTCTTCGTCTGCCTGCCCTCCCCTTGTCGGCACACCCATTCCTTCACCAGCATTGAGCCTATTTCTTCAGGATCCCAGCGTCTACAGAAGACCAGCTAAGACACCCAGTCTCACGGGCTGGGCAACTACTAGATTCTTGAACTTTCCATTCACAGCTAGCCATTGTGGGACCGCAGCCTGTAAGTCATTTCAGTAAATGGAGGGGGGGGAGAGAGAGAGAGAGAGAGAGAGAGAGAGAGAGAGAGAGAGAGAGAGAGAGAGAGAGGTTCATTCCGTACATTCTGTGACCCTAGAGAACCCCAGCTCATACATCCTCTGAGCTTACTTCCCCATCTCTCGCCAGTGGTTATTACTGGTCTCAGTAGCAGGCGTTGTAACAACCTATGCAGTGGCCCAGAGAACATGAACTCTGACTGTGGACATGAGCCATGAGCGGTTCAGCAGAACAAACATGTCACACTGATCTCCCGCTTCATGGGAAAATCCTGGCACCAGCTTGGAAGTAGTTTGACTGCTCTTCTGCACTGAGAAAAAAATGTCAGCAGTCAGCTGCTCACCAGGGCCAGAGGCTAATTTTGCAAGGTTGTTTGGGTGAGTGGGGAGTTCGGCCCCTTGGAGGGAGATGGAGGGTTAGAATAAGTTCAGCTCCTGGGGAATGAGGCTGGGCCCTGGTAAAAGACAGGGAGAAGCCGACACAGGAGAGGCAAGGGCTTCCTTGGAGGAGGTTAGAAACCCTTGTTACTAGAAGCCTTCATGCAGTCAGGGAAATGCCTACGGTGGCTGCTGGGATGGGGAGGTGATAGAGGCTAGCATTCCACCCTTGAATTCCCCAGGTCTCACCAGCCGGCAAGGGCGGGGCATCTTCTAGGCTGGCCACTGTTCTCAAGCCATGCTCAAACTAGCCCTAACTTTCTAACATGCACAGAAGGAGAGCAAGACTCCCGTAGGTTCCCATCCCTTGTCCCTGTCACCCACTGTTGTAGCAGTAATGCTCTGGTGAACAGCACTGATCTGACCTGTGCCCTGCCACTGACTCCTGGCGACCCTTCTCTAAGGTAAATGTCACTCTGGAGTCATTTGCCCAAGCTCTGCAAGCCAGTAAGCAGTGATGTCTAGATGCTAAGCTTGGTGTGGACTTGGTTTGGCCTGGTCTCACTATGCAGCGGCCTCAGTATTGACCCTCGAGTGACACTTGAGAGCAGCTCTAACACAATGCAACAGTAAACCTAACGAAGACAATGTGAGTGTTGAGAATTGAAACCTGGGATTTTTGGAAGAACAGCCAGTGCGCTTAACCACTGAGCCATTTCTTCTTTCAATGTTCACACATTTATGTGTAGGTGCACATGTGCCCCAGCGCATACATGGTCACAGGAAGCTTAGACAAGTCAAGTTTTTCCTTCTGTCACGTGGGTCCTGGGGATGGAACTCGGGTCATCATGCTTGGTGGTGCTCAACCTTACCCACTGAGCTACCCTGACAGCCCAGTCCCTGTGAGTTGGAATCAGCTGTATGCTTATTAGGTAAGAGCTGTGGGGCGGGTGACTTCATCCTTCTGAATCTAATCATCCCCTGTGCGGCACAGCCAGCAGCAGGGCCACCCCTGGAGGCATAAGCTGCCAGCTGCCCAGGACAAATCACAGTAGAAAACAATTTGGCAGTGGCTCAAAAAGTTAACCAGGATCGCCCTGGGATCCTGCAAATCCCCCTACATGCATTCTCACAACTGACACGGCAGATACCTGTGCTTTCCCTCGTTCCAACAGCCCAGGGAGAAGTGAATCCAGTGCCCATTGAAGGGACCAGCCCCCGGTTTTAGCAACCATGGCAGGCTAACACTCGCTTGCCTGACCTTGCCCCTCCCATCCTGCTCAGTAGGAGGTCAGATGACCTCCTCGTGGCAAGGAACCAATCAGAAGTTAGCTGGCAGGGCTGTGGGTGTGCTTTAGGACAAGTGCACAACAGTGGTGTGCAGAGCAGCAACCAGTTGACCAATCAACACAAGGCGGGTCATCTAAGCCTTGATGAACACCAATCCCGAGACTGTTGCGTACCCCCAGACACTCCCCTTACGCTGCCCTATAAGATCCCTGACTCATGATTTCTCTTTGGGGTCTTTTCTCCAGCCATCCGCTGTGGTGGATAGATGAAAGACCCGAGCCAATGGGTTTGGCTCGTTAAACAACTACAATAAAAGACTCTTTGCTTTTGCATGGAAATGGGCCTCTTGGTGATTTTGGGGTTCAGAGTTTGAGCATAACACCCATCACAGGGGAACAGGGAGATGGAATGTGCCATACACCGAAGGGGTTCAGTGTTGGACCCTTCCCCTATTGGGGTCTGCTGACCAGTTTGTGACTAGGAGCTTCTAGCAAATCCCTCCTTCCAGTAAAGCCTGTATGCAAGTTCCTGTTTTCTGCCCATCCTTGTCGTCTGAATTCAAGTTCCTGTTATCCGCCCATCCTTATTGCCGGAGGGCCCTGGGAACATGAGCTTCTGACCTTGGTAGTTTTCCGCTGTGCCTGCCTACTGGTATTTAATGCTCCACTCTTGTTACAATAAACGCATTCTCCTTGCAAGAATGAGCCGCTGTCTCTTGTCTTCATTTAAATCCTCAGGCCCTTGCCCAGATCATTGAGAAGTGTTGTAGCCCGAGACCACTACAGTTCAGAACACCTTACCTGCAAATATGGTCCTGATGACTTTAAGCTGAAAGCTGTTGAGAAATGGCCTATGCAGGAAAGACTTTGTTGTCCTCCGGAAGCAGTTCACAGAAGTTTCCTGTGAGAGGAGCCTTCCCTGCCTCTCCTCTCCTTGGAAGACAGAGGGGCACTGAGAGGAGCCTGAATGGACAAACCTGGTGACATTTCCCTACTGTGACACTTAGCTAGACACCCATCACTCTCTTCCACTCCCCACCCTTCTCCAAACTCAGCATCCAATGCACGCCTGCTTCTTCAGCTCTTCATTTCCTTACCCAGACTCCTTGCGTCACAAAAAAGCACATACAGTTTATATAAAATGAGTATGTGTGTTTCCCTTGTTACTCTGTTTTGTCGCGTCTGCTGCGAGGCCTGTGTCCGAGAACGTGCGGAGGGTGTCGGGGATTGACAACACAGAGACTCGTTCAACGATGTAAAGAAAACTTTAAGCAGGCCCCAAAAAGGTTCAAGAAAACTTCCTAAGAAAGGCTCCCACCAGAGAAGCTTCTGCTCTCCTCTCTACCCTGGCTGGTTCTGCTCTGACCCCAGAAACTGATCTGGGCGTGGCAGAAGAGGTGGTTAGTCTTTGGACAAGGTCGAGGTCAGGGTGGTTTCTGTGGGCAGGCCTTTTCCAGGAACTTAATGCCCCCAGGCATTGTATTGTTTTTAGTAAACATGTTTTTAGTAAACATTGTCTTACAGCTGCCTACTCCCAGGCAGAAGGGGAAGTGGGTCTCTGCTCAAGGTCTGGTGTTCCCACAATTCACCCCTTTTTATTTTTAAATGAGGCACTCCTGGCTTAGGTCAAGTAGGGTCACCCTCCCTTTCCCGTCCTTGGGGGACCTTGAACCCCTGTCTTAGGCGGGAGGGGTCTTCCCCACAGGTGGCCCGTCATCAGAGCACCCCAACTTTAAATCATCTGTAACCAACCTTCATGGCTATCGGGATTGCCATGGGCTAGGCTAAGCAATACTTGGTTACAGATCTCTTGCCTCTGGAACAAGGCACGTTTTAGCTCGGCATAAAGCCAGAATGCCTACCGCCACTGCCACCATTTCCAGGACCCCCATTGACATAGAGCCTCTCCATCACCGTACCCATCACCAGATCTGGGCCATAACATTCTACCAGCCTTCGTCTGTTACAAGGGTAACATGTACGTGATTTACATTCTGTTACAAGGGTAACCCGCATGTGACTTACATTTACAATTTGATAAAGTTTACAATTGTTCCAAGATCTGCTCAGGAAAGCATTTAGAAAGTGCACTTGCACAGATACATTAGGTACAATCATTGATGTTACACATGTAGCATTATGAAAAATATGAACAATAGGCTTGTTGCACTATCCACAGAGCACCAATTTGTTCCTGTGGTGATGTAGTTTGTTGATTTAACGTCAGCTGATTATGCGACTTGAATCAAAGTCTCCTTTTTGTCACATTAGGACAAGTTGCATTTCTCCAGAAAAATACACTGGCCTAGTCATGATTCCAGAAACAGGAACCATCAAGTCTGATATTTCAAGTGACCATGTCCTGTTCAATTACTGAAAAGAAGCTTTTGCCCCTCATCACAGTCCATACCAATGTCCAAATGTTTTAAATGGGTCCTTTTTTCTCTGTTGGCTTCACGATGAAAACTCATGGGTCCGGAAGGTTGATGCAGCAGGTCTGTTGAGAAACTGGAAATCTCGAACCGACTGTTTTCTTTCTTTCTTGGGCTCTAGATTCGATGACAGCAAGGGTCAGGAACACTGATTTAGGAGATCTCACTCAAACTGGCTTAGGTAGGCTCCCATCGTCTCAGGTCCAGTTTTTCTCTGCTCCATGCCGAAGCTTTTATTCTTTTCCTACAAGAAAACACAAACATGCCCTCGACCCCAAATTAGGGTCTTCTCCACTGTTTAGTGCATGGATGTCTCCATTTGACCTGAGCAATGGTTGCTCAAGTTCCATCATGCCAGAATCTGTCTGAAGCTCACTGGCATTCACATTATAAAATTTTTGAATGAGGAGTGTATTATTTGATGAGTCATGTGGGGACTGGGGACATTATTCCCCCTTTTTTATTTTCTAAAAAAAATTTTTTTTGAACTGTTGAAGCTGGACCATAATAGTAGAAGGATTTGTCTACCCTCCTTGGTTAACTATCTAGATAAATTTCTAACCTGTAGAGCTCTCACTAGCTGACAAGGCCTCATTTGCATCTTAAATTTTTCTGTAAAAACATTAACAGACTGGCTGGATGTTCCTTTTGTCTATATTTAAAGCAATCTAGGTAGCTTCTTAACTATTTTTGAAGGGATTTAAGTATCCTTTTAATCATATAAGCAGTTCACACTCATGCATTCACAATCACATTTCATACATACCGGTGTGGCCACACCATACATTCAGAACATACATGCATCTTTCAGTCATCCTTTTTCCCTAGGTCATGATTAGTCTGTTGCAATGAAGCTTCCTTAATTGAAATCTATGTAAAAGAACAACTCCAGCCAATCCTTGAACTAAAAGGGTTAAAAGGGTCCTGTATGTTCTTTATCATTCCTCCATTTGAGCTACAGTCATGGGGTACAGCTGTACCTACTCCTTGTAACTGTAGATGCAAGGTAGAGAGGCCAAGCTTTTGGCCAAAAGTTTTTAGAGATGACTCACAAAATAGAACTTAAATGTAAACAAAATTTTCCATTCTATATACCTTTGTCTTTTTCTTTTTTTTTACTTAATACCAGTACCTTTTTACTGTTACAAATTTTTTGTTTCACCCATTTTTTTTAAATCAGGGTTTCTCTGTATTGTTTGAGGCTGTCAGTCCAGCCTGGCCTCGAACTCACAGAGATACGCCTGCCTCTGCCTCCCAAGTGCTGGGATTAAAGGTGTGTGCCACCACCGCCCAGCTTGTTACCAATTTTTTTTTCTGTATTATTTGGAGGCTGTCTTGGAACTTGCTCTGTAAACCAGGCTGGCCTTGAACTCAAGAGATCTGCCTGCCTGTGTCTCCCGAGTACTGGGATTAAAGGCGTGTGCCGCCAACGCCCGGCTATTCACCCATTTTCAATCCAACTTTCAACCCAGGATGTTCCCTCATAAAGGCGTGTTGGGATTAAAGGCGTATGCCGCTGGTATTAAAGGCGTATGCCGCTGGCAATCTCTTGGATTCCCCTACTTTCTGACCCTGGTATCAGGCTTAGGAGGGGGAAACTCAGAATGTCTAGTTTCTGACTTTTTAATCTCATTGGCGGCAGCCGCTCCCAATGTATTATTGGTGTTATAAAATTTGATGAACAGGGAGCTGGAATGACTAACTGGCATCAACATGGGGGGGAATACTCACCAACGCCCATATTTCCCTTACCTGAGTGTTCAGCAATGGTTGGATCATCTTTATCATGGTGAGCATTCCTAGTATCCGGAGTAGTATTGGGGTCGACATGCCTGATGCACCGTTCGGGGACCCAAATGGGCTTCTCACTTCCTGGAGGGGAAACACAAACAGCCCCTCGGACCCTAGCTAATAGGGGGGTGGGTGGCTGCCATTTTCCTGTAATCAAATCCTTCCATCTGACCCATCCCAAGGACTGGGAGGGTTTGTTCCCATGTCTCTCCATAACAGACAAATTATTACGGTCTATGGTATGAAGGGGTTGCTCTGGGGGAGAAAATGAGTCCTGCCACTGCCCGGAGCAGGGGTCATTGCCCCGTACACATTGGTTTTGGGGCCCTGGGGCAGGGCCCTCCTCCCGTTTCCCTGATTATTATTAGCATGGAGGAAATTTCCCTCCCTGTCAGTTTTAGAGTAGCAGTCATTGGCCCAATGATATCCCCTTCGACAACGGGGGCATAAACCAGGTCTCTTGAGACCCGTAGTACTATTTTGAGGGCACTCTCTACGGAAGTGTCCCTCCCTGCTGCAGCTGAAACATGTTTTTCTCCCTCCCAGAGTAGGTCTTTCTTTCCCCACTTGGGGCCGAATAGCAGCAGCTAACACTTGGCCCTGGATGAAGTTCCCATCAATGTCCCTACAGATCCGGATATAGTCATTTAGACTTTTATTGCGATAGGGGCGAAGGGCCTCCTTACAGTACTTATTTGCATTTTCAAATGCCATCTGCTTGATGACCGGCATCGCAGGCCCAATGCCCCCAAATATTCTTTCTGCTACCTGACTGAGACAGTCTACGAAGTCTTGAAAAGGTTCAGAGGGTCCTTGAAGGACTTTGGACAGATGATCCCCTCCTTCCTTGGAAGGCAATGCTTTCCAAGCCCCTTGGGCCGCTGCTGCCACTTGGGCATAGACTGCGATGTCATATTGCATTTGTTGCTGAATGGTGGCGTATTGACCACTCCCGGTAAGCATCTCCACATTTCTCTGGGGCTGTCCGGCCTGTGCATTTCTTTGGGCTGTCTGGCTGCATCTTTCCTGAAACTCACCTCTCCAAATCAAATAATCTCCCCCTGATAGAGTCGCTCGGCAAAGCTGCTGCCAATCACTAGGTGTCAAGTTAAGAGACGCAAAAGATTCCATTAAGGAAAGTGTAAAGGGAGCCTGTGCTCCATAATTTAAAGTTGCCTCTTTAAGTTGTCTTATAGCCTTAAAATTTAAAGGGTTATGATGCCGAATGACCTGTCCAGAATTGTTCGGATCTGGAACTTCCATTACTGGGGCCACCACCGGGCAGCATTGGACCCCTCCTCTGGGTCTTCCCTCCAGGTCCGAGAAAGACTGGGTTATCTCATAGGAGTCCCTTTTTTCAAAGTATGGGGAAGGGTTTCTCTCCCTGTCCTGTCTTTCCTTAAATCGAATCTTTTTTAGTTCTTTTATAAGGGCCGCGATCTCAGCAAGTAACCGTTCCTTTTCAGACTGTGACGAGTCTGAGTCTGAGCTACTTCCATTTTCTAGGTCTGATAGAGAAGGATATAACCGATTCTGACCGGAGTTCTTCTGTTTGGGTCGCGCCCGGAGATCTCTACCCGTTTTTTTGTTGTTACTAAGAGACTCCCCTTCATCCTCACTAACAATGGAGCCTCTAGTTTCAGTCAGGGTCCCTTCAGATGATTCATCATCACTCTCTGCCCCTGAACTCAAGGAGGCTTGAGTCTCAGTCTCTTGTAATTCTAAAAAAGCCTCTTTTGTGTCCTGAACTACCTGGCGGTGATGAACCTTATCTGTCAAAAGTGCTCCCCTCACTAATCTCCATAAGGAGAATGTCGTAGGGGGTAAGGACTCAGATCCCTCTTTTCGTAAAAGTCTGTGAAGATCACGGCGAACCTCCTCCCAATCTGGAATATTTAAGTTTCCCCCAGTAATGAACCATGGACTGGCTTGTTCGATCGATTTTAGAAAGCCTACTAGGGTTTTAGACTTGACTGCAGTCCCATGTTCTTTAAGTAACTTTTTTAGTTGATACTGCAATGATTCTAGCTTCCCAGAACTATTCCCCATAGTTTCTTAACCCCGTCCACTTACCTCACTTTCACGATCTCGGTAGGACCTCCAATTGTCGCGTCTGCTGCGCGGCCTGTGTCCGAGAACGTGCGGAGGGTGTCGGGGATTGACAACACAGAGACTCGTTCAACGATGTAAAGAAAACTTTAAGCAGGCTCCAAAAAGGTTCAAGAAAACTTCCTAGGAAAGGCTCCCACCAGAGAAGCTTCTGCTCTCCTCTCTACCCTGGCTGGTTCTGCTCTGACCCCAGAAACTGATCTGGGCGTGGCAGAAGAGGTGGTTAGTCTTTGGACAAGGTCGAGGTCAGGGTGGTTTCTGCAGGCAGGCCTTTTCCAGGAACTTAATGCCCCCAGGCATTGTATTGTTTTTAGTAAACATGTTTTTAGTAAACATTGTCTTACAGCTGCCTACTCCCAGGCAGAAGGGGAAGTGGGTCTCTGCTCAAGGTCTGGTGTTCCCACACTGTTTTCTGTTATGAGGATCCCAGTTGAGTTAGAAGGAAAACCTATTTTCAAGCCAGGTATGAGGCACACACCTGTAATCCCAGCACTTAGGAAACTGAGGCAGGAGGATCCTGAGCCAGCCTGGGCTACATAGTGAGACTCTGTCTTGCAATACCAAGAAAAGCCAGGCATCATGGGGGCAGAGGCAGGTGAGTTTGAGGCCAGCCTGGTCTACAAAGCAACCAACCCAGGGCTGCTTAGCAAGATTCTTTCTGAAAATCAAAACAAAAACAACAGCAACAAAATGAAAAGCAAAGGAAGGGGGTAGGAGAGATGGCTCACTCCGTAAGTATTAGCTTCAGCTGTCAATTTGACATAGACCTAGCTACACCTAAGGAGAGGGAGCTCAATTGAGGAATTGCCTCCATCAGATTGGCCTGTGGGCATGTCTTGGTTACTGACAAAAGTCCAGAGCCCACTGTGGGGGGGGGAGTACTATCTCTGGGCAGGTGGCTCTGGACTACAGGAAAGCAAGTCGAGTAATCCAGGAAGCGCTACAGTAAACAGCATTCCTTTGTTGTGTCTACTTTATTTCCTGCCTGCAGGTTCTTGCCCTGCGTTCCTGTACTGGCTCCCTCCGAGAGGCACTGTGATGTGGAAGTATAAGCCAGATAAACCCTTTCCTCCTCCAGTTGCTTTTGGTTACCACACAACAACAGAAAACAGGAGCCACTGGTAAAGCAATTACTATGCAAATGAGGTGGTTCGAATATGAATGGCCCCCAGAGGCTCATACATTTGAATGTTTGGTTGTGGGAACAACAGACCTTGGCCGGAGGCCCACTTCCCCATCAGCCTGGGAGCAGGCAGCTATAAGAAAATGTTTACTAAAAACATGTTTACTAAAAACAATATGGTGCCCAGAGCAATAAGTTCCTGATAAGGGCTGGCCCACGGAAATGCCCTAATCTTGACCTTTTCCAAAGACTAACCACCTCTTCCTGACCCACCCACCGCCGCCTCTTGTGTCAGGGTATATATAACCAGCCAGGGTAGGAATAGAGCAGAGCCTTCTTGAGGAGCCTTCTGGAAGCCTTCTTGAAGTTTTCTTTGCACCACCAACGGGTCTCTGTGTCGTCAATCCCGATACCCTCCGAACATTCTCGGACACAGGCTGCACAGCAGGCGTGGCGTTTAGTAATCAGGAAGTAACAGTTACTTTCAAGGGATCAGGAGGAGCGACCTTGTGGGAGGAAGTGTGTCACTGGGGTGGACTTTGGGGTTTCAAAAGCCCAAAGCAGGCCCAGGGTGTCTCTTCCCACTGACTTCGGATCTAGGTGAAGGACTCTCAGCTAGTTTTCTGGCACCATGCCTGCCTGCTTGCTGCCATGCTGTCCACAATGACAGACTAACCCTCTGAAATTGTAAGCAAGCCCCAGTTAGTCTTTTATAAGAGTTGCTGGGGTCTTGGTGTCTTCTCACACTGAATAAGAGAACAAGCATGAGGGACAGGGTTTGGATCCCAACAGCAACTTAAGAGCTAGGCATGCGCACGCATCTGTAACTTGTGTTGGGGGTGTCTTAGTTACTTTTCTATTGCTATGATAAAGCCCCATAACCAAGGCAACTTATAAAGGAACACATTCAACTGGACTTTTGGTTCCAGAGGGCTAGAGTCCTTGATTGCAGCATGGTATTGGCTGGAACAGTTGAGCGTTTACATCTTCACCAGAGAGAGAGAGAGAGAGAGAGAGAGAGAGAGAGAGTGCATTGGAATCGAATGAGTCTTTTGAAAGCCAGTTTGAGCATGTATTGGAATCTAATGAGTCTTTTAACTTTTTGAAACTTCAAAGGCCACCCCCAGTGACACACCTTCAACAAGGCCACACCTCCTAATCCCTCAAAAGTAACTGTCATTTCCTGATGACCAAACATTCAAATAAATGAGCTTCTGAGGGCCGTCCATATTCAAACCACCTCACAATGTAGAGACAGATTTTTCCAAGGGCTCACTGGTCAGTTAGTCTAGCTATAATTATGGGATTTTGCAGGTTCAGTGAGAGACCTTGTCTCAAAGAAGAGGTGGCAAACTGGTGTGAGGGCTGGGTTCAGGATTTCCAGAACCCTAGGAAATGTTGGGGGTGTGGCAGCCTGTCTGCAATCCCAGCACTCAGGTGGAGACAAGCTCCCTGGAGCAGCTGCTTAGCTAGACTAGCTTTGTCAGCTGCTTTAGGTTCAACTGAGAGACCCTGCTTCAAAGGGCAAAGCAGTGAGTAATCGAGGAAGACTTTTGATGTCAGCTGTGACCCTCCACACGCTTCCACACACATGCACACGTATTCACACACACCCCCTCGCTCACCCTCCATACAAACCACATATAAAAAACATAAGGTGCAGAGCAGTCGAGGAGGAAACCTGACATTGCCCTTTGGTCTTCATTTGTGTTCATGTTCATGCAGGCGAACACACACACATACACACCAAGGGGAGGGATGTGTCCCACAGCACTTGCTTAGTATAGACCTGGCTTTGCTCACCAGCACTAAAAAAATAAACAGAAAACATGTTTTTCTTCGCCTAACACACACTCACACGCACACACACACACACACACAGAGGAATATTATTCAGCCTTAGAAAAAGAAGTGGCATTCTGATGTTATTGCAATGTAGATGAACCTTGTTGGCAGAGGGACTGGTACAACTGCATGATTTCACTAATGTGAGGATCCTAGAGTTGTCACAATTGTGATCCTCATTAAGCATAATTTTTTGTTGTGTTTTCCTTGTTTGAATAAGCCTCAGTATGTAACCAGGCTAGGCTGGAACTCAGTCTTTTGTCTTGTTCCCAAAGGCTGGGATTACAGGCCTGTACATCAGGACTAGCTGGGAACAGACAAGCTTAGCTCGGAGCTGGCTACATGGAACCCAGTGTTTTATTGACCGTCTGGGCCACAGCCTTCTTCAGCCCTCGAAGGGACCATTCAGCTCTAGCTGTTTGGGCATTTTCACATACCCAAGTCTCTGGGCCTCTTGGCTTCCCGCACGGGAGTGAGTCTCACAGAGTCTTTAATGCACGGTGGAAGGAACAAGCGCCTTTAAGGGCTGCTTGGGCCTGGGATGGTCCCTGGGCTGAGACAGGGAGAACACAGGCACCTGCAGCCCAATTCTGCAGCTATGACCCTGGTCTCTGCACTAAGCGCTCCCTGCTGTTTCTGTGGGGCTATCACACCACCTGGCAGGGGGACACCATCACCCAGAAGGCTTGGAGAAGGTGCTGGGAGGCCCTCCCTCACCTACAGTAAGAGGTAAGACCAACATCAGCTCAGCAGTCATTGTTCAAAGTGTGGTCTCTCAACCCTGACTTGCAGGCTCCCCGCTGTTATCTGCCCTCTACTTTAAACCAGGGCCAAGCCCTTTACCTGTCAGTCCCCGGACAGAAGTCTCCTCCACCCCCACCAGGGGGCGCTCGCGAACCTTGCAAAGCCCTCCCAGGATACGGGAAACCCTGGACTGTAAAAGAAGGTACAGCAGCGGGGAGCCCAGTCCTGGCCCCTAGGTTTGCTGGTCTAGAAAGTGGTAAGGGGCACTTGGGAAAGCTTCTCAAGCTCTCTCTTTTTTTAAATTATTAACATGATTTATTTTTAAAATGTAAAAAAATTTTTTTTGAGAATTTCATGCAGGTGAGCTGCCTGGGAATCTTCTTTGAAAGCAGGTTTCAGTCCGGGTCTGAGTCGGGCCCTGACAGGGCACTTCTGATGGGCTCCCATGTGGCATCCTTGTCACTGGTTCCCGCTCTGCCCACAGATGAATTTCTGACCCTTATGTCCTGACGCCCCCCCCCACCCCACCCCCAACCTTGCCAGGCACCTGTAATTCCACCACTCCTATAGTGAGTTCTAGGTCAGCCTGGACTACATAGTCAGGCCCTGTGTCAAAACACGAATCAACCAGCCAAATTCTCCTGCAGAGTGGCCTCCTGTGCGCACTTGCTCCTTGACTCATCAGAGGCCTTTCCCGGAACCTGTGCTAGGGAGGGAGATGACACTGAGTCCTATGGATGAGCTCAAGGACACAGTCGCTGGGGAGAAGGAGGCTGGGTGGGAGCAGGCGCTGGTGCCTAGGTGTGAGGTCAGGGAAGAGGACCCCACCCCTAGCGGGGGAAGAGATTCCACTGCCTGTGCCTGGTGAGTGTACAGGTGTGCCCGGCAAAGGGGAGGTGGTAAGGACGAGGCCTTCCCGGGTATGGGCAGGGGGAGCAAGACCCAGAGAAGGAGGGTTGGCCACAGAGATGAGCGCTTACACAGGGACAGGGGCTGCACACACAGATGAATTCCACGGGCAGTGATAAATACACATGCCCCCTCAGAGGACAGATGTGGGCAGGAAGCAGCACCTAAAATGGTCTTTTGGGAGCCGTGAGATTTGCGGCAGGCTCTTCTATGTAACCCAAAAGAGTCTGAAAATCACAGCCATCCTCCTGCCTCAGCTTCCTAAGGGCTAAGATTATAGGCTCACACCACTATGCCTGATAGGATTGGAATTCTTACTCAAGGAACTTCTGTGCCTTTCCAGGATGCTGTAATGGTTTCCATGGCAGCTTACTACTGTCTTCTACTCAATGGCCAAGGCTCCATGTTCTCCAGATTTTACAGTCTACCCCAGAACCAGAGACCTGGCCCCTAGAAAGTGTCTTATCCACACCAGACCCATATCCGTGCATCTGCCTCTCCACCCTTGACCCTGTGCTGTCCCCCAACTTTAGGAAGAAATCAAAGGTTAGCCTCTTGGAGGCATCTGGGATCTAGAGACAGACACACATGTATGGGGTTAGGTCGGGGAGTGTTAGGGTAGTCTACAAAGTACCAAGGTTCTAGACCTGTGCTGCCCTCCACCCCAAGGCACTCACCCATCCTTCCATCCCTTCAACTCTCCAAGCACCTGCCACGCACCCAGCCCCAGGTAAGGCCCAGCCAGCGTGATGTTCAGTCCCCACAATGAAGCCCAGGGGCACACTCCCAACAAGGAGGACACTGAACGCATGTCGGGCTTATGGTGCCCACAGATACATGGACAAAATGGCTGGAAGGGGCTCTGAGAATCTAGGGCCAGAGAGGAGACACCCCACGCTGCAGGACGCGGGTTCCCTAGATTACAAGGGCAAGCTTTCCCAAAGAGGAGGGAGTCCAGATAAGGGACTTCCCCAGACCATCAGATCCATGGAGATAGATTAGGGACCGCTGGGTGCTGGTTAGATATTTGTCAGCTTAACACAAGCTGCAGTGTCATCTGGGAAGAGGGAACCTCCGCTGAGAACACACCTCCTCCATCAGAGTGGCCTGTGTGGCATTCCCTAATGATCGGTGTGGGAGGGCCCACCTCATACGGGATGGCGCCACCCCTGGGCAGGTGGTCCTAGGTCGTATAAAGCAGCAAGCTGAGCAAGCCGGTAAGCTGAGTCCCTGCATGGCTTTTGGCCCAGTTTCTGCCTTGGCTTCCCTTCGCAACAGACTGCACCTGTAAAATGAAATAAGCCCCTCCCTCCCCAAGTTGCTTTGGCCATGGTGTTTTATCACAGCAATAGAAAGTGAGCTAGGACATCCTGTCTCCACTCACGGGTCCCAGGCCCCACCCTTGCAGATCCATGTGTACACACACACACACACATGCACACGCCCAGGGCCCTGGACTCAACCTGGGCTTGTGCAGGCTTGCAATCCTGCCACCTCTCACCCTGAGATGGTCACGCCACATGACCTCAACTCACCTGAGGTGCCTCCCTTTTCCCCACCCTTCCAGGAGGCCAAATAAGAGAGCTCCTTTCCCGGAAGCAGGTCTCTGACTGAAGCAAGACCCCCGGCAGGAAATGCCCCTTCACTCTGGGGTGGAATCGTGGGCGCTACAGAGCAGCAGGGGGTGGCCTCTATTTGTCCTTTAGGGATAGTGCAGTGGACTATCAGAGGACTTCGCAAGGAGCGTTCACTCCTACAGAGAGCCTTGAGGAGCGCGCCACTCCTTTCTCTCCTCTCCCAGCAGTAGAGGGGAAGTGCCATCCTCCCCAGGAGGCATGCCACAATTGTCTTTGCCCCTCTTGAAAGATTCAGGCATTATGCTGGCCTGCCATGCTACCTGGCAGAATGCACTCAGGCAGTTCTCTGGCCAGCCCAGGGTTCCATGAGAACCAGTCTGCACGCAGGTGCAAAGGACCCCTCAAGAGATGCCTCTTGCCCACTTAAGCTCTTATCTCTCGCTTCTCTCTCTTACCTCGTTCTCCTCCTGCTCTGCTCTTGCCCCTTTCGTCTCTCTCATGTCTGTCTCCCCCCTTTCACTCTCCCTCCGCTATAATAAGCTATGATTGATGTGCTCTCCATGGCTCGTGCTCTCCATGGCTCGTGCTCCGTCCATCGCTCCTGTCCTGGTTCCGTGCTCGCGCTCGCGCTCGCGTTTCGCCTTTCGCCCCCTTCTAGCTTCTGATTTCTAATTTCTAATCTTAAGCAAGATAACAACACCTCTTGGCTTTATTTTAGCCCTTTCCTAGCTCTTGTGGGGAAGGTTTCTGATGGGACATATGAATTGACACATAACCTTGGTTAATGATTAAAATAACAATAATTATGGGGTGTTGGAGTCCTAGCAGAATGATGGGAGCATCCTTGGAGGGAAATAGGCAGCAGTGGTTGTGGATGGTTGGATGGTAAGCTAGGTGTCCTCTGAGATGGCTTCCCTTAATCCTTGTCTCCTGGTACTCATGGCCCTCCTGCATGTCAGGATTAATCTGGGTGACTAAGACAGCATGCCAGAATGACAGGGCTTTTTCATTTATTTACTTTTTAAAAAAGATAGTGTCTCATTAACCCAAGCTAGCCTCTGACTCTATGTAACTGGGGATGACCTTGAATGCCTAGTCCTCCTGCCTCTCTCTGAGTGATCACATTACCTGGTCCATGCCTAGATGGGTGTTGAACTCAGGGCTTCTCACTTGCTAACCAAGAACTCTTCCAGCTGAGTCACAGCCCCAGTACAACATGTAATTCCCAAAGAGACATCATAAGAGACATGGCCACCTCCACTTTGCCACTTGGAGAACATGTGGAGCTCAGCCAGGTTATCCTTCCAGCAACCTATACCAATTGCAAGGTTTTACTAATGTTTTTGTTTGTTCTTCTATTTGAAACTAAAGAAGGGTTTGTGGCAAGGGTAAGCTGTCTCAGAAACAAGCCCTCCAGCCTAACAAGCCTTCATCCAAATGACTGGTGCCCTCCACAAGTCAGTGGGAGCTTGCTGGCAATCCTGATGGCCTGGATTCAATCTCTGGAGCCCACATGTTGGAAAGAGAAAGGAAACTCCCACATGTTGTCCTCAGATCTTCACATGTGCTGTGTTGTATGCATGCCCCCCAAAACACACACACACACACACACACACAAATAACCACAAAAATGACCACAGCCTTACAGACACATGATGGTAAACACAAAAGATACAAGAGGTCCAAAGCCAGAATCCCCTAGTGAAGTTGTTCCAAAATTTCTAACCCTCAGAATGTAGAGGAATAAGAACTGGATTTTGGTCTAATTCTAGTGACACACGCTTATAATCCCAGCACTCAAAAGGGACAGGAGAGGAATCATGAGCATCACACACACACAAACAAATGCAGTGTGTACACCACACACACACACACACACACACACACACACTTGAGTTCCTCAGTCACACATTTCAAAACACCTCACTCATAAAATTTTTATTAATGAACAAAAGAACAGTTCTACAATGGATAAGTCAAGCAGACATCATCTTTTTTATTATTTTGTTTTTACATTCCAATCCCAGTTCCCCTCCCTCCTCTCCTCCTGCTCTCCCCACTCCCCCCACCTCCCATCTGCTCCACAGAAAGGGTGAGGCCTCCCCTAGGAAGTCTACTAAGTCTGTGCATCATCTCATTGATGCCTCTCCACCCCCACCCCCGTGTCTAGGCTGGGCAAGGTATCTCTCCATATAGAATGGCTCCACTAAGTCAGTTTGTGCATTAGTGTTAGATCTTGAACCCATTGGTCTCATATAGTATCCCTGTCACACCACTGTTACCTATATGAAGGGAGTCTAGTTCGGTCTTATGCAGGTTCCCCATTTGTCAGAACTGAGTCAATGATCTCTCAGCTGATTCTGTGGGTTTCCCTATTATGATCTTGACTCCTTTGTTCATATTTTTTTTTTTGGTTTTTACGAGACAGGGTTTCTCTGTATTGTTTCGGAGGCTATAGGTCCAGCCCGCCCTTGAACTCACAGAGATCCGTCTGCCTCTGCCTCCCGAGTGCTGGGATTAAAGGCGTGCGCCACCACTGCCCGGCTCCTTTGTTCATATTATTGGCTCCTCCCTCACTTCGATTGTACTCCAGGAGCTTGGCCCATTGGTTAGTTGTGGATTTCAAGCAGATATCATCTTAACCAAGCTGTCAGTATAGAGACAATAAAAGTCCTAAGCCACATGGCAGAGTGAAATAACAAAAACATGATAGTATGGTTGGTTCTTTCGTTTTAAGAGTTATTTGTTTTATTTTATGCATCTGGTGTTTTGCCTGCATGTGTGTATATGCACCATGTGTGTGCCTGGTGCCTGTAGAGGCCAGAAGAGGGCGCTGGATCCCCAGAAACTGGAGTTTCAGATGGCTGTGAGCCACCATGTGGGTGCTGGGAAATGAACCTGGGTCCTCTGTAAGAACAATGCAAGCTCATAACTGCTGAGCCCTCTTTCCAGCCCTTGTGGTTGGTTTTAATGGCAACCTTCCACAGATTAGGGTCAGAGAGCGTCAGCTGACAGCTCATTCTGTTGCCTTAGTCAACACAGAAAGACCTGCCTCTGCTCCGGGCGGCATCTCCTGGCCCAGATGAAAAGGAGCATGGGAGAAGGAGACTGTCAGCCCTCTGCTCCCTTCCCTCTTGCTGCAGGGTTCCTCTGACTCCACCCCTCCTTCACTGCTATCACTGTCAGTGTCCTTTCCAGCCTTCCGTGTTGATTAAGGACCAGTGGGCTCTCCAAGAACCTTTCAGGCTTTTGGTGCCAGATTGGGACTCTAAGGAGTGAGCAACTGCTGTGCTGTTGGCCTCCTCAGTGGGGGACAGCCAACGTGGGACCAATCCACTGCTGAGGCGTCCAGACTCGAGGACTGAGCCACTGCTGGTATCTTAGCCTCTCAGCTATGATTCAGCCGTTGCTTCTATTTTAGTGAACTGACTTAATAAATTCTGTAATATATACTAATAAATATCCACCCCCATTGTCCCCATTCCTCTAGAGAACCCTGGCTTATACATGATATACTCCAATGATGTCCTTGAGGATATATAAGGCTCTTTAAATCTTTTTATGTGCATCCTCAGACAGTGGAAGAGTGGTATGTTTATTTCTTTTAGCTGTCTTGAGTTTTTTTTTTTGCTTTATATATTTTGAGGCTCTTATTGGTTGTGTGCAAATTTAGAATTGTGTCTGCTCGATGCATCATTTTTCCCTACTCCTTATCTTGAGCATGGCTTTTCTCTCTCCTGCTGGCTGGAGTCTGCCCGAAAGGACACTTGCCCGCCACACGCTCTCCCTGTCTCCTCATCCGTAGCTTGTCATCCCTGCACTGTAAACATCACGTGCGGCTGTTGTTTTTAATCTAACATGGTAGACAACTATTGCAGCCGTTAGTCTGTTTACGTGTCGCGTAACTGCTGACTCTGGCCCCCCCCCCCGTCTTGATGCTTGCTTCTGTTAGTCCCACCTGGTCTCTGCTGTTTCCTTGTCTTGTCTCAGCACCCTGTGCTAGCAGAAAGAAAGTGCTTTTCAAAAGTGCTGCTGGAGAGACAGCTCGGCTGGTGAAGTGCCTGCCCCACAAGGATGAGGACCGGAGTTCGGGTCCCAGCACACATGTAAAAATGTTGTGTGTGGTTACGAATGCCCGACACCCGAGCATTGGGTGGGACGGTGAGGACAGGCGGGTCCCCTAGGCAGGCCAGTCAGTCTAGCCAACTACCCAATAGGATGGAGAACAGTGATCTCTGACCTCTACATGCTCATCCCCATGTGACACACACACACACACACACACACACAGATATGCACTTACATACACTACATAAATGTATACACACATGCAAATGAAAAGTAAAGATGAAATACAGCCCTTTCATACAAATAAAAACCAAACTAATGTATCACCAGCACACCGACACCATTAGAGAAGGCAGGTTCTGGGCTAAGGAAAGGTCCCAGATGGAGATACATAGATAAGGAGGAAACAAAGGCCAGAGAAGAAAATAGTGGTTAATTTTAACAAATTTGTCTGCACAAAACAATAACAATGCCATGAGGAGTTTGGAATGTAAAAAAAAAGTCCAGATGACACCAGCACATAAATTGGGAGGGTAAATGGGGTTTCAGTGGCCTTTTGTCCCAGTGATAAGGATGTCCAATTTGCATTAAACTTGCTGCGCTGTGCTGGTTTTAGGACAGCCACTAAAGGGAAGGGAAACTAACAAATTAATAAAACAGTGACATGATTCATATAAATACCAAACCAACACAGAATGAAGTTTTAAAAGGATGTATACGTATGTAAAACAACTTTGACTTATGAAACATAAGCATCAAATGTAATAAAAAAAAACCCTGCCATTGAATGTTGCTTCAATCCTTGGGCTTGGAGAGTGGTCAGTGACTAAACCAGTATTAGTGTGACGCCATTGCTGTGAACCACAGAACATGTAGATGCCAGGTGGGCCAGGCAGCCGGTCTTTACCCCCAGGGTCTGAAGGTGGATCCGGGGGGCTGCTGAGGCAAACTAGCCATATGGCCAAGCTCTGGGTTCAGCTGAGAGACCCTGCCTCAGAGAATGGGGGAGATGATCAGTGATAGAAGACTCCCCATGTCAGTCTCAGGTCTCTTCATGCACACCTACAACTGTGGACTGCCCTGCACACATGCATACACACACTCACACACACACTCACATACACACACGCATGCGCACACACACATACACACACCTGCATGCACACAACTGTGCGCTGCCCCGTGCACACACACACACTCACACACACTCACATACACATACACACGTGCACACACTCACACACAGACACACATGTACACACTCACATGCACACACACTCACACACACTCTCACACACACAGACACACTCACATACATACACACACTCATGCACACACACTCACACACACTCTCTCTCTCACACACACACACCTGCATACATAACACATACCAAAACACATACCATTTTTTCTGAGACAGGGTTTCTCCGTGTTTTTCTGAGACAGGGTTTCTCCGTGTTTTTCTGAGACAGGGTTTCTCCGTGTTTTTCTGAGACAGGGTTTCTCCGTGTTTTTCTGAGACAGGGTTTCTCCGTGTTGCTTGGCTGCTCTGGAGCTTTCACTCTGTAGACCAGGCTGGAATTAAAGGTGTGAGCACCACCTCCCAGCCCACATACAAATTTCTAAAGTTTACTGAAATTGGGCAGCGAACATGCAACACTCTCTTCAACAATGAAAGACTTCAACATGCCAAATAATCTTTAGTCTCTGTTCCTTGGTTATCAATTTAAAAAGCAAAACAAATTTCAGAATTAGGTATACATAATATGGTTTCATTTGTGTACAACACACACACACACCATTTTCAGTAGAAAAAGCTCTGAGCCTATTTGACAAAGTGCAATCCATGTTTAACTTGTTAGGCTAAGAGGTGATAATTCTGACAAAAACAAAAACCACTGTCTGACTTTGTCTCATATAGAATCCATGTCATTGACATATTTGCATTGGATATGTATTACTTAATAATTGCCAATCACCAACAGACCAATGATGTTTTCGTCTTGAAGAAGCAAATTAAAAGTGCATCGTGGACATCTGTGTACAGCGGAATGTCCTTAGCTGAGACTGGTGGCACAGGCTTGTAACCCCAGCTACTCAGATGACCGAAGCAGAAGGATGAGTTCAAGACCCGCCTGTGCTGCAGAGTGAGTTTAAATCTAGCCTGAGCGACTCAATGAAACCCTGTCTAAAAAAAAGTTTTTAAAGACAACTGAAAAGTAAAAAGAGGCTGGTGATGTAGCCAAACCGTACTTCCATCATCTGTACCAAACTTTCCACTTCCTGTTGTGCTGGCCTACCGCTCCCACACGGTGGCGCTGCTAGGCTGCCGGCTGCTTCCAGCCCCGGGACCTTGGAGGGAAGGGGCGGGGTGTCTCGGTGAGCAGATTGGTTGCTTCGGCATCCTGCCTCACTAGGTGGCACCTGGAGCATGGGCTCTCAATAAATCAGCCGTCCCTGTGGGTGGCTCAAAGGGCTCCTCATCTCCCAGTGACAAGCCTGATTCCTGGGTCACACCCATATGGTCTTTAGGGTTCACTCTAGAGATACTGATTTCTAGAGGAGGAGCCCACGCCGTCGTGACCCATCCCACCCGTCATGGGAGTTGTCAGAGGTCTGTGGTGAGGCAGTTGGTCCCAACTTCCTCTGCATGGAGACTCCGTGCTTGGACCTCAGTCTCTGAGCAAGTGGGTATTTATTCCTCGGGACCTCCCACAGCTCCCCACAACCCTCATGAGGTCATGTTCCTAAACTGGCTTCGGGGACTGTCCCTTCGCTTGCCCTCTCCGGGAATTATCTTCTCCCAACGCCCCATCCTCTGTCTCCCCGGAGCCTCTCCTCCCTTCTGCCTGCCAGGGTTTTTCTCTTTGGGTTCGTGCTCTTGCAAATGCTCTTCCACTCCCTGTAGCTTAAATCCTGCCTCCTTCTGGAAATCTCCCCAGCGTCCTCCCTCCCAACATTACACTTGATTTTGGCCGTATGTTGGGCAGGGCCCCATGAGAACTCAGAGACTGCTGCCTGGATCATCACCCTTCCCCTGTGCCAGGACCTGGGGCACCAGCAGGCACCCACGTGTCCCTGCCTTGTATGAAGGCTGGGGAGCAGTGCCCGCCTGGTGCAGGGGGTGCGGGGTGCGTGTGCTTCCGTCAGAGGAACACGACAAAGGCCCTGCCAGGGACCCGGTGGGGCGGAGTGGAGATGGTAGACTCGAAGAGAAGACGTTTGCTCAGTCTGGGCCTCCCGGGGACCTGCTGCCTGTGGACACGAACCAGGATGCCTGGCATGCGGCTCCGCATCCGATGGGAGCCCAAAAGCCTGGCCTCTGTCCAGCACATGCCACTATCCGCCACTATGATTTTATATCTCTTCTCTACCTGTTTCGTCTCAGTGTACCCGAGGGTGGACCCTCGCCCACTGTAGCCCAGGGTGAACCTTCACCCACCCATCATCAAGGGCTTGGCTGGTTCCTAGGAGCCTGTGAGGATGGCTTCATTCCCGTTTCCCGGCCGGTGTTGCCCCCTCAGCCTGGGCAACCCCCGTTTCCCAGGGGATGTGTGTGAACTCCTTCGTTTCTGCTTATGTCCCTTTCTTCCAGGAAGCCATCCCTGGTTTGGTGTCACTCTGGGGGTTCCCACGATCAGCTGAGCTTCTTTGACTCTCTCCGGCTGCCCCCATGTGGTCCTCACTGGTGACCTACCTTTCTGCTGTATTAGTCAGGGTTTGGTCCTTACTCTGTGGCCTCTTGCCTTGCCCTCTCCAGAGTCCACCGTCCTTACTGAATCCCCAGACTCTGAGGGTCCCCTGCCCCTGAGCCATTTCCTGCCTCGGGCTGGCTCCCCTCCTTGGGCAAATTTTCCTCACTCCCACACTCTCAGGCAGATTTTTCCATCTGCTCCGTCTCCTGGTGCTGCCTCCAGACATACACCTTTCAATCCCATCTGTCCCTGAAAGGCATGAACCTGTCCCCAAACCTCAGGCTCACTTACACGGGCTGCCAGCCCCCCTACTGCTTCCCGACCCTCAGAGGGCAGAGCAGGCTTGAAGCTCAGTCCCTGCAGTGTCCTTCACCCTCCACCCTGGGAACCAGGAACCTCGTGCCCAGTCCTCTTATCCCACAGTCTCCCTACATCAGCTGTCCCCATGAAGTCTATTCCCAATGCGGAAGCCAACCTGTAAGTTGGCTGACTCTGTTCAGACTTTCCCCAAGCCACCTCCCCACCAGAGAGTCCCTCCTGGGCTCCCAGGTCCTCAGGAACTGACCCGGGCCTCTACCGTTTCATCAACCATCTCAGGACCTTTGACACGGCTCTCCTTTTGGCTTCTGATGGTCTCCCCATGTCTACACAGCACCCCCTGCTCTTCCACTGAGATCTCTGAGGTCTCCGTGGATTAATTTCTCCAAAGCCACTCCCTAGCACTTTCCATCTCCTCCCTGGCTCACTCATCACCTCGGACACATCACCCTTGTCTATGTGTTCATTATCCGTCTCCTCCACCAGACTCTAAGTCTGGGAGGGCAGGGATTTTCTTTTCTCTCATGTTGGAGCCTCAGTGCCTAGAACAATATTGGACATGCGGTAGACTCAATAAACAGTCACCAAGTTAATGGATAACCAAGTCCATCTTCACCAGACGGTGAAGACCCAGACCACAGGGACATGCCTGTGCTCACCTCCATAGCCTGAGACTCAAGTTGTAAGAAATGCTCAGCGAATGCTGGTTAGCTGCATTGATGAAAGGTTGGATAAACGGGCTAAGAACACTGACTATCCCCGAGGGCTGTGACTTGGGCAGGCGTTTGGTCTGAGTCTGCAGGAATAGGCAGGGTTATCCACCCTGGATTCTCCTGCTTCCTGAGCCGTTCAGGATCTCCTGGCATAGAGGCCCCAAATTCTGCCTGCTCAGATCCTGGAGAATTGCTTTCCCTCTTCCCAACAATGAGGGGAAGTCCAGGGTGCCATGCTGAGCCACATAAAGCTGCTTCTGAGGTTCCCAAGCAGAAAGCCTAGTGCTGGGGGTGTGGAGGGGGGTGTGGGTCTCCTCGGCACTGTGTGTCATCGTGCCAAACAGGGACTAGGCAGGTATGTGACAGCAGAGAGGCAGAGACCAAAGAGGGAGATGCAGTTGTTAGCCCTCGTCACAGAGAAGCGGAGGACTGGGAGGACTGGATAGCCGCGAGAATGCCGGAGCCTTGGCTGGGAGGAGGCCTGTGGGTCTACAGCTGTGTGTACTGGAAATGTGCTGGGACCATGCTTAGCTACCTCCTAATTGTGATCACCCCAGAGTAGGGAGAAGGGCTTGGAATAAAACTCATGTTGCCCAGTTTGATGGTACACACCTCTAATCTCAAAACCCCAGAGGCAGAGGCAAGTGGAGCTCTGTAAGTTCAAGGCCAGCCTGGTCCACACAGTAAATTCCAGGACAGTTAGGACTACACAGAGAAACTCTGTCTCAAGCAAAAAACAAAACAAAACAAAAAGCTCTGTTGCTGATTCTTCTCTATCTATTGACCCAGTAAGTTCATAACCACGTATAGACACCTTTTTCTAAGTTTCCATCTTTAGCCCTCCCTATGGAACTCACTCTGTAGCTCAGCCTGTCCCCGAAACTCAGCAATGCTCCTGCCTCAGCTTTTCTAGTTCTGAGATAGCAAGCATGAGCTCTTATTATGTTTTAAAAAGTTGTCCCTGTGGATGTGTCGGTGCTTCCCAGCTTCATGGTTGTCCCTGTGGATGTGTTGTTGCTTGACCTCCACACTCGGCTTCCCAGCTTCACGGTGAGCAATGGTGTGATCTTCAGGAGGGTAAGAAGAGGGCCAGTTAGATGGATGGTAGCTGATTCATCAGCAGTGAACACCAGTTGTCACCCTCCAACCCCACCAACCTGAAAGCCTGGCTCTACCCAAGGCTAACACAGTTTCCCAGCAACCCCCCCCCCAGACACAGATCAGCAAACTGCAACCCATACAGTCCTTAAAGCTTCAAGCAGTTGAAGAGAAAAAGCAAGAAAAAATAGTATTTCATAAAGTAAGAAAATGATAAGAGCCGGGCGGTGGTGGTACATGCCTTTAATCCCAGCACTCGGGAGGCAGAGGCAGGCAGATCTCTGTGAGTTCGAGGCCAGGCTGGTCCAACAACCTCCAAAACAATACAGAGAAACTGTCTCGTAAAAAAAAGAAAGAAAGAAAGAAAGAAAGAAAGAAAGAAAGAAAATGATAAGTGGTGGTGCATGACTTTGATTCCAGCACTCAGGAGGCAGAGCCAGGCAGATTCTCTGAGTCTGAGGCCAGTATGGTCTACAAAGTGAGTTCCAGGACAGATAGGTCTATACAGAGAAACCCTGGAGAGACGGGTGGCGGGGGAATGTATGTGTGTGTGTGTGTGTGTGTGTGTGTGTGTGTGTGTGTGTGCGTGCATGCGCACGCGTGCCTGCATGAAGGTGCCTATCTATGCCTTGCATACAGGCACAGAAACGAGAAGAAGATGTTGTGTCTTCCTTTTCCTTTGAGGCAGTATCTCTCCCTGAAAGCGGGCTCACATTTCCTCAGCCAGCCTGGAAAACTGCGAGCTCCAGCAACTCTCCTCCCTCCACCCTCCTCAGAGCTGGGGTTATGGCATCCGTGGGGATATCCTGTTTGTTTCATGGATGCTGGGATCTGAACTCTGCTCGCCATGATTTCAGATCAAATGCTCTTAACTGCTGAGCCATCTCTCTAGCAAGAGTCATGTTTTACGGGTCCACAGCCACACCCACTCATTTGGGAGTTGCCCATAGCTGCTTCCCAATTACAATGGCAGAACCGAGGAGACCCACAAAGCCTGCAATATTTATTGTGGGGCTCCTCTGGCATATAACTTGCCTGTCATGTGATGGATGAGCCGCGTGGTCTGGCACCCTGCTTGGTTCTTGTGTCCAACCCTCCACAGTAAAAGAGCATTTGAAGCCCTCTTGCCATGGTGGGCAGCCTCCCCACACGGTGATGCTTTGAGAGCCCCTCTCCCATGATTGGAGATTTCCATGGCTGGCACTCTGGTTTACTCATTCCCAAGTCTCCAGCCTTTGGCACCGGCCTCGGGCAGCATTTGCTGAATCGCACAGACTTCTGCTGTTGCCCATCTGTAAACACTTCAGGTTCTTGTGGTTTTTCCTGACTTGCCTGAACACCAGCCAAGAGGCCTGGTGTGGGGAGGTCAGGTGGATTGCACAGATATGAGTTCAGGTCAGGAAATGTGGTAATTCAGGGGCTTCCCCATGCAAGCTTACTCTGCCCAGCCAGGCAGGTGATAGCCAAGTCCAGCTGGGCAGCAGTAGTGGGATAGGCATGGCGTGACTGTCCAGCATTGCCTGGAAGAGAGGGAAGTTCTTGTTCTAGGAGACAATCCAGCAGAGTGTGGGCAGGGTGTCATGGAGACTGCTGTTTTGTAGGAACATGTCCTAGATGGGGTCTCCAGTGGCTGCTAACCTGGGAACACCTATGGCTTTCTTGGGTGGTGACCAAGGCCAAGCCCTCTTGATGCTTAATGGAAGAGGATAAGGACCACCCACCGGTACGTGCTTGCATACATACTATCCCTGAACTAACTTAACCACTGGCTCACTGTAGGATTGCCATTGATTATGCCAGGGCTTTCAAGGACACCAGTCTAGCCAGATCCAGGGACCTCAAGGCAGGCCTCCTGATTCACTGTGATTTGTGGGAACTTTGAGGACCCAGACCACCATTCTGATTCCCTTACCATGGAAAATCCTCTAAAACCCCAAACTCCAGTCATTCCTTTCTAGTTGGCTTTTTGTTTTTGGAAAGACTTGGGGTTTTCTAATGAGCATTCACAGGGCTCTGTGGCTGTAGATGTTCCCGGGGTCTGCTGTTTGGAAAGGACAGTGACTCGTCCTCCTTGGCAACACCCTGAAGGACTGATTCCTTTCTTTGAGGAAAATCTGTTTTTCATGTGTATATGTGTATGGTGTGTGTGCACATACGTACACATATTCATGCGTGTAGACATACGGGTGTCTGAGACTGACATTTCTCGCCTTCCTTCGTCACTCTCTCCGCCTTTTCCTGATGAGACAGAGCTTCTTACTAGCCCTGGAACTTGCAGTTTTACCCTTGGGTGAGCTAGCTTGTTCCAAGGATCATCTGTCACAGTCTCTGGGCCCTGGGATTCCAGGCAGGCCACCATGCCTACCTGGTTTTTCAGTTAAGTTCTAGGGAGCCAAACTACTGTCCTCATGCTCACATGGCAAGAACTTTACCAGCTGAGCTGTCTCTCCTTGGATCCTACTCCAATCACTCCCTCCCTGGAGGTAATGCCTCCTCTTTCCCTGATCCCTGGCTTCTTGGGACAGTGTGGTGGGACTCTCTGAGACTGCAACTCACAGATCTCTGAACAGGCAGCCGTGGAAGCCACTGTCCTCAGAAGGAATTCACTATGTGTCCTTGTCTCTCTGCAGAAATGGACGAGGTGGCCAGGATCATGCCACGTCAAACCTGGTGTGGCTCAGGACTTGTTTGATGTTTGTGTCTGCCATGAAGCTCAAGGCCTGAAAAGGAGACTCTTCAATCCAGAGCCAGGAAGACATGGCTCGCAGGGGTTCCAGATGTGAACTTGGGTCCTGGTGGTCAGGGCAAGGACTGGTGGGACAGCTCTTCTAGCTGACTCTTTGCATCTCTGTCACACATACCAGACAACCTCCTTTCCATGAGGCCGCCACAGAGGCAAGGGTTCAAATCCCAGCTGGGTCACTTCTCAGTCACTGAGTTGGGGGGGGTGAAGGGTTGTTGGAGTGCCTTGTGTGGCCTTGTGTTCAAGCCCTTCCTGACTATGGAAGGCCTGAGAATGAAGAGTCAGAGAAACAGGAGATACATGGAAGTTATGTAGGAATAACTCTGGGGGCGCTACCTCAAGCCCCGTGGGTTCACTGGGTTGTATGCACAATAAATTAAGGAAAAGACAAAGGACAGCTGAGCTGTGTCACTTGTCGTATCGTGGGTTTGTGGAGGTCTTCTGGGTGCTTCAAGTACAGAATGGAGCTGCGGTGAGGGTGGGGTCTGGGAGAGCATACTCTATTTTAGGAGGCGTGCAGAGGAAATTACCACAGAAGGCAGGGTGAATGGGGGACGCTTGAAGTAGCCAGCAGCCTGTGGTCAGAGCCAGGTCCAGGGCAGAGCTGGGAGAATCTACTACAGAGGCGTTGCAGCAGACCTGGGGTGAGGGGCAAGCTCCATGGTGACACACACCTGGAATCCAGGCACTCCAGAAGCTGGGGTGGAAGATGCTAAGTTCCAGGCTGGTCACATAGCAATATCCTCTTGTAAAACAAACCAAAACCCAAGAGGCTGGCATGTGGCGGGGATAAGAGGGTGTGGTGGCTTGAAAGACAGCGGCCCCCACAGGCTCGTGGGTTTGCATGTTTAGCCCCCAGTCGAACTGTTTATGAAGCATTAGGAGGCGTGGCCTTGTTGAGGAGGCGTGTCACTGGGAGGGGCCTTAGGGGTTTCAAAAGCCCACACCAGGCCTGGTGTCTCTTTCTCTTTGCTTGACTGCCTTCCAGTGAACCGGGATGAAGCTCTCAACCCTATGCCTGCCCGACATGCTCCCTGCCATGATGACAGACTACCCTCTGAAGCTGTAAGCAAGCCCCCAGGTAGATGCTTCCTTTTATAGGAGCTGCCTTGGCCGTGGTGTCTCCTCACAGCAACGGGACAGTGACTAAGACAGAGGCGGAAAAGGGGGAGAAGGAAGGCAACAAGGAGAAGATGTGGGGACAGCCATGCTGGGCAGCTCACGCGGGCAGGTGCGTAGTGGGACTAAGAAGGGAGCTCGTGTGCTGAGGGTCACCCAGCAGGTGCACAGTGGGGTTTGGACCAAGGCAGGTAGATTGGCACCTGGTCTTATTGTGAAGTCTGAGCTCTGTCACCTGTGCCCAGGCAGTGTCAAGAGAGAGCACCCAGCCTGGCCAGACTCCATACCGCTTAACTCAGTGGGAGCAGGGCATTTGGGCTCCTCCTGGGCTCCATTCGGTCTTAGACAGGGAAGTTCAACAGGAAAATCTGGGGCATGAAAACAGCCCGGAGGCTGTTGGAGCACATCGTACCTCAGTGTATGTGATAGGAAGCCATGCCTACACCCTCCAGTTCCTGGACTCTCCATCCCTCCCAGTCCTCTGTGGCCGGCCCCTCCCTGGCAAGTGCTTTCTAGGATCCGCTGACCTGATCACAAGCCCTCGTGTTCCTGCACTTACCCTCTTTGCTCTCAGATCTCTGCGTGGTAAGTCTTCCTAGATCCAGAAGATTTCCCGCTCGGCCGAGCCTAGGACTTGACAGAGCTGGCAGTGTCTGCATGCTGGCCTGTTGGTGTGACCTTTCTAGAGGCAACGATGACCAGTCTTGTACCAGGCTCCTGTCCTCTCTCCTGCAAGCCCTCTGCAGGGTTCCCATTCCCTCACTGCTCCTCCCTCCTATCCGTGTCTGCCCACTCCTTTTATCTCTTTTTCCGTTCCTTCCCACTTCCCTCTCGCCCCTCCTTTTTTTTCCTTTTGACAGGATCTCTGGTAGCTGAGGCTGGCCTCCAGTGTATCAGAGGATGGCTTTGAACTTCTGATCCTCTTGTCTTCATCTACAAGTGCTGGGATTACCAAGCTCCGCTTAATGCAGAGCTGGGGCTAGAACCTGGGACTTCCTGCATGCAAGGTGAGCACCCTACCATCTAAGCCATTCCACAGCCCCTATTTAACTCCTTTCTGTGCATGCAGCAATAGTCCTGGAGGCCGAGCAAGGCTTTGCAGTGAGCTGGCCTAATAGGCTATGCAGGGAACTGCAGGTCTCAGACGGATACAGATGCCATCCTTCCTGCGGCTCTGAGCTCCCTGACCTCTCTGCGGTGGTCTGTATTCCTCAAACATCAGGCTCTACAGCAGAGCCCCTTGTGCCCAGCCCCAGCCCTCCTTCTGCTGCCTCACTCAGCCCTCTGGAGCAGACCAACTATGGCAACAAGAGCCTTCAAGTCACCCTGGGCTGTCCCCTTCTCTGCTGACCCTGCAACTGCACCCAAGATCCCCACAGGGTCTTGAATCTGTGAACTCTCCCCCCTCCACCTCCATCACCTGCTGGAGTCCCCGGGGTCTTTACCTTCAATAATAGCAGTGGCCCCTGTGGCCTCTCTGAGTTCACTCTGACCATTCTCCATGCAGCAGCCAAGGAGCCTCCTGGGTCAGCCCCTGGCCACGGCCCACACCCCCCAGTCCACGGAGCTCTCCAAGAAGCCATCTCCGACCTTTCTCGTGAGCCCTCTTGCACCTGACCACCCCCCCCTGAGCACACTGGCCATCATCCAAACCTCTACCCATGAGCCTTTGCACAGGCTCTGCCCACGCCTACGGGATGGCCCCTTGTGCTCTGTGCAGCCTGGCCCGTCGTAACACTGCTGGAGGTATTCCCCTGCCACCCCCCCCACCCCCGTCTGCTTTCCCAGCAGCGTCTATCTGATGGAAGTGTGGAAGTGTGTGCTTCTCCTCAGCTAGATGACAAACCCACAGGACGAGGGATGCTGGCTACGCCAGGCCTGCACCAGAGCGAGGCCCAGCCCAGTACTTGCAGACTCTTGGTAGAGTTCACAGACTTTTGCTGCCTTGTGCAAAGGCAGGCCTTTCTGCCTCGTCAACCCTGTGTTTACGGTTTGTCCTACAGAAGTTACCAGACAGATGTGCATGGGGTACATGCATCAAGATACTCACTGCAGGGTTGTGGGTGTAGCTCAGTTGGTAGCGAGTTTACCTAGAATGCATGAAATCCTGGGTTCAATCCCCGGCACTGAACTGAAAGCCAGGCATGGTGCCACATGCGCATGCCCAGTGCTTGAGGAGTGGGAACCACAAGATGAGAAGTTCAAGGCCATCCTTGACCACACAATGAATTCTTTGCCAGCCTGGAGTTACATGGGACTCTACTTTTAAAAGAAAAAATAATAATAATTGATTGTACGGCTGCTTGTTTGCATGGCAACCCGTAGTAAACTAGGTGTCCATGGGCAAGGGATTGATTCAGCAGTCACAGCCAAAGGGTGCAACAGGAGATGAGCCCCAAAGCACTGATGTGTCACCAAGGAAAGGAAGGGGATTGTGGTGGGGACACACATTCATCATAAGGGAGTCCTGGAGGGCGGGAACTCTGATAGCATCTGTAAACATGATTATTGATGGATGGACAAAATGCCAGAGAATCAAGCTCTGTTCCTTGGCTGGACCAGAGAAGGCAGCACCCCACGCTGGAGGCACAGCTAGCATGGAAGCCCGGGTCTCCTTCCCAAGACTCTGGACCTCATTGTGAGAGGCTTAGCCAAGCCCTTCAGCAGCTTGCCAGCCTGCCCCAGGCTCACAGCTAAGGCTGGCCTTGAACTCACTATCCTCCTACCGAAGCCTCCCAGGTACTTGGAATCACAGATGTGCTATAGCTCACTCAGCTTCAGCCCTGTCCTATGTGCTATGTCCCCACTGTGTACTGCTCAGGAAGAAGCTCTGACTGCCCATCTGCAAATGAACCCCAGACATCCCCCCCTCGGTGCTCCCAGGGCCCTAGGAAACTCACCTATGGACTGGAGGAATATGGTCCCATTCTCTACACTTAGGCCTCCTCCACCCCAAAACAGCCCTCCCCAGGCACCCTTAATGAGGAGATCCAGGGAGCCTGGTGCCCACAGCAGGCCTGGGTAGAGCTAGCTTCCCTGTAATTAAGGCAGGAGGAGGCTGGGAGCCGGGATCCTGTCATCCAAGGTGGGGGGGGGGGGGGGAGGGGTGAAGGAACAGGAGGAGCCTTCTTGTGGCCAGGCTGACCACATCTGCAGCCGCTGGCTCTCTGGGAGCCACTGCCAGCTGGGAAGGCCCTAGTGTAGGTGTCGTTATGTGTCAGCATCGCCTTGGTCCAAGCCCATTCAGTAGAGGACAGTACCATGGGCTCCTAGCAGGAAAACCTTCACCTGAGCCCTGTAGATGTCTGCCTGTCCCCCATCCCTCTCCTCTTGATCCCTCTACCCCAACTCCATGGCCATTCTTCCAAAATCAGCGGATCACTGAGGCGTGGCTCCTAGGAGTCAGCAGTGCGGAGGGGCAGACGGCTTCTCCTCTCCTGCAAGAGCGGCTGAGCGTGGGGGAGGTTGGGAAGGAGACGTTCAAAGGCTCACCCGGCATCCCCTGGAAAGGAGGTCAACCTCTGAACGGATGCTTCCAGCCCCCTGTGGCCCTAGGGTCCAGCTCTGTTCCTCCTGGCTCTGTCCTGGTGCTCTCTCCCCTGTCCAACCCATCCAGATCCTGGTCACATTTCTCCTGCTGGACCCAGATGAAGTCTTCCCTGCTATGGTCCTGGCCTGCAGTGCTTGGAGCAGAGTGATGCTGAGCTAATGACAATATCTTTGGCACGAAGGCTGTGGCCTCTCTAGGACACAGACCTGCCCGGCTCACACTCACAAGCTGTGGCCTGGGCATACCTCTAAGCTGCATGGTACTTGTCTGTGAAATGGGTTTCTATGAGAAGTAACCCTTGGGAGGCTCACAGGAGCCAGCGTGGGTAAACACTCCAAATGGTACCACTTGTTGCCGTGTGACCGCAGCTCCTCTTGTTGAAGCTGTATACACACACATTCAGCCCATCCTGTCCCATCATTCCCGCTGGCCAGAGAGGCCTTTCCAAGGGACCTGGGATCATGTCACCAACCAGATGTCCAGTCCCATCCTCTCTGCCTCCCTCTCCACTTTTTATCTTTTCATTCTAGCCTCGAGAACACATCTGACAAATGTCTGCTGTGCAGGCGTCTGTACCTGGCTAACTCCTATGCATCCTTGGGGACCTGGCTGAGGGAGCACCGTGGCCGTCTCTCTCATTCCAGTGAGGCCCACGCCGCCGAGCTCCCGAGGAACTACTGTGCAGCACACTCCATTGCATTTGCTATGAGACCCGGATGCTGTTGCCCCTGCAGTGGGCTCTCTGCTGCAGACCCAGCACAGTACAGTGTCTGGCAAGGACTGGATTTTCAAAAAATATTTAGTGACTGAATGGATGGATGAGTCAATTTCTGCATCCCACACTGCAGGAAGTGTCTGAGAACAGATTTGAGTGGGAGGTTCCTGCAAGGCCTGGGAGAAGCCCCTGGGCTTTGGGGCTCTAGGTGGTGAACAGCAGACACCCCTATCTCCTCCCACGAGTAGGTCAGCCTCCCCCGACCATTGGCACAGGCCCCTGGGGCCCCAGAGCCGGCTTTCCAGATGTTAAGCCCCACATCTGTCTTACCTCCTAGCTTTTCCATCTGCACTGCCGGTCCAGATCCCCGCAGCCAGCATCGCGGGCAGCCAGGCCAGCCATCCCCAGCGGCTTCCTATTTTAGACATCTCGCCGCCTCGGTCCCTTCTAATGTTTCCAGGCAGGCTGCGGGGGGAGGAGAAAGAGGTTACTGCTACTTTAAATGTACTGTATGAAGGCGAGGGCTGGAAAGGGGCCTGCTTGCAGGAATACCCAGTCATCTAGTTGGAGAAGCCGCCAGATGGAATACAAAAGAAGCTCAGGCGCTCATGGAGACGGCCTCGGTTCATAAATCAGGTGGGGCAGCGGCCCAGGGGCCCACACACCATGGAGCCCGACTCCCTCCTGGACCCAGGCGACTCCTACGGTAGGTGAGCCGAGCCAGCTAAGCGGCTAAGTGGCAGAGTTTGGGATTTTAGCCCACTGCTCCAGCAGACTTTGCTTAGCTGTGGGAGTCAGAGTTGAAGGGGTCGGGGGAGGCAGGCATCTGGGTGCCATCTGGCCTCCGGGATCGGGGCAGGCATGGGTGTCCTGGATCATGGGTCAGGGGGCTGAAGGCTCCGTCTCCTTAGACGTGGCACTGGCATGGTCCAGTAACAGGGTTGTTTCTTGGCTGCTTGAACTTTGCTCTTGGCTAGAAAGGAAAGTAAGTTTATAGCCCCCTGTTCCTCTGTCGCACTCACCGTCCCCCAGGTCTGCTTGCTGCTGTGGCAAATTCAATTAGTGAGGTCTGTAGAGAAACAGAAATGAGCAGGCAACTGAATGTACCTTGTAATTAAAGGCCAGGGCTGAGCTGAAAGCTGCCAGCTCCCCACTCTGGTACAAAAGGCCCCAGGCTGCTGTAGCTGGGAAGCTGCCCTGCTCAGCTCCCCGGGGCCACCGGGAGCCCTGAGCAGAGCTGGAGAAAAGTTGCAGGGGTCAGAGCCCAGGCTGTGGTTCCCCCAGGGAGTTTCATCAGGCTTGGGACCCCCGCCCCAGGGACGCAGGTACCCAAGCTTACTGTGTAGTTCGCTGTCCAGACCACTGCCCATTTGGTCAGGATGCTGGCACACGGTGGCTGTCTCCCAGCAACAGAGAGCAGCAGGAGGGCGGGAGCATAGCTGAGGCCAGGTGGAGGGTTTTGGTGGTGAGACAGGGCCGTTAGCCTCAGATAGGGAGGCCTTCTGTAAGTAATGACTTAGGTGAATCTTCTCGGGCTGTAGCCCTCTGGAGACCTTTTTTCTCCCTCCAGACTCCCTTGCTCCAGCGGGCCTGGCAGCCTGGCCCAGAGTCAAGGCTAAATTCCAGTCGTCCTGCAGCAGCCCAGCTCTGTCCATGTTTCAAGCTGCAGCCCTCAGGAGAGCTAGGCCAGGCCCTACTACAGACGGACCTGGCATCTTCAGACAGTCAGGCGACCTGTGGGTCACTTAATCCAAGTAACCGTCAGTCCTCGGAGGGTGGGGGAGGGGAGGGGAATACAGCTTCCCTTCTGGAAGAGGTTTTAGTCCGGAACGGAGGCCATCCATGATCCCCAGACCTGCTTTAGGGGATGTATTCCTGATGGGGAGCCTGGGGATACATGGTCTGGGCTGTGAGATAGGCTTACTGCTTCCATAGTTGTCTACCTCAAATGTGGCCTGGCCTGGGCATAACTCATAAAGGCTCCTTCATGTTGCCCAAGGGAGACGCAGACCCAATCCAACCTGGGGGATCATGGGGGATATGGAGCAGTGGCCTGGACCAATCTGACAAAGCAAAGTTCTGGTGGTCCAGGAGCAGCTCCCCACTCAGGGACATATCAGGAGCCAACAGGCCCCCTCTTAGTCCTCTGGGTTTGCCAGCAGCAGCCTCTGGGCAGGAGGAGGCTGGAAACTGAGGCAGATCCCATCTCAGTGGAGTGCAACCTGCCCCTTGTCTTAGCCTGTTGGTCTTCTGGATTCTGCGAGGGCAGAGTGCGTGTGTCTTGGACCTGGGAAGGAGGCACAGTTACAGAAGAGGATCCAGGGAAGGTCAGGAAGGGCAGAGGAGGGGCCCCTGAGAGCGAACTCTCTCTGGGATTGGTCCCGGAGCTGAGCAGGCCCTGGCCTCCCAGCAAGCCAGCCTCAGAGGTCTGCCTAGGGCTGAAACCCATCCTGGGCCAGAGCAAGAGACAAAGCCTCCTCCAGCCCTCCCAGGTTAGTCCGTGAGTGGGGACTGCCCCCAGGAAGGAGCCCAGGCATTGTGGAGCCCCTTATCCCGGTATCTGGGAAGGCTTTCCAAAAGAGGTGACTTCCCGACACTGGTAGCCCGTCAGAGTGGATGGCCACCACACAATGTTGTAGGATGGCCAGTCTTCACTGTCCCAGAAGCTAGAATATAAGACTGTTTCCGGTGACCTGGTTTCTGCCGAGGGCTCCCTTCTGTTGAGTTGTCACATGGTCTTGCCTCAGTCTGTGCACACGGAGAGAAAAGATGAGTGCTTTGGTTTTGCCGGATCAGGGAGCCACCTCATTTAACCTTGGTTTCTTCCATGAGGCCCCATCTCCATGTCCTGCCCACTGGGAGTGTGGGCAGGTCTCAGGTCCTCCACGACCCCGTCCCTGAACGCTTCCTTCTGGCTTCTCGGACAGACACACCTGTGGCTTCCTCTCATTTTTTGACCCCTCTTTCCTTCTATCCACGTGACCTTGCTTTCGGTCTGAGCCACCCAACTGCTCTTCCTTCTCCAGCTCTGCTGTCCCGACCACTCCATAATGTCCTGACCACTCCATGCTGTCCTGTCCCGCCCACTCCAGGGTCTTGCACCTGCAGTTTCCTGTCTGGGGCATTCTCCCACTTTCTCTGTGCTGATCTAACTTCTGTTTCTTGTCCTAGCTGCTGGAGGTTGTATTTTCTGAGAAGCCTTCTCCCTCTAGGGCATGCTCCCCATTCCATTGGACCTCACCCCTCAGTGTCTCTTGTCCAGTCTGTTCTGGTCTGTGGATTTCATTGGTATGGGATTAACTGCACAGCCCCCTTTAATCTCTAAACTCTCTGAATCCTCAGAGCACACCTCTCTGCTTGGCATTGGTGGGCACCCAAATAGACTGGTGAGTGGGCAAGGAGCTGAATGAATGCAGTTCACCCAGGCAAAGAGGCCAGGAAGGCGTCCCGGGCAGACGGAAGGAGGTGGGAAGGCCCGGGGGCCGGGACGCTGGAAGACTCAGCTGAGCTCTTTGAAAGGCCCTGGGGACCTGACGGGTAAAAGTTGGATGTATCCAAGCTGGGTGGAACTCTGGGCCCTCCTCCCTTCTTCAATTGTGCAAGACAGCTTGGCTTCCATTCACAGGTGTTCGGGGAGTTGGCCACAGGGCAGGGTCATAGCTATCACACTTATGTGCAAAAGATATGGGACACACCCTTCAGTCCCAGCACTCTGAAGGCAGAAACAGGTGGATTTCCATGAGTTCAAGGTCAGCCTAGTCTACAGAATAAATTCCAGGACAGCCAGTCTCAAATAGATAGATAGATAGATAGATAGATAGATAGATAGATAGATAGATAGATGAATGAATATCAAGACTAGAGAATGTAACATGATAAATAAATGACCCAGAGACAGAGACTGAGGCTCAACCTGAAGATCGGGAAGCAAAGCAGAGGCCGCTAGCCCTTACCACTGCCTCAGGCTGAATGGGCTGATCCTGCTGTCTCTCCTCATTGTGACTGGAGAATGAATGCTCCCGTCTTCAGCATGGCTAGAGAATGAACTCAGTCCTTGCTTCTGTTTTACATACCTCTCACGAGTCCTGAGATTAAAGGTGTGGGATACAATTCTCTTTTAGACTGATTGACCTTTGTGTAGATCTGGGTGGCCTTGGACTCACAGAGATCCGTCTACCTCTTAATCCCGATTCCTAGGATTAAAGGTGTGCACCACCACCTCCTAGCTTCTGGGTGCTGGGATTAAAGGTATGTTCCTGACTTCCAGGGATTGTGGCTGACTTTGCTTTCTGAATCCTCAGGCAAGCTTTAATAAATCATAAATAACATATCACTGCATGCAGGTCTCCTTGGTCAAGGCCAAAGAGGGCTAGGGGTCAGAGCAGACTGAAGAGCAGGGTCTTGCAGCTAATCAGAGGCAGCATGCTCTAGGCTCCTAGTGTGCCTTCACTAAGCTGACTCCTATCTAAGACCCTAAAAAGTCAAGGGCAGAGCCTGTCTTGCCTGCATCGGGAGCTCTGCGGTAAGGGTGCAGTCATGTATTGTGAGTGAATATGGTATTATTTCCGGTGAAGCAATCACAGCTCATTCCCCTCAGTACTGGAGATTGAGCCCAGGACCCCAAACGTGCCAGACAAGGACTCAGCCACTGACCTGCGTCCTTAGCCACACACCCTCTCTTTTATTTTGAGACAGGGTCTTATCACATAGCCTTGGCACTAAGCTATATAGACAAGGCCAACCTCAGACTCACAGACATCCACCTGCCTCTTCCTCCCAAGTGCTAGGACTAAAGGCGTGAGCCACCACACCACAGCTTTTGTTTTTGTTCTTTATTTTAAAACAGGGCCTCTGTAAATTAGTTAACCAGGCTAGCAATGAACTCATTCTGTAGCTCAGGCAGGACTCAAACTTGACAACCGTCCTGCCTCTGCTTCCTGGGCAACTGGAACCGCAGACCTGTGTCACTAGGGTCAGCTAATCGCACTATTTTTGGAGTACTTGCTCTGAGTCAGGTGCCAGGAAGTGTCTCTGCTGCACACGGTCCACCTGAGTACTCACAATCAGCCTGTGGGTGCTGTTGGCCTATTCTCTAGAGGGGTAAACTGAGGCTCAAGGGAGTTGAGAGCGCACGGTAAGAGCGGTGAGCAAACCCACGATGCCAGGTTGCAGAGCCCGGGGCCTTTCTCTTGCGGCACTACCTGAGAGCCATCGCTGGGCCCACGCTGCCTGTCACCCGTGGGCCCTCCCGTTTGCTGTGGGAAAGCTCCCCTTCTGGGAACCGATTGCTGAGCCAGCTCAGGACTGAGTGTGACTATGTGACACTGCAAGAACCAGTGTCAGCTCACTAGGGGACAGCAAAAGGCAGGCACAGCTGTCGCGGGATGGGGCTGGTCTAGAGACAGAGCTATTCTGGGGCTCAAAGCTGTCACAAGCCTGATGTCATGATGCCCTGTGCCTTCCCCCGAGCTGGGGAGGCCAATGGTGGTGTCTAGGGCTTTGTCTCAGCTAGCCAGGAGTGAGGCTAATGGCAATGATTATGGATGTGCCCAGCCACCCCACCTCCTGGTCATCATCTCATCTCCCTTCTACCAGTCCTCACGCTAGAGATTAGAAGACTGTGGCTCAGAGAGGCTGAGCAACTTGCCCAAAGACACACAGCTAGCTAGCGATGGGAACCGAAACTGGACCTATAGAGGCCCTTCTCTGAGCTTGCATCTGTGAGTTTAGGCTTACGAGGCCCAGCCTCTCGGGCCTCCTATGATTCCGAAACTCAACAGGCCCTGGGTCAAGACCTGGGAATCCCCAATCATCTGCAACAATACCCCCTTCTCTGCCTCTCTCTCTCTCTCTCTCTCTCTCTCTCTCTCTCTCTCTGTGTGTGAAGGTGCCTTGGTTCACATGCAGAGGTCAAAGGATGACTTTCGTGAAGACATTTTTCTTCTATCTTTATGTGGGTTCCAGGAATCAAACTCAGGGTTTTGGGGTTGAACTGCAAGTGAACTGCCCAGCCGCCTCACAGGCCCCACTTCCTTTCATCTCTAGGCTCTTGTCCCTGAGCAGACTTGGGGACTGGGAGTGGGGGCGACATTGCTCCGGCTGCCATTTGCTAGCGAGGCAGGGTAGGCGGAGCCACTCCCTCTGAGCACCTCGTAAGCACCAGGCTGTGTGCCAAAAACCCATGGATGGAGCCCCAGACTTCCCGTGGAGCGATGTGGAGCCCCTGCCTGCACTCAGAGGGTCCCAGGATACACGGCCACAGGCAGTACCTGTAATTCAACCCCAGGACTCCTAGACACTGTGACAGTTTGTCAACTTATATAACTTCTGGGGAAGAGAGTGTCAGGGAGGGTTTGTCTAGACAAAGTTGGTCTGTGGGGAGACTGTCTCAATTATATAGTTGATGAGGGAATACCCAGCCTCAAAGTGGGTGTGGCACCATTCCCTGGGGTCAGGTTCTGAACTGCATCAAAAGGAAAAAGCAAATTAAACGTGAGTATGCCTGTGTCCTGCTCTTGATGGTGGCTGGGACTGACTGTGTCCAGTTCCTGCTATGGACCTCTCCAGAACCATAGATGGTAACCAGGATTGTGAGGCCGCTCAACCTCTCTAGAAGGATAGACCGCAATCCAGAACTGTGAGCTTGTTTGACCTCTCCAGAACCACAGACTGCAACCCGGGATGGGACCGGGAGCTAAATCGAACCTTCTCCCCAGGTTGTTTTAGTCAGGCATTTCATGGCAGCCACGGAAGTGAGGCTAACACAGACGCCTGCCCTCGTGCCCGCCACTAACCCTGGGCCTCCGAGGCTCTGATCCACTTCATCTTCTCCTTGCCAGCCTTGCTCTGGCCTTCCCGGCAAGGCAGAAGACAGTGACGCCACCACTCTTACTCTCACACTGGCTCTCCACTGAGGTCCCTGACCAACAAGGAAAAAGCAGCAGAGTCAGGGCCTTGCATTGCTGATGCACCCAGGCCTGTGCAGCCAGCTGGGCAGGAAGGCACTCAGAGAAGCAGGAGGCTGAGCTGAGCTGGCCAGGGCAGGCCCAGGACAAAGCCCTTGCAGAAGGCAGCAGCTGGTGTCCCCTAGAGAAAGGCGCTCTGGGAGAGAGACCAAAGGAGAGAGGGAGCATTCACACTCACACGTGCTTAGGACAGCGTTCTCAACCTCCTAATGCTGCAACCCTTCCATACAGTCCCCAACCAGAGAGTTATTGTCACTGTTACTTTATAGCTGTAATTTCGCCGCTGTTATGACTCGTGACATAAATACTTGTGTTTTCCGATGGTCTTAGGTGACCCCTGTGAAAGGTTCAGTCAAACCCCCAGGGGGGTCGTGACCCACAGGTTGAGGAACACCTACTTAGGGCAAAGCCAGGTCACATTCATGGAATACGTAGCCCCCTCGTCCCCTTCCGCCTCTCGCCTCTGCCATTATTGTCTGTGAGCTCCTCAAGGGTGGGTAGGGTAGGTGAGGGCAGGGGAGGGGGAGGGGAGAGGTGGGGACTGGCAGGGCCCTCCCCCGTGTGAATACTAAGCAGGATGGCTTACTTCTTCTCTTCATCTGTTTCATGGCCTTGTACAGAACGGCAGATCTTGTTAAACAGTCCAGAGCCTGACGAGTTCTCCTAAGCCTTCCTGCCCATGATGCTCTTCTTGGCACACGTCCCATTCCCGTTTTTTGCAGGGGACAGCACAGAGGTGCTTGTCTCTGCCCTACAAGGGACAGGTCCAGACTGCTACCCAGGCTGCACGACCACTGCTTTAGGCCTGGATGTTCTGAGGTGAGCAGGCCCTTCCCAGCAGGCTTCCCTTCTGACTGGCGTCCCTAGGCTCTGTGTCCAGGCTTTCCCCACCGTCCAGCTCCATTGCTTCTGCTTCCCTGATAAACCGTGGGCCAGCCTACCCTGCACCTTCTGAGGCCACAACTGTACCCTGATCTTTGAGGTGGCTCTCAAGAAGTCATCTCTGAAAGCCCAGTGAGTCTAGAGCAAGCAGTAAACAGCCCGAGGAGTGTGGAAGCCCATGGAAAAGATCTGCTATGATCTTATCTGGTTCCCATTGCATGGCGGGAAGACAGAAGCCAGGGAAAGCAGAAACAGGTCCGCTGAAGCTCCAGCCTGTCTCTAAAGGTCCAGAGAGCCACCCTGCCCCCACCCCCCTTTTTTTTCCAAGACAGGGTTTCTCTGTAGCCCTGACCATTCCGGAACTTGCTCTGTGCATCAGGCTGGCTTTGAACAGAAATCCGCCTGCCTCTGCCTCCTGAGTGCTGGGATCAAAGGCGTGCACCACCACTGCCCTGCTCCATCTTTGGCTCCGCCTCACTTCAGCCTTGAACATCTAGACAGCTGCCTTGCTCAAGCTAGACCATGCTCTGACCCTCAGATGGCACGTGGCCTCAATGCTGCGTGTTCTCCTCTCTCCTGCCACTGTGGTTACTCCGTGTGTCCTCCTCCCCTTTGCTCCGGCTGGTCTTGCATCCCGTCTCTGCCCACTCACCTTGACCCTGGTCGGTCCCACCCATGCTGAGGGCGCCGTTCAGGTCACCTCCTCCAGGAAGGCCTTCTGACTGTGCTGTTTAGGTGCCCTGGGCTCCCTGCTACTCCCCTAACGCTGATGAGTCCAGTGCCTCTCTGCCCTGTTCCGCATCTGGGCTGGGAGCTGCCTGGCTAGCCAGACTAAGAGCTTAGAGGCACAAGGGCCCCAACCTCTTGGCGGGCCATGTGGAGTCCACACTGAGAAGGGGGCCATAGATAGCAGATTCTGAGTGGAAGGGGTGACGACGTCCGTGTCCACAGAGCCACGTGGTGGCTTTTTATGGGGCAGTCTGATAATTCTTTCAGCACGGAGGGATGGGATTCACATGTGTCCATTCATGTTTTACACCCTTCCCCTGAGAAGTCAGCTTGACCAGCCGTGGTGAAGATTTTTCTCTCATCCTGGGATATTCCATGAGCTACGTCTGCAAACGCTTCAAGCAGATAGCCAATCTCTTCATCGTTGAAGACACCACCTTGTCCAGTAGAGGGAAATCTTACTGAAAAGAAGAGTGACAAGGAGGAGGCAGCTGGGTGGCCTGGGTCACATTGACCCAGGAAAGCGGGCAAAAGGGGAGGAGGGATGTGGGAGCCCCATCCAATCTGATGGCTGTGCAGGCCAGCCGGATCACAGCAAGCCAGGCTTCCTGCCGGTGACCTACATTTCCCTAGCACATCCATGTGCAGACAGCGAGAGTGTGTGAGGCTCAGGGCCTGTCAGGGAGGAACAGTGTCCCAGCTGTTGTGAAGGAGTGGAAGGGTCTTCCTGCTGACTGCAGTCCCGGCAGGCTAACTCTGTGTCCAGAATGGCCAGGCCAAGGTACCGCGGCTGCTGAAAAGGCCGAGATGCGCTGTCTCCAGAGGACCCCGGTTCTGACCCACGGAGGGGTCTCAAGCTGCTCTTTTTTATTGGTGGGATACTGGACATGGTGTGGAAGATGTAGCCCATTAGTGCTGGCAGAAGGAAGTAGGGGAGGGAGGGAGGGAGGGAGGGAGGGAGGGAGGGAGGGAGGGAGGGAGGAGGCAGGGGCAGTCTTCAGAGGGAAAAGGTTTTGGGTCTGGCCTTGAAGTCCAGGTAGCTCAGGGCCACACAGGTCTGCCCTGTGGGCTTTTGGCACCCAGGGATGAGGCAGAAGTGCTCCTTCCCTCCCGGTGAGACCTGTCCTTGAGGGAGGGGCTGCGTGAGCCCCATGACAGGAGCTGGTCTGTGCCCTGCTGAGAGACCCACCCCACCCATCACGATGCTTCCTTCTGCCAGCTCTGTGGAGGATAGTGGGTAGCTGGGACCTTTCTTTCAGACTGCCCTCTGACAGGGCAGAAGACTCAGGCACCTTTGGTCTTGTTGAGGACCTACTATGTGAAGCAACAGTAGCGCTGCGGGGCATGCCCATTCCTGGTGGAGGCCAGTCCTGCTTGGCTCTGTACCCTCTGCCTGGGGACCCCCTGAGAGTCCCCACTGAAGTCTCCCCCACCCCTTCCTGCTGCCTCCCCTGTGCAGTCTCCCTGCTCTGGTCTCTGCTCTCCCACAGGGTCCTGGACACCACTTATGTCCCACAAATGGTACTGATCAATGCCGACCTGGACCTGGCTTACAGACTCCTGCCATCTGGGTCCCTTGGGTTGAGGGTCCCCGCAGCCCCAGGGAACTTGCATCTGCCACTCCCCAGGTGTGAGGCCCTGGGAATGTAAAGCGGCTGTCCTGAGTCTCCTTTTGCTTCCTGTGAGATGGGATGGTGGCCCCAGTCAGCCCTTGTGTGGCAGGTGGGTGACTAGGGGGATGTGTTGGCTCTGGGGAGCACCCCAGAGCTATACAGCATAGAGGGAGCACAGGCCACCAGGGCTGTCCTTGTTGCTACTTGCGGTTGTTGGTGTCATGATATCCCCAATTTTTTCTCCAGGCTCCTCCCTCTTCAAACCACCCAGGTATCCAACTTGGACAATGAGTTCCCTGAGTCCTTTCTTACGCCCCTCCCTCCACCCCTCCCCTTCCTGTGCCTCGGCCAGCCTCCACTGGGTCCCCTTCTCCCCAAGGTCCAGCCTTAGACTAGAGGATCTTTCTACTGTATGGTCCCACATCCCTCAGCCCGCCTCCCTCACTGCTCAGGGACCTGTCACACTCCATGGCCTTTTCCTGCTGCACACACCTTGGAGCCTCAACTCAAAGGCTGAACTATTGAGTGAAAAGTGAATGACTTGATGCAATGGAAATTATTCTGTAAGCTATAAAGGGCCCCATTTGGACCTCTTTTGATAACCCAGCATGGAGAGATACTGAGTAGCATCTGGGGCCTCCATAGACAGGACTTAGCCTCATCTGACAGAAATGAGACCTCCTTGATAGCCAGAAGGGGCCTGGTCCCACAGCAGGAAAGGCTGGAGGAAGCTCTGGTGGGGAGTCTTCAGCCTGGAGTAGGAGCCTTCCGCCTTCAACTGGTATTCACCGTAACTGTTGAGGGAAGGTGGTGCTGTCCTGTGAATTATACTCTGCTTTTGTAGAGTCCATCATAGACAAAGATGTCCCTAGACAGACCAAGTTAAGTGTCTCTGTCACTGGGTATGGTGGTGCCTATCAGAATCCCCACACTCTGGAGGCCGCAGAGCTCGGAAATAGGGGTCATGAATTCCAGGGTAGGTGGAGAGAGGGGGAGAGAGAGAGACGACAGTTGCATGCTACTGTGTCTCCATCACCGCCGTGGGGTAGAAGGCGCTACGGAAGGGAAGTTTACACAGGAAAGGACGGGGCAGCACACTGTAGCCGGGGACAGTCTAAGTCTCTCCCTGTGTTTCTACCCTTGATGGCGTCTCCTCATCCTTTAGTTGACCCTGGGCTTATTAAGATCAAGCTAGGGCTGAGGGCCAAGCTAACTGACTGGTGAACAAAAGAGCTTGTATTTGGAGAAGGGACCACTAACCAGGGCCAAGGGGTCCTGTGGGGCTGAGGAACAGCTGTGAGGAGTAGAAGTAAGATAAGGGACTGGGGGGGGGGGCAGGAGCCATGCTCTGCACAGCCTCAGTCTTCCAACCACAGCTCTACCCAGCGTAGGCAGGCTGAACTCCTGTCCCAAGGTGAGAGGCCACAGGGATAGACGGGAGTTCAGACCCAGGTAGGCACATCTCAGCCCACACAGGTAACATCAGCCCTCACTAGACTCAGGCCCTGGACTTGGGGAAACCCAGGATCCAACGTGGCTGAGGAGTCACGCAGAGCTGTGAGCTGGAGAGGATCCTTTCATTAGCCCAGCTTCCGTTCGAGTGCTGTTGGCTTTCATGTGAAATAGGGGTTCTGATCTGCGCATGCTGGCCTGTGCCTATGACCCCGGCACTTGATAGGTGGAGACGAGAGGGCCAAGAGTCCAAGCTACTCCTTGTTTATGTAGTCTGACGACAGCTTGGGCTGCATAAGACTCTTTGCTGGTTTGAATAAGAATGGTCCCCATAGGCTTGCCGGGCTGGGATTAAACGCATGCCCAGCTGCTCCCTCTTTCTCTGCCTCCAGTTTCCGAGCATGTCTCCTCCCCATCCCCTACCCCTCCTTTAATCCCAGCACTCAGGAGGCAGAGGCAGGTGGATCTCTGTGAGTTTGAGGCCAGCCTGGTCTACAAAGTGAGTTCCAGGACAGCCTCCAAAGCTACAGAGAAACCCTGTCTCGAAAAAAACCAAAAAAAAAAAAAAAAAAAGAATGGTCCCCATAGGCTCATGTATTTGGATACTTAGTCACTAGGGAGTGGAACTGTTTGAAGGGATTAGAAGGATTAAAAGGTGTGGCCTTGATGGAGGAAGTATGTCGCTGGGTGTGGGTTTCAAAAGCTCATGGCAGGCCCAGTCTCTCTGTCTCCTTCTCCTCTGTCTGTGCCTGCAGATCAGGATGTAGCTCTCAGCTACTGCTCCAGCACCACACTCCCCACCACGATGGCCATGGACTAAGCCTCTGAAACTGAGCGAGCCCATAGTCATATGCTTCCTTTTACGAGTTGCCTCGGTCAGAACAGCGACTAAGACAGTTTCAAGAGCAAAATGACAACGTCCCTCCACCCCCTCCCCACAAAATGAGATGAAACAAGAGCTCTTTCTGTAGCTTGTTGGTTTAAAGAGCTGGTTTTAAAACCTGGAAATGGAAATCTCAGTACTGGGAGGTCAGGAGGGCTGCTGAGTTCCAGGCCAAAAAAACCCATAAAAAGAGCCTTACCCCTCTGTTCTTGTAGAGATGGGAAGGCAAAGCCTAGAGAGACCGGGTGTGGCTTCAGTCCTCAGGGAGAATGGTGACCGCCAGTCCACCTCCTGACCCTTCCTGCCGAGCCAGGCCACCCTTTGCCGGAAGCACAGACGTGCACAGAGAACCTCAAAGTAGATTTTGTTAACAAACACTGGGTGACAGACAAGAGGGGACTGCTGGCGTCTGAATGAGGGGTAGGGGATGGGGAGGAGACATGCTCGGAAACTGGAGGCAGAGAAAGAGGGAGCAGCTGGGCGTGCCTTGTTGAGAGCCATGTCCTCAGCCTGAGCCATCCACGTGCCTCACGAGCTCCTAACTACGGCAAAGGCAACGCTGGATTTAGAATTAGAATCTTGGTTCCTCACCGCGTCCACTTTGAACAGAACCACACCCTCTGAGACATCCTCTTTCTTCCCCCCAGGAAAAGGTAGTAACCCCACTTCTGAACGCTTCCACGAGACTCTTACATTTTTCCTAAGAGACGGGTCTCTCTGTGAAGCCCTGACTGGCCTACAGCACAGTGCAGACCAGGCTGGCCTTGAACTCAGAGATCTGTCTTTCTCTGCCTGTGCCACCAAGCCTTGCTGAGGGTTATCATCTAGCTCCCGGCTGAATAGCTTACTCAGGGTGTGCCTCCAGCCTCAGGGATCCCACTGCACACGCGGACACAGACGGCAGCCACCTCCTCCACAGGATGGAGGTGTTAAAATAGCTAAACTTGGCCCGAGTCCATGATTATCATTAGTTCTATACCCAAATAACAGCAGTGCCTGGGCTTGCTGAAAAGCAAGGTAACAAATGAACGGGAGGGAAAGCAGGGCTCTCCTCGGAAATGCCCCATGGGCCAAACTCCATCCAGTGCTCCCACTGAGGCTCCCTGTGGCTCTGCCGATTTTAGCATTTTTCTTTTGGCGCATGGAGGTAGGGTCCATTTCTCCCTTAGATGACTCGGGGTGATAAAGATGGAACTTCAGGTGCTTTGAATCCGATCTTCTCTCCAGAAAGTGTAACCAACCTGGAAGTTAGAATTGCCCTGAAGCTGATGATGAGGTTATCTCCTGGCATTAAAACTAAATTAGATCAAGGTACCTCTGCTATTACTAAATAATTCCCCACGGTTACAGAAGGCAGCCAAGAGTCCTGACGGAGGCTGAACTTCAGGTGACTTACTCCAAAAAACTGCAAAACTTGCAGGCTCATCTAATCTTCTCTAGTGTTGCAGGCAGGTAATTATGCTAATGGACCTAAAAAAAATCACCTTCCTGGTCTGGGATTGGGATGTCTCGAAACAGAAATGTAAACAGTGGTAATACTTCCAGAAGCAGAGGTTGGGCGTCATGTCTGCTTCCAAAGAGACCCTCTGACAAGAGGGGAGAAACCCCACCCTGCCAAGCAGCTGGAATCACAGCGGCTACCTTCTCATCTCTTCAGATCTTCAAACACATTGTTGGGTCTCGGCCCTCTGAGAAGCAAGAAAGCAGCAAAGGCTCAGGACCTTTCAGCTAATTCAAGCTCACAGATGCTGTGCTCTAGGCTTCAGGCAGAGCTCTGGCCACAGGCTGGGAGGCTTTCAGCACTCAAGAGTGCTTCCGGTGCTCTTCAGACAGTCAGACACAGGGAGGAGGCAGTGTTGTCCTAGTCAGGGCACTATTGCTGTGATGAAACTCCAGGGGAGGAGAGGGGTTATGTGGCTCGCACTTCCACAGCACTGTTCATCACCGCAGGAAGTCAGGACAGGAACTCACACAGGGCAGGAGCTGGTGCAGAGGCCATGGAGGGGTGCTGCTTACTGGCTTGCTCCCTATGGCCTGTCCAGCCTGTTTTCTTATGGGACCCAGGACCAGCAGCCCAGGGATGGCACCACCACCATGGGCTGCGCCCTCCCCCATCAATCACTAATTAAAAAAAACAGATAGATCTTATGGAGGCATTTTCTCATTGAGGTTCCCTCTTCTCAGATGACTCCAGCTTGTGTTAAGTTGACATAAAACTGGCCAGTGTAAGTACCAAGCACATTTTATATTATTTACTTATTAGTTAATTTTTTTTCCCTTTGAGACAGAGTTTCTTTGGAACTCGCGCCGTAGACCAGGCTGGCCTTGAACTCACAGAGATTCACCCGCCTCTGCCTCCTGAGTGCTGGGATTAAAGGTGTGTGCCACCAGGTAGTTTATTTTCGAGGCAGGGCCTTGGGTACCTCAGGCTGGCCTCCAGCTGGTCAGATCTGCTTTGCCTGCCTCCACTTCCCGAGGGCTGGGCTTACAGACATGCGCTATGACAATAGCTGCTGGGGTGGACGCAGGAGCTTCACATGTGCTGGGCAAGCACTCTGCCAAGTGAGCTACAGGGATAAGGTGAGCAGCTGAGAATGTCTTTAGCATATCAAAAACATGACAGCTGGCATACATACACTAAAAGGTAGCCACAGTAGTCCATATAAACATTACTGGTGAAATGAAACCCATTTCACCTGGCCGTCCTACCCACAGCCTCCAGTCTGACTTCTACAGCACACAGTCCAGCCGACTCCCACACGCAGAAGCCCCACGTTCTTTGCTCCCGCTGTGCACGTATTGACCATGCGCTGTAAGGATTCTTCTGTTATTGTCGTTTTGTTTCTTGTGACAGGGTTTCTCTGTGCAGCCCTGGCTGTCCCGGAACTCACTCTGTAGACCAGGCTGGCCTTGAACTCACAGAAATCCACCTGCCTCTGCCTCCCGAGTGCTGGGACTAATAGCGGGCACCACCACCACCCAATAATTGTTTTCTTATGTTGTTGTCCTACTACCTGCCCTTCCCCTAAGCAGCCAACCTTACTTTCTTCCAGGAGTAAAAGAAAAGTTATAGCCACAGCCCCCTCTGCCTCCTGGCCTTGGGTTATCTCTTTCCGACATTGCCTCCAGACTCCTGCTTCCAGATCAGGTTAAGCCGCACTCTTCCTGAGACCCTGCCTGCTCTCCTCTGCCATCGTCTTTTCTTCCTTTTTTATTTTATTTATTTCTATTTAATGTACATAAGTGTTTTGTCTGAATGTATGTCTGTGTACCAAGTGCATGCTTAGTACCCTAGGAGGCCAGAAGAGCGAATCAGATTCCCTGGACATGGATTACAGATGGTTGTGAGCCACCATACGGGTGCTAGGAACTGAACCCAGGTCCTCTGGAAGAGAGTCAGTGCTCTTAACCACTGAGCCATCTCTCCAGCCTCACTTTATTTCTTGAGACAGGGTCAATCACTGAACCCAGAGCTCACCAATTGGCAATACTGACTGGCTGAACCCTCCTGGGCTGTCTGTCCTCATTTCCTGTTCCCTTCCCTAGGACAGTCTCTTGTCTTTCCCTTTAAAGCTGCTTTCCTCCTCTGGATTACAGATCTCCCCTGCCCAGGATCATTCCAGCCAATGTCCTCCCCACAAGTCCAAACTTCTGGGCATGGCTTTTGGGACCCTAGGAACCCAACCTTCCCTTATGTCCCTGCCCAGTGGTGCTAACTGTTGTCCCTGAGCACATGCTTTTTCACGGACTGGCCCCTCATTGCCTGGCTGTATCTTTTTCTTGTTTTAAGAGGCCCCCTCCTAGGGCTGGAGAGATGGCTCAGAGGTTAAGAGCACTGGTTGTTCTTCCAGAGGACCTGAGTTCAATTCCCGGCCAACCACATGGTGGCTCACAACCATCTGTAGTGAGATCTGGTGCCCTCTTCTGGCCTATAGGCATACATGCAGACTGAACACTGTATACACAATAAACAAATAAATACATCTTAAAAAAGAAAAAAGCTCAGAGAGTGTACACAAATTTGCACAAGGTCACACAGCACAAAAATGAGCCAATATCCAAAGCTGTGCTTGTGTTATTTTAAATCTAAGTCTTTGTAACCACTGTGCCACACCACCCTCTTCTGCAGGGAGCGAGACCCTTCCTTAATAGTGAACATGAGATTCAAAGGCTGGGAGAGACGGCTTGGCATGGCGAGTTTGCCAAAGCACGGAGCTGTGGATGCCAGGTCTAGATAAAGTGGCCGTGGTGGTGCATGCTGTAATCCCAGAGCTTGGGAGGTGGAGACAGGACAGTCAGGAGATCAAGGTCATCCAGAGTTTAAAATGGACAACCAAAACCCCAGAGACTGAAGCGTCCTCAGATGTATGCCCAGACTCTGACAGGCTCGCAGGACTCCCAGAGCAAGGATGACAGGCACTGCGGGAAGGAGGGGAGGGGAGAGGGGGTCTGGGAATTACACACTGGCATGAGCCACTGGGCATGGAGGAGGGATTGAGGTGAGCCCCCCTGGAGAGCTGCAGCCTGCGGGAGTCTAGCCAGGCTTCAGGGCTTTGGTTCTGCCTCTGCAGCTTCTTCCCTGTTGTCCATTGATCCCCTGAGTCAATGGTATGGTGCCCCTCTGGGCGGGCTCTGAGCTGAGAGCTGGGGACAAAGGTGAATAGTCAGGTGCTAGGGAAAGAGGCAGGTCACAGTGGCAGGCCACAATGTCAGCAGAGCCCCTGGGGAGCCTCCCGTGGTCTGGGGAAAGAGGCAGGTCACAGTGGCAGGCCACAATGTCAGCAGAGTCCCTGGGGAGCCTCCCGTGGTCCATAGGTGATAAGTCCCTCCTATTACGTACTGGGCATAAGCTAGTGACTATTAAGATGGAGCTACGTGCCTAGTGGTAGCGTCCAAGGAGGTGACCTCTTATTACATATATATATATATATATATATAATTTATTATGTATACAGTGTTCTGTCTGCCAGAAGAGGGCACCAGATTGCACTGAGCCTCCCTGTGGTTGCTAGGAACTGAACTCAGGACCTCTGGAAGAGCAGCCAGTGCTCTTAACCTTTGAGCCATCTCTCCAGCCCACTCTCTGAGCTTCTATTTCCTCCTATGTAAAAAAAAAGAAACGTATAGTACAATATAGGACTTCTTCAGAGCTACTTGTGAGAGTTAGATGTGAGAACACACATGTCCCTGCTAAGGGATGCAAACTTGCTTGCCTGCCTCCACAGAGAGAAACAGAGGGCTATCCGGTAACTAACAGTGTCCTAGAAGAGCCTATCTGTGGAGATAGGCAAGTGTGCTGATTCATCCTTCAGCAAACACTTGCTGAGCACATGCTATGTGCTAGGGCCCTTGCTGAGGACGAGAGGTGACGCGATGATCAACACCAGGGGTGACCCTGTACTCAGGGACCCCCGACACCAGCTACAGCCACCAACTGCCATCAGCACCATGAGGGAAAACCTCTAGGTCAGGTGTCTAGTGAAAGGGAGGGGAGGCTGCTCTCGGGACATGACATTAAGTGGCCCTGGGGAAGATGCTAACCAGGCCAGGAGGGGGAGGACAGAAGAGAGTGTTTTGGAAGAGAGAGGTTGGTGCACAAAGGCTGGGTCTGAAGAATGAGGGTTGTTTACTCAAGAACTCTGAAATTAGCTGGGGTGACTGACAGGAAGGAGAGCGAGGGAAAGAGGCCCAGAGCGAGGCTGGGAGACTTCTGACCTTCCAGACCAGTCCCGGGGGTGTGCTTTTGTTCGGAACCAGTGAACTCCCTGGTAGTTTTTTTACCAGTCACACAAACACGACACAAAGCCCCTGCAAGCTTTTCAGCAGAGGTGGGAGGGGCGTGACTGGATCTGTGTTTTGCCAGTCTCTAAGAGGCACCAATGGGCAGGAAAGGCACAGAAGGAGACAGGCACAGAGGCAGGGACGTAGCCTGGTGCTCAGAGAGAAGCCTGGGCAGAGGACCAGTGTCTGCTAGCCTGGGGATGTAGTTTAACATACACGGAAGCTTGGCTTCAATCCTCAGCATATCCCACGAAGTCATGCACACACATGAAGCAAGCAGGGTAAGGCACACTTGTAATTCCAGCCCAGGAAGGAAGGTAGGAGGGTCATAAACTCAGCTTACCCTTAGTTACACAGTAAGTTTGAGACTACATTGGGCTACATGGGACCCTGTCCCAAAAAGAAGATGGCAGACTATACGTTGGGGGCGGGATTCCTGCTTTACACACATTTGCACGAAATGAAGGACCATCCATGACTAATGTTTATGTCACTTGGGTTGATGGGATTTAAATCAAAGACACTGGTTTATTAGCTTAGAAAATCTCTCATCAGAACCCTTGAAGTGCACAGGGCTGTTCTTTCCCAGGGACCAACCAGCCCTCTCAGCTTTATGCTTTTGTTTGCATGTAGAACACGTAACCTGGGCTGACTCATCATCTAGAGTCTGGACCATAAGCAAGTCCCAATCCTGTATTCTGCCTTGATGGAGGCTGCTACAAGAGGACATATGTAGATTTTGCATATCCAAGTGCAGATGATGCATTCGGTAAATGATTTCAGACGCGTCCCCCGGGGAAGGTGCCGCAGGCTCTGTCGCCCCTACAGATGGAAGCTGGCAAGGAAAAGACGGGTCCAGATTGAAACCCTGGGATATATGTGAGAACAGACTGGAGGAGAACAGGGTGGCTTCGGGGAGACAAGGAGGGTCTGCAAGGCTGGCATGCTGTGCGGCTCAGCACCTAGGGGCATGCTGGCACGAGAAACCCAGCAAGGATGCTAGTGCACGCTCTTGACGCTCAGCTCCCGGGCCAGCCTCCAGGCGGGTGCTTCTGTTCAGGGCTGGTTCATGCCCTCGTTACTGTCTTACCAACTTTCTCCTTCCACAGTGGCCCACCTGGGTGCCTCCATCCTCCTCTGCAAACGGCTTCCTCTTAGGTAATAGTCACACAATTGTTTGACCTAAGAACAGGGCCGTGCATTTGGTCCTGTGATCTCATAGACTTATAATTAACCTAATCTTTGCCACGTCCTGGTTGTGCAGACCGCGATAGTGAGGCTCCAAGGAATGAAATGGCATGTTAGGTCACACAGCTAGCAAGTGTCCAGCCTAGATGGGAATACAGCTCTCCCTGACGTCTAAGTTCACGTTATTCTCTAGAACATTCCTAAAGACCAAGCAGTCCATTAGGCAGGTGGTGGATCGTCTTCTTTCTGAGAGTTTGGCAAGGCCCCTTTTGATTTCTGAGTATTTGGAGTCACTCGGCTCTTATATTCATAATCCTTCCTGTGCAGAGGGTGGGCTTGCAGTGGAGGCCCAGAAAGATGTGATATCAGTAAGAATTCATCTATAATCTTTGTACTAAGGAGGCTGAGGCAGAGGGATTGCAACTTTGAAACCAGAATGACCTAAGTAGCAAGACTTGTCCAAAAAAATAAAAAGTCTGCTTCAGGAGACAAATCTCATACTAGGTGACACTGTCCATCTTGTAACAATACAGACAGTGAGGGACAGGAAGAGACGTCTCAAGAATAGGTGTGCCCCCTCTGCACTCACCTAGGGTCTCCCACAGCAGGATTGTAGCATACAGAACTGAATCACAGACAGGAGAGCTGTCTGGAGAACGCACGGCCTGTGCAAACCCATGCGAGCGTAAGGGAGCTGAGGGCCCTGGGGGACGGAGCTTTTAGGATGGGCCAGTGGGGGGGGGCAGCAGGCTGCATCTAGGCTGAGCAGGACTTTAGAGGTGAGCTAGCAAGCTATTAGCGTTCTCTAGGTTTTCTGAGTGCTTCACCACAAGTCAGGCTATGCTCATGCATCAGCACCTAGACATGATGACATCATTAAAAGAGAGAAGGAAGTGTCCTTTGGAGCAGAACTCCCGGCAAGCTTCCTTTGTGTCTTAAGAGAAGAATTTGAGGGTTCAGTGCTTGTCTAACATTCGAAAGGCCTTAGGTTCAATTTCCCCAAACATCACTCACTCACACACATACACACACACACACACACACACACACACACTCTCTCTCTCTTACACACTTACTACTCCAGTCTAAAAGAAAAACCTTACCCAATGGGGGAGCCTCTTCTACCTACTGCCCATGGGGTAAACACTTGGTTGAAAGGTGCGTTTATCATGGTTCTGCGTGCGTTCTGCTTTTCCATCTGTGCACAGCCATGTGATGTATGGGTATTTAGTTCTCCGTGTTTAAAGAATCCAAATGAATGATATCATGCAACTTGTTCCTCTGAACTTGCTCTGTTTTCCTTCCTTGGAGATTCACAGACTCCTTCCAGCTAGTCCTCTTCCCCACAGTGGAGAGTTGCTCAGACCACTCCACAGCGTGTCTATGTGTTCTGCATATGGACATAGATAGCCTTGCTGACCACAGTGTGTCTGTGTGCTCTGCATACGGTCATAGATGGCCTTGCTGACCACAGTGTGTCTGTGTTATTCTGCATATGGACATAGACGGCCTTGCTGACCACAGTGTGTCTGTGTGTGCTCTGCATATGGACATAGATGGCCTTGCTGACCACAGTGTGTCTGTGTTATTCTGCATACGGTCATGGACGGCCTTGCTGATCACAGTGTGTCTGTGTGTGTTCTGCATATGGACATAGATAGCCTTGCTGATCACAGTGTGTCTGTGTGTGCTTCTGCATATGGACATAGACGGCCTTGCTGACCACAGTGTGTCTGTGTTATTCTGCATACGGTCATGGATGGCCTTGCTGATCACAGTGTGTCTGTGTGTGTTCTGCATACGGTCATGGACAGCCTTGCTGACCACAGTGTGTCTGTGTGTGCTCTTCTGCATATGGTCATGGACGGCCTTGCTGATCACAGTGTGTCTGTGTGCTTCTGCATATGGACATAGATAGCCTTGCTGTGATCACAGTGTGTCTGTGTGCTTCTGCATATGGACATGGATGGCCTTGCTGACTACAGTGTGTCTGTGTTATTCTGCATACGGCCATAGACGGCCTTGCTGCAGAGAACAAGGCATTCACTAGCTGTGTCTCCAAAGGGATGCCTTTATAGCTGGGTGTTTTTCAGTGTTCCCATGATGTTTCCAAAGTGGCTGGACCTGTTTCCCCTTCTCATGAGCATTCTCCATACTCCCTATGCCACTGTCCACGTTGGGGGCCAGTCTGACAGGAATGACGTGACACTTTACTGGGGTTTGATTTTGTGTTTCCCTGGGTATAGTAAGGCTCTCTTCGCATTTGTTTATTGGACGGTCTCTTCTTTTTTCTTCTGCCAATCGTGTGGTCATACATGGTCTGAGTTCTCTTTGTAGCTGAGGGCGTCCTTGAACTTCTTCTGATGCTCAGCCTCCACCTCCCATTTAGCCAGGATTACCGGTTTTTACCACCGTACCTGGATTATGTGGCACTGGGGGTCTAACCAAGGCTTCCTGAATGCCAGGACAGCACTCACCAGTGTCTTCTGAAAACTGATTTGTGGGAGGCCTTTTTATATTTCGCATTTGACTTTCATTGGTCTTCTTTTGGCAAGCACAGGTCTTACATTTTAATTAAATGAATCCGTCTTTCTCTTGATGTCCTGTGGGTCTTAGGAAACCCTGCTCTCTGACGGATTTGTCTGCTTGTTTGGACTCACAGTCTCACTCAGGCTCAGGACCTGGAACTACATAACCAGGCTGGCCTTAAGCTCATGACAGTCCTCCTGCTTCAGCCTGTGGGCCACTGTGCCCAGTTTATTTTTATATCTAGTTTTCTAGTATACCTGAAATTTACGGGTCCTGTGGGGCTGGGATTCCATTTCTCTTTCTTTTTTCTAATGTGGACTTCCAATTGCTCCACACCATTTATAGACAAGACGAGTCTCTGTCTCTGCTGACCTCGGGCACTACTTCTGCCAAATATCAACTTTCCATACATGTGTGAGTCTATTTTTGCAGCCTCTATTCTAACCCTGCAGCCTATTTACTTACCCTAACAACACGCACACTTCTTTAGGCTCCTCCCGCGGCTTTTTTTTCTTTTTCTTTTTCTTTCTTTCTTTCTTTCTTTCTTTCTTTCTTTCTTTCTTTCTTTCTTTCTTTCTTTTTTTGCATCTTCATGAAAGGAACATGTATGGAATGGTCTTGCTTACAAAAGGTTCCTTTGCAAGAAGAGGAGATAGCTGTGTGAGCGGGGTGGCTTGCCAAGGCCACACCTTTGAAAAGTGTCCTCGGGCTTAGCCATCCTGCAGCATTCAAAGCCGCGCTGTCCATCCAGGGCGGCATCAGACATTCACTTCTTTCAGCAAGAAACTTCAGAGACATGGCTGCCTGACTTGTTGGGGCTCAGACTCCCCAATGAAGGGGCTCTTCCCAACAAGAAGTCAGGACTCTCTGTAAGGTAGACATGCTATATCCTGTCATCTGAGGCTTGTGAGCGTGAAGAAAGCCGGCCCAGGTTCCAGGTCCATTTCAAGAGCCCTGTTGGGGAGTGCACTTGGGCCCAAGGCACAGCTTCAGAGGCTTCCCCCTGGAATTACAGGCGTCCTCCCGCCCTCCCGCCTCGAGAGGCAGGAATGCGCAGGATCAGCTTTCAGCAGAGCCACGGCTGCCTTTCCGGGGAGCTCCCCGGACAGGCCCGTCCCCAACGGCCGAATTAACTGGTTCTGTCTGTCCGACTAGGAGAGCAGCTCCAGCTAAAAATAGCGCCCTGCCCAGGACGGCCTGCTCCCGCCCGGGTCTGCGCCACCGCCGTAGGAGTCCGAGCCGGGACCGCACGAGGAGCCCCGGGGAAGCCCCGGCACCCCAGGGTCCTCCCCCCAGGCCCGGCCGGTGTGCAGCGCTGGCGCCACAGGTGCCACGCAGGGTGGAGGGCCCGACCCCGGCCGGGATGGGCGCTGGGCGCTCGGCCTCCCGAGCGCTCGCCTGGGCCTCCCTGCCGCTGCTGGGGCCTCCCGCGGGCGCGCTCTGCGGGGACACGCTCTGCAGCCGAGGTAAGGCCGGGCGGCGCGCGCCACCGCGGGCTCCCGCCTCCTCCCCTCCAGGCCACTCGCGGTCCCCCCGGGGCCAGGCGGGGCGGACCCAAGCACCCTCCGGTTTCGGGAACAGGAGCCAGGCAAACTCCGTCAACTCACCTGTCATCAGATCGGAAAAGCGATTCGCCCCCTTCTGGTCTCAGTGTTTCTGTCGCGAAAAATGGGGCGATGGCATCTATGTAGGCGAAGGAGGTTGTGGGACATCCAGCCCCGCTGGGTTGGGGGTGCTTCGGAGTTTGTGTGGATGGGGCTGCTGCGGTGCCTTCCTGGCGACATCATAATCGCCGTCCCGGATCGGTACCTGCCTGAAGTGGGAGATGGGTGCTGGGCGTATGGGAAAGTTCAGGGGCTCAGCGCGCCGGGGACGATGCTTGCAGGAGGGGTCAGTTAGAGGGTGACAGGAGTAAGGAAAGAGAACCCTTGGTCATCCCTCTGTCCTTGGGCTACAGCTAGGGAGGCGGGGAAGGACCTAGTAGGGCCGGTTGCGGCCGTGCACGCACGAGCTGGACCCAGCAGAGCAGGGCCGGGGGAGAGGCGTGTGGCCCCGCCTGGACCCCGGCCAAGCCGGGGCGGGGGCGAGCGCTGGCAGCCCTGCCCAGTCCCGCCCGGCGGGTGGTGGAGATGTGGGGTCGATTGACCAAACAGGTGCGCCCCCGCCCCTCCCCGCCGCCTCCGCTGGGGCCGGTGGGCGGGCGGAGTTGCGGCTGCCGGGCCTGCGATTGGCAGGGAAGGACAGGCCGGGTGGCCGGCCGGGGAGCTGAGAGCCGCGGCGCCGCGGGAGGCGCGGAGCCGGCCGGAGCTCGCTCCAGCCCGGCCCGCTCCGCTCGGCCCGGCCGGCCCTACGGAAACTTTCCAGCCACCGAACTGGCAGCCCAGAACCCTGCGACCTGGAGACTCGGTGACTACGCGACCCTGGCCCTGGGGCGCCCCGACTCCTCTGCCTTTGGGATGGCAGTGCCCAGAGGCCAGGCCGGCACATAGAGGTAATTAATTAATAGCTGAAGAGCGCGGGTCAAGTTGAGGGGACCATAACGCCTGCAGGGATCTGACTGAGCGGGGTCTCCTTGAAGTCCTTGGGGGCCTTGATACCTCTATAGGACTACAGGACTGAGGAGTGCACCCCAGACTCGCTTTGTTTACTTCTCTTTTCTGCTGTCCTGCAGGACCCCTGTAACTTTGCTGTTTTCTGATCACAGCGGGGCGCAGGGCTGGCGTTTTCCTGTGGAAAGGAGGGCAGGTGGCACCCGGAAGGCACCTTCAGCTCGGGCCTGGTGTCTACAGGAGTTGGGGCACAGGGTTCTCTAGTCTACCAGTTCCAGAGGCTTCCCCTGACCGCAGACTTCAGACCCATCACACACACACTGTCCCTCCTATGTGCCTCATCAAGTTTGGGGTGTTTGTATTCATTGCCACCTAGTGCTGTTACTAAGGACGCAGGTGGGCGCAGAGTCCCTTTCCTTGGCCTGCTTCCAACCCCACCCTCCACTAACAGAACACACCTTGAGCTGCACATAGTATGGAGAGAGATGCCCAAGCCACCACGTTTCCAGGGTCCAGCCTGGTGAGGATTACAAGCTTTTCTGGGTTTAGTCCTCTGGCGCTTTCTGTGAAGTGCGTGTGCCTGGCTTTAGCCCACCTCTTTCAGTTGAGGTCCTGGCTTTAGAACACCTCCTTCAGATGAGGTCACAGGAGGGGAATGTGTCTTAGTTTGAACTGTCAGTAGGTGGGTCATCACTGAGACTCATAAGAAGCATTATTCCGCTTTAGTGTTAACTGCATTCTATTTTCTTGATCTAAAGACTGTGCACACAGAATTAACCAGACCTAACACCGAGCTCTAGAATGTAGAGGATGTGGGTTCAAATCTCAGCGTTGTCTACTCACTGTGTGTTCTTGGGCAGTCTTCTGACTTCCCTGGACTTAGAGGGCCCATTATCAAAAGGGTGCAGTGGGCCCCTGCTCACAGGGCAGCGAAACCAGCCTTCTGGAACGTGAACCATGTGCTCAGGTTCCCGCCCTGCCTCTCAGGAACCAGTGATCCCCCCACCCCCAGGCCTTTGAGAGAGGTGCACACACTGCATAAGGACAGATGGCTGCAGGCCCCAGATTGCAGGTGGTCCCACAGACCTTTGAAAGTGAGGTGAGGGCTGGAGAGATGGCTCAGAGGCTAAGAACACTGGCTGTTCCTCCAGAGGTCCTGAGTTCAGTTCCCAGCAACCACGTCGTGGCTCACAACCATCTGTAATGGGATCTGGTGCCCTCTTCTGGCGTGCAGGCAAATATGCAGACAGAACACTGTATACATAATAAATAAATCTTTAAAAAAGCAAGAAAGAAAGGGAAAGTGACCACTGTAGATACTGAGGGACAGTAAAGGTCCAGCTAGCTTGCAGGAGAGAGCGGCCCAGTGCAAGAGCCTGGGATGCTGCAGACTCTCACCCTCCAGTGTCCCTTCCCCAGGCCACATTTGAGCCAGGTCCACAGCTAGCCCCTTAGCCCAGGTCCCCCAGGGACCGGGAACTCTGGCAGTGCTGGCTTTATGAGCGGGCATCTCCGGTCAGCTAACACATCCCTGCTTTCCAGAGTGGAAGTCTGTGTCCCTGTTACTTCTCCCTGTTGGATGGTCACACGATCCTTCAGGTGTCTCTGTGGCTCGTATTCGTTGTGGTCCTGACTTTCCGTGCTTTCCCTTAGGCACTCAAGGCAATGGAAGTGAGTTTGGCAGTGGCTACAGCACAAGAATTGTTTATTATGTGCCAGGCCCTGAGTTGGGGACATTGCACATATGTCACTGCTGCATTCTTAAGACAACTGTGTGAGGCTGGGTCTGGGTCTGTCATGAGGAAAGGACTCACCAAAGATAATTCAGTCAGTGATGGGGCTGGGCTGCACCCCCAAACCCAGCAACTGCCTATACAGTCTGTGTGTCTGTTACCTTTGACCCTGTTTGAATGCCCACCATGGCGCGCACGTGCGTGTGTGTATGCGTGCATGTGTGTGTGTGTGTGCATGTGTGTGTACACACTTGTATGTGCCCTTGTGTCCTGGCCTGTTGTGTGTGCTGGGATGCTTTTGCCACAAGCACATGGGGCACCTGTTGAAATGCAAATTCCTCATTTTTACTCCTGACCTAGAGACCTTCTCTGCCACAACTGCCCAGGCCCTTTGCACAGCTCAGCTTAAGACCCGTTACCCTCAGGTACTCTGAGGAAGAGGATGTGGGCGGTGGTAGAAATCAGGGGAGAGGAGGCAGGCCAGAGGGGCAGAGGAGTCTGGGGAAGTTTTCCAAGTGTCATGCACAAGGCAGACCTCCGACCTCAGCTGTCTGGAAGGCACGCCTTGCTGAGACTCCGGTGTTCAGTTACAGAGGTGGGGACACCCGAGAGGTGAGTGTGACCTTCCCTCTTGCTCCTCATTGCAGTGTGTGCTCCTTGGACCCTCCCAGCTAGGAGGCTCTGTGCCTGAGCCTCTGGAGAGGGGACTGGGGCAGGTCTGCTGCTTATTAAATGGGTCCTCCAGGGAGGGTATCTCTGGGACATCTTCTGAGGGCTGGGCTGGCTGTGGTGGGAAGGGCATGTGCCCAGGGAGCTTTCCAGGGGCAGTTTCTGCCCTCCCAGCTCTGTGGCAGAGGGTGCCTTGGTCTTCATTTAAACCCTTTGATCCCGCTAAAGGCTCAGGGTCCCTGGAGTCCAGGAAGAGGAAGTGGACGTCTACAGCCCAAATGTGTTTATATGGGAAGAGTGAGCAGAAAGTGGTAGTGTCAGGACTTGAACTCGTGTCCTGATGCTATACACAGGCCTTCTTTGCAGTTTGCCTTTTCATGGTTTTCCGGTGGTGGCTTTGATGTCAGAGATCTTGCCCAGAAGATGGAGGGGGCCTGGCCTATAAGGCAGGTGGCCCTGGGAGGCTCCTCGTATCTTTAGGCTCCTCGTATGTGCAGGGAATAGAGATGGGACTGTTCAGCTAAAAGACGGAACTCTTTTCCAGCTGTGACCTGTGACCTCCCCTGGCATCTCTGAGGAGGAGAACCCCAGTGGGGTCAGGGCCCAGATGAGGCTCCTGACTTCAGAGTGCAGCAGGCTTTCGCACACAGAGCACTGTAAAAAGGTCATAGTGGAGGTAACTGAATTGGAGCCAAAGGGAGCTTGGGCCTCTGGGCCAGCCCGACTTTTCAGGCTGGGGTAGCCTGGGCTAAGAGACACAGGCATGAGTGTATAGCACCTCTGGTTTCCTTCTCAAGTTATCCCCTCTCTCCCTTCAGCCTTCCCTGTTTCTGCCTCTCAACTGGTGCCCCTGCCCACTGTCCCAACCTGGAAGGAAGCCCCTCGTACAGTGCCTGTACCTTGTGCCTGGGGTGCCCAGCAGTTGGGCTTCTTGAAACAGCTCTTGTTAGCTTCAGCTTCCCTGGCTCTGTCATGAATCTTGTTCTGCGTTGATAGTGGCTGCCTGTGCCCCACCACAGCATCAGGGCCTAATTCTGGGCTACAGTGTGTGACTTTGATGTCCCCTTCTGCTCACTTCCCTCTGCTCTTGAGGCTTCCAGCATCGTGGTCTGTTCCTGAGGCTTCTGGAACGTCCTTTCCTCTCTATCACGGTTTGACTGCCTAGGAGGTTATCACCTAAGGATGAGCTGCCCCTGCTTGGTACTGGCTAACTTCTGTGTGCCAGGCTGGGTGTAGACTCCCTGTGTAGCTGAGGATGGCCTTCTGATTCTCCTGCCTCCTGCTCCCAAGTGCTGGGTTTCCAGGCGTGTACTGCCATGCCTGGTTCTGATTCTCCTGCCTCCTGCTCCCAAGTGCTGGGTTTCCAGGCGTGTACTGCCATGCCTGGTTCTGATTCTCCTGCCTCCTGCTCCCAAGTGCTGGGTTTCCAGGCGTGTACTGGGATGGGACCCAGGGCTTCATGCATCAAGGCAAACGCTAGATGGGCCACATCCTACTCCTGGCTTGCAGCTCCTGTGAACGTGCAGACTGGCCTGCATCCCAAGGCAGGCCCTGGGCTTTTAGGGGTTGTCAGACCTGGTGCTTCTCATATGAGTGCCCACAGGATGAGTGGGCATAGGGCATTCCTATGCCTGGTGACCGCTCATCCAGATCAGCAGTGCCCTGCTGATTCTCCTGGCCCAGAACATTTTCCCTGCATCCTGCATTCTAGCAGAGCCAGGCAGGAGCCTCTGTGTCTGCACGTAGGCTGGGCAAACAGATGGATTCATGGTTCCTTTGGATTCACAGACAGATGTCTGTGTCTTCTAAGATGGTTCTGGATCTGTTACCTCTATGCGCGTGCGTGCGTGAGTGTGTGCGTGCTTGCTTGTGGTGTGTGTGTGTGTGTGTGTGTGTGTGTGTGTGGTATTGCAGAGTTTAGGACCTTGTATATGGTAGACAGGTACTCTATCACTAAGCCACTCCCCCCTCTCTCACCTCAGCCCTGAACTGCTTTTCAGAAAGTCCCTTCTGGCCTTATGGCATCTAAGATAGACAGGTCTAAGAGAGCCACCTTGTCAGCCCCTTCCTGCAGACTGAACTCATGTCTCCACAGTCCAAACCACCTTTAGATTCAAGAGAACATTTGGGGATTATAAAGGGTGTGCTGGGGTTTGGGGGATCATTCTGGGTTCACAGATGTTGTTGTCCTTGGGGGCACCAAGAGGGTCACATGACTTTCCTAGGGTTGTACAGCATCCCTGGAAAGGGTTTGACTCTTAGTTAAAAGAGGGCTGTGGAGCCATAGAGGCCACAGACAAATTGATGCTAACCACGCATTTGTTTAAGCCTCCTGGCTTGTGAAGTCCATTCATCCAGGAGGACTGGATTAACCTAGGCCTCCTTCAGACTCCTGGTGACTTTCTGCTAAAGAAACCAAGGCGCTGGGAAAGGGGACCTTCAGTTGGCTCACTTGGGCAGAAAGGCAGTCCTTGCACCCCCACCCCACTATCCCCCCATTTTCTGGCTTCCTTCCTGGTTCTTAGTGCACTCACCAGGGAAGGCTGTTTGTGGTGCTCCAGGAGCACAGACTATCCCCCTATTTTCTGGCTTCCTTCCTGGTCCTTAGTGCACTCACCAGGGGAGGCTGTTTGTGGTGCTCCAGGAGCACAGTCAGAGGGGCCAGGGAGGACGGGCATCGCGTGTGTCAGTAGGGCTGGGATTGTGGCTGTTCTTGCCTGGCATGCATGAAGCCCTGGGGCCCATTCTCAGGAGGAGATACAAAGAATGTAGCTGCTAGCTACCACCCACACAGGTGGGCCTCTGACAGGTGGGAGACCCATCTCCTTGTAGGTCCTGAGGACTGGTTCCCATTGAAAATTGTCTTGGGGATCTTGGAGGGATAGGTCATAGATCACGTCCTATAACTCACTTGTGTAAGTTGGAACCCTTGGAGCCCCAAAGTCCCCCATCTTTGCGAATGAATGTTCTTTGTAGGTGGCCTTGCCAGCTTGTCTTTGCCCCCACAGAGGCCGGTTCCCTGTGCCTCAGGGTTGACCCCTGTAGGCGGCCCCAGAGCAGGACTCACTTATTCGAGAAGGGCCAGGAGGGGCACTGGGTAAAGGAACAGGGAGGGGGATGAGTGTGGCCTTTCTCGGCATTTGCCGTGATGGAAATACGGCTGTCATGGAAAATACATGACAACTGAGTCCTCTAGGAAACGGCTATTTGCTGGGAACAGTGAGGATCCAGCCAGACATAGTGGAGCTGGCGGCGGTTGGAGCAGAGACCTCAGGGCCTTTCCCGGCAGAGGGACCGCCATCAGCCGTCAACACTGGCTGGCGCTACTTCCAGGAGGAGAACATTCTCAAAAGGCCCCGTCACCCCGATAGGAATTGGCGGGGTGTGTGAGGGATTTGTTTTTCGGTCAGGATGTGGGGAGTTAAAAATAGACTTGGGTTCCTGTCACACTTGATGTTCTGCAGAGCCCTCTGGCTCCATTATCTCCCTTGAGTGGCTCTGCTGCTGCTGCTGGAGTGGATGGAGGCTGGGCTGCAGGCTTGCATGTGTACACAGAGGGTGCACCCAGTTTCTTGCGGGACACAGACGCTGCATCCAGAAGTTAATGGCAGAACCCAAGTCTTCCCCAGCCTCCTTTATTGGAGCTCTGAGTCCCAGGGCAAATCAGCAGACTGAAGGAGTGGTGGGGTCCCTTGAAACTGTTCAGATGTATTTTTTTCAGCCAAGCAGCAAAGGTGGCAGGAAGGCCAGAGGTGAATCTCCGGGGGCAAAGGCTGGGCGTGGGAGAGCAGCAGGAAGCAGTGACCTGCTCCATCAGGGAGGGGGAAGGTGGCGAGGAGGCTGAGGCAGGAAAGTTCCGTGAGGACCTCAGACTGAGTTGTAGGGTGGGGGTTGCATTTCGCAACTGTAATCTGGAAATTCAGGAGGCCTGGGCAGCTCATGAGTTCTAGGTCAGCCCGAGCTACGAAGTGAGCCAAGAGCCTGTTTCAAAAACCAAACCAAACCAAACAGCAAAGAGAAGCAGGAGGGCTGCACATACTAGGCCCTGCGTTCAGTCCTCAGCACCGGAACAAGCCCGAAAAGACTGTGAACGCGACATTAAGTCAGCGAGGCCTCCGAGGCTCGCAGAGCATGGCGGTGACCTGAGCCAGAAGGAGCAGTGCACCTTCTGTCTGTGGTGTGGGCACTCCCGTAAACTGTTCTAAAGTCTGCTCGCCTCCTACCCCGCCTTGCATCAAGAGACCCCGTTTTCTGCTGTCTTGGGAGAGCCAGCGTTGGGGAAGGCCTGTACATGAGTTTCTCTTCTGGCTTGCCAGCGAGGTGGTCCAGGTTGAACATCTGTCCGAGGGGACGTGAGCAGGGCGGGGCTGCATCCCAAGGCTCTTTTCTCCAGGAACCTCCGCGGGACGCTGCAGTGCCTTACACTGTTTGAGAAGCTTCCAGACTCCCAGCCCAGCCTGTTCTGCTCCTCGTCCAGGCGTGCTTCTTCAGACTGCCTACCCAGCCCCTTCCCTCACCACTGCGTCCTCCTTCTCAGTGCCTGCACGAACCCGGCTTCTTTCCCAGCTCAGCCGGGGCTGCAGGTGAGCAGGGTCTGAGAGGATGGATCCCACCAGAAGTTAGAACCGTGGTTAGAGGCCAGGCTGCCCTAAAACTTAGTAAGCTTATGTCTGACCTGGGGTTCAGACCTGACTTCCAGGCCCCTGCTGGCCCCTCCCTGCAAGGCAAAGCCACCCTAATTTCAGCAACAGGAGCCGGGGATCCCCTCCTCTGGAAGAACCCTGGCTTAGCAGCCACTCCTCCTGGGGCTAGAAGCCAAGTCTCTGGGTTCCCAGAGAGGGCTCCTGGCGTCAGTGTGGTTAGTCACAAGCATGAGCTCACCACTTACCTCTGGATGGGGGAGGTTGCCAAGGTTTGGGAACTTTCACTGTGAGCCATTGCTTGTGTGTGTGTGTGTGTGTGTGTGTGTGTGTGTGTGTGTGTGTGTAGAAACACAAACCTGTTGGTTGGGACTTTGTACTTGGCCTGTGAACTGTAGGCCTGGGGATCCACCAGGGCATAATAAATATTTGGGCTGTGCCCTCTCATAGCTTCCCTGTAGACGGGCTCTGTGTCAAGAAAGGGACGGGATCAGACTGGAACCCGATGTCCACACTTGCTGTGCCTCATGCTGGCTGTGTGAACCCAGGCAAGGCACCTGACCTCTCTGGGCTGCAGTACAAATACCCAGCAGCAGTTCACACTTTCTGAGCACTTCCTGAAGCTAAGCAGTAAGGTTTCTTGAGCATCAGCTCACTGAGTCTCAAGACAGGCTTTGGGATCTTCGGGGTTTATTCAAGGTCACCAGGCGGGGAAGGGCCAGGTCTTTGTGTTGCCACAGCTAACTGCATAGGGCTGTGCACTGCTCATCCAGCAGCTGAGTGGCAGCCCCATGAGGAGACGCGGAGGGAGAAATCGAGGTTAACAGGCAGGGAAGAGGAAGTCATTGCCCCCCCCCTCGGTAGCCTCATTCCCCGTCTCCCCTCTGATGCCGTCCTGGAGCAGCCAGAGTGGGAACACAGCAGAGCAGCTCAGTCACTCGGGTGTCCTGAGGGGCAGGGCATGCTAGAAGCCGTGGTTTCGCAGCCCCAAGCGCCACTCTTTCCCTCCCTGTAGCCTGCTGGCTTTGCGGGAAGTCGCTCTCAGTCCCTTGCCCATCTCTGTAGCAGCACTCAGGGACGGTGTTGCATTTTCCGTGGACTGATTGGTAAGGTGCTGGTTTGAAACAGGTCTGTGATGGCCCTTGGCCTTGGGGCCATCTGCCCTGTCCCCACACAGCAGTCTGGGAAGTACTCCCGGGAGTGGGAGTAGAGGGTGGTCTGGGGTCTGTTCCTGGGTGTGAGACCAGGAGGCTGCACCTATGTTTCTGTAACCTCGGTCAAATCATGGCATTCATCCCACCCTCAAAGGTCTCTCTATGAGCTAGGGACAATAGTGCCTGTTTGTGGGGGTGACTGTTAGGTTCAAAGTAAACACAGAGAGAGCACAGTCCACAGGCATAGTAAACATGGGACAGACACCAGGGCAGTCACTGCTTTTCCTCCCCAGGGACTGTATTAAGATCACTTAGTCCAGGCGGCTACTCTGGGCAGTGCCTCTTTCCAGCACTTTCTGCCCAGGCAAAGTTCAGGGTAGGACCGACTGAATTTGAAAGATATATTTTTAATGTGATCTTATGTTCCTTGTAAAGTTACACGGGTCGGTTGGGAGGACATGGTTGGGGGTGAGGGTAGGATTAAGTCAGCCAAACAAAATGGGTTACAAATGTGGGCTTCAAGGGAGTGAGTGAGTTTGGCAAGTACTGAAGGGAGTAACAAAGATTCTTTAAGGTGCTTGGCGTTCTGAGGCTGTGTCCACCTTTGTCCCCAGCTGCTGTGATGGCAGCTGCTGTCTAAGTATGGGTTGAAGCCCCCAGCTGTAGGGGAGAGGTGGGTGGGGCTAAAGGCATCTGAGGTTGGTTCTTCTCCCTGAGAGAGAGCACATGCTCCGCCTTTGGTGGACCACGCCGTTGGTGTAGACAGTGGGCCAGGCAGGTCAAGGGGCTTCTCAGAGGATGCAGCTTAAGCCATCCCAGGACAGGTGCCCAAACTGCAGCAAGAAGGCATGTCCTCATCATCCCAGGCCTGGCCTGACAAGGGAGACCCTTGAGGACTCCAGGCAGCCAGACAGCCCGTTTTATCTTGGCCGTGCTCTGAGGACAAGAGCAGACGGACCTGCCCAGGAAGGTGGGGACTTGGGATCCTGCTGGCCTTGTGTCTACTACTGTGTACCCACAGGCACGTGGGTTCCATCCCTTTGCCTCAGTTTCCACCTAATGTCCCCACTTTCATCACCGAGTTGTTTTTGATACTTAGGTGAGGTAAGGCTTGCAAAGCGCTTATCCGGGCTGGTCTTGGTAATTATAAACCACCCCGGAGGGGACACACCTCAGCCTCCCTCCGCCTACCCCCTCTCACTCCCCCTCCCAGAGTTGGAGTTTCCTGTTTGTTGTTGACATCTGCTTGCTTCACCCACAGCAGTGATTTAGAGTATTTATATCTCTTCTGGAATTTCTCTTCACATTGTCTAGTTAATTACCTAATTGAATTAAGGCACATGATTTTGCTTCCTTTCCAGTATGGGGACAGGAAGGTTCTGGTGACTTCTTCCTTCTGATGGAAGTGAGTGTCTGGGTCATACTTGGGATGGTATTGGCGCCCCCTTCCCCAGGTCCATGCCCATCTATGTGACAGCTCCTGGGTCCCGTGACTCACAGCAGTCATGCACTGTGAAGCTTGAGTCTTGCCGAGGGTGCTGATGGGTTCAGTCATGTGTTTCTTTCGATGCCAGCTTCCCGTTTGGGAACCCGTGCTCGCTCTCGGATGGATGATACCCTTAAATACTTAAAATGAGTGACCTATGCAGATATCTGGAAAGCGCTGCTCATAAATAAATTAAAAAATCAAGGAGGCTTCACATGGCGACTCCTCTCCACACTGATGGTGTTGGTGGCCCTAGCTAGCTCTGCTCGAGGTGCAGTGGTTAAGCACCCACGTCACTTGGATAAAGAGCAGAGGACAGGAGAGAGCTTGAGAGCTGTTTCCCACAATGCCTGGCTTGTGGAAAGGAGCTCTAAGAGAGACGTTATTTTTGAGCCAGGCACTTTGAAAATTTCCCACCACTTTTTTTTTTTTACCCCAAGACCTTCCCCCATTCAGCTTTCTTCCTCCTTGGCAGTTGGCAACCAGGCCCCCAGGGCCGTCCCGGTGCCGGCCTCTCTTTGGGCCACCTTGTCTGCCCACAGATCTCTGTGCCCTCTGGGAAAGCTTCCTGTGACCTCCCAACCCCCTTTTAATGCCTCATTCTGTCCTCGCTGTATCCAGCGCCGGCTGCCGTTGTCAGCCTGGGCGGCGGGCGTTGTGAATGCTTGGCTGGCAAGGAAAAGGCCACGCTCGTCATGGTCCGTTATAGAGTGCCAGTCTACACTAGTGATTTAAAGACTCAGAGAAATCCCACTGCGGCTGTCCTTTGTGCATTCCAGAAATCTCCAAAGCCTGCCTACAGGACCCTTTCTTCACGGAATGCCAGCAGGCAGGCTGTGGCACTCTTGAAGTGACACGGTAGGCCACTTCCATTTATACAACGGTTTGATGACATTTGCCCACTTTACAGTTAAAGAAACGGAGGCCGGGAGGGCGCAATAGCTGGCTCCAAATACACAAGGGAACGGTCCGCCCATCGCCATCTGAGGCCATGGGTGGTCCTTTCTGGGGGTACCGTAGTCAGGTGCAGGGAGGCGAGGGTGAAGCCAAGGTCCTACTCTGGAGGAGCTTCCGTCCTGAACGAGAGGTCAGGTCACCTGGAACACAGGCGCTAGCCGTACGTGACCCCAGACGTGAGAATCAAGGGTCCCCTCAGGCCCAGACGTCGGGAACAGGCCTACTTCACCCCACCTCAGGCCCAGACATCCGGAACATGCCCACTTCACCCCAGCCCAGCCTCACTCTCTGGTGGGGGTTCCCTGCAGGGGACGGCAGCGGGCATGGGGACGAGTCTTCTGCTTATCCGTGCCCTTCCTCTCCCCGTCTTTCTACGGAAAATGCTTTCTTTTCCATCCTGCTTTTATTATTTGAAATTCTCTAGGGACCAATTACCTGCCAGTGGGAATTACCTGCAATTTTTATTCTAGTGTCTGTCTGCCTGCGTTCTTCCTTGGAGTAATTGATTTGGGTAATTCAGAGCTGCTGAGCATTGTCTTAGGAGAGAGCACGCCAACGCAGAGGCAGGGATTGCCTGTCAAAGGCCTTTCTTGGTTTTTCTTTTCTTTTCTTTTCTTTTTTTTTTTTTTTGGTTTTTGGAGACAGGGTTTCTCTGTGACTTTGGAGGCTGTGCTAGAACTTGCTCTTGTAGATTAAAGGTGTGCGCCCCCACCGCCCGGTTAAGGCCTTTCTTGGTAAAGGAATTGTTGCTGGCAGCTGCTAATGGAGGGGCCAGAATGGAGACTGTGGATAATGTGTTTTTTAACCCTGGAATTCCCCCTTATGCTGAAGGTACCTGAGTTGCATAGCTGAAGGTATCTGAGTTGCATAGCACTCTCTTGCCTGGACCCAGGGCAGATCAGCTCAGGGAAAGACAGCTTGTCAACTCCCATGGTCTTCAGGGAGGCCCCTGCTGGGCATTGGTTCTGGCCTGACCCTGGCCTTGGCCCCTTCCGTCTGTCTCCCAGGAGGCCCAGGAGGCAGAGAATGACTAGGGAGAGCTTTGAGGAGATCAGCTGTTTGGAGGGAGCCTGATCTTAGTCTCTGGGCAGACCCACATGCTGGCATTGGACCTGTGGTGGGGGCATGGCGGTTCCTTGGAAGGGGAGGGCGGGCCAGAACACCTAGCTCCATGGGGGAAATGGGCAGGGCTTGGAAGCTGTCTCTCAGTGCCGAGCTCTGCCATGGTCCTCTGCCTTCACACGGTTGTGAAGAGCTCAGGGTGGGAGCTCTTCACCCTGTCCCCTCAAGGTCTTCCGAAGGGGACCCTGTGGCTCCTTCTGCCTTCCCTTCCTCGCTGCTGGACAGGACCGTCCAGGCCCAGGCGTCACGTTCCTGTGACAGCATCTGCCCCGTGTGGCTTGGATACTGTGACTCCCTTCATGGGCTTTGGTCTGGGCATCACACGGCACTGGCATCCCTATTTTTTTCTTTTTTCCTTTTTTTTTTTCTTTTGAGACAAGGTTTCTGTACCAAGCCCCGCTGTTTGGAACTCACTAACTCACTATGTACACCAGGCTGGCCTCGGATTCCCAAAGTGCTATGATTAAAGACATGTACTGCCATGACCAGCATGGCTCCCCTCTTTACAGACAAGGAAATGGAGGCCCAGGGTAGTTTCTGAGGAGCAGGAGAGGCCTCTGGGTTTCCTGATGTAGGACTCCTGGAATCTTAAGTGCTTGGGGAGGGGCAGTTTCTCGGGCTCCATTTGGCTCTCAGCTGGAGTTGGCACCATGCCTGGTCACCTGAGTATGTGTCTGTCCAGCTTCTGAACAGGGATTCCTGAAATCACAGAGGCTCCTGGGAACTCAGGGACCTTTGTCACCCTGAGACACCACTCAACTTAAGTGTCCAACTCAGTGCTTATGTGGCGGTCCTCAAGGGCCTTCTGCCAGCAGAGGCCAAAGCGTCCCCTCAGATCAGCTCATCAGACTTGACATCTGGTTTGTCTGCTGCTCTGGCCTTGATTCCCTCTTCTCCCAGCTGTTCCTCCACTGAGCTGGGGGGGGGATCTCACAGGGGTAAGTGGGATTCCAGCCCCAGTATGGGGGGGGCAAATAGACAAGGACAAGGGACCCAGAGACCCACATCCAGGATGGCGCTTAGATTTGGGGCTGGAGCGATGGCTCAGTGGTTAAGAGCACTTGCTGCTCTTGCAGGGGACCTGGGTTTGTTACTTTACAGCTAACAGTTGTAACTCCAGTTCCAGGGGATCCGAGGCCGTCTTCTGACATCCGAAGTTACCAGGCACACACACATACCTGCAGGCAAAATGTAAGATAAAAAACAAACAAAAACCTTGGACTCAGTGGGTATTTGTAGAGACATTTCCCCCAGTTGGTAACTGACACTGGACACCGTCAGCTGAAACCACCTCTCCTGCAGAGAGCGATTCCGTGGGTGTGTCTCGGCTCAGCCGGGAAGGTGGCACTGCTGGTGTCCTGGCCTGGTGGCAGAGTGGCTGGAGGTGGGGTGTGAGCTGTGGGTACACACCGCTGAGTCCTGTGTGAACTGTGCTGCTCTACTTGCTTTTAAACCGGCTGGGGAATGTAGCTCAGTGGGGAAGCGTGTTTACTGACAGCATGCCAGAGGCCCTGGGCTCCTCCTCCAGCGCCAGGGGTGGGTGGGGAAGGGCTCTTAAGGCCTGCAAACATTTGAGCCAAAACTAAATAGTGTTGAGAGGCTTTCTGACTTTAAACCCGATGCCTGGAAGCCCAGGAACCAGATTGCATCATCCTCTAGATCCAGGAAGTAGCCTGCTGCTCAAGGTGGTGCACCTGTATCGCCAGCACTTGGGAGGCAGAGGCGGGAGGATCACTGCAAGTTCAGGATAGTTAGTTTTTTACGTGGTGCACTTTACCCCATCATGGCTGCACAGTGGGCTGTCTCAGGAAAGAAAGAAGTGACCTGTAACGCCGAGGCCATGGTGGAGGATGGCTCTCAGAGGAGGTGGCATTCTGAGGATACCAGGATACCTTGGAGTCCTCCGACTGTGACAGGAGCGAGATACTGTCGGGGATGACATCGTCATTTGTGTTCATTGAGTGCCTGCTGTGTGCTGGGTCCTGCTGCGGCTCAGATTCAGACTTTCCCACCGGATCACACACACAAGGCCAACTTTTTGTTTGTTCTTCAAGACAGAGTTTCTCTGTGTAGTCCTGGCTGTCCCAGAACTTGCTCTGTAGACCAGGCTGCCTCTATCTCTGGAATCCTGGAATTAAAGGCGTGTGCCACCGCTGCCTGGCAAGGCCAACCTTTGAGAGAGGAGATATTGGAAACTGAGGCAAAGTTCAGGATTTTTTTCTCTTTGCAAGAGTTTGCTGAGAATCCAGCCATCTTTACCGTTGGGTAGACTGTGGCATGGCCCTGATCATGATTTGATGAACTCTGGTAGATCATCTTCAGTCTCTGAAATCCTATTATTAGTGATTGAGCCCTTTGAATTAAACTCAGCCCTTTCTGGCTTAGGTGTGAAGTACTAATAGGATAATGAATGGTTATCTTATTGACTTCTAAACTCTTGTGGGCTGCAAGTAATTTGATCTTCTCCAGTGACAAGGCCCCTAGAAGGCAGGTCCCCATTTTGTGTAGGAGTGTAAATAGGAGTTAAGCAAGGGACCAGAATTTGAGATCAAAGTTGGCAGGCCTGTGTGTCACTGTGCCTACTCCACCCTGAGTGCTAAATTTAGCTCCAGTCAAAAATTTGTAGACATCAAATCCTTTTGGTGGTCATTGTTTTAAACAAAGACTAAAGGTTCCCTCCCCACCCCCACTGGCAGCCTTCCAGACCACTCTGCTCAGATGGGAGGGTCCTACTCTGGCTGCCTGGGCCAGCTGCTAGGGGAAGCTGCTGGATCCCAGGCCAGACTCCCCTTCCTGCTACCCTGCCCAGCTGGAGGTCTGGCTGTGTCTTGGCCTGGTCACTTTGGACTCATAGGAGACCTTTCCCACAGACCAGTTAGCACCACCACCCCCTCACCCCCGGCCCCAGTTCCCCTCTGAGGTGGTTAAAGGGTATGCGGGCTCAGATGAATGTGATGTTCTATGCCGACTTTCCCATCTGCAGCAGCAGCCCCTTGGCTTCTTGGAGGCATCGGTAGTTGGCTAACTTGTGCGGGGCCCTTAATTCAAGGCCTGTGGGGCCAAAGGAGCTAAGAGTGGTGTCAGGCAGCCTCTGCAGGCGGAGCAGCCTCCTCCAGACGACTGCTCGCCTTCCCAGCCACTGCTCCCTCAGGCTTGCAGATGTCTCCTGTGTGACACTGAGGACCTGCTCTGGTGCCCCCATCTTCCAGCCCTCACGTGGAAAGTCCGTTCGTGCTCAGGGTGCCAGAGTCCCTGAGCGCAGACTGCTCCTACTCTTGCTTCTACACCCCTTCTGCTGACCCACCCTCCGAAGCCCTGATGGTAAGAAGCGAGGCCCGCCTCACAGCCAATGCGGCAGTCTGGAGCTCCCCTGCAGACGGCTTCCTCTGGTCCGGATAGCTCTCTTGCAGGTGCAGCAACACTTAGTGCCCCCCCCCCCCAGCCAGGGACCAGCAGCCAGGGAGTTTCTCTCCATCCTCCTCAGTCCTCCCTGTCACTGCACACAGCTAGTTCCCACTGGACGCCATCTCACACGCCTCTCACTCTGCCGTCACTGCCCACGGGGGCGTGGCCCAGCCTTAGCCTGCTCTCAGGCTGCCAGTTTCCCATCCCCTTCAGCAGCTCCAAGGGAACTTTGCAAGTCTTGGTGTCACCCGTCTGCTCAAGGATCGTGAGGGTTGGGGACGCCTGTGTTCGCTGGTTGTGGCTCCCACCGTTCAGGTGTTCTGGTTCCACTTAGAGACCCCAGTTCCTCTGTTCCTTTCTGTAGTCCGGCAGAGGCTGAGGCTCAGTGCCCCCAAATTTCCAGAATTCCCTTTCCTGCAAAGCTGTCTACATCCTGCCTTCCCAAAGGAACTGGGGCCAGCAGGAGGATAGGTCCTGTCAATCTAGCTCCTGCCTGCAGCCAGAAGAGTATGGCTGTTCACGCTTCTGATTCGCCCCTTGGCTTCTGGGAGGATTTTCCTTGTGGACTCTGTATGATTTATGGTCTGATTGATTAAGCTGAGCCTGCATAGTACCTGGCCTGGTGAGGAGGGCCACCTCCTAGGCACACGGTAGGTGCCTCCACAATGGCAGTGGTGGCAGTGGAGGGGCAGTGCTTGAAGTAAATGGTTGTTGGGCCCTACCACCTGGCACGGGGCTGAGCTCTGCCTTTCCAGCCTCACATGTGGAAGGAAGGCCATGTGGGCAGTGGTCTGGGTCCTGTGGCTCAGGGTCCCTTCTGCTTATAGGAGGGGCCTCTGTCCCAGCTTATCTCTCCGCTGGGAGGTGAGATTTCCCTGGGCCAAGGCTGGGTACATAAAGCAATGTGAATGAAAGCAAAACAGAAGCAGACAAATAATAGTTAGCAGATGCCAGTTGTTATTGGCTTTAAAATACCACTGTTCAGATCCCAGACCCCAGGAGGAGCGCTAGATGGTCACCTGACCTCGGAGAAGAGATCATGTCATAGCAAGCCTAGAAAAGGTCTAGCGAGCAGGAAGAGTGACAGTCCCAAGGGTTGTGAGGGAGATAGTGGACAAGGAAAATGCTTCCCAGAGCCACTGGCCTCCCCTGACTTCGACTCTTGGGGACTTTCTCGGGGTGAGAACAACCCTGCTTCACCAGGGCCAGGCAGGGTTATGGGGTCTTCAGGCTTGTCTCCCTTCTTTATCCCCATTCCTGGACCCCTGGTCTCCACATAATGCCTGATAGTCGTTGGCACCTTGAGTGTCCCCTTGGGGAGGCACCCTGACCATGTGTCAGTAAGACATCAGGTACAGTGGTGCACTCCTGTAACCTTGGTATTTGGGAGGCTAACCTAGGAGAATCTTTTGTTGGAGGCCAGCCTAAGACAAATGGGGAGTTTCAGGCCAGCCCAGGCCAAAAAGCAAACAAACAAGAAACGAAATAAAGTGAATTAAAAAGACAGTGACCTTTCTGCATTTAGTGTCTGCATGAAACTTTGGTTTTCCCTTGTAGCTTACACGAGCGTGCGCGTGCGAGCGCGCGCGCACACACACACACACACACGTGTATATTTATATTTACCTAGGGATTTTTCTTTATTTACAAAACACTAAACCAAATCCCTATATACTACACTATATCATGCATGCCATTTCTCCTCTCAAATGTAGCGTCAGGTTTAGCTACTTTTCCTGAGTCAAGTCCAAAATGAGTTTCATCTGTATGAACACAGGATGGTAAGGAAACCATGTATTACTTTAAAACATTTTCCTCCCCTTAAGGAAAGGAGTAGAGAGGCAGGGTGGGGGGTAGATTGAGCCCCCCCCAGTCAGGGAGGAGCTCAGAGCTCCATGGCACACACCAGGCCCCTTCGGTGCACCTCAGCTGCTCTGATTTCCTGTGGCGTGGTTAAGTGTTCCCACTGGGATGAAAGCCCTTGGGACCCCTTCTCTGCCTGGCTTTCTCCTGCCCAGGGCTCTCAGTGAACATCTGTCAGGTGAGCTCACCTTCAGAAAGGCCAGCCCCTTGGCTAGTGTGACCAGGCCAGGAGGGAGGGGTTCCCAGGACACAGGACTTGGAGAGTACAGAGTATCTGAGAGTCTGACAGCCCGCCTCCCGCCCTAGGCATCAGTATCGAATGTTCAGGATCAAGGCTGTTTTAAGTGGCGTATGCCTTTAATACAGTTTGAGGCCAAATCAGTGTGCATAACGTGTTCCAGGTCAGCCAGGGCTGCACAGGGAGACTCTCAGCCAGGTTAGGGTAATGCTTGCCTGCCTGGGACCTGTCTGCTTTGCTCGAGCTTTGTGTGGTCCTCGCTAGGTGGGTGGCTAGCAGCTCTCAGCCCTACTTTGCAGATGGTAATGGCTGGGCATGCCCAAGGCCAACTCCTGATTGTCAAGCCAGAGGCACCTCCTCCGCTCACACCCAAATTAAATGCTGTCTACTCGGGGTTCTGAGCTATTGTCCCCTAGACTTCCCTTGGCCAGGCTCTGGGCTAAATAAGGCCTGTAACGCTGTGTGATGGGCCCTGTATTGTGTTTGTCTGTTCTCTGTTGGTCCATTTGGGGATGGAACCCAAGGCTTCACCCATACTGGGCAAGAGTTTCTATCATTAAACTACATACACATCCAGCTCTGTTTATTTTTATTTATTAAAAAAAAAAATTAGGTGGTGGTGGCGCGTGTCTTTAATCTCAGCAATCAGGAGGCAGAGGCAGGCCTGGTCTTTACCTCTAAAGTTCCAGGACAGCCAGGATTACACAGAGAAATTCTGTCTTGAAAAGCCAAAAAGAAAAAAAAAATTAAATGTTATGTATATGGGTGTTTTGCCTGCATATAGCTGTGCACCTGGTTCCGGCAGAGACCAGAAGAAGGCATCAGACCCTCTGGGACTGGAACTGGACTTAATAGATGTTGTAAGCTGCCATGGGGTGCTGGGAATTGAACCTGGGTCTTCTAGAGCAGCCAGAGCTCTTAACCACTGAACCATTGTCCCAGTCTTTATCCATTTGTTGTGTAGTCCAAACTTGCCTCCAGCTCAAAATCCTGCCATATTCTCCCAAATGCTGGGTAACTGCACGTGTCACCACTGTCTGACATGTTGTTCAGTCTTAAATGAGAATTACTTATCTACATGGCAGCAGTAAGAAGGCCTTGGCATTCAAATCTGGCAACTTCTCTTAAGTGGGATTCCTGGCCAGTCTGATGCCCATTGAGGGGTGTAGTGGTTGAGCGTGCGTGCGTGCCTGTGTGTGTGTGCCTGTGTGTGTGCACGCACGTGTGCACGTGTGTATGCGTGTGCGTGCGTGCGCGTGTCTGTGTGTGCACGCGCGTGTGCGCGTGTGTGTATGAGTGTGCATGTGTGTGTGTGTGTGTGTGTGATGCTTTATGTAATTCTGATCTTCCCTTCCTGGCTCATCTCTGCTTCTGAGCCAGGAGGGCTATGAGACTGGTAGCCCCCATCAAGGTGTAGGCCCAGGAGCTGTGAACATGGGCATGGGGAATTATAATTCAAGGCCAGATGAGTGGCCCCGGGAGATGTCTAGACCGGGCCTCAGGGCTTTGAGAACTACTACTGTGAATTGAAGGGCACCCATTAGCTCTGCCCTTGCTTAATGAGCTCCTGCCTTGTGCCAGGCATTGGCCAGTTCCAGAGCCTACAGAGAAACGTCAGCAGGACACATGTTCCTCAGACAGCCCGTGAAGGGCTTCTGAACGACATTGGAACAGCTTCATATGAAGGTGTGAGGCGTTCTGGTTGAACAAAAGTGAAATGTCCTAAACACAGCTTTCCAGGGAGACCCAGCTTTGGGATAAGGTTCCAATTTCCTGTTCCTCTCCAACGTAGAATCAGGCTGGAATTTGGGGCTTGCCAAAGAATGCTAAATCCTGCCCCTGGAGACTCAGCCCAGCAGCCCTGACTTTGGGGAAAATGTTGTCTTGTGTTTTTAATTTCTAAAGGTTTTCAGTTTTTTCTTTTAATAGAGTTTACTTTTTATAGATTTATACTTTTATCCCAAGAAAACGAGCAAAAGATGTGAAGAGACTGCCTCCCACCTCCTATAGCCTCATCTACCCTCATCATCCCCCATCGTAGTCTGGGTTCTGGTATATAAAAGTAGTGTATTCCATGACGAATTTATTTACAATCAAAGCAAACATTGCAGGCTAGGGTACAGGTACTGGCAGAGCTCTTGTCTAACAGGCACAGAGCCCCACGATTCACCCCCAGAACTGAATAAAAATAAACATTGTGAACTGGGAACCAAGTCTGCCTCTTGTTTGATTCCTGTCCTGAGGTCTGTCCAGCCAGGCGATCCAGGGTACAATTTGCCTTGCTGTGTGTGGGCTCCATGCATTTTTACTTCTTGCTCTGATCGGTGTCCCCTCCTTAGGAGTGACCCTAATGTGAGTGGCCTGGACATTAGTCACTATTATCCCCTGTCACCACATACAGGAACACACAGGCATCCTTACATCTACACGCGACTTTAAGAGTTTACCTGAGGGATAGCATGAGGATTTATGAATTTTTAACTGAGTTTTCTTCTTCCCTCCCCTTTGGTGTTTTTGAGACAGGTCTCACTGTGTAGTCCAGACCTTGAACTAATAATTAGTAATTAGTAATAATTAGTAATCCTCCTGCCCCAGCCGTGTGAGGGCTGGTGCCACAGGCCTGTCCCAAGTGTCCAGCTCTTCAAGATACACATTTTATAGGTTTACTTGACCTTCTTCTGTGGTTTTTAACGTTTGCCTATTTACTCTCTGTGGAGGCTGATGCCGTTCTCTCTCCTATGGGCCATGGATGAGAGTCGTTGGGTCTGCCGAGGACTTGTGTGGTGGAGCCTGAGAGAGGAACCCATTCCATGGGAGAGGCTTGGGAATGCTTTTCTTCATGTGGTCTCCTGAGTTCGAAGACACTTAAAAGCATAAGATACCCACAACTGTAAATTTTATACTGAATAATCATTTTAACTTCCTGCAGGTTGTACCTTTTACTCAGGAAGACATTTTGGAGACCTCTTCCGGTCTCTAACTCTCTTCTAGAGAGTTCAGGCATAGAACTCAACCTTGCTGC